>NC_141466.1:2440679-3040679 GCF_009769465.1 Tauraco erythrolophus | reverse complement strand
TTCAACCAGAGCTGCAGCAGTTTATTACAACTTACTTAAGTTGCAATGAAGTGAGCTTACATTTTTAAGAACAGAAATATTCTTTAGTTTTTTTTCTTTATTTTTTTTTGTGCAGGCTGAAATTTCTTGTATATTAGAGTTGCATTTTTCAGACTCTGTAAGCATATTACGACAGAAGTGTCAATCAGAAGAAAAACCAAAACAGTAAAATAATTTTCTGCTAAACACAAATCAAGGTGCAGCAGAACAAACGCGTGTGCACGGCCATAAACCCATGACTAACTACATTATTACATTACTTACGGCTTCTACGTCGTTTTTAGCAAGAACTTTTCTGGTGAGACCAAGTCTACGCTGACAGAGGTAGAACGTGCATAATCAAACTCAGAAAAATGGATATAATCACTACACAAACTGTTCATATCAGTGTAACCACGTACTGGGGGAATTTACATCAGGTAATTACACCCACATGGGTACACCGTGTTGCTTTAAGAATACCACCATGTGAGCGGCACATTTTTTCGGTAGGGACGTCCTGAGAGCCTCATCCAGAGAAAGTGGAGAGAAAATGGCTTTAAACTGAAAGAGGGGAGATTTAGATTGGATATAAGGAAGAAATTCTTCACTCTGAGGGTGGTGAGGCACTGGAACAGGTTGCCCAGAAAAGTTGTAGATGCCCCATCCCTGGCAGTGTTCAAGGCCAGGTTGGATGAGGCTTTGGGCAACCTGGTGTAGTGGAGGGTGTCCCTGCCCATGGCAGGGGGGTTGGAATTAGATGATCTTTGAGGTCCCTTCCAACCCAAACCATTCTAAAAAATACGTACAGATTTTTGCTTATTCAGATATAAATCTATGAAAAAGTAAAAGGCACTATTGAGTTTCAAGAAACAGTGAAAGAGGCATGTGCAGGGCAGAACAAGGAAACACAGAAAGACGAGCCATGTTGTGACCATACAAACATTGTGGTCCACACTCTGCTGCTCCTACCCTGGCACGCAGAGAACAGAGAGCGACCGTTTTGCAGATGCACAAAACGTGCCTGAAAGACAAAAAAAAAACAAGCACCAAGAATCCACCAAACTTCCTCACAACAAGAAGAAATTCCTATGTTCAGATCTTATTAATGACGGTGAGAAATTAATCACAAGACAAAAAAAAAAGGCTAAGAGACTTTTAATTTGACATGCAAAGTTGCACATGAAACTTGCACATCTTCTGATTATTTCACACTGGGGATTTGGAAACACCGCATCAGATCATTTCCCATGCCCACAGCCTCTCACCTCCTTTCCATGCTCATAGCTTGGAGCGAGAGATTTCTGGGGACAAATCTTACTGGGGGCAACTTCCTACAAATGAGTGGTTAGGGTAAACTCAATTGTTTCATTTATGAGCAAAAGAACTGAAAGAGGGGGGATTCATGTTGGATATAGGGAAGAAATTTTTCACTCAGAGGGTGGTGAGGCACTGGCACAGGTTGCCCAGAGAAGTTGTGCCTGCCCCATCCCCGGCAGTGTTCCAGGCCAGGTTGGATGAGGCTTTGGGCAACCTGGTGTAGTGGAGGGTGTCCCTGCCCATGGCAGGGGGGTTAGAACTGGATGATCTCTGAGGTTCCTTCCAACCCAAACCATTCTATGATTCTATGAAAAGTTCAGAATGCTAAAATAAGAGCTACGTGGTGCCTCCCACTTGCTATTTCAGTAAAAAAAAATAAAAAATAAGATGCTTCCAGATATTAACATACTCTTTACATTCACTGATGATTTCTTTAGGTCCAAGTAGGGGCTCGCCAGTTGGTTATCATGGAAAAACTTCTAATACTTCTGTTTACGATGGATTTTTGCTCTCAGGCTGTCAGACCAGCACTTTTACAAGTCCTAATTTCACTTGAGAATTAAAAACATGGCCCCAGTGAACTGCTTTTTAATATTTCCTGTTGAAATAGAACAGTTGCTACAAAGTCTTATAAAAAATGTCTAAGTCCCAAAAAGAGAAACAAAACTGCACGAAACTGCTATTTCCTATTAAAATGGCAAAGCCAGCTTGAAACTTTCATTCTTCTGTGATAATTCTGTTGTACTTTAATTCAATGTAGCATCTAAAATTACTGATTGAAACATGTGAAAAATACTACTCTCCATTTTCCATTTAGCTTACACTTCCCCTTGCTGTTCCTTCACTTCTTCAGGAACTGCTAGCTAGTTCCTTCTACTGAAGGAAAAAAAACAAACAGTCATGTTGCAGGGGAAAAATCAAATTACTTCAAAAATAGTTATTTTCATCTGTAACATGCTACTTCAGAGATGCTGTTTAAGAGATCTGTCAGGAAAAAATCACCTGCCTCTTTAAATAAAAGAATTTTTAAAGCAGTTTCCTCATAACGTATCGGACCTTTTTCAAATGACAAAGGTACGCACAGCCCCTGCACTCAACGCTTCCGTGGAGCTTCCGAGAGTACCAGCAATTAACTCTTGCTGAAGAGTTTAACCCATCAGATCTAATAATAATTACGTATTCCCCCTGCTAGGAGGACCAAGAATTTAAAACCACACACTGTCAGGTTCACCTCTTCTCAATGACTGCGGTAAGATGGATAAAACACTTCCCTCTCTTCACCCTCTGTGAAGGCCATTGACATGAAGAACCAACTTTTGCTGGGCCTGATTTACTTTAGGAGCTAAGACAGGCAGAGAAATACTCTGTACTGAGAAGTACTCAGCTCTGGCAATTTTACCTGGAATTCTCACGTGGAATAAAGTGAGAACTACATGGAAGTAGTGTGTGCTGAGCCCTGCTTATGGAGCTGCATGGATAACTACCAACATAACCGACCGCGGCTTATTACGAAGCCCCACCATACTCAAATTTGGAAGACAGCTTGCCATATTTCGTAACACCAGTCACATAACTGTGACTTGTATACTCTACGGTAATGCTCCTAAAGAGCATTTTTCCCTTTGATGGGTCAGTATTGTAGTATCCCACTAGGCAAACCAATGTGCCAGACACAGAGCTCCCATATTCCCACTGCCTCACCCGATATGGTTAAATTTCAAAAGCAGTAACTGCCCCTGGTGATGACACTAGAACGATGAGGAGAGGGACATGCAAAATGGGACTCGTTACTTTCACTTTTGGTGAAACCCAATTCACCTTGATTCTTTTGAAAACAAGATTTAAATAAACGAATAAACAAGGAAGTTTGGCAAAACGCTCAGCAATAAACCTCTTGCTTTAAAAATGTCTACCTTAGTGACAAACACGTGGACCAGTGTCATGAGTTTATTCATATGAGTCCAGCCAACGGTATTCGAAAGGGTTAAAAGCCAAAAAAGAATGGCCTTGTAGGGTGCCTTGTAGGGTGCCACCACATAAACTAAACATGATAGACTGCCAAGCACTCCAGCAGACACATGCACCATTATTCAGCAAGGACCACATGAATGCCTATGGCTCTCTGTTTTGTCTTCATAGTAACAAGGAGGTTTGTAAACACATCTTGCGTATGAGGCAATCTAGTCACTTGAGAATCTAAAAATCTGCCTTTGCAAAGAAGCGTTCCGCACGGCTGCCACACAATTGGACTTAGATACACAATTAAAAGTCCTCTGTGTTTGTGTTTCGGGACAAGCGCTGCTCAATTTTATTCTTACCCATAGCAATGATGCTTTAACATGCCACCTCAGCCAGGATGTGTATGCCTGCTGTGCCAAATAGCCACGGGAAAATAACGTCAACACAAAAGCCTATAAAATAGTAAAAATTTGGATTGTTACATCAACAAAAGTAATGACATCCTGACTCTGTACCACACCACTGCTGCCTTTGCACAGATGAAAACCACAGTAACCTTAAACGTATTTACAGATGACAGCACTAAGTTTTTAAAACTCATGAGGAAAAAACCCTCTCAGTCTAACCTACAACACTAAATTTTTTTTAAAAAAAAATAAGGCAAAGCAAAAAAAAAAAAAAGCCACGAAGAAAGCTTCAGATAATCCTCACCTGAAGTTTCAGAAGTATCTCCTGACTGGAAGGCTAAGGAAAGATTTAACATCTAACTGTAAATAAACATAACCCTCAGGTTAAAGCACACCTATCTACATATGCCCACACGCTGCGAACCTACCAGGCAGAGACTCTCCTATCTCTAAAAACAGATGCACTTTTTTAGCACGTCTGCGTATCTATCTCACTATCGAAACGCTGAGGATTCCGCACTGCATCCTCATAACCCGAGGATCAAATTCCTCCGGCAGTAATTCGCAACAACGACAGAATTTAAAAACGAGGCCCACTGAATCCGAACCTTTTCTTTCCGTTTAGCGATTGCTGCCGTTACTCGGTGCCCCCAGAACTCCCGACGCCGACCGGAGCCCCCTGGTGCCAGGAGCCGCACGGGCACGGAACGGGCGGAGTAACACACACCCGCCGGGTACTGGTTTGCTTTGGCCACCCGACCGCTCCATTTTCATCTTTCGTAATAATTCACAGTATGGATTTATTAAGGGGGGGGGTGGGGGGGGGGGGGGGGGGGGGGGAGGGAAGTCACACCCTTAACTAAGTAGGCATAAAATGTTTGCCCTATTATTTAATAACGCTCAAAACCAGACAGGCTTTATATTAAAGTCGACTTCATCTTAAAACGAGAGAAGGGAAATTATTCAGCAAAACGTTTCTGAAACTCATTAGTATTCCTATTAGTTTAATTTCAAAGGATATTTAAGAATCATTGTAATAAAAAACCTTTAATGTTCGAGCACGAATTTAATTTCTGCCATTACCATACGAAGGGAAAAAAAAAAAACAAAACACATCAAAATGACGTTTGACCAACTAATAAGAAAACCAGAGAACCCTTTTTCTGGGAAATTAAGCTGGGAGGACTTTTATCGTTGCCCTGGGGCGAGCCCCGGCCGCCTGCCCGCGGAGACAAGGCGGGCTCGCCGGCGGCCGGCGCGGACCCCGGGCCGGGCGGGCTGAGGCGGCGGGGCCCCCCGCCGGCTTCCCCCGCCGCGGGCCGGAGCTCTTCGGGGCACCACCTGGAGCAGAAACACCGCCTGCTTCCCCTCCGCCCCGCGCTCCCTCTCACAGCCCAGCCGCGCCGGGCAGGCCCCGGCGGGGAGGTCGGAGCGGGCTGCGGGGCATCACCCGGGCGACACCGGGGCTTCCCCCTCCCCGCGCCGGGGACGCGCCGCCGCAGCCCGCCGCGTCGCTGCCTGCGTGAGGCGTCCTGTGCGGCAGGCGCGGACGTGCCGCTTACATAATCCCCGCCGGCCGCCCGCGTCCCCCGCGTTACATAAGGGACCGTGCCCCCGCCGGCCCCCGGGCAGCCCCGCCGGCGGGCGGAGGGAAGGAGGGAGGGCCCCGGCGGCGGCGGCCCCGGCCGAGCCCCTCGTTAACCCCCTTCCTGTGGCGTTACACGTCATGGAACATTCCCGGAACGGGCCAACGTCCCACCCACTTCAGGGAACAGTCACCGCGGCGCAGCGCGCACACACACACACGCGCGCACCCCCGGCACGCCGGCGGGTCTGCCCGCACTGACGCACACCCCCTGTGCCCGGCGACCCCCGGCGCCCCCCGGCAGCCGGAGCCCACCCCATCCCGCCCCGCGGCGCCCTGCTCGCCGGGTGCCCCCGGGAGCCCCCCCCCCACCACCACCGCGGGGTGCGCCCCCCCCCCCGCCCCCCCTCCTCCCACCGCGGGGCGCCGGAGGCCGCGGAGAGAGCCCCGTCGGGGCGGCCCCCCCGCGGGCGCCTCTCGCCGGCGGTGACCATGCCCATTCCCCGCCGCAGGAGGGGATTACGCAAGGCAGCCTGCTCCTCATCTGCATACACTTACAAGCTGGGTATTCCCCACATTTCCTAACGGCGTGTCACCGACAAAGGCCTGGCCCCGGCCCCCCGGCCCCCTCCTGCGCCGGCTCGGCGGGGCGCCGGGCCGGGGGAAGGGCCGCCGGCCGCGGTGCCCCGCGGACGGCGCCGGTGACTGCCAGCGCCCAGAGCCGCCGCCACAGAGGTGACTTACCGGTCCGGCGGTTTTACAGCCCCGCCGGCGCCCTCCCCCACGCCTCCTGCCCTCCATTTACCCCTGCAGCCCCAGGGCCGGGGGGCGCCCGGCGGCGCCGCCAGTTGCTCCGGCGACACCGGGAACGCTGGCGTCAGACCCTCCCCCGCCGCTCGGCAAGCACCCTCTCCGCCGCGGGCGGCCCGAAACCCAGCCCCGCGGCGCCCCGCACCCGCGCCCCGCCGCCGGCGGTGCCCCCCGCCGCCGGCAGCCGCCCCCCGCCGGCGGCTCGGCGCGGCTGTCAGCTGGTGCCGGTGACAGGGGACGAGCGGCGGGCAGGCGGCCGGGAGGGAGGAGGGGGCTGCCCGCAGCAGCCGCCGCTGCTCACCTGGAAAGTCACCGAGGAGGAAGGAGGGAAGCCCTCCCGGTGCCCTTGTTGTTGTTGTTGCCGATCCCGCCGGGCGCTCTTGTTGCTCCTTTGCTAAGGGCTCGCCTGGACTGAGGCGGCTCGCGGTGCTTCTTTATATATAAAGACTGACAGAGATATTCCAGCGGCCGAGGGGCGCGCGTTTCACGCATTTATCTTAAGGCAGGTCGTTTCTCTCCCTCTTTTTTTGGGGAAGGCTCATCGCCATCACCCTGACAGCGGCGGAGGGGCCGGTCCGGTGTTGCACGGGGGAGAGGCGGAGGCCCGGGAGCCGCAGCCCGCCCTGGCCGAGGCGGGAGGGAGCGCTCTGCGCTGCAGGCAGCTCCGCCGGGCTATTCCTGGCACCACTTCCCAGAACAGAAGTTACAGGGCGGCGAGCGCGGAGCGAGCGCGGGGAGCGCGCCGCCCGTGACGTCACCGGGTCCCCCCGCGCGCCGGCGGGGAGGGAAGGAGCGAGCGAGCGGGGCGCGACCGGCGGCGCCCGGTGGCGGGGTGATGGGCGCTGCCCGCCCGTGTGCGTGTGTCTTGTCTGTGCGTGCGCGGAGCCGGCGAGCGGAGAGGTGCGCCGTGCGGCCGCGGAGGGGAGGCGGGAGGCAGGGCTTGGGAGGGCGAAGCCGCGGCCTCTCCCCGCCGGCGGAGACCGCCGCTCCCCCTCCCCCTCCCCGCCGAGGGAACTCCCAGGAGAGCCAGTCCCGACTTGCCGTGCACCAGCCGTGCCTCCTCCCGGCCTGAGAATTTCCTCCGAGGACGCGGGATCCTCCTGCCCCCTCCCCTCTCTCGGCTTCCTTTTTTTTTTTTTTTTTTTTTTTTTTTTCCTCCCCCTCCCCCGGCCCCTCCGCCCCCTCGCTCTTGCCTGGTCAAGATCACGTTATCTGTCGGGGAGAACAATACCACGCCGGGGCTCCCCGTGCCGGCCGCCGGCTCCGCAACCTGCCTGCCGGCGGCGACCACCCGGCCCCGGCAGACGCCTCCGAAACCGGGCACGGCTCTGCCCGCTGGGCGGGCGGCCACCCCGACCCTCGCTCACCGCCCGCTACGCGACCTTTTAAAAGGGGCCTCCCGGCACGCCGGGGCTCGCCGCCGCCCCGCGGGGCACGGAGCCCGCCCGCGGCCAGGCGCGCCGAGGGCGCTTCAGCCGCCCGGGGCTCTGCCGCAGAGAAACGCCATTTATTTGAACGGCCTCTCGCCACGGCGAAGCGCCTTCCCCGAGGGCGGCCCGTGCCACCGGGAGGACGGACGGACGGTGCCGGCGAAGGCCGGCGCCCCGCCGGCGCTCGCCTCCCCAGGGGCGGCCGCCGCCGCACGGCGACTAACGGCCGCCCGGGTCGCGCGCCCCCACCTCCCCTCGCCGCCGCTCACGGGGCCGCCCGCAGCCAATGAGCGCCCGCGACGTGCGGCGGGGCGGGGCCGGGCCCGGTGGCGGGGGCCGGTCTCCCTCAGCGGCCGCCGGTCGCCGCCAGCCCCGGGGCAGCGGCGCCGCGGGGTGAGCAGCCTGTCGGCGGGGCGAGGCGGTGCCTGCGCTTTTCCTGGGAGCGTCCCAGCGCTCTCCCGCGGCGGCCGGAGCCGTGGCGGGAGCGGGACGCGGCCCAGGTGCCGCACCGACGCACGCCCGGGGTCGTGCTGCTGAGGACGGCGTTGGGTTAGCGAAACCCGGGCGAGGGGACGGGGAACAGCCTTTGTCTTCCTTGGATTTGGCGTGGCCGCGCGGAGGGTAGCGTTCACCCGGCTGGTTCCCGCGCCCGGTTGGCTGTGGCACAGCGGGGCTTTGGAAAGCGGGTCTTCCTTGAATTTTGGGAGCAACGTCCTTCTCTTTTGGGGAAGCCATTCAGCCGCGTTTGAGGGCTACCATGAGGTGGTTGGAAGCGATGCCAACTTGGAGCGCTGTCACCGGGACAGCGGAAGTCGTTCTAGTGCCTGAGCTTATTGCCTTGACTCATACCGAGAAAAAAATCTCAGCCCCATGGGTGAAAAGGAAAGAGCATACACATAAATCCCGAAAGCAGTGGTTCTTAACGGCAGATGCCAGAGCAAATAAAACTAATTAAGCAAATAAAACTAATTTTCCCAACACAAGAAGGACATGGAGCTGCTGGAGTGGGTCCAGAGGAGGCCACGGAGATGCTCCGAGGGCTGGAGCACCTCTGCTATGGAGCCAGGCTGAGAGAGTTGGGGCTGTTCAGCCTGGAGAAGAGAAGGCTCCGGGGGGATCTTATTGCAGCCTTCCAGTACCTAAAGGGGCTACAGGAAAGCTGGAGAGGGACTTTTTACAAGGGCATGTAGTGATAGGACAAGGAGCAATGGCTTTAAACTGAAAGAGGGGAGATTTAGGTTAGATATAAGGAAGAAATTTTTCACTGTGAGGGTGGTGAGGCACTGGCACAGGTTGCCCAGAGAAGTTGTGGCTGCCCCATCCCTGGAAGTGTTCAAGGCCAGGTTGGATGGGGCTTTGGGCAACCTGGTGTAGTGGAGGGTGTCCCTGCCCATGGCAGGGGGGTTGGAACTGGATGATCTTTGAGGTCCCTTCCAACCCAAACCATTCCATGATTTTATGATTCTATGATTCTAATTATTTCACAATTCCAGCAGTTAAGAATTCTAAGTCGTTCCTACAGCTTTTAGGGACTAATAACAGCTCAGTGCTTGGGGTTGGCAGTACAGGGGCACGGAATCTATTAGTAAATATCCTTTCATCCTAACATGGTCCTTGGCCCCTGTTGACTTTGGTGGCCTTCGAGTCAGGTTCAGAGGGCTTCCTTGCGCTCAACCCAGGAGCTCCTCCTGGTGTAGTGGAGGGTGTCCCTGCCCATGGCAGGGGGGTTGGAACTAGATGATCTTTGAGGTCCCTTCCAACCCAAACCATTCTCTGATTCTATGATTCTATGATTTCTTGTATCACCTCAAGGGATACAGGCACAAGGATCTTGTGTGATCGTTAATTTTACGATAACTGATGACTTCTGCTACATAAAAGGCCTGCTCCTGTCAGCATGTTCAGTACTAAGAGGACCAAACCACGGCTAACGGAGAGCCACTTGCTCCTTGTTAAGTCTGTGAGCCATCTGTCTTTGTTTTCCTAGTTTTCAGTGTAAGTGATACTGTCATTCCTGACACCGAGTATTGTTTGAGTGGAATTATTCTGTCTGAGTAAACATATTGACCTTGGGCTTGTGATCTTGATTCGATGTCATGTCAGACTAAGTCAATGGGAGACAGGAGCGCTTAGGGTTTGTTTTGAATTGAGGTTTTCCCATCCTGCTGCTTTCCACAGCAACTGCCTTTACCTCTGCCCCAAATGATGGCTGCCAGTATCTTCCCCTCTGGGAAGCTGCAGACTCCTGACCATGGATTTGACTTCTTGCTGCATGCCCAGCATTGTCTGCTTCTCTCCTGCCTCTCACAAGACTTCGGAAGTTCATTTTTATTGTCACAGAGACCAGCCCACAGAAGCCACTCCAACAAGGGTCAATGTTCAAAATAATTCTAAAGAAAGTGTTTATTGACAATTAAAGCAGAGTAAAAAAATATCTCTCCGTAATGCTTTTCAAAATAAGGGTCTTTTTCCAATGTTGGTTATCTCAGCAAGTTCTGTGTCTTTTCCCCACATTCTCTCTCTCAGTATTTGCCGCATCTGAGCCACAGCCGTGTCCTTCTCTGTGGCTCCACAAGGTACATGCTGGAGTTACAACTCTTGGGCATCTGGGCAGTCCCAGGGACGAGACTGAAGCTACACATGTGCTCAGAGACCTCGACTGTTGTTCATAATTTGTTGGGCTTGAGCCCCAGAGCAGGTTTTGACAGGCTCCACAACTTGCAGCTGCAAGAGCCCCTAGCTCGGAGGAGACCCTGTCCCCAACCAAAGAGGCAGGGGGGTCTTTGCATGGTTCCTTCAGCCCGCTCCCCCTTTCTGCAGCATTGGAGGGGAATGAGTGTAGTTGAGACTTACCTTCATCCCCGACTGATGCCCCTTTCCTCTCCCACGGGGACTGCTGCCCCGCAGAGGGACAACAGGTGGGATGCCCAGGTAGTTTTCCTCACAAAATCCTGCCAGTAACCCCACAGAGAGGCAGCAAACATCTGAATCACTTTCTCTCGCCTGCTGTGACAACAACATAACTTAATAATGATGTCTTTGCATCATACTGTCCTATCATTTCCCTCTAGATTATTTTTTTTTTTTTACATTTGCATCCAGCATTTAATAAAACTACTATTCTAATGAAACTGAAAAGAGAACCGCGGGAGCTTTCAGGTGTGAGATTTACAGCTGTTGTTTAAGCACGGATTTTGCAGATTCATCAGAAAAAAAGTAATCTTTGCTGCTTGGAAAGCACCTTGGCCATCACAGCTGCCGCTAGTAGCAAGCACAATACAGAATGATAATACTCAGCCATGATGTTCACAGTTTATTAAACACTATACATTATTCTGAAAACTTGTTGGATCTCAGAACATACAGAATCCATCAGTTTTGTAAACTGCGCTGCTCCCAAAGTAGATAATAGAAAGCATTACGTAATTTTTCTATAATAGTACAGTTGAGTTGAAATGTTAAATAACCATTCCTAAAATAGCTAATGATTTTAAAGCAGTTCATCCTTTCGTACTTTGGGAAAAATTACTCCGTCCCTCAGCCCGTACCCACAACTCTTACCTATTTCT
This sequence comes from Tauraco erythrolophus, assembly GCF_009769465.1. Lineage (NCBI taxonomy): Eukaryota > Metazoa > Chordata > Aves > Musophagiformes > Musophagidae > Tauraco > Tauraco erythrolophus. The sequence goes on along the minus strand of NC_141466.1, from coordinate 3,029,581 downwards.
TCACAAAGTTGTTACAGGTACAGCCTCACCAAAAGAGACAATTCCTTTATGTAAAGGGGTTGATACTAGCTATTGATTTCATGGACCAAATGTGTCCTTTGGGCAACCTGGTGTAGTGGAGGGTGTCCCTGCCCATGGCACGGGGCTTGGAACTGGATGATCTTTGAGGTCCCTTCCAACCCAAACCATTCTATGATTCTATGATTCTATGATTCTATCCAATTTTCTGCAAGTCTCAGAGGGCAGAAGCACAAATTAGAACTAGTGTTGGTGGTGTTATTCTGCTGTTTAGCCTCCTCTTTCTTAAGGTTTGATTAAGTGATAAAATCCACGCAAAACTGTCTGGGAATGGCTTACCTCATAAACAAATACTAATAGTTTTCTATCAATGTTGTTTAAAACGCATTGTGTTTATTGTGTAGGAGCTTCCTTCCCTTTTCCTTCCCTCCTTTTCCTGACTGCCTGGACTGCCATGTCTCTTGCTGTCCTGCCCCTTCCACCCCACCACTGCCTTTTCTAACTCCTTGGTTACATTCAGTGCTCCTTACACTGACCAGGAAAACTGCTGGCTTTCCAATGCTGGAAGGGGGTACCCTCCCTCTTCTGTATCAGGAAAGGACTCTGGAGGATCTGCTCTTTCTCCCCTCACAAGTGAGAGAAGGACCCTGAGCTGGATGCTGAGGTGATGAACGGCCGGCGAGGGTGAGGGTCCCTGCCACCAGCCCCTCCCGGAGAGCCTGATGGGACACCCGCCACAGCTCTGGAGCTGGGAAGGAGAGTGAGAAGGGAGACTGAGCTAGGTCAGAAGACAAATCAAGAGTCCTGAAAGGGCTGCGTTTGTCTCCTGCTTTACTTTGGATGCCAAACATGTCACAAAATCATAGAATCATAGAATCATAAACTGGTTGGGGTTGGAAGGGACCTCAAACATCATCCAGTTCCAACCCCCCTGCCATGGACAGGGACACCCTCCACTACGCCAGGTTGCCCAAAGCCTCATCCAACCTGGCCTTGAACATTTCCAGGGATGGGGCAGCCACAACTTCTCTGGGCAGCCTGTTCCAGTGCCTCACCACCCTCTGAGTGAAAAAAAAAATTGGCTTGTGGAGTGTAAGTTTGAATAACTGAGAGGATTTTTAGTTTGAGAGATACCTTCTACTGACCATCTCAAGCTTTTCTTCTCAGAGATAGCTAGCAACTATGAGTTTCACTTGTCCTTTAATACCATAAAACGTATTTCCAGCCACAGCATTCCACTTTCCCGTTTGTACATGTTGCTTTAATTTGGCCTGAGTGCCATCTTATCTTAGGAGAAAAGAGAAAAAGACGTTGCCAGTTCGCCCTCCCAACACCCCTCCCAGCGCGCTCCTTGAATCTGGGCTGCTGTATCTTGTTTGTCTACTCTCCTACGTAATCAAGGGTAATCCTTCCTCATCGGGGAGTGTACCTGTGACTCCTCCACAGAACACAAAGAAGTCCCAGCGAAGCACTTCTTTATGCACAACAGCTTCAAGCTCATCCAGTGTCAAATGGTGCGACGGAGCAAGAAGCCAAGGTGGTTTGCTTGAATGAGCCTGGGTGTAAATAACTCTGGCAGAGGGCCCAAAGGAAAGGGAGCTCTATTTGCCTGGTAATGAACAAATGGCTCTGTTTCCCGAAGGAAAAATATTTTTCTGCTATATTGGGCTTTCCCGCAAAAAAAAAAAAAAAAAAAAAAAAAAGAAGGAAAGTGATTTTCTCCACATAAAGTATTTCCAGATGCAGAACTAACATGCTGTTTGTATCAACAGCTTGATAATAGCATGTCATCACTTGACCTTGGATGGGGAGGAAAAATGAAAAAGGCAGAATTTTCTGAAATTATGCCCTTTCATGGGAACATTTTTTAAAGCCCATGAATTCTGGGAAAAGATTTTTAAATAAAATTTTATTATTTTTACTCATTTCCATTTTTTCACAGCTAACTACCAAGCTGAATAGGAAAATCAACAATGCTGACCAGAAATTCAGATTGTGTGCACTGCTCATGTGAGATAAATGAACTCTGGAAGTGCTATAGCCACTCTTCAATCATCCTTTCTAATATCACGACCCAATTAAGTTTTGGAAATGGCCTTACTTTTTGGCATTTTGAAAAAATATTTTGCCTTGCTAACAAGTGGGACATGTTATCAGGCACTGATTATTTGTCTTAAAAAAAAAAAAGTAATAGCTCCTATGTATTTTGTATACTGTACTCCGTTCTCTCCCCCTCCTTGCCCCACTTTTTTTAGGAAGAGCTGAAGAGCCTGCCAAAGACATGGCATGATTTAGCAACTTTTGAGTTATATATAACCTGAACAATTAAGTGACTTAATTTTCTAAAAGCTTACCTATTTATATTCTCATTAGTCCCGATAGTCTTTCGTTTAGCATTCTTCTCAAATAGGCAAATTTCAATTTTGCATCATCTTCCAATTCAAAGAAACTTCGACTGCTTCATGTGTAGAGAATTTCATGGGCAGGCTGGAGAGAGACAGAGGGGCAGACAGCTCTTAGCAGCGCGTAGTGAGAGCTTGAAAACAGGGAAAAGAAGAATATCTTGGCATCTCAAAAAGGCAGAGGGCACTTTGGATAAGAAAAATGGCATTAACTAAGTTGCAGCCACCTAGAATCTGTCCATATTACCCTATTTCCTTGAGACTTCTGGCACATGCCATGGGAACCTTCCTAACCACATTGGTTGCCCTCCTGGTTTTGCATCTCGGGAATTTTCCCCCAGGCCAGTGCCCCGAGCATCTTGCAAGAACCTTCCTTCACAGCGGATCCAGAGGGAAGTGTGCCACCTACTGAAGGACCTCAGCCACTTTCTGTAAGTCTTGGACTTAAGTTCTTTCCCATTCCTGAACTTGCCAGGCCTTCACACTACGGATTTGAATAGGGAATTAGTTTTCAGTTTATGGAAATTTGTAAACTCAGCAATCACAAGGTCATAAAGATGGATGTGAGCAAATGCAGCCCAGGCTAGTTCCATCTAATTCATGGGTAAGCGGTGTAATTTGAGATAAAAATTAATCCTCTGCCTGAAAGCAAGTACAAATGTTACCCTTACATCACCACTTTTGCCAAGAGTGGGATAAATATCAAGAATTATCTCGATAACCGTAGGAAAAGATTAGATTTGGGGATGATCAGTCCAGCACATGGATGTGTTGGCAATACTGACACACACAGATTCTGCAGTTTAGGTATTAGTTAGGCTTTTTCAACAAACGAGTGAACAACTTCCTTTAGTGCCAGCTGGTTGTTACCTTTCACAGTGCACTTTCTTCAGTTAATCATTCAGTTGAATAAGCTCAAAGGAAACTTTACACCGTTGTTGTCATAACTTGTTCGACACACCTAGAGAGTGTCCTTTGGTTACCTGTGTCTCATGCCACTGAATTATTCATGCATAGCAATGCATCATTTTTGCTATCAAAAAAAAGTTGAAACAGATGTCAATGTTGTTTCAACTGTTGTGGCAGTGGATCGTAAGTAAATATTTGAACAAGAGCAATTGCTTTTATTAAAATCCGTGGGACTGAGTAACTGAAAAACTTTCAGTTTGGAGGCTTATCAGAGCCTTTTGCTTTGGAGTCAGTGGTTTAAATTCTGCTCATTTACATTACAGTAGATAAAACATCTAAAATTCTGATTCACTGAAATGAACAGACAATGTATGTCTTTAAAGCTCATCACACTTCTGTATTGGACTTATTTGTTCCTAAGAAACGTTGTTCTCAAAAATTCTCGTGAAGAATTTCATCGAAACTTCAGCTGGAAAGTAAAGAAATAAAATAATATGTTTTAGAATAAACATCTGAATGTATTAGAGTTTGGAAATTAGCTGTGAGGTAGTCCATCATTGACTATGACAGCAATGGCCCAGATGTGCACAGATGCTCAGCGGGTCAGTCCCTAAGCCACCTGCTGACTGGCAGAAGAGAGTGTATCACAGAAAAGATATAGAAGACAAAAAGAGGGAGTTCTTTCCCTGAGCAATGTACCTGGCCACACTTTGAGGACAATAAATCACAATAAATCACACAGAACTTTCATCTGGCTGCAGTAGTGGCAGCTCTTATCTTCCTACTAATTCAGGGTGGGGAAATAGTCAGAGTCAGCCTCTCTTTCTGCAGATGTGTAACTACTGTTAGTTTTTTTCATGATTTTCAGTTTCAAAGATTATATGGAGAAGCGTTCAATGAAAATTTCAGTTCATGTTCGAACTGTTTTTCTTCTTCATAATGGAAGAGACATTGCAGAGCATCTTATATTTTCTGCGTTGAAAACAGAAATGCGTTAAAAGATCTCCAGCAGAATACTGATTTGTCATGACCTAACCAATTCTAATAGCTAAAAGAACAATATAAACTCTATTTTCTAAATACCACAGGTTCATAAATGTGAAATACCCAGATGGCAAACTTTGTCTTAACTGATTTTTTGAACTCCTAATATTTTTGAGGCATTGTCAGCCCCGTTAGGTGTTCAGCGTTCATTTTGCATTTCAGAATCCGTACACCATTCATCTGTAATAAAGAGATATGAAAGGGATGTGAGTCATTAATCATATTCAGGAAACATGTTTCTGAAAAATTAATACATGACCGGTTGCCAGTAAGTAGCAAGCTGCCACATATACGAACAAAGTATGTTGTAAAGCTATGTATTTTAATGATAGTCTTTAAATGTTAAAATTGTAAACTGTAATGGAAACAACATTTCTCTAATGGAATATTTAATGTCACTTAAGACCCACTAAGCACTGCACAATGGTTCTTACATCAATGGGAGCTGGGTAAAAGTGCTCAGAGTCAGTATACTGCCGTCAGGTCAAGCTGGTATGTAAGGGTATACTTACTGCTAAGTGCCGGAATAAACCTGGTGATCTCAGTGATGTTCCCTTGGGCCTAAAGTTAAACAAATGCTTAAGTATTCTAGACTTTATGATCCTGCGCCCTCCATCCTTTCTCATACACAGTGACATTTCTTACACACCTCTAGGAGAAGTACGAGTTGGCACAAATCGGCACGCTAACACAACGTCCCATCTCCAGTGACTATTACTATGCATAGACATGGTTTTCTTACTTTTTGAGAACTACTGGATTTTTCACATGAGTGGACACTACTGAATTCAAAGAGGTTGCACTCATTGGATGTTGTTCAGTAACAATTTTAATTGTAGTCACAGTATAATTATGAGCAGTCACTGGAAATGGGAAAAGAAAAACAAACAAACAAAAGCAGTCAGATTGTCTTATTGATCAATGAGGACATTGACAGATTCTTTAAAAGGCATTTTTACCCTAAAGCTAAAAATTGTAATTGTCAAAGTAATAACAATATTTTGTTAAGGAACTAGCAAGAAGCCTATTCAGCTGAGGAAAGGCAATTGGTGACTAGATGATCTTTGAGGTCCCTTCCAACCCTAACCATTCTATGATTCTATGATTCTAAGTAGAGATTCATAGAATCATAGAATCATAGAACGGTTTGAGTTGGAAGGGACCTCAAAGATCATCTAGTTCCAACCTCCCTGCCATGGGCAGGGACACCCTCATTCATTCTTGGGCTTACAACATTGCCATCAGCATTCCGAGCTCAGGGTCCCTGGACTATAGAAATTACTAAAAGAGCAAATTAAAGGTTCTGTGGCATCTTCATTTAAGCTGTAATTAAATTCAAATAATCCACAAATTTTTTAAATGACAGAAAAGCTGGCAGCAGCTAACCCTGTGTGCTGTAAGCAATGGGCATGGAAGCCTCAGTCATGTAATAAATTAAAGGCTATCTTTTTGTCTTGTTTTTTCTACTCTAGAAAATGTCTGTTAAATAGTTTAGGTGAAATGGTTTTCTTTCAATATATCAAAATTGCATCTTCTGTTTCAGAGCAAAAACCAGAATATGGCTAAAGACAGTTCATGACTGTAGGCAATAGATGTTCCTGAAGTGTAATGGAACATGTAAATGTAAGTGTAATATGGATTTTGGTCAAAAGAATAAAACGTAAAAAATATTCTAGCAGCTAGATACAGTAAGAAAGTGGGAGAAGTTGTGGGGAATAAAAAATCACTGAATCCATCAGGTCAGATACAGCTTCAGACAAATTAAAGGAAACGAGTAGAATAGTCTATTAGAGGACATAACACACAGATCAAAATAAGTGGCTGTGTTGACCATAACCCAGCCTGACAGGCTTGCCCGTCCTCTTCAGTGCCAGTCCTCCAGTACCATCCCAACAGGACTTCAGAGACTGAATAGGCATCACCCCATTAGTCAAATAGAACAAGTTATTGCCTGCATACTCTGTGCCATTCGAGCTGCCACAACGAAGAAGAACATTTGTGGAAAGCATAACGAACATCTAAGCCCCGAGAAAACAGAAAGTTTCAAGTTTGGCTTCAGTGAAGTGCTGTTAGTGCAATCAAGAATAAAACCTTCTTGAGATTAAAGAAGCAGTTGGTCCAACACATCAGGTAGCTGGTGACCTACACTTGTCTACAGTTTGGGGTCTTTAATTACGCTGTCTTGGACTGACTAGCTGACTTTCAGTGCAGTACTTACAAGCTTTTCATTTCCCTTATCTGCCTCTCCAAGGCCACAGGAGACAGTGCAGCACTTAGAAATGGTGCAGAAGTAGATTCTCCATCCATACCCAAAGTTCTCATGCCAGAGCAAGCTGGTATGGAAATCTGAATCTAAACTCATTTAAAGATACTTGGACTTTTTAATTGGGTTCTTCTTATTTTTCAACCAAAGTCATACAACGTAGAAGGCACCAAAGCTATAGCTACGCTGGTCAATGAACCAGGCTAGGGCCCATTCTCTGTCCCTGAGGACTTGCATCCTTAATGCCTTGCATCTTTAATGCCTTCCCAAAATAGAGTGGCGTCACACATACTATCTGGCAGCAAGAGCCCTGAGCCTATGCAACTCCCCAGGCTGTGCTCAGGTGTATCTGGCAGGCTGCTGGTTGGCATAAGCCAAAACCCTTCCAGGAAACATGTTCACTGCTGAACAACACACATGATTGCCCCGGGCCTGAGTTACCCATCGAGACAGCGGCAGCCGAAGACAATGAAAAGACACGCAGTTGGAAAGTCAAGGGATAGCTGGCAATATGAAAATGAAGTGCATATTGGCAGGGAGTGAAAAAAATAAAATTGTGCTGGATAGGAAGAGAAGAAATACTGAGAAGGAAATCATCTCAATTCAGGAAGCACTTAATAATGTGGTTTAAGTTAAAGCATATGCTTCAGTATTTTCTTACCGATAGTCTCTGTGCCTCAAGTTAGGCATATATTTGAGCAGCTTGTTGAACTGAGGCTCTGCAGTGAAGTTTCACGAGCTGCTTAAAGTGATAGAAGTCCATGGTGTCTCTGAGAGAGATGAGCTTCCTCTTCCCCATGTCCCTAGCCCTGTTGTTCCATCACCTCTCCTCTGCTGGCATTAGTATTTGTGCGAGCTGCACTGCCAGTGGCACCAGTGATGCACTTGCAACGGGGGCTGGAGGACGTGAGCAGGAGAGGTGAGGGCAAAACTGGCTTTTTCAGCCTCTGCAACCGAGCTGGACACAAGCTGATGACACTTGTCAAACCACACTCTGTGTGTCCTCCTCCACGCCACTCCTTCTCTTTTAGCAAAGCTAAACAGAGATTTCAAACTTACCACGGATGGGCCACCTGAGCCTTCCGGACCTTTTTCTGCAGTAGTTAAATAAGCACCATATCTCCGTGCAGACATGGTGTAAAAAACAGATTCATCTACGTGACTGGAAATAAATAAAAAAAAAAAATATTAATTTGCATTTTCAGAACAAACATTTCTAAAAATTGTGGATTTTTTTTCCTGCAGAAGTGTCTGACAGATGGTTTGAGCGAGGAGTGGTGAGGAACTCAAACGCTACCAATTTCCTAGTGTTCTGTCAGCTATTTGCAGTTTCTGTTGCACATTGAGAGCACTCCTCCTTCATAAACTTCAACTTGACCTTTTAACATATACGAAAAAAACTTTCAGATGTCTCATCTCGATACCACTGTAACGAATTATTGGTTTCCATCATTCAATGTACGGTGCATATATACACTAGTTCATTACTCAGGAAGAGACCATAAAATAGCACCAGCCATTTAAAACCTATTAATCTGGAGAGCATCATTAGCATAAGCAATACTTTATTATTAGCAAATTAAATCCATTATAAGTATCCTGAGTATCCAATCAGGTTAGTAATAGACTGACTAATGCTATCTACATGAATGATTGTGCTGCTTGATGGAATACATTTTGTATGGGTATACATTAATCTGACTTTCAGTGTGCTGTACTGTTATTTATAACTCTGATAAACTGACTTTTATAACAAGTAAAACAGCTGAACATTTTATGAAATGTTTTTCCCGCACGACATTCTTCTCTTCTCTCTAAACTAGAGAGGCATGGGTTTGATGGATGGACCACTCGGTGGATAAGGAATTGGCTCAATGGCCGCACTCAGAGAGTAGTGGTCAACGGCTCGATGTCCATGTGGAGACCGGTCACGAGTGGCGTCCCTCAGGGGTCCGTGTTGGGCCCGGCCCTCTTCAACATCTTTGTCGGTGACGTGGACAGTGGCATGGAGTGCACCCTCAGCAAGTTCGCCGATGACACCAAGCTGTGTGGTGCCGTCGACACGCTGGAAGGGAGGGATGCCATCCAGAGGGACCTCGACAGGCTGGAGAGGTGGGCCCGTACCAACCTCATGAAGTTCAACCAGGCCAAGTGCAAGGTCCTACATCTGGGTCGTGGCAATCCCAGGCACAAATACAGACTGGGCGGAGAATGGATCGTGAGCAGCCCTGAGGAGAAGGACTTGGGAGTACTGGTGGACGAGAAGCTCAATATGAGCCGGCAATGTGCTCTTGCGGCCCAGAAGGCCAACCGCATCCTGGGCTGCATCAAGAGGAGCGTGGCCAGCAGGTCAAGGGAGGTGATTCTCCCCCTCTACTCTGCCCTCGTGAGACCTCACTTGGAGTATTGCGTCCAGTTCTGGAGTCCCCAACATAAGAAGGACATGGACCAGTTGGAGAGGGTCCAGAGGAGGGCCACGAAGATGATAAGAGGGCTGGAGCACCTTTCCTATGAGGACAGGCTGAAAGAGTTGGGGCTGTTCAGCCTGGAGAAGAGGAGGCTCCGGGGTGACCTTATAGCGGTCTTCCAGTACCTCAAGGGGGCCTAAAAGAAAGATGGGGAGAGGCTGTTCAGGAGGGCCAGTTGTGATAGGACAAGGGGTAATGGTTTTAAAATAGAGGGAGGTAGATTCAGGTTGGATATTAGGAAAAAATTTTTTACCATGAGAGTGGTAGAACACTGGAACAGGTTGCCCAGAGAGGTGGTGGATGCTCCATCCCTGGAGACGTTCAAGGCCCGGTTGGATGAGGCCCTCAGCAACCTGATCTAGTTGGAGATATCCCTGTTCCTTGCAGGGGGGTTGGACTAGATGACCTTTGAAGGTCCCTTCCAGCCCTAACCATTCTATGATTCTATGATTCTATGATTTTTTTTTTTTCTTTAGAGGCTACAAGGTATTTTCTAACACATCACGGTTCCATCAGTCAGAAAATCTTTGATCACAGTGAAACTTCTCTATGTATTTTTGCCTTCAGATTCTACAGGACTTAGGTAAAAGAAAACAGCAGTGAAGTCCAAACATAAAATATTTGAAAAAGTAGGATGCTAAATGGATGCTAAATGCATATTCCAGATGACAAGACTACCGTGTTGTCATTGTTCCCACAGAGCCAGAGCCCTGCCAGCCGTGACTGAATATGCATGTGCCAGTCTGTTGGGACAGACTGGGATTCAGACCTCTCCTCAAAAGAGACTTCAGATATTTAGAAGGGGCAGAATAAAGTCAGAGATTTCCTAAGGAGAATTTTAAGGAGAAAGGTAGTTTTTTACTATTTAACAGAAATTTGGGGTTTTTTATCTTTCTAGGGACAGAGATATGGTTTTCATATCAGTTAACTGACTATTTTAAAAGCCTGCTATTTCTCGTATATGCTACATATGCAACTATTGTATATACGCCTACTTAATGCATGCTAAAATGTAAGATTCAGCTAAAAGTCAACTCCAGGCTCTCCTGAAGATTTTGCCAGCGGAGGCAGTCTCTTTATTGTGGCCACTCTTGCTGCAGTGTGCAACTGCATCTAAAAAGATTATTCTCCCAAGCCTTCTGTATGAGCAGGAGAATATTCCTTTTCTACAGACGGGATGCTGACGCCAAAAGATTATGACTTCGCTTTTTGCTGGCAGGCAAGAAAATCAGGAGGAGCAGACCTCCCTGCTGCTTTCTGTGGCCCTTCTTATGGAGTGGCTGCAATTTCTTCCTTTTTGGTGCATTTCCACCACACATGGATGGGGTTTGTATATAGAATGGCAAGTGGAATTAAGAACTTGATTCTATTTATCGGAAGTCAGATGTCAAAAAAATTGCTGTCATTGTCAGCCTCCCATATATTGATGTGAAAATAATTATCTCCCCGTGCTCTTCCTAGGGCAGTAGAGCTAGGCTTTCAGAGGGACAAAGATGGGATATGTTGCTTGAATCCCAGGGAGAGGTTTCTGTCACTGCCCTGGACTTCCCTCATGCGACTGGGGAAAAATGTGGTAGGATGAGCATCAGGTTTAACTGGCCCCCAGTTTCAGTCCGATATCTTACTCCATAGGTGGGATTACAGGCAAGGAACCAGAGCAAATACCCAATGCCCCAGGACATCAGGAGTGCCCTGGGACAAGCTAGGTCACAGCACCGACGGGCTGGCACGGGGAGGAAGGGACTGTGCCGCTGTCATTTGCCAGCTGCTCCCATTTTTTCTGGTATCAGCCACATCTTGGTACTCAGCACAAGTTTTTTCTTAAGGGTGTTGTAATTTTCCCCTGAAGTAAGAGGATATATGACTGGGTCCTCTCTGATGAACTGACAGGGCGATAACTTACTTACACGAATCGGATTAGTTGACAGTGAAGATACATGGGATGTGTTGCTTGAAGGACATGAGGAGTTGTTGCTGAGCCTGAAATAACTTTGCTTTCCTGAATGCAATTTGAAAACCTGCCAAGAAAAGTAGACATCGCAGCCGAAGGTAGCTCAGGGTTACAAGACTGGCCATAAGACATGCCGAGTACTTTAAGCTGGTCTTTTCCTGCTTTTGCCAAGGTTCAGCCACAGCAATCATTCTTCTGGAAGTCGGATGGTTTTGTGTGATTTTCCTATGCAGCAAGACTCAGTTGCTCAGAAGGCTTTGAAATTCAAGAAGGAAAGAATCTAATGGAACCAGAAGCAAAATCTACTGAATTTTAAATCTCAAAGCATCTCTTGGGCTCACTTTTTTCCCTCCCGTGTGGGTAAATAAATTTAATTTGAGGACAAGAGAAGTAGCTTTCTCCCACAAAACAAACAGAAATAAAAGTGAATCCTTTTCTGACAGGCCGTTGAAATAGTTTTTGTTGGTTAAACCGAATGGATTTACATTCTGATCTTTTTGGCTGCGTTTCTATTGCAGTCGAATCAGCTTCTGCATCTATAGAGACAGAGACATGCCGCTTCATTTACTGCCTCACATTTCAGTCCTCTTTTGAAGCAAAAGCACATTCAGTGATCAATGGAATTACAGTATTTAAATATAGTTTATGATCTATGCAGCAAAGATAAACACATTCCTCAGTTTCTCCCAGTGAGGTTGCCCTGGCGTTGAGCAGGAACCCTGTAAGCTGTGAGCTCCTGCACTTCTTCCTCTTCTTAGATTAGATATAAGGAAGAAATTCTTTACATTGAGGGTGGTGAGGCACTGGAACAGGTTGCCCAGAGAAGTTGTGGCTGCTCCATCCCTGGAAGTGTTCAAGGCCAGGTTGGATGAGGCTTTGGGCAACCTGGTGTAGTGGAGGGTGTCCCTGCCCATGGCAGGGGGGTTGGAACTGGATGATCTTTGAGGTCCCTTCCAACCCAAACCATTCTGTGATTCTATGATTCTATGGTTCCCACTCTGAATGGGAGGGGGTAAGTTGAAGGGACAGTGGGAGCACTGGTCCTTCTCCAGATTTACTTCAGGCAGAATCTCGACTCCCGTGACTCTCTCCACAACGTACCTCCAGGCTGGTGCTCCCAGCGAAGAGGAGCTGCTCTGGGGGACATCGGTGCCCGTGCCCCAGCAGCAGAGCCCCCCCTGGGACAGACACGAGCCGGCGTGCTCCGGCCCCGTCTGCGTTCTCTCCGCACGGCCGCTGCCAGCCCCGGCGGGCAGGGCACCAGGCGCACACGGGCTGGCTCCGGCCATGCTCACGGCCGGGCGTGCGGGACCGCGGCTGAAGAAGGAGCCCGGCCTTGGGCAGACCCAGCCATCTGGGTGTGGGCCCGACCTGCTGGCGAGGAAACATCTCGTGCAGGAGAACTTTGCTGCCACCAGAGCAGGAACCTTCTGGCTCATCCGAACTGGCAGAGATTTTTCTCTCGGTGCTGTCAACAGCCCCGACGGGGCGTATTCTCCAGTTAGTCCAGGCTATGTTTTCATCAGAAGGGAAACTTTCTGTGGGCAAGGAGGTTCTTGTTACCAGGGGAGGAGACAGATGGCATCAAGTATCAGTTCCACAGGCTGTGTCTGGGGACTCCTCCTAACCAAGGAAGAACATTATTATTAATGGGAACCCAAATCTTTGCTTACATGGCTCAATGCAGGTGAGCAGTGTGACTAACATGACCTATATCTTCAACCACGGCAGTCTTGGCTTTGCATAAAAAGATAACATGAAAAGTGGGTTGAAAAGGGCAGCTTCCTTGCATCTCCGTGGCATTAGCAAGGTTTTTGACTTTTTACTGAACTTTGGTTTAAACCCTGCCAACCAAACTTTGCCATACACAATGGGAATTTTCTAGTACTGCTGGTGAATGATGTTGTTCTGGCAAGCAATAATTGTCTATTTTTCAATAACAATATTCATCCCAATGTTTGGTTTAGTTCCAGTGGTACCACTTTGAAATCTTCCTTCAGAACTTCAATTTCAGTATCTAATATTGTTATATTCATCGTTCTGCGAGATGCAAGTGCTGTTTAAAAAAAAATATTTAGGGTCAGTTATCTGACTAAAAAGCTTTCAGTTGTGTCCGTAGAAAAGAAAACTGGACTTGGGAACAAGATGTAGTGACTATTCCTGAATAAATACTTTCTAATAGCGATTTTCCCTGGGAGGAACTGAATCTGGAGAACCATTCCAGTACATGGAATTCAAGAGATGTATGAAATTGGACCGCTGTATTTCTGTTATATATTTACACCTATTATTATATATAATATAATAATATATATTATTATATTATACACAATATATATAATATTGTGTATAATATATTTACACTATTTATTATAGTCTGACTGGTTCACATGCTTAGCTTCTTTGGACTACAGCTGTAAGTGCTGGAGATCTGAAATCTCTGGCCATACTGCATTGTTCTTGGCTCTTGTATACTAAGGCACAAACGAGCTTTTGCTATGTTCTCAGTAGGACTATTTTTTAAAGACTGTTTTCTCTGCTAACAATCTTTCGTGTGCTCAGGAAAGTCACATGTGTCCAACCAGAGGGACAATAAGTTGTGTCTGTGTAGAATTAAGCAAGTAAAGAAGGAACATAGAATTTGGAAAATGCATTTTTAATAGTCTTGAAATGATTCGCAAATATTTGTTCAAATGCTTGCATACTTTTGACTGAAAGGTGCTTTTGGGAAGTGGGGAGGATTGTATTCACAGAACTGCAACAGGAATAACGGAGGTTTTCCCTGCATCCTTCTTTCCCTTTCTCCCCTTTTTTAGTTAATAAGTTAAGGATTAAAATGCTTACCCGAGATATGAGCAAGACAAGTTCAGTTCTTTGCCTGAGGGAGTAACCTAACAACAAAGCTAAAAAGTCATGGATATATGTGAATGAGGCAGAGAGTAGATTCCAACTAGCTGTCCCCCCATCTTTACGTGACAGCCTGAATGGCTGAGCTGTAGGGTAGTTGAATTTTCTGCTGCTGACGCTTTTTCCTCCCCATTAAACAAGTTGTCAGCAGCCAAGGTCACAAGTCAGCAGCCAAGCCTCAGTCCTGCTTCAGAGATGAAACCTGAATGCTAATCTCCAAAATAATCTCCAAAAATAATTAACAGAACCCTTCCCCTAGCATGTTGGAGAGAATAAGAATTGAGAGCTACAGATTCTAGTCTGTTCTGCTACTGGGAAGAACTTTCTCATATACTTGGTGATTGCTCTAATGCCTGAATTATTCAGAGAAAATATTTCATTTTCCAGTTGCTTATGTTCATCCTTTCCTCTGCTTTCCCTCACCCATCTTTCCTATAATACAGTGTTACAGATCAAACAAAAAGGTTATTCACTTTTATTTATATATCTCCTTACAGACCAACAGTTAGATGGCAATTTGCTATCCCTTTGCAGCCACAGACCTCTCACTTTGAACACTAGGAACTGGAGGAACCATGCCAAACAGGATAGCAGGACTTGGGTATTGTAATCCTCCTAAAAAGATTAAAAGCAATGTACTATCAAAAGTAAGAAGCATCTTAGGAACACCACCCAATAAACACAAAGGCACTATGTAAGGGGGAAAAAATCATTAATTAGATGGCTAGAATCTACAATGGAAGAATTTTATTTAACTGAACCACATACAAGTATTTGTAACAAATCTATATGTAAACACTGTTGATCAGTACATAGTGAATTGCATTATAATCACAAATTTCTACCTACACACATGTAATCATACATGTCCCACGGATATCATAGAATCACAGAATGGTTTGGGTTGGAAGGGACCTCAAAGATCATCCGGTTCCAACCCCCCTGCCATGGGCAGGGACACCCTCCACTACACCAGGTTGCCCAAAGCCTCATCCAACCTGGCCTTGAACACTTCCAGGGATGGGGCATCTACAGCTTCTCTGGGCAACCTGTTCCAGTGCCTCACCACCCTCTGAGTAAAAATTTCTTCCTTAGATCTAATCCAAATTTCCCCTTTTTCAGTTTAAAGCCATTGCCCCTTGTCCTGTCACTACACACCCTTGGAAACCTAGAACGTTGGGCTAAATGAACCATTGCTCTGAAACAAAGGACCATTTTTATTCTTACATTCTTGTGCAGCATTTGAGGCTAACCTAGGAAAGGAAGAATCCCACTTGCACACCTTTGTCAAAGTTATCAGTCAAAACCAGGAAAATATAGACAAAAGTGTGCTTCTTCACACACACAATGCAGAGATAAATCAGCAGACTAGAGGTGCTGCAGAAGTCAAGTCTATGTCCCACAAGTAAAAAAACCAAAAGCCCAGAGGAGGAGATGAAGTACACAGGAGATGAGGAATGCACAGTTTTGAGCCTCGCTAAGGTCTATGGATGTTACAGCTCTGAACAACTTTTCTGCATGATGCAGCAGCGTGCATCAGCAGTGTTGATGTGCAGTAGTTGACTGATGTGACTTTTGTCACCTGGCCCCATCCCTGGAAGTGTTCAAGGCCAGGTTGGATGAGGCTTTGGGCAACCTGGTGTAGTGGAGGTTGTCCCTGCCCATGGCAGGGGCGTTGGAACTGGATGATCTTTGAGGTCCCTTCCAACCCAAACCATTCTATGATTCTATGGTTCTCTCTCCAGCTGTGTCAGGAGGAGATATAATTTTGGGAGAGGCAACATTTTCCAGAAATTTACTACCTACTTTGGAAAGTAGTACTTTTAAAATACATTTTAAACTAATGTTTTAATTTCACTGACTGTCTCTTAGTTTTAGTATTGTGTCATCTTCATGATTTGGATCATACATCCCTCAACACTCTTCTTTCCTAAATGAAAATTCCTAGGTTTTTTAGTCTCTTATGAGACAGCTGCTCTTTGTCCTTAACTGTTTTAGCTGCTTTCTCCATATCTTTCCTGATTCCACCACGTCTTCTTGAGCTGTGGTGGCTGGAGCAGCACATAGTACCTACAATGTGGGTGCACTGACATCTCGTAAAATGGCAATATGTTTTCTGTCTTGTTCTCAATACCCTTCCTGATGATGTACAACATTTTATTGGCTTTTTTGGCTGGCACCTCACATGGAACTGATGACTTCAAGGAAGTGTCAATGGTAACTTCAAGATCTCTTCTCTGAATCACAACTTTTCAGTTCACATTGTGCAGACATGGAGTTTAGATTATTTTTCTGTAGAGTCTGCACTGAAGCGCTAGGATGACACCTGCTTGTCTGCTCACCCAAATTAGCAAGTTGTTTCTGGTGTTCCTTATTATTAACATTGCATTTCATTGCCCAAAAAGAAGTCTTGGAGAATTCACTGCATACATCCTACTACATGTGTACTGATGAAGGTATTGAATAAAGCTAGTTAAATTACTGAACCCTGGTAACTGACCCCCACCCTTAGTAGTGATCATCAAACCCTTTTGTTTGCCCAATAGGTTCACCAGCTTTCAGCCCATAAAATAACATCTCCATACCCATGGAAAATTATCTTTTGTAATAACCCCTGGCATGGAATCGTGTCAAAGATCCTTTGAAAATCAAAAATATTAAGTTCCCTGAATACCCTTTATCCATGTGCTTGACTGCCCTCACAGAACTTCAGCAGGTGATTGAGATGGCCATTCCTGTTAAAGAAGTCATGCTGACTTCTTCCCAAGAAGTGATGTTTACCCATGCAATCGAGTACCTTACTCTGTAAGATATACTCTACTATCTAATTAGGAATAGAGTCAGTCATTGGTCTGCAGTTCCTCAGATCTCTTTTAGAGCCATTTTTGTAGGTGGAAGTTACACTGGCAGTCCAGCACAGTGGCCGTTCTATAGAATTGTGAGAAGTCTTGGCCAGCAGTTCTGCAATTTCACATTTGAGTTCCGTCAAAATATTGGTTGAACGCCAACCTGCCCTGGTGACTTACTGATATCTAATTTGTCTATTTGGTTTAATTCACTCAAAGTGTGAACAGGGATTCAAAATCCCTGTTCCCACAGCTGAAGGAAACGAGAACAGAGACTTAAAATAGCTTGTCTTCGTCCCAGCCACTTGGCCAAAGCACTAGTGATATGTTAAAATGGAAATCCGTGGAAAGAAAATATGTCTGGTGATTCTATCTAGGTACCTGCAAGTAATCTGTATTGTGGTCAAACCATTGGATACAGCAGTGACAGCAATCATAAAGGTAGCAGTGAAGCACCTTTTGATTTGCACATCTGTTGTGGTAATGCCAATCTATTCATGTGATGACAAAAATGAGCTAAATTAAGAGTGATCAGGGAACCCCACTCGCATTATCGAAGCATCATACGTAAGCGCAAGAGACAGGTGGCACAAGTGCTAAAACAAGGCTGGAGAGTACGTGCTGCAGGGAATCAATCTCCTGCATTAACAGCTAATGGCACACTCAGTGTTTATCCATTATTTATCACATAAATGAGGATGTACTGTCTAGACTGCAGAGGTGCTTTCATAACAGAGTGACGCTGATTACTGAAAATTAAAAAATGAGAGCTGTTCTTAATAAATGAATTGAAAACTAGCAAATGGTAACAAACTCCACGTGGTATATCTGCTCAATCTAATAGCACTGGGTTTTGGTTTGGATTGATGAACATTATTTGATCCATTGCTATAATTTAAGAGTTCAGAGAATAATGGAAAATCTGGAAAAAAGGCAGAGGCTTAGGATGCAATCAATTCCGCCACTACCACATAGGTTCATTCGCATGCACGCCTTCATTCTGAGCTGCTTTTTGTTCTGCTTCAATATTCTGCTCATTTATTTCTTTTCCCTTTCAATTTACTAGTGAAAACTAAATATCTGCTCAGAAGAATGGTCAAATTTTCACCTCAGGCTTCCTGAAGGTGTTAAAACTGAACACAAATTTAGATGGTGAGTTGAATCAGGAAACTGTTTATAGGCTAATTCTAATAAAAGTAGTACAGGATTATTTAGGCATGCTAATTTATTCATGAAGCATAGAAGAACTATACCAAATAAGTGGAAAAGACGTAGTAATTAAATGTTCCCAGTATATTAAATATGTTAAAGACTTCTGCATGAAGATGATTCAGTTCATAGGGACTTAGGTAACCATTTAAAATTTATACTAATGCTGAATGTTAGTAGTTTGCATTCACCTGCATTGCACTCTATCCTGATCACAGACCAGTAATTCCTGAGAGGAGACACTGGAATTCACAAAATCATTATATTGCAGTTAACAAGGTTTTAACCAGGCACATTGGCCCTGAAAGTAACTTATGCACTTCTTCCACCTGAATCCATCATACTCTCTTCAGTTCTATCATAAGCAGCAAGCTGTTGTCCCAAACTCTGCCCTCATGAGATCTCACCTGGTATATTGCGTCCAGTTCTGGAGCCCCCAACACAAGAAGGACATGGACCAGTTGGAGAGGGTCCAGAGGAGGGCCACGAAGATGATAAGAGGGCTGGAGCACCTTTCCTACGAGGACAGGCTGAAAGAGTTGGGGCTGTTCAGCCTGGAGAAGAGGAGGCTCCGGGGTGACCTTATAGCGGTCTTCCAGTACCTCAAGGGGGCCTACAGGAAAGATGGGGAGAGGCTGTTCAGGAGGGCCTGTTGTGATAGGACAAGGGGTAATGGTTTTAAAATAGAGGGAGGCAGATTCAGGTTGGATATTAGGAAAAAATTTTTTACCATGAGAGTTGTAGAACACTGGAACAGGTTGCCCAGAGAGGTGGTGGATGCTCCATCCCTGGAGACGTTCAAGGCCAGGTTGGACGAGGCCCTGAGCAACCTGATCTAGTTGGAGATATCCCTGTTCCTTGCAGGGGGGTTGGACTAGATGACCTTTGAAGGTCCCTTCCAGCCCTAACCATTCTATGATTCTATGATTCTATGATAATAGACACACTTGGATATGTTTTCAGTGACAAGGTGAAAAATATGAAATTTCCTCAGCTTCCATCAAGAATGACTAAAATTTTAAAAATCCCTCTTCCCAATCATTGCTGGAAACTTTCTTGAAATCATTTACTCTGATAAGAAGGACATCTCTTGTATTAGGATGCCAACAACAAACAAACAAAACCTCAAAATAAAAAAAAAACCTCTCAAACGTTGGACTGCTTAGGTTCAGAAAACACAAAGAGAGAGGACAGTTTTGTGATTAATCTAAACTAGTCAAAATTAAATGGAGTCTTCCAAGGATTTAGATTGGGTTCTGGATCTCCGTGTGCCATCTGGGCTGCTCATAAACAATAAAGCTGTCAGGTCAGTGGTTGCTTAAGTACATGCAAGATTTGAAGATACACTATATTTTTTTTTCATAAACAAGATTTCTTCCACCCCCATTCACATGAATATTTTGGCAAAAAGTTGAAGTCTTGTGCATTTTCAATTATCCCTAGCAATTGCCAATTACTAGATTAACTAGTCAGATTTACCAGCTCATACACTCCAAAAAGGCACCTAAAGTTTTTCAAAGGTATCCTAATTATCATATCTACAGTCTCCAAGATTACTTTCAGCAAAGACATCCTAATTCAGCCTCCTCTTTTAGTTAATACAATAGCATATTATTATAGAATCATAGAATCACAGAATGGTTTGGGTTGGAAGGGACCTCAAAGATCATCCAGTTCCAACCCCCCTGCCATGGGCAGGGACACCCTCCACTACACCAGGTTGCCCAAAGCCTCATCCAGCCTGGCCTTGAACACTTCCAGTGATGGGGCATCTGGAAGTGTGGCCCCTGATCTGATGATTACCATGGAAACCCCGAATCTCGGGATTATTTCTTGCAATAGTATTTTGGTTACTTCCCTGGCTTCATTAGTTCAGCAAGGGAATGCTTCTGGCCACCCTGAAAAGGGATCCGTCAGGACCAACAGGTATTGAAACCCCTCTTTTCTTAGGAGTTCTGAGAAATCAATTTGCCACTGCTGTCCTGGATAATTCCCTTTCCCTATTTCGCCGGGCTGGGCTTTTGTTCCTGTTTTGGGATTATTCTGCAAACAAACCTCGAACTGCTGTGTTACTTGCTGGATAGTGGTCCATAACTACGGCCCAGAGCAACACAAGGGGTATTATTATTTTATCTTGTGGAGTCTTTTGGTTTTTTTGTGATACCAGAGACTTTTATTGCAGTTTACAAGCAGCTTTTATAGATCATGCTTCCAGCCACCATGTGTGATGACCAGGCACTGCTGCCCTGCCTCATGCAGGAGGAGCATGAGGATGGAGCAGCACGAATCCGCTGGCAGCGGACCGACCTCACACACCTCCCTGGGCTCGGAGCTGGGAGCCGGGGCAGCTCCGTTCTCCCCCCAGGCCTCCCTGGGGCAGTTAGGGGGTCTCCTTGCCATCCTGCAGAAGGGGCAGAGGGAGGGAAGAGAGGGGCGAGAGGGACCCGGCACCACCCGGGGCTGCCTTGCCAGAGGCGCTGGGGCAGAGGTGGCCGCGCTGGGGGGCTCCTGGCTCCCGTGCTGTCCCAACACCGTCCTCTCAGACACTGCGAGGGCAGGGCCAGGTGACACAGAGTCACACAGTACCCCAGTGCCACCCCCAAACCCCCTCCTGCAGCCTCAGGCACGCCGAGGCTCTTCACTCTTCCGCACAACGCCGGGGAAAAGGCCCACGGGGCTCCCCTTCTCGCGGACTCGCCAGCACACTGGCACGCGAGATGCGCTCCCGCTGCTGGCTCAGCAGCGAGTGACGGGCTCTGCTGGGTGCCCCAGTTACAGCTGCCCCAGTGCACGCCAGGGTCCCTATTACATCATCACAGCAGATCTTTACCAAAGATTTGAATTGGATTCACCTCTGGTATGTGGAGCCAATTCCTACCCAAGTGATAGTTTATCTGACTGAAGAGATATATATTAAATATATACATATCAACTGAGAACTTTTCTAAAAACTCTTCTCTCAGGCACGGGCAAGCTTTTTTCCAACAATTTCCTGTTGATTTTTAATTTTTAGTGTTTCAGTAATTTCTCTTGTGTTCATTGCAAGAAAGCTTAATTTTTGCATGTCTTTTTAGGTGGGAGTCACAGTCCCACACGTCCAAGTGCACTTACCTTGGCACAGTTTGTACACTTGGCCTCAAACATCAGAAATTGCAGTATCAGGTGCATTGCCATGAACACATTGTGATGAGGCAGTATCACCAATTTCCTATGAGTTCGAGCATGCATTATTATGCTAATTATTATTGCTTTGGAGGCAACTGCTTGTGGCATAATTCCTTGTAAACAACTCATTTGCATTGAGAGCAATTGCTTAAGAAAAAGCACCTCATGGGTCTCAAAGCATCTCTCAAAGATCATTCACCAATATCTTGGATATTCACAAAATACAATGCTGTTCAGAAATTCAAATGTTATTCCTTTAAAAATGAAAAAAAATGACAAAGGAGTGAGTTCCTGTACATCATAGCAGGAGGTGCAGTCAGAAAACTAGGAGACTGACTGCCTAAGGCTTAGACAGCCCCAAACTCTTCCTGTCAGAGCTGATCCTAAGACACAAGGGTATCAAATGGGTCATGCTGTGGCGCTCCGCACACAGTAACTTGCCTTTGAGAGCTTACAAAGCTCAAGTCCATCGAGTCTTGCACACGTTGCCCAAAGCCTCATCCATCCTGGCCTTGAACACTTCCAGGGATGGGGCATCTACAACTTCTCTGGGCAACCTGTGCCAGTGCCTCACCACCCTCTGAGTGAAAAATTTCCTCCTTATATCCAATCTAAATCTCCCCTCTTTCAGTTTAAAGCCCCTTGTCCTGTCACTACACACCCTTGTAAAAAGTCCTTCCCAGCTTTCCTGTAGCCCCTTTAAGTACTGGAAGGCTGCAATAAGATCACCCTGGAGCAAATACTCAATCCACAGCTCCAGAGAAGAACTAGTCTGAAGTGAAACCTCCTGCAACACAAACAGTACAGACATCAGGTCCTCAGCAGCAACTGTGCTGCTCTGCAGATCCACTTGGATTAGGGCACACCACTAACATCATTAGTCTGGTCTCCCCTTGTATTGCAGATGTTGGTCTGGTCTCCTGCAGTATTGCACACCATTACTTTTCACCTAGATATCTCTCACACTGAACCTTGAGACTTCAATGAGACCAAACCCTCTTAGCCTGTAAGACTAAAACACGTTGTAAACAACAGAAGGGTCTGATTGCCCAATGTGCTTGCTGGGGCTGTGAACCCAGGTAAGAAAAAGCAATATATCCTAAAGGATCTGGTGAGACATTCGTGGACCATGCTTCTAGAGGATTCTTTGTCCATGCCTGACATGCAATTTATCTGCACAAGCAGAGATCTTAAACTGTGCTAATTTCATCTAGGATAGCTGCCAGCATGTGTTCTCCTAAACAGCCCTTCATTTTTGTAGAACTTGGGCACAGCAGATACCAGATTACAAGGCTTTGACTCTATGTCATGGAATGAAAGTAGAGTACACATTGCACAGTCATTGTTTCTTTTTGCCTTCCAGCAGCTTAACTATGAAGAAGCACCTTATTGTTGAAATATTTATTTCAGAAGACAGATTTAGGGACATGGTGTTTGTAGAAGTGGTTTGTCTATCCAAGCCCAGACATCATATAATCATAGAATGGTTTGGGTTAGAATGAACCTTAAAGATCATCTAGTTCCAACCCCATGTAGTGACAGGACAAGGGACAATGGCTTTAAACTGAAAGAGGGGAGATTTAGATTGGATATAAGGAAGAAATTTTTCACTCTGAGGGTGGTGAGAAACTGGAACAGGTTGCCCAGAGAAGTTGTAGCTGCCCCATCCCTGGAAGTGCTCAAGGCCAGGTTGGATGAGGCTTTGGGCAACGTGGTGTAGTGGAGGGTGTCCCTGCCCATGGCAGGGGGGTTGGAACTGGATGACCCTTGAGGTCCCTTCCAACCCAAACCATTCCATGATTCTATGATAATGAGGTCCCCGCCTTACAGTGGCGGCAGCTATTGGAAAGCACACTTCCAGCACGTGTGGGATGGACGGAAGCACCGAGGACTTCACTGTGCCTCAAAGCACACACGGAAGGACAAACGCTCTCCCCGGCGGGGCAGCAGCACGAACAGCGCCCGGTCACCGCGGAGCAGCCGCGCCGTAGGGTCAGAGCCGCCGTTCGGCCCCGCGCAGCGCTCGGCCCGGCACAGCCCCCCCCCTCCCAGGCCGCCATGCCGGGCGGTGACACCTGCTCCCGCGGCCGCCGCGCGCCCTCAGCCCGCAGCCCATTGGTCCGCCGCGGTCAGCTGGTAGCGCGGGGGCTACCCGCCCCGCCCCGCCCCGGCGGGGCCTCCCGGTACCGGGCGCTGCGGCGGGGTCGCTACACAAGCAGACTCGCGTTTCACGATACACCGATTAAAAACCCATGATTTTTGCTTGAAAATGTGCGCGACCAGGTTCTGCAAATAACTTCCTGCCCGTGCTCGCACTCGGGCCTTCCCGAGGGACGCGGGTGACTCGGGCAGGGCCGCGCTGCCGCAGCCCCCGGGCACCGACCGCCGCCGGAGCAGCGCGGCGCCGGCCCGCGCGGCAGAAGGCGATGGGAGTGGGGAGGACATGACCTTCCGCTCCCTCGGGAACGGCACGGCCTCTTCCCGCCCGGCCCGGCGGCGGAGCTGCGGTCCGGGAGCGCGCCGAGCGTGTCCGCCAGGCTGCTGCCAGCAGCGCCGACACCACCCCAGCCGCCAGCCCCCCCTCCAACCCCGCCTGCCCCGCGCCGCTGCCACCCGCCGCCAAATAGCGCGGCCCCTCCGCTCCGCTCCGCCCCGCCCCGGCCGGGGCCGAACGCGGCGCTCGGAGTCCCGCCCGCACGGGCGCGCAGACACACACACACACACACACGTACACGTACACACACACACACGCGGAAGCGCACCCCGAGCTGGCGCGCAGCCCGCCGCCGCGGCCGCCCCGGCGCAGCGGTGCAACATGGCGCTGGTGCCCTGCCAGGTGCTGCGCGCCGCCATCCTCCTGTCTTACTGCTCCATCCTGTGCAATTACAAGGCCATTGACATGCCCGCGCATCAGACCTATGGAGGCAGCTGGAAATTTCTGACCTTCATAGACCTGGTAAGTGTCCCCCGGCGCCCCCGGGCCTGCCCCCTCCCTCCGGCTGCCCGTTGAACGGCCGCGGCCCCGCGCGGGAGGCCCCGGAGGCGGCGGCCCGGCTCGACGGCAGCGCCGTGAGGTGATCTTAAAGCGGGGACGGCGACATGTTGTGACTCCAGGGCCGGCCGGACACGGCGGCGGCGGAGCCGGGCGGTTCGAACGGAGAAGGACACGGACAAAGCCGAGGGGCTGCTGCCCGTAAGCGGCCGCGGGGACGGTGCGCCCGAGGCCCCGTCACCGCAGTGTGTGTTTCGCCTTTTCTGATGTCTGGCAGTAAAGACCAGAACCTGCTGGTCCCTGTTTGGCTCCCGTGTGCCGTCAAACTAGAAAACATATCTTACTCCCTTTGGCCCTTCCGAGGAATCCATCCCCGACAGGTGCGAGTCCGTGGGAGTGACACAAAAAGTGTTGGGCAACTCAACTTGCCGCATCCAGGTGGTTTTGGTTGCAAATCCACAAACAAGCCTACGAGGCAAAGGGAGTTTCATTTCACTTTTCTTCGTAAGGGCCCAGATCTGAAACAGCCATGAGCATGCTGGCCTGCTGGAAAACACCAGGTGCTGGCCAGGGACTGGTTCTGCCCTCGGCTTCCCAGCCTTGCTGCCTCCACAACAGTGTTCCCCCAGTGCGGGCAGGAGGAGAAGGGGTGGGAGAAAGAGGGGAGATGGGAGAAGAAACTCAGTTTCTGGTTCAGAAGTGTGATAGTCAACTTAGACCTCGTACCTAGATCAAAATAGGTTTTTTTCTTTGAATCCGCAGTGTAAATAGGTGAGAAATTTTGCAGTTCCTACTGAGCTAGAGCCCGAAAATGCAAGTATTTCAGTGCTTCCCAGTGATAAAACCTCGCTCAGAACCTCTTTGTAGATTCACAAGTGTTGCTACTATTGCGTACACAGTTCGTATCCAGTCCATAGGTTGAGTTTGTGAGTTTGGAAACCCAACTCAAACACTATTAACCTGGTAGGTCAAGTGTGCAAATTTCTGTGTCAGGATTAAGCTAAGGTTCACCGAGGTCCATATTTTATTTGGAGAGAAGAAGCACTTTACCGTATTTTGCATTTAGCTGGGATAATTTTTGCGTCGAATGCCAAAGATGTGCTGGATCTCTGAGGATCCGTAACTAGTGCTTTTACTGTGATTGTAAAAAGATATCTTAAGGCCTGATGTTTTTCTTGAAGGCAAACTAGAATCATTTTTTTTTCCCTTTTGGGCAGCTGAACAATACTGTCAGTAATATTAATTGATGGAAGTTAGTGTGGAACCCCATTAGTTAGGGGGGGAGCTGTTGACTTTAGTGGCAGTTGAATTGGAAGTGTAACAACTAAAGCTAAAAGCCGATGATCTTGTCTTTGAGTGTCCTTCACCTTTTCCTCTGTTCTCCTAGCCCTGACAGTTGCTTGGGGATTAAGCGAACTAAGGCTGTCATACAGTGAAAATAACATTTGACAGTACATGATATTTATCATTTCCCAAAAATTACAGCTTGCTGTCTGTGGCAAGTTCATGTGGACTTTCCCATCAAAGCGTGCGCATGGTTCAGGCTACTTCTATCATGGCCCAAAAGGTCAAGGTAAATATGTAGTGCTTTCTAAAAGGTCTAGAACAGTTACCAACTGCATCCAGTCATTTCTGTCCTTTAGCTAATAGTTGTCATGTGTTTCTCATCGTCAAGTCTGAGAGTTGAGAAAAGTTTAGCAATTCCTTACAGTCTTCAGTCCTTCCAAATGACACAGAGCTCAGTGACTTAAATGCTTTTCTTGTTGACTAGCCAGCACAAACACCTCTCCACTTGTTGACAATATTTACTTCTGCCCAAATGGCCCTGGTAGCAACTTATCTAAGCAAATCTGTCTTTCTCTCTCCTGGGACAACTGGGAGACTTGAAGAAACAAAACCTGTTAGATTCCTGAGGAGGATACCAGGAGGTGTGGTTGAAGGATGTTAGGCATATTTCCAAAATACTGTATGTTGACTAAGTCTTGAAAAGCTCTTCCGTAAGTTCCAGTTTCCTCAACCATGTGCAGTGTTGCTGTGTCAGTCACATTCAAAAGCTGTCTAGACGAAATATCATCAATGCCAGAGTCTTGGCAGACGTGTTCTTGCCACAGATTGTACCTCCACAAGCAGAGATTTCATCTTTGACATCACAGAAGCACGTAGAAGTTCCTTCTGTTTCCAAAAACTGCTACCAGTTTTTGAGAAAAGTGAGTTCAGGACTTGAATCTGAAATGTAATTTTGATTTTTTTTTCATCTGTCCATTTGTAAAGGGGCGTTCCTTTCCAGTCTCAGCATCAATAAATGTCTTGGAGATTTAAATAGCTGGCTTTGCAGAGGTGCTGTGTGAAATGATTTACAGTTATCTGCAGGTAATATAATTTTGAATTGAATTATGGAAAACTAGTAGTTTGGACTCTAAAACCCAAGACACAGTAAAGTATTCTAAATGTATATGTTACTCTGAACAGTAGACTTACAGTCCTCACACTGTTTACAGAAGTTGAGCATTAAGAGGAAGCTGTTTAAGACAGAGCTAAGGACGGTAATGTCCCTGTCCATCCATAATATTTTGGATGTTCATACCTAAGTAAGATTTTCTTGGATGAGGATATTCATGCTTAATCTCGCCTGTCCTTGAATTAAGAAAGAAAATAAGCACAACTGATGACTTCCTTGACTGCTGTCATTCTGATGTCTGACTCAGGTTTTTTGCAGTTGGGAATGTGGTGATGACATTCCCTAAAACGTGCATGTCAATGGAATATTTTTCTGCTTTAGAAAGCAATGTACTGGCAGTATGTTTCCCATTACACTGATGATGCTCCTCACTGTTGCTACTAACAATCATTTCTCCACTTCAGACTTTCTCCCTGGTACGTAGAGGTGGTAGATACTTATCCTGCTTATGCAAAAGATGGTAAAGGTACTTGCCTAGTACCCGTGCATTCCAAAACACTTCAAAAAAGAGAGCAGTATCCTTTTTGTCATGTATAGAGTGGGAAGCTGAGATATGGAGGGGTAAAGAGTTGTTGCCAAGATCAGTCGATGGGCCCAGCAGACCAAATTATTAGACTGAACATTCACACTGGTTCAAAATGACATTACCTTCATTTAGTCTCACAACGCAAACCAAGCCCCAAAGTTAGTTCCTAGTGACAGGACAAGGGGCAATGACTTTAAACTGAAAGAGGGCAGATTTAGATTGGATCTAAGGAAGAAATTTTTCCCTCTGAGGGTGGGGAGGCACTGGCACAGGTTGCCCAGAGAAGTTGTGGCTGCCCCATCCCTGGAAGTGTTCAAGGCCAGGTTGGATGAGGCTTTGGGCAACCTGGTGTAGTGGAGGGTGTCCCTGCCCATGACCGGGGGGTTGGAACTGGATGATCTTTGAGGTCCCTTCCAACCCAAACCATTCTGTGATTCTATGATTCTAAGTTTTGTTCTTCATTTTCTCTTGGCTCTCTTGCTGCTGTTGTTGTGAGGGGAGGCAAAAGTAAAGAGAATTGGTACTCTGGAATAAAGTGGAGCCCAAGGAAGACCGGTTCTACTTCTTGTGTTTGGGTGTGTGCGATAATTAGCATAAAAGTAGCTTGGAGTTTAAGTATGTGTCTCCTTAGTAAGGGGTGTGCTGGTCTAAAGAGCTTCTGATGTTCCTTGTGCAATTTCTTTGTAAACCTTGTTCCTCAAACAAGCTAGAGTAAAGCAAGATACTGTTGCGCGTACGTACACATGCATTAACAAAATACTCTTTGGGTTTTTCTTTAAGCTTAAAGTCTCTCTGACAGGCTGAACAGAGTAGTGATAGACACAAAAAGCAAGCTAGAGTTTTGGAAGCAGTCTCAAGTGTTATGTTTTATGATTAATGGTCCTATTTTGAATAGCGGAATGTTAATATGGGTGTTCGCATGACTTGATTCGGGGCAGCCAGAGCTAGAGAGCAATTGGTTTGGCTCATATATAAACCTGGCTAGCCTTATACTTTTATTATTCCTTTGAAAGAAATAGCAGGATGTCTGTGTATGAATTTTTATACGTTGTCTGGCAGATTGAGTTCTACAAAAAAACAGGTATAAGCTCTGTTCCCAGCACATTTTTTGCTAGTACATGTTGTATTTGTTTTGCAGAAAATGGCTTTAGGTTTACTTTGATGAAGTTTAAGTCATCAGATTTTACTTCATTTTCTGTCTTTGGAAAATTTCAGAAGGGCATATTAACAATAGGACTAGAAACTGGAGTTGGCAGCTTTGTAATTTACTTATTTAGTGTATTTAGTTATTAAATTATATGAGATACAGTTACTAGACAACAAAGATAGCCGCTTAACAGAGCATTACTAAAAATTGTAGGTGATTTGTGCCTAATTTAGATTTAGTCATTGTCCTGGTTTCAGCTGGGACAGAGTTAGTTTTTCTTTTTAGCAGCTGGAAGAGCTCTGTGTTTTGGATTTAGTCAAGGATTTGTTATGAGAAGAATGTTGATAGTGCATTGATGTTTGTTGTTGAGACATCAAGGACCTTCCAGCTTCCCGTGTTCTTCCCAGTGTGCAGGAGCACAACAGGCTGGGGGGGAGCATGGCTGGGATGGGGGTCCACAACTCCCCTTGTGATTTGAACTTAGGTTTAGGATTAAGGGCCAAACTGGCCAGTGAGGTGTTATTCCATATCATGCAGCATCATGCCCAGTGTATGGATGAGAGTTGACTGAGAAGTTGGAATTCCCTCTTTTCTGCAAGAACTCTCTTGGTCTCCTCTGGGACTCTTGGGCTCTTAGAGCTCTCTCTCACTCTCTTTTTGGGCCTCTCACTTGATTGGGATTGTGGTGTCAGGACTGAAGTGTTTCAGGATTGCTTGCTGGGACGAGACAGGCGTTTGTTAGCAGACTGAGCAATTACACTGCACGTCACTTGTTTGTATATATTATTATATATATAGATGACTTATTATTGTTCTCATTAGTAGGAATTGTTCTTATCTCAAGCCATTAGTCTCTTTGCCTTTTCCCCTTTAATTCTATTTCCCCTTTCCCCAGGGTGGAGGAGGGTGAGCGAGCGCCTGTGTGGCGTTTAATTGGCGTTTAGTTGCCGGCCCAGTTAAACCATGACATGATGGCTCCTATCATGCTGATAGGAAATAAGATGACCAGGAAGTGTCAGAGTCCAGAAGATTCAGAATTAAGGAATAATAAACTGTGCCATTGGCGTGGTGTCTGAGGTTGAGCAAGTTTCATTGCTCACTGTATGGGTTAAACCTACCACAACACAGAGAACAAAAATGAAAAGATATTCCATGCTCTGTGGAATGTAACTATGATTCTTTTCCATGATTTCCTTTAGTAAAATGAATTTTACCTTCTGCTTTCCTCTTTCATCATCTGTAAAGTTACCCTGTTAGTCAAGTGTTATATGGCTTTTGGGTGAAAAGATCACAGAAGTGTAAAATATTATTATGTATTATTCCCAGAGGTAATTCATCACCGTGTCTAAATATCTCGGGGTTCTTGCAATAACAGAGAATACGGTCAATGGGGTGTTTATCACTTTACAGAGAAAGAAAGTAAGGGATTTCTTTTTGAGGAGTAACAAGGTGAAGTTCCTGAATGGTGCTTAATGTGTTTGAGAGAAGAGGCAACAATAAATGTAAGAGAGCCTTTTAATAAGTGTGTATTTTAGAGCTTTCTTTTTCCTTTCAGGCTGTAAACACGTCAGAGAAACAGTTATGTATAGTGCCGTCGATGCAGTAATAAAAATGTGCCAGTTTCACCATTTCTTATTCATAGGCCCGTGTTTTTGTTTCGCTTTTGGTAGCGCTGCCGCACACCGAGTGGGATTTGAGCACTGCATTGGAGAGTTCCATTCTCACGTTGCATTAGGATGTCTTTATGTTACAATTGGACTTTGATATGTTGAACGTTTAATTTGGGAGTGCTTAGGAAAGTTCTGGCCATCTTGAAATAGTTGTGTTGGCAGTAGGGTTGGCGGAGGAAAGGAGGAGAGGGAAAGAGAGGACAAATTGGGTTCATGTACTATGAAGACAGATTTAACTAATGTCAGTAACGTTATTTTATAACTTGGAGTATGCAAGTGATAGGTAACAGCACTATGTTTTAGACCAGTAAGAAGCCTGTAGCGTTTTGCCAGAACAGTTTCAAATGATGACAACTTCAAGAAGTGGGGTTAGTAGTCTTTCTATTCCCCTTTGAAAAAAAATCCTGTTTACCTTGCATTAACAGTTGAATGATTTTCGTTAAAATTTATTATAGCGGTAAAGATAACTCAGATAATCTTACATGCCTCCATATGGCAAAATTGTTAATTGTTTTAAACTATTAGTTTAAACAAGGACAACATTATCTAGTGTTCTATGGTGAAGTCAAAGTTGGGATTCTGAGCTGTCCTAATTTGTTGTGAATACAAGTATATACCAAAATATTTAATTGATATATTGTTGACATTATATTTGTGTTATCTTAATGAGGCCATATAAGCTTATACAGTAAATAGATTTTGAAAGATCGACCTTCTGAAGTTGTAGTAAAGATCTATATAACCTATCAAATAATACTTTTAATTAGTAAAGAAAATTTCAAACTTAGTGTTTTAAATTAAAATATTCTTAATAAAGTCAAGTTCCATTTGAATCTTTGCATCATCTACATCAACCTAAAGATATACAAAGACTTGTAGGATAGAAGTCCATGTTGGTAGTTGTTTTGTCCTTAGGCTGAAAAAAAAAAAAGAAACTTGATCACTCTATCTGAAAATGGGGAAACACACGATAAAAATCTATTATCGGGATGATGGAAAACGCAAATGTGCCAGTGTGCCACAGTACAACAAAATATGAAGTTGTTTAAACCTATAAATAGGAAACCCCCCCGACTTTTATGAAATTATAAAGCCCTGACATTCCACAGAAGTAAGTTTGGAGATCTGAACAAAGTAAAACCACAATGAAATGTAATTTTTAAAAGTTGAAAAAATAGGCAATTCTGCAGTGATAATGTAGATGCATTACAAGGGATTGTGCCAAGTGTGTTTTTACCTGAACAAAGCAATAAAAGAAAAATATCTCGTATTCCCTCCATTGCATGGAGTCTTTTCTGTGCTGCAACTTTCTGTATTAAATAATCGGAGTTGTCAGTGCCTGCCTGTCCTCATGCGGTGTTTGGGAAACATTTTTCTAATTGCAGCACTTTAACACGGACTCTGATGCTGGGGGGAGTTCAGCATGGGTGGAGAATTCCTTGTCCTTTGGAGTTTTAATTGCTACTGCAACTCCAGTCAGTGAATGTTAAAAAGATGACCACCAGTGACAGGTTTGTGTGCTTTCTGCAGGATTCAAGAGTGAAACAAATATTGATGTGTATTGAAAGAAATCTTGACATTCTCTAGAAAGCAGGGAATATATGGGACTCTGATATGTAGAAGAAAAAAGCAGGATGAACGCTAACAGAGGGATTAGCTGTTTGCAATAAAAGTGCAGAAGTGGAAAAAAGTTAGAGTGTGACAGACACCACATGTCGAAAGGACAACATCCTCAAGCCACGGAATGCACGTGTGCTAAAGCAGCAGTCTTTATTTTAAGGTTTCCTGCTGAGTCAGTCTGTTTCTCCCTGAAATTACAGAAATAGAACTGGGCCGTTTTCTAATCCCTGGGGAATCCCCCGGGATTCTACAGGTCTGCCCTTGGCGTAGAGCTGCTACCTGTAGTGAAACGTCATGTCCCTCTCCGGTCACACCACCAAAGAACGTTTGGGCACAAGAGCCTGCGTGGGGGCTGTGCTCTTCTGTGGATGTTCCAAGGATTCCAGCCCACAGGCTGCCCTCTGCACCGCAGCCCGCTTCGCCGCAGAAGCCAGCTACTCGGAGGAATGCTGGAACAAGATGGGGAATGACAAGGCTGGGAGCCTTTTATCTACACTGCAGAGTTGCTGCTGGTGAGCTTACACTGGGATCAGTTGTTTTCCTGCTGGCATGGCTAACTTTCATCCTGGAGACATGGGGGAGAAATTCCTCCCAATGTATCTACATGGTCCCGGGACAGAACCTTAGTTATACCTCGTAATCATCCATCTGGGTAACATTTCCCCAAAATGGTGCATATTCAGTGTTCTTCTCTTAGCCAACTGGTTCATTTTCTCTTGCCCAGCATGTAAATGACTTTGCGTGTTCCCCCTTCAAGGATGGCAAAGTCTCGCTGGGGAGTTTTTCAACGAGACACTCTGTGTAACTTCAGGGCTGGTCACCTTGTCCTCAGACCTTGTGTGCACGTCTGGCTTTGGCTACGTGCAAACAGCCTCCTCAACTCTTCCTGCAATTCCTTCACGGAATTTCACTCCTTCATAATGGGATGACGTCATAGGGACCCTGGCGTGCACTGGGGCAGCTGTAACTGGGGCACCCAGCAGAGCCCGTCACTCGCTGCTGAGCCAGCAGCGGGAGCGCATCTCGCGTGCCAGTGTGCTGGCGAGTCCGCGAGAAGGGGAGCCCCGTGGGCCTTTTCCCCGGCGTTGTGCGGAAGAGTGAAGAGCCTCGGCGTGCCTGAGGCTGCAGGAGGGGGTTTGGGGGTGGCACTGGGGGACTGTGTGACTCTGTGTCACCTGGCCCTGCCCTCGCAGTGTCTGAGAGGACGGTGTTGGGACAGCACGGGAGCCAGGAGCTCCCCAGCGCGGCCACCTCTGCCCCAGTGCCTCTGGCAAGGCAGCCCCGGGTGGTGCCGGGTCCCTCTCGCCCCTCTCTTCCCTCCCTC
Source organism: Tauraco erythrolophus (assembly GCF_009769465.1). Taxonomy (NCBI): domain Eukaryota; kingdom Metazoa; phylum Chordata; class Aves; order Musophagiformes; family Musophagidae; genus Tauraco; species Tauraco erythrolophus. Next base: position 2,996,662 of record NC_141466.1, on the reverse strand, counting down.
CGCCCCTTCTGCAGGATGGCAAGGAGACCCCCTGAGCACCTCCGGGAGGACTGGGGGGAGAACGGAACTGCCCCGGCTCCCAGCTCCGAGCCCAGGGACATGCGTGAGGACGGTCCGCTGCCAGCGGATTCGTGCTGCTCCACCTCGGCTGCGGCCAGGCAGGGACAGAACGACCCGGACATCATCCGGGGCTCTGTCAGGAGCAGGCGAGAGCAAGAGGGCTGGAAGCTGAGGTTTCTGTCCTCCATCTGCACCACCTGCCGCCTTGTCCGCCTGAGCTTCGCCATGTGGCGTAAGCTTTTCTTCTACCATCTGCTGCTGATGCAGGCTGTTGAGATGCTGCTGCAAGAGGAGCCCGCTGACTACGTGGGCACCATGGTGCGGCTGCAAGCCATGCGGGCCATCACCTCCATGAGTGAAGCAGGGCTGCTTGTGGGGGAGGAGGAGAAGAAGAAAAGCCTCATCCAGACCTGCTTCCACAGCGTCTTCCACCTGCCTCCGCAGGAGGACAGCCAGGACCCCGAGGCTTCTCTCTGCTCCCAGACCCTGGCCAAGATGGACAGAATGCTGCAGGCGCTGGTATGCAGCGCGGGCAGCCTCGGCATCCTGGAGCTGCAGGACCACTTGCAGCTCCTGCTTCCCTTCACCAATTCCCGGAGAGCAGTGGTGCGGGAGAGGGCAATGGCACGGATCGCCAGGCTGATGGAATTCCTCACCACCTACCCTCTACTGCTGGTCTGCCCCTGCTTTGCAGTACCCAGAGCCCGCGAGCATGAGTGCTCCAAGGTACAACATTTTGGGATGCTGGGGAGGCTGGTGGGGCACCTCACCCTCTGCTGCACCTGCAAGGACACGGGCACCCGCTACGAGGCTGAAGCAGCTCTCCATCACCTGCATACCTTCGTCCTGCAGCAGAGAAGCAGGGGCTCGGGGCTGCATGAGGCAGGGCAGCAGTGGCTCCAGGAGGACTGGCAAGCAGGGCAGTCCTGGGAGCACGCGGAAACCAGCCCTGCATGCAAAATCTTCCTCAAGTTCCTGAAATGCCTCCGGCCCTCTGAGCGAGTAGACATCATCCTCATGGCCATCAAGAACTTGCAGTCCCCAAGTGCCGACACCATCACAGCGGCTGCCGAGATGCTGGACGTCCTTGTGGCAGACTCTGGTTTCCAGGCGATGCAGGTCACGAACATCGTGTGGGCCATCTACACAAAGCTGCCCTCCATCAGTGAGACGAGAGCCCTCAACGGCCTGAACAGGGCCCTGCTGGTGCTGCTGGACAGACATCCCAGCGAGGTGGTGGCCAGCCTGCTGCGGCTCTCCCCGTTGTGCACCGGTGCCGCCCCGGCCATGTGGGAGACCATGCTGTCCCAGCCCCAGGCTGCAGAGAGGGTGCTGCGGGAGCTGCTCGGCATGCTGATGGACCCACTGACACACCGGACCTCCACCTTCACCCAGGATGACGCACGTGTCCTTTCGCTGGCCACAACCATAATGATAACCAAGATCCTCCTGCAGCCCACAAACCTGCAGGTGGTGGAGGGGTTTTTTCCCCGGCTTTTCCTGGCACTGCTTCTCCAAGTGCCTTTTGCCAGGGAGCTGACGCTGCAGGAGGTGCACATCTTCTGGAAGGAGGACGAACAGGATCCGCTGACTGCCTTGAGGTCCCTGGTGTACTCCCTGAGACTGCTGCTCTGCAGCATGGGCTTTGAGGAGCAGGTGCTGGCCATCGAGGCGCAGGGTGGCTGGGATGCCCTGCTCCGCACTGAGACCCACCTCTCGGGAGTGTGCATTGTGGCCAGGGAGATGACGAAGACCCCGAGACACGTGTGCTCCGCCATCTTCGGCTGCCTGGCAGAGCTCCTCAGGGCGGAGGACCCCATCCAGGAGATGGTCACCATGGCCTTCCTGATCGAGATGCTGGGCTGCACCAACCTCAACGAAGAGCTGGACCGTGTCCTGGAAGTCTTTCCCACCTATCTGAAGAGCCAGTGCCCGGAGATGGCCAGGCTGGTGCTCAGGGGCATCCTCTCGCTCTGCGAGAGGCCAGATGTGGCAAAGAAATCCCTTGTCCTGTTGCCTGTCGTCATGGAGCAGCTGGAGGCTGGCGACGGTGATGCCGGTGACATGGTCCTGTCCGTGCTCGCCAACATGCTGCAGCTCCTGGAGGGGAAGGAGTCCAGCCGCACCGCCCTGGCGCTGGCTGCCAAGCTGCGGCGGCTCTTCAACAAGGAGTCGGGCACCGTGCGGCAGCTCTCCATCCGTCTCTTCCGAGACACGTTGGGGCTCGTTGCGGGTGCCAAAAGGAAGAAGATGAAGGAGGTGGTGTGGGACAGCCTGCTGCCGCTGCTCTTTCACGTGTACGATGGGGACGAGAGCGTGGCCAAGGCCTCCCAGGAAGCCCTCTGCAGCGCTGGCCGGTTCCTGAAGTGGAGGCAGTTGGTGCAGCTGGTCGAGACGGCGCAGGCGTGGAAGGTCGGCGAGTGCCTGCTGGCCAGGAAGAAGAGCAGGGCCAAGGACTACCTGCAGCAGAGCCAGCGCTACCTGCAGAACCCGCAGGAGCTCCTGCGGCAGGAGGCCGTCAGGTTCCTGGGGCTCTTGGGACGGCGGGTGGCAGATGGTGAGATGGAGCACATCAGAGAGGCCCTTCAAGGCGCCAGCAGAGATCCCAGCCCCGCGGTCACCTCCCTGGCGATTCAGACGCTCCACATCCTCGAAGCAGGAGGAGGAGGAGAAAGAGGAGGAGAGCCCAAGTCGAGGCTCAGCCTGCAATGGCTGCGCTCGCAGCTGCGGAAGGCACGGCGGGGGCGGCCCCCGGCCCCCAGCGAGGCCTCTGCTCAGGCCGAGGGGAAGCCGCAGGCGGCCTCTTGGGCTGTCGACGAGGAGTAGTCCAGTGACACCGAGCTGGAGGAGACGCCGCAGGAGAAGTAGCTTTGCCTGGCCAGGCTGCATCTGGAGCAGCTCCGCCAGCATGAGGAGGAGTGGGCAGCCACAGAGCAGGAGGTGACCCAGCCAGCAGATCTCACCGGCGACCGGCTGCAGGAGGACGTGGTGCAGCCTCCAGATCCGGCCAGCATCTGAGTGCTTCGGGGCCACCAGCTGCCTGACACCTGCCTGGTCATCACACATGGTGGCTGGAAGCATGATCTATAAAAGCTGCTTGTAAACCGCAATAAAAGTCTCTGGTATCACAAAAAAACCAAAAGACTCCACAAGATAAAATAATAATACCCCTTGCGTTGCTCTGGGCCGTAGTTATGGACCACTATCCAGCAAGTAACACAGCAGTTCGAGGTTTGTTTGCAGAATAATCCCAAGTCAGGAACAAAAGCCCGGCCCGGCGAAATAGGGAAAGGGAATTATCCAGGACAGCAGTGGCAAATTGATTTCTCAGAACTCCCAAGAAAAGGGGGGTTTTGATACCTGTTGGTCTTGATGGATCCCTTTTCAGGGTGGCCAGAAGCATTCTCTTGCTGAACTAATGAAGCCAGGGAAGTAACCAAAATACTATTGCAAGAAATAATCGCGAGATTCGGGGTTCCCGTGGTAATCATCAGATCAGGGGCCACGCTTTATTGCAAAGATTGTTCAACAAGTTAGTAAGCTTTTGGGAATAGATTGGCAACTTCATACCCCATATGATCCCCAATCTAGTGGTCAAGTAGAAAAGGTGAATCACCTGATGAAGCTGCAAATTGTAAAATTAGGTCAGGAAGCTGGTTTGTCTTGGCCCCAATCACTGCCTTTAGCACTCCTGAGAATTAGAACTAAGCCCAGAACCAAGGAAGGGCTGAGCTCTTTTGACACTGTACAGGCAGGAACATCGACTCAAACCGGGGATGAGATAGTAACTGATTATTTAATAAGTCTGCAAAACCAGCTTCGGGAAATAGAGAAGCTGGTTTTGGGAACTAGAGCCCAAGGTTTCGATGGGCCCGTGCACAATATTGAACCTGGTGATTATGGATATGTTAGAGATCTTTTAGGTTCATCTCTGGAACCTGGGTGGGAAGGTCCATTCCAGGTGTCGCTAACCACTCACACAGCAGTCAGGATTCGAGAACAAGCATCGTGGATACATCACACCAGAGTGAAGAAGGCCCCTAGACCACGATGGGAATCAGCATCAGGCCGAGACAGTTGAGAGAGTTGGGGCTGTTCAGCCTGGAGAAGAGAAGGCTCCGGGGTGATCTTATTGCAGCCTTGCAGTACCTAAAGGGGCTACAGGAAAGCTGGGAGGGACTTTTTACAAGGGCGTGTAGTGATAGGACAAGGGGCAATGGCTTTAAGCTGAAAGAGGGGAGATTTAGATTGGATCTAAGGAAGAAATTCTTCACTGCGAGTGTGTTCAGGCACTGGCACAGGTTGCCCAGAGAAGCTGTGGCTGCCCCATCCCTGGAAGCGTTCAAGGCCAGGTTGGATGAGGCTTTGGGCAACGTGGTGTAGTGGAGGGTGTCCCTGCCCATGGCAGGGGGATTGGAACTGGATGATCTTTGAGGACCCTTCCAACCCAAACCATTCTGTCATTCTATGATTCTAAATACTCTTGTTCTCGATTTTGCTTCTTTCAGTCAAGAAAATCTCAAGGCAGACTAAGTGACATGCCAGGCTCAGCCAAGCTTCTTCCTGGTCAAAGACTCTCCTTTATTTTGCATTTCTAGGCTTCTGAAAGGAAACGAAGCTCCTTTGTGGGTGGGTTCTTTGTGCTTGTGTCCTTTCTCAAGAAGAATCTGCTGAATCTCTGGCCAATACTGTAATAAGGGCTAATTAGATTGCAGGCTGCCATTAGCCTTTCTGTGCTACTGTGGACTTTATACTCCCTGTCTGTTGAGAGGCGAGCAGCAAAGTCTGTTGTGACTGTGGCTGAAATGGGTTTGCACTGCATTTTATTTCACAGATTCATAGATTCATAGATTTCTAGGTTGGAAAAGACCTTAGAGATCATCAAGTCCAACCATCCCTAATTCCCATTAAACCATATCGCTAAGTAGATCATCCACCCTATTCTTAAACACATCCAGGGATGGGGACTCAACCACCTCCCTGGGCAGCCTATTCCAGTGGCTGACAACCCTTTCAGAGAAGAAATACTTCCTAACATCCAACCTGAATCTCCCCTGACTAAGCTTATGCCCATTTCCTCTTGTTCTATCACCCAACACTAATGTAAAGAGCCCTTCCCCTACCTCCCCACCATCCCTTCTCAAGGATTTGTAGGCCGTAATCAGGTCTCCCCTCAGCCTCCTCTTCTCCAGGCTAAACAGCCCCAACTCCCTCAGCCGCTCCCCATAAGTTTTATTTTCCAGCCCCCTGACCAGTTTAGTCGCCCTTCTTTGGACTCGCTCCAGGAGCTCAATATCTCTCTTAAAGCGAGATTTCCCTTTGCATTTGGTCTTAATTTCTTTCAGCAGACTAAAAATAAGAAGTTTACTAATTTGCCCTTTATATTGCTATGTGACTGCAACGTTTTGGTGCTTTGTAAAATGTTTACGTTTCAGGTTTTTGAGGAAAGGCATAAATCATAGTAAGGTAGACTATAAGCCTAGAAAATATGATATTCAGTGCTAGCCTGTGATTTTTCAGATCCTCGCCTTTAAATATTTGTTTGTGTGTAAATTGTGAAAAGCCTCAGCTGACTTCCCGTAAGTCACATACGGCAAGTTTGTTTGAAAGTGAGAGTTTGAGATGGGTCATACTTGTCGTTCAGTAGAGATGAGAAACAGCTTTAGAAAGGAGAAAGAGTCCAAAGCACTGGTATGTCTGGGATGGGAGATGTTAATAAACGCCATCTACTACGGGGCAGGGAAGCAAGATGCCTAAAAACCTCTCAGAGAACTAAGTGGAAAAAAGAACTAAACCCATGGGTTTCTCATCCAATTGTTAGTATAAAATGAGTAGCATGATGGTTTTGCTACTTGGCACCTTGGCAGAGTGACGTGTAACATCTCGGAATCCCAGTTTTAATCTTTTCTATGCAGGCTAGCTGACGAGGTTGCTTCAGAGTTTTTTGTTGGTGGTGGTTTTGTCATTTTTTTTCTTTTTTAAAGGAATAACATTTGAGTTTCTGAACAGCATTGTATTTTGTGAATATCCAAGATATTGGTGAATGATCTTTGAGAGATGTTTTGAGACCCATGAGGTGCCTTTTCTTAAGCAATTGCTCTAAATGCAAACGAGTTGTTTACAAGGAATTATGCCACAAGCAGTTGCCTCCAAAGCAATAATAATTAGCATAATAATGCATGCTCGAACTCATAGGAAATTGGGGATACTGCCTCATCACAATGTGTTCATGGCAATGCACCTGATACTGCAAGTTCTGATGTTTGAGGCCAAGTGTACAAACTGTGCCGAGGTAAGTGCACTTGGACGTGTGGGACTGTGACTCCCACCTAAAAAGACATGCAAAAATTAAGCTTTCTTGCAATGAACACAAGAGAAATTACTGAAACATTGCAAATTAAAAATCAACAGGAAATTGTTGGAAAAAAGCTTGCCTCTGCCTGAGAGAAGAGTTTTTAGAAAAGTTCTCAGTTGATATGTATATATTTAATATATATCTCTTCAGTCGGATAAACTATCACTTGGGTAGGAAATGGCTCCACATACCAGGGGTGAATCCAATTCAATCTTTGGTAAAGATCTGCTGTGATGACGTCATAGGCACCCTGGCGTGCACTGGGGCAACTGTAACTGGGGCACCCAGCAGTAAGGGGTGTGCTGGTCTAAAGAGCTTCTGATTTTCATTGTGCAATTTCTGTGTAAACCTTGTTCCTCAAACAAGGATATGGAGGTGTTATTCCATATCATGCAGCATCATGCCCAGTGTATAGATGAGAAGTTGGAATTCCCTCTTTTCTGCAAGAACTCTCTTGGTCTCTTCTGGGACTCTCGGGCTCTTAGAGCTCTCTCTCACTCTCTTTTTGGGCCTCTCACTCGACTGGGATTGTGGTGTCAGGACTGAAGTGTTTCAGGATTGCTTGCTGGGACGAGACAGACGTTTGTTAGCAGACTGAGCAATTACACTGCACGTCACTTGTTTGTATATATTATTATATATATAGATGACTTATTATTGTTCTCATTAGTAGGAATTGTTCTTATCTCAAGCCATTAGTATCTTTGCCTTTTCCCCTTTAATTCTATTTCCCCTTTCCCCAGGGTGGAGGAGGGTGAGCGAGCGCCTGTGTGGTGTTTAGTTGGCGTTTAGTTGCCGGCCCAGTTAAATGGTTCCTATCATGCTGATAGGAAATAAGATGACCAGGAAGTGTCAGATGCCAGAAGATTCAGAATTAAGGAATAATAAACTGTGCCATTGGCGTAGTGTCTGAGGTTGAGCAAGTTTCATTGCTCTCTGTATGGGTTACACCTACCACAACACAGAGAACAAAAATGAAAAGATATTCCATGCTCTGTGGAATGTAACTATGATTCTTTTCCATGATTTCCTTTAGTAAAATGAATTTCACCTTCTGCTTTCCTCTTTCATCATCTGTAAAGTTACCCTGTTAGTCAAGTGTTATATGGCTTTTGGGTGAAAAGATCACAGAAGTGTAAAATATTATTATGTATTATTCCCAGAGGTAATTCATCACCGTGTCTAAATATCTCGGGGTTCTTGCAATAACAGAGAATACGGTCAATGGGGTGTTTATCACTTTACAGAGAAAGAAAGTAAGGGATTTCTTTTTGAGGAGTAACAAGGTGAAGTTCCTGAATGGTGCTTAATGTGTTTGAGAGAAGAGGCAACAATAAATGTAAGAGAGCCTTTTAATAAGTGTGTATTTTAGAGCTTTCTTTTTCCTTTCAGGCTGTAAACACGTCAGAGAAACAGTTATGTATAGTGCCGTCGATGCAGTAATAAAAATGTGCCAGTTTCACCATTTCTTATTCATAGGCCCGTGTTTTCGATTCGCTTTTGGTAGCGCTGCTGCACACCGAGTGGGATTTGAGCACGGCATTGGAGAGTTCCATTCTCACGTTGCATTAGGATGTCTTTATGTTACAATTGGACTTTGATATGTTGAACGTTTAATTTGGGAGTGCTTAGGAAAGTTCTGGCCATCTTGAAATAGTTGTGTTGGCAGTAGGGTTGGCGGAGGAAAGGAGGAGAGGGAAAGAGAGGACAAATTGGGTTCATGTACTATGAAGACAGATTTAACTAATGTCAGTAACGTTATTTTATAACTTGGAGTATGCAAGTGATAGGTAACAGCACTATGTTTTAGACCAGTAAGAAGCCTGTAGCGTTTTGCCAGAACAGTTTCAAATGATGACAACTTCAAGAAGTGGGGTTAGTAGTCTTTCTATTCCCCTTTGAAAAAAAATCCTGTTTACCTTGCATTAACAGTTGAATGATTTTCGTTAAAATTTATTATAGCGGTAAAGATAACTCAGATAATCTTACATGTCTCCATATGGCAAAATTGTTAATTGATTTAAACTATTAGTTTAAACAAGGACAACATTATCTAGTGTTCTATGCTGAAGTCAAAGTTGGGATTCTGAGCTGTCCTAATTTGTTGTGAATACAAGTATATACCAAAATATTTAATTGATATATTGTTGACATTATAAGTATATTTGTGTTATCTTAATGAGGCCATATAAGCTTATACAGTAAATAGATTTTGAAAGATCGACCTTCTGAAGTTGTAGTAAAGATCTATATAACCTATCAAATAATACTTTTAACTAGTATAGAAAATTTCAAACTTAGTGTTTTAAATTAAAAATATTCTTAATAAAGTCAAGTTCCATTTGAATCTTTGCAGCTACATCAACCTAAAGATATACAAAGACTTGTAGGGTTGAAGTCCATGTTGGTAGTTGTTTTGTCCTTAGGCTGAAAAAAAAAAGAAACTTGATCACTCTATCTGAAAATGGGGAAACACACGATAAAAATCTATTATCGGGATGATGGAAAACGCAAATGTGCCAGTGTGCCACAGTACAACAAAATATGAAGTTGTTTAAACCTATAAATAGGAAAACCCCCCGACTTTAATGAAATTATAAAGCCCTGACATTCCACAGAAGTAAGTTTGGAGATCTGAACAAAGTAAAACCACAATGAAATGTAATTTTTAAAAGTTCTGCAGTGATAATGTAGATTCATTACAAGGGATTGTGCCAAGTGTGTTTTTACCTGAACAAAGCAATAAAAGAAAAATATCTCGTATTCCCTCCATTGCATGGAGTCTTTTCTGTGCTGCAACTTTCTGTATTAAATAATCGGAGTTGTCAGTGCCTGCCTGTCCTCATGCGGTGTTTGGGAGACATTTTTCTAATTGCAGCACTTTAACACGGACTCTGATGCTGGGAGGAGTTCAGCATGGGTGGAGAATTCCTTGTCCTTTGGAGTTTTAATTGCTACTGCAACTCCAGTCAGTGAATGTTAAAAAGATGACCACCAGTGACAGGTTTGTGTGCTTTCTGCAGGATTCAAGAGTGAAACAAATATTGATGTGTATTGAAAGAAATCTTGACATTCTCTAGAAAGCAGGGAATATATGGGACTCTGATATGTAGAAGAAAAAAGCAGGATGAACGCTAACAGAGGGATTAGCTGTTTGCAATAAAAGTGCAGAAGTGGAAAAAAGTTAGAGTGTGACAGCCACCACATGTCGAAAGGACAACATCCTCAAGCCACGGAATGCACGTGTGCTAAAGCAGCAGTCTTTATTTTAAGGTTTCCTGCTGAGTCAGTCTGTTTCTCCCTGAAATTACAGAAATAGAACTGGGCCGTTTTCTAATCCCTGGGGAATCCCCCGGGATTCTACAGGTCTGCCCTTGGCGTAGAGCTGCTACCTGTAGTGAAACGTCATGTCCCTCTCCGGTCACACCACCAAAGAACGTTTGGGCACAAGAGCCTGCGTGGGGGCTGTGCTCTTCTGTGGATGTTCCAAGGATTCCAGCCCACAGGCTGCCCTCTGCACCGCAGCCCGCTTCGCGGCAGAAGCCAGCTACTCGGGGGAATGCTGGAACAAGATGGGGAATGACAAGGCTGGGAGCCTTTTATCTACACTGCAGAGTTGCTGCTGGTGAGCTTACACTGGGATCAGTCGTTTTCCTGCTGGCATGGCTAACTTTCATCCTGGAGACATGGGGGAGAAATTCCTCCCAATGTATCTACATGGTCCCGGGACAGAACCTTAGTTATACCTCGTAATCATCCATCTTGGTAACATTTCCCCAAAATGGTGCATATTCAGTGTTCTTCTCTTAGCCAACTGGTTCATTTTCTCTTGCCCAGCATGTAAATGACTTTGCGTGTTCCCCCTTCAAGGATGGCAAAGTCTCGCTGGGGAGTTTTTCAACGAGACACTCTGTGTAACTTCAGGGCTGGTCACCTTGTCCTCAGACCTTGTGTGCACGTCTGGCTTTGGCTACGTGCAAACAGCCTCCTCAACTCTTCCTGCAATTCCTTCACGGAATTTCACTCCTTCATAATGGGATGACGTCATAGGGACCCTGGCGTGCACTGGGGCAGCTGTAACTGGGGCACCCAGCAGAGCCCGTCACTCGCTGCTGAGCCAGCAGCGGGAGCGCATCTCGCGTGCCAGTGTGCTGGCGAGTCCGCGAGAAGGGGAGCCCCGTGGGCCTTTTCCCCGGCGTTGTGCGGAAGAGTGAAGAGCCTCGGCGTGCCTGAGGCTGCAGGAGGGGGTTTGGGGGTGGCACTGGGGTACTGTGTGACTCTGTGTCACCTGGCCCTGCCCTCGCAGTGTCTGAGAGGACGGTGTTGGGACAGCACGGGAGCCAGGAGCTCCCCAGCGCGGCCACCTCTGCCCCAGCGCCTCTGGCAAGGCAGCCCCGGGTGGTGCCGGGTCCCTCTCGCCCCTCTCTTCCCTCCCTCCGCCCCTTCTGCAGGATGGCAAGGAGACCCCCTGAGCACCTCCGGGAGGACTGGGGGGAGAACGGAGCTGCCCCGGCTCCCAGCTCCGAGCCCAGGGACATGCGTGAGGACGGTCCGCTGCCAGCGGATTCGTGCTGCTCCACCTCGGCTGCGGCCAGGCAGGGACAGAACAACCTGGACATCATCCGGGGCTCTGTCAGGAGCAGGCGAGAGCAAGAGGGCTGGCAGCTGAGGTTTCTGTCCTCCATCTGCACCACCTGCCGCCTTGTCCGCCTGAGCTTCGCCATGTGGCGTAAGCTTTTCTTCTACCATCTGCTGCTGATGCAGGCTGTTGAGATGCTGCTGCAAGAGGAGCCCGCTGACTACGTGGGCACCATGGTGCGGCTGCAAGCCATGCGGGCCATCACCTCCATGAGTGAAGCAGGGCTGCTTGCGGAGGACGAGAAGAAGAAAAGCCTCATCCAGACCTGCTTCCACAGCGTCTTCCACCTGCCTCCGCAGGAGGACAGCCAGGACCCCGAGGCTTCTCTCTGCTCCCAGACCCTGGCCAAGATGGACAGAATGCTGCAGGCGCTGGTATGCAGCGCGGGCAGCCTCGGCATCCTGGAGCTGCAGGACCACTTGCAGCTCCTGCTTCCCTTCACCAATTCCCGGAGAGCAGTGGTGCGGGAGAGGGCAATGGCACGGATCGCCAGGCTGATGGAATTCCTCACCACCTACCCTCTACTGCTGGTCTGCCCCTGCTTTGCACTACCCAGAGCCCGCGAGCATGAGTGCTCCAAGGTACAACATTTTGGGATGCTGGGGAGGCTGGTGGGGCACCTCACCCTCTGCTGCACCTGCAAGGACACGGGCACCCGCTACGAGGCTGAAGCAGCTCTCCATCACCTGCATACCTTCGTCCTGCAGCAGAGAAGCAGGGGCTCGGGGCTGCATGAGGCAGGGCAGCAGTGGCTCCAGGAGGACTGGCAAGCAGGGCAGTCCTGGGAGCACGCGGAAACCAGCCCTGCATGCAAAATCTTCCTCAAGTTCCTGAAATGCCTCCGGCCCTCTGAGCGAGTAGACATCATCCTCATGGCCATCAAGAACTTGCAGTCCCCAAGTGCCGACACCATCACAGCGGCTGCCGAGATGCTGGACGTCCTTGTGGCAGACTCTGGTTTCCAGGCGATGCAGGTCACGAACATCGTGTGGGCCATCTACACAAAGCTGCCCTCCATCAGTGAGACGAGAGCCCTCAACGGCCTGAACAGGGCCCTGCTGGTGCTGCTGGACAGACATCCCAGCGAGGTGGTGGCCAGCCTGCTGCGGCTCTCCCCGTTGTGCACCGGTGCCGCCCCGGCCATGTGGGAGACCATGCTGTCCCAGCCCCAGGCTGCAGAGAGGGTGCTGCGGGAGCTGCTCGGCATGCTGATGGACCCACTGACACACCGGACCTCCACCTTCACCCAGGATGACGCACGTGTCCTTTCGCTGGCCACAACCATAATGATAACCAAGATCCTCCTGCAGCCCACAAACCTGCAGGTGGTGGAGGGGTTTTTTCCCCGGCTTTTCCTGGCACTGCTTCTCCAAGTGCCTTTTGCCAGGGAGCTGACGCTGCAGGAGGTGCACATCTTCTGGAAGGAGGACGAACAGGATCCGCTGACTGCCTTGAGGTCCCTGGTGTACTCCCTGAGACTGCTGCTCTGCAGCATGGGCTTTGAGGAGCAGGTGCTGGCCATCGAGGCGCAGGGTGGCTGGGATGCCCTGCTCCGCACTGAGACCCACCTCTCGGGAGTGTGCATTGTGGCCAGGGAGATGACGAAGACCCCGAGACACGTGTGCTCCGCCATCTTCGGCTGCCTGGCAGAGCTCCTCAGGGCGGAGGACCCCATCCAGGAGATGGTCACCATGGCCTTCCTGATCGAGATGCTGGGCTGCACCAACCTCAACGAAGAGCTGGACCGTGTCCTGGAAGTCTTTCCCACCTATCTGAAGAGCCAGTGCCCGGAGATGGCCAGGCTGGTGCTCAGGGGCATCCTCTCGCTCTGCGAGAGGCCAGATGTGGCAAAGAAATCCCTTGTCCTGTTGCCTGTCGTCATGGAGCAGCTGGAGGCTGGCGACGGTGATGCCGGTGACATGGTCCTGTCCGTGCTCGCCAACATGCTGCAGCTCCTGGAGGGGAAGGAGTCCAGCCGCACCGCCCTGGCGCTGGCTGCCAAGCTGCGGCGGCTCTTCGACAAGGAGTCGGGCACCGTGCGGCAGCTCTCCATCCGTCTCTTCCGAGACACGTTGGGGCTCGTTGCGGGTGCCAAAAGGAAGAAGATGAAGGAGGTGGTGTGGGACAGCCTGCTGCCGCTGCTCTTTCACCTGTACGATGGGGACGAGAGCGTGGCCAAGGCCTCCCAGGAAGCCCTCTGCAGCGCTGGCCGGTTCCTGAAGTGGAGGCAGTTGGTGCAGCTGGTCGAGACGGCGCAGGCGTGGAAGGTCGGCGAGTGCCTGCTGGCCAGGAAGAAGAGCAGGGCCAAGGACTACCTGCAGCAGAGCCAGCGCTACCTGCAGAACCCGCAGGAGCTCCTGCGGCAGGAGGCCGTCAGGTTCCTGGGGCTCTTGGGACGGCGGGTGGCAGATGGTGAGATGGAGCACATCAGAGAGGCCCTTCAAGGCGCCAGCAGAGATCCCAGCCCCGCGGTCACCTCCCTGGCGATTCAGACGCTCCACATCCTCGAAGCAGGAGGAGGAGGAGGAAGAGGAGGAGAGCCCAAGTCGAGGCTCAGCCTGCAATGGCTGCGCTCGCAGCTGCGGAAGGCACGGCGGGGGCGGCCCCCGGCCCCCAGCGAGGCCTCTGCTCAGGCCGAGGGGAAGCCGCAGGCGGCCTCTTGGGCTGTCGACGAGGAGTAGTCCAGCGACTCCGAGCTGGAGGAGACGCCGCAGGAGAAGTAGCTTTGCCTGGCCAGGCTGCATCTGGAGCAGCTCCGCCAGCACGAGGAGGAGTGGGCAGCCACAGAGCAGGAGGTGACCCAGCCAGCAGATCTCACCGGCGACCGGCTGCAGGAGGACGTGGTGCAGCCTCCAGATCCGGCCAGCATCTGAGTGCTTCGGGGCCACCAGCTGCCTGACACCTGCCTGGTCATCACACATGGTGGCTGGAAGCATGATCTATAAAAGCTGCTTGTAAACCGCAATAAAGTCTCTGGTATCACAAAAAACCAAAAGACTCCACAAGATAAAATAATAATACCCCTTGCGTTGCTCTGGGCCGTAGTTATGGACCACTATCCAGCAAGTAACACAGCAGTTCGAGGTTTGTTTGCAGAATAATCCCAAGTCAGGAACAAAAGCCCGGCCCGGCGAAATAGGGAAAGGGAATTATCCAGGACAGCAGTGGCAAATTGATTTCTCAGAACTCCCAAGAAAAGGGGGGTTTTGATACCTGTTGGTCTTGATGGATCCCTTTTCAGGGTGGCCAGAAGCATTCCCTTGCTGAACTAATGAAGCCAGGGAAGTAACCAAAATACTATTGCAGGAAATAATCCCGAGATTCGGGGTTCCCGTGGTAATCATCAGATCAGGGGCCACGCTTTATTGCAAAGATTGTTCAACAAGTTAGTAAGCTTTTGGGAATAGATTGGCAACTTCATACCCCATATGATCCCCAATCTAGTGGTCAAGTAGAAAAGGTGAATCACCTGATGAAGCTGCAAATTGTAAAATTAGGTCAGGAAGCTGGTTTGTCTTGGCCCCAATCACTGCCTTTAGCACTCCTGAGAATTAGAACTAAGCCCAGAACCAAGGAAGGGCTGAGCTCTTTTGACACTGTACAGGCAGGAACATCGACTCAAATCGGGGATGAGATAGTAACTGATTATTTAATAAGTCTGCAAAACCAGCTTCGGGAAATAGAGAAGCTGGTTTTGGGAACTAGAGCCCAAGGTCTCGATGGGCCCGTGCACAATATTGAACCTGGTGATTATGGATATGTTAGAGGTCTTTTAGGTTCATCTCTGGAACCTGGGTGGGAAGGTCCATTCCAGGTGTCGCTAACCACTCACACAGCAGTCAGGATTCGAGAACAAGCATCGTGGATACATCACACCAGAGTGAAGAAGGCCCCTAGACCACGATGAGAATCAGCATCAGGCTGAGACAGTTGAGAGAGTTGAGGCTGTTCAGCCTGGAGAAGAGAAGGCTCCGGGGGGATCTTATTGCAGCCTTGCAGTACCTAAAGGGGCTACAGGAAAGCTGGGAGGGACTTTTTACAAGGGCGTGTAGTGATAGGACAAGGGGCAATGGCTTTAAGCTGAAAGAGGGCAGATTTAGATTGGATCTAAGGAAGAAATTCTTCACTGCGAGTGTGTTCAGGCACTGGCACAGGTTGCCCAGAGAAGCTGTGGCTGCCCCATCCCTGGAAGTGTTCAAGGCCAGGTTGGATGAGGCTTTGGGCAACGTGGTGTAGTGGAGGGTGTCCCTGCCCATGGCAGGGGGATTGGAACTGGATGATCTTTGAGGTCCCTTCCAACCCAAACCATTCTGTCATTCTATGATTCTAAATACTCTTGTTCTCGATTTTGCTTCTTTCAGTCAAGAAAATCTC
This sequence comes from Tauraco erythrolophus, assembly GCF_009769465.1. Taxonomy (NCBI): domain Eukaryota; kingdom Metazoa; phylum Chordata; class Aves; order Musophagiformes; family Musophagidae; genus Tauraco; species Tauraco erythrolophus. The sequence continues at coordinate 2,981,234 of NC_141466.1, read as the reverse complement.
AAGGCAGACTAAGTGACATGCCAGGCTCAGCCAAGCTTCTTCCTGGTCAAAGACTCTCCTTTATTTTGCATTTCTAGGCTTCTGAAAGGAAACGAAGCTCCTTTGTGGGTGGGTTCTTTGTGCTTGTGTCCTTTCTCAAGAAGAATCTGCTGAATCTCTGGCCAATACTGTAATAAGGGCTAATTAGATTGCAGGCTGCCATTAGCCTTTCTGTGCTACTGTGGACTTTATACTCCCTGTCTGTTGAGAGGCGAGCAGCAAAGTCTGTTGTGACTGTGGCTGAAATGGGTTTGCACTGCATTTTATTTCACAGATTCATAGATTCATAGATTTCTAGGTTGGAAAAGACCTTAGAGATCATCAAGTCCAACCATCCCTAATTCCCATTAAACCATATCGCTAAGTAGATCATCCACCCTATTCTTAAACACATCCAGGGATGGGGACTCAACCACCTCCCTGGGCAGCCTATTCCAGTGGCTGACAACCCTTTCAGAGAAGAAATACTTCCTAACATCCAACCTGAATCTCCCCTGACTAAGCTTATGCCCATTTCCTCTTGTTCTATCACCCAACACTAATGTAAAGAGCCCTTCCCCTACCTCCCCACCATCCCTTCTCAAGGATTTGTAGGCCGTAATCAGGTCTCCCCTCAGCCTCCTCTTCTCCAGGCTAAACAGCCCCAACTCCCTCAGCCGCTCCCCATAAGTTTTATTTTCCAGCCCCCTGACCAGTTTAGTCGCCCTTCTTTGGACTCGCTCCAGGAGCTCAATATCTCTCTTAAAGCGAGATTTCCCTTTGCATTTGGTCTTAATTTCTTTCAGCAGACTAAAAATAAGAAGTTTACTAATTTGCCCTTTATATTGCTATGTGACTGCAACGTTTTGGTGCTTTGTAAAATGTTTACGTTTCAGGTTTTTGAGGAAAGGCATAAATCATAGTAAGGTAGACTATAAGCCTAGAAAATATGATATTCAGTGCTAGCCTGTGATTTTTCAGATCCTCGCCTTTAAATATTTGTTTGTGTGTAAATTGTGAAAAGCCTCAGCTGACTTCCCGTAAGTCACATACGGCAAGTTTGTTTGAAAGTGAGAGTTTGAGATGGGTCATACTTGTCGTTCAGTAGAGATGAGAAACAGCTTTAGAAAGGAGAAAGAGTCCAAAGCACTGGTATGTCTGGGATGGGAGATGTTAATAACGCCATCTACTACGGGGCAGGGAAGCAAGATGCCTAAAAACCTCTCAGAGAACTAAGTGGAAAAAGAACTAAACCCATGGGTTTCTCATCCAATTGTTAGTATAAATGAGTAGCATGATGGTTTTGCTACTTGGCACCTTGGCAGAGTGACGTGTAACATCTCGGAATCCCAGTTTTAATCTTTTCTATGCAGGCTAGCTGACGAGGTTGCTTCAGAGTTTTTTGTTGGTGGTGGTTTTGTCATTTTTTTTCTTTTTTAAAGGAATAACATTTGAGTTTCTGAACAGCATTGTATTTTGTGAATATCCAAGATATTGGTGAATGATCTTTGAGAGATGTTTTGAGACCCATGAGGTGCCTTTTCTTAAGCAATTGCTCTAAATGCAAACGAGTTGTTTACAAGGAATTATGCCACAAGCAGTTGCCTCCAAAGCAATAATAATTAGCATAATAATGCATGCTCGAACTCATAGGAAATTGGGGATACTGCCTCATCACAATGTGTTCATGGCAATGCACCTGATACTGCAAGTTCTGATGTTTGAGGCCAAGTGTACAAACTGTGCCGAGGTAAGTGCACTTGGACGTGTGGGACTGTGACTCCCACCTAAAAAGACATGCAAAAATTAAGCTTTCTTGCAATGAACACAAGAGAAATTACTGAAACATTGCAAATGAAAAATCAACAGGAAATTGTTGGAAAAAAGCTTGCCTCTGCCTGAGAGAAGAGTTTTTAGAAAAGTTCTCAGTTGATATGTATATATTTAATATATATCTCTTCAGTCGGATAAACTATCACTTGGGTAGGAAATGGCTCCACATACCAGGGGTGAATCCAATTCAATCTTTGGTAAAGATCTGCTGTGATGACGTCATAGGCACCCTGGCGTGCACTGGGGCAACTGTAACTGGGGCACCCAGCAGTAAGGGGTGTGCTGGTCTAAAGAGCTTCTGATTTTCATTGTGCAATTTCTGTGTAAACCTTGTTCCTCAAACAAGGATATGGAGGTGTTATTCCATATCATGCAGCATCATGCCCAGTGTATAGATGAGAAGTTGGAATTCCCTCTTTTCTGCAAGAACTCTCTTGGTCTCTTCTGGGACTCTCGGGCTCTTAGAGCTCTCTCTCACTCTCTTTTTGGGCCTCTCACTCGACTGGGATTGTGGTGTCAGGACTGAAGTGTTTCAGGATTGCTTGCTGGGACGAGACAGGCGTTTGTTAGCAGACTGAGCAATTACACTGCACGTCACTTCTTTGTATATATTATTATATATATAGATGACTTATTATTGTTCTCATTAGTAGGAATTGTTCTTATCTCAAGCCATTAGTCTCTTTGCCTTTTCCCCTTTAATTCTATTTCCCCTTTCCCCAGGGTGGAGGAGGGTGAGCGAGCGCCTGTGTGGTGTTTAGTTGGCGTTTAGTTGCCCGGCCCAGTTAAATGGTTCCTATCATGCTGATAGGAAATAAGATGACCAGGAAGTGTCAGAGGCCAGAAGATTCAGAATTAAGGAATAATAAACTGTGCCATTGGCGTAGTGTCTGAGGTTGAGCAAGTTTCATTGCTCTCTGTATGGGTTACACCTACCACAACACAGAGAACAAAAATGAAAAGATATTCCATGCTCTGTGGAATGTAACTATGATTCTTTTCCATGATTTCCTTTAGTAAAATGAATTTCACCTTCTGCTTTCCTCTTTCATCATCTGTAAAGTTACCCTGTTAGTCAAGTGTTATATGGCTTTTGGGTGAAAAGATCACAGAAGTGTAAAATATTATTATGTATTATTCCCAGAGGTAATTCATCACCGTGTCTAAATATCTCGGGGTTCTTGCAATAACAGAGAATACGGTCAATGGGGTGTTTATCACTTTACAGAGAAAGAAAGTAAGGGATTTCTTTTTGAGGAGTAACAAGGTGAAGTTCCTGAATGGTGCTTAATGTGTTTGAGAGAAGAGGCAACAATAAATGTAAGAGAGCCTTTTAATAAGTGTGTATTTTAGAGCTTTCTTTTTCCTTTCAGGCTGTAAACACGTCAGAGAAACAGTTATGTATAGTGCCGTCGATGCAGTAATAAAAATGTGCCAGTTTCACCATTTCTTATTCATAGGCCCGTGTTTTCGATTCGCTTTTGGTAGCGCTGCTGCACACCGAGTGGGATTTGAGCACGGCATTGGAGAGTTCCATTCTCACGTTGCATTAGGATGTCTTTATGTTACAATGGACTTCGATATGTTGAACGTTTAATTTGGGAGTGCTTAGGAAAGTTCCGGCCATCTTGAAATAGTTGTGTTGGCAGTAGGGTTGGCGGAGGAAAGGAGGAGAGGGAAAGAGAGGACAAATTGGGTTCATGTACTATGAAGACAGATTTAACTAATGTCAGTAACGTTATTTTATAACTTGGAGTATGCAAGTGATAGGTAACAGCACTATGTTTTAACCAGTAAGAAGCCTGTAGCGTTTTGCCAGAACAGTTTCAAATGATGACAACTTCAAGAAGTGGGGTTAGTAGTCTTTCTATTCCCCTTTGAAAAAAAATCCTGTTTACCTTGCATTAACAGTTGAATGATTTTCGTTAAAATTTATTATAGCGGTAAAGATAACTCAGATAATCTTACATGTCTCCATATGGCAAAATTGTTAATTGATTTTAAACTATTAGTTTAAACAAGGACAACATTATCTAGTGTTCTATGCTGAAGTCAAAGTTGGGATTCTGAGCTGTCCTAATTTGTTGTGAATACAAGTATATACCAAATATTTAATTGATATATTGTTGACATTATAAGTATATTTGTGTTATCTTAATGAGGCCATATAAGCTTATACAGTAAATAGATTTTGAAAGATCGACCTTCTGAAGTTGTAGTAAAGATCTATATAACCTATCAAATAATACTTTTAACTAGTATAGAAAATTTCAAACTTAGTGTTTTAAATTAAAAATATTCTTAATAAAGTCAAGTTCCATTTGAATCTTTCGCATCTACATCAACCTAAAGATATACAAAGACATGTAGGGATAGAAGTCCATGTTGGTAGTTGTTTTGTCCTTAGGCTGAAAAAAAAAAAGAAACTTGATCACTCTATCTGAAAATGGGGAAACACACGATAAAAATCTATTATCGGGATGATGGAAAACGCAAATGTGCCAGTGTGCCACAGTACAACAAAATATGAAGTTGTTTTAAACCTATAAATAGGAAAACCCCCCGACTTTAATGAAATTATAAAGCCCTGACATTCCACAGAAGTAAGTTTGGAGATCTGAACAAAGTAAAACCACAATGAAATGTAATTTTTAAAGTTGAAAAAATAGGCAATTCTGCAGTGATAATGTAGATGCATTACAAGGGATTGTGCCAAGTGTGTTTTTACCTGAACAAAGCAATAAAAGAAAAATATCTCGTATTCCCTCCATTGCATGGAGTCTTTTCTGTGCTGCAACTTTCTGTATTAAATAATCGGAGTTGTCAGTGCCTGCCTGTCCTCATGCGGTGTTTGGGAGACATTTTTCTAATTGCAGCACTTTAACACGGACTCTGATGCTGGGAGGAGTTCAGCATGGGTGGAGAATTCCTTGTCCTTTGGAGTTTTAATTGCTACTGCAACTCCAGTCAGTGAATGTTAAAAGATGACCACCAGTGACAGGTTTGTGTGCTTTCTGCAGGATTCAAGAGTGAAACAAATATTGATGTGTATTGAAAGAAATCTTGACATTCTCTAGAAAGCAGGGAATATATGGGACTCTGATATGTAGAAGAAAAAAGCAGGATGAACGCTAACAGAGGGATTAGCTGTTTGCAATAAAAGTGCAGAAGTGGAAAAAAGTTCAGAGTGTGACAGACACCACATGTCGAAAGGACAACATCCTCAAGCCACGGAATGCACGTGTGCTAAAGCAGCAGTCTTTATTTTAAGGTTTCCTGCTGAGTCAGTCTGTTTCTCCCTGAAATTACAGAAATAGAACTGGGCCGTTTTCTAATCCCTGGGGAATCCCCCGGGATTCTACAGGTCTACCCTTGGCGTAGAGCTGCTACCTGTAGTGAAACGTCATCGTCCCTCTCGGTCACACCACCAAAGAACGTTTGGGCACAAGAGCCTGCGTGGGGGCTGTGCTCTTCTGTGGATGTTCCAAGGATTCCAGCCCACAGGCTGCCCTCTGCACCGCAGCCCGCTTCGCCGGCAGAAGCCAGCTACTCGGGGGAATGCTGGAACAAGATGGGGAATGACAAGGCTGGGAGCCTTTTATCTACACTGCAGAGTTGCTGCTGGTGAGCTTACACTGGGATCAGTCGTTTTCCTGCTGGCATGGCTAACTTTCATCCTGGAGACATGGGGGAGAAATTCCTCCCAATGTATCTACATGGTCCCGGGACAGAACCTTAGTTATACCTCGTAATCATCCATCTTGGGTAACATTTCCCCAAAATGGTGCATATTCAGTGTTCTTCTCTTAGCCCACTGGTTCATTTTCTCTTGCCCAGCATGTAAATGACTTTGCGTGTTCCCCCTTCAAGGATGGCAAAGTCTCGCTGGGGAGTTTTTCAACGAGACACTCTGTGTAACTTCAGGGCTGGTCACCTTGTCCTCAGACCTTGTGTGCACGTCTGGCTTTGGCTACGTGCAAACAGCCTCCTCAACTCTTCCTGCAATTCCTTCACGGAATTTCACTCCTTCATAATGGGATGACGTCATAGGGACCCTGGCGTGCACTGGGGCAGCTGTAACTGGGGCACCCAGCAGAGCCCGTCACTCGCTGCTGAGCCAGCAGCGGGGAGCGCATCTCGCGTGCCAGTGTGCTGGCGAGTCCGCGAGAAGGGGAGCCCCGTGGGCCTTTTCCCCGGCGTTGTGCGGAAGAGTGAAGAGCCTCGGCGTGCCTGAGGCTGCAGGAGGGGTTTGGGGGTGGCACTGGGGTACTGTGTGACTCTGTGTCACCTGGCCCTGCCCTCGCAGTGTCTGAGAGGACGGTGTTGGGACAGCACGGGAGCCAGGAGCTCCCCAGCGCGGCCACCTCTGCCCCAGCGCCTCTGGCAAGGCAGCCCCGGGTGGTGCCGGGTCCCTCTCGCCCCTCTCTTCCCTCCCTCTGCCCCTTCTGCAGGATGGCAAGGAGACCCCCTGCCCGCCTCCGGGAGGACTGGGGGGAGAACGGAGCTGCCCCGGCTCCCAGCTCCGAGCCCAGGGACACGCGTGAGGACGGTCCGCTGCCAGCGGATTCGTGCTGCTCCACCTCGGCTGCGGCCAGGCAGGGACAGAACGACCCGGACATCATCCGGGGCTCTGTCAGGAGCAGGCGAGAGCAAGAGGGCTGGAAGCTGAGGTTTCTGTCCTCCATCTGCACCACCTGCCGCCTTGTCCGCCTGAGCTTCGCCATGTGGCGTAAGCTTTTCTTCTACCATCTGCTGCTGATGCAGGCCGTTGAGATGCTGCTGCAAGAGGAGCCCGCTGACTACGTGGGCACCATGGTGCGGCTGCAAGCCATGCGGGCCATCACCTCCATGAGTGAAGCAGGGCTGCTTGGGGGAGGAGGAGAAGAAGAAAAGCCTCATCCAGACCTGCTTCCACAGCGTTTTCCACCTGCCTCCGCAGGAGGACAGCCAGGACCCCGAGGCTTCTCTCTGCTCCCAGACCCTGGCCAAGATGGACAGAATGCTGCAGGCGCTGGTATGCAGCGCGGGCAGCCTCGGCATCCTGGAGCTGCAGAACCACTTGCAGCTCCTGCTTCCCTTCACCAATTCCCGGAGAGCAGTGGTGCGGGAGAGGGCAATGGCACGGATCGCCAGGCTGATGGAATTCCTCACCACCTACCCTCTACTGCTGGTCTGCCCCTGCTTTGCACTACCCAGAGCCCGCGAGCATGAGTGCTCCAAGGTACAACATTTTGGGATGCTGGGGAGGCTGGTGGGGCACCTCACCCTCTGCTGCACCTGCAAGGACACGGGCACCCGCTACGAGGCTGAAGCAGCTCTCCATCACCTGCATACCTTCGTCCTGCAGCAGAGAAGCAGGGGCTCGGGGCTGCATGAGGCAGGGCAGCAGTGGCTCCAGGAGGACTGGCAAGCAGGGCAGTCCTGGGAGCACTCGGAAACCAGCCCTGCATGCAAAATCTTCCTCAAGTTCCTGAAATGCCTCCGGCCCTCTGAGCGAGTAGACATCATCCTCATGGCCATCAAGAACTTGCAGTCCCCAAGTGCCGACACCATCACAGCGGCTGCCGAGATGCTGGACGTCCTTGTGGCAGACTCTGGTTTCCAGGCGATGCAGGTCACGAACATCGTGTGGGCCATCTACACAAAGCTGCCCTCCATCAGTGAGACGAGAGCCCTCAACGGCCTGAACAGGGCCCTGCTGGTGCTGCTGGACAGACATCCCAGCGAGGGTGGTGGCCAGCCTGCTGCGGCTCTCCCCGTTGTGCACCGGTGCCGCCCCGGCCATGTGGGAGACCATGCTGTCCCAGCCCCAGGCTGCAGAGAGGGTGCTGCGGGAGCTGCTCGGCATGCTGATGGACCCACTGACACACCGGACCTCCACCTTCACCCAGGATGACGCACGTGTCCTTTCGCTGGCCACAACCATAATGATAACCAAGATCCTCCTGCAGCCCACAAACCTGCAGGTGGTGGAGGGGTTTTTTCCCCGGCTTTTCCTGGCACTGCTTCTCCAAGTGCCTTTTGCCAGGGAGCTGACGCTGCAGGAGGTGCACATCTTCTGGAAGGAGGACGAACAGGATCCGCTGACTGCCTTGAGGTCCCTGGTGTACTCCCTGAGACTGCTGCTCTGCAGCATGGGCTTTGAGGAGCAGGTGCTGGCCATCGAGGCGCAGGGTGGCTGGGATGCCCTGCTCCGCACTGAGACCCACCTCTCGGGAGTGTGCATTGTGGCCAGGGAGATGAGGAAGACCCCGAGACACGTGTGCTCCGCCATCTTCGGCTGCCTGGCAGAGCTCCTCAGGGCGGAGGACCCCATCCAGGAGATGGTCACCATGGCCTTCCTGATCGAGATGCTGGGCTGCACCAACCTCAACGAAGAGCTGGACCGTGTCCTGGAAATCTTTCCCACCTATCTGAAGAGCCAGTGCCCGGAGATGGCCAGACTGGTGCTCAGGGGCATCCTCTCGCTCTGCGAGAGGCCAGATGTGGCAAAGAAATCCCTTGTCCTGTTGCCTGTCGTCATGGAGCAGCTGGAGGCTGGCGACGGTGATGCGGGTGACATGGTCCTGTCCGTGCTCGCCAACATGCTGCAGCTCCTGGAGGGGAAGGAGTCCAGCCGCACCGCCCTGGCGCTGGCTGCCAAGCTGCGGCGGCTCTTCGACAAGGAGTCGGGCACCGTGCGGCAGCTCTCCATCTGTCTCTTCCGAGACACGTTGGGGCTCGTTGCGGGTGCCAAAAGGAAGAAGATGAAGGAGGTGGTGTGGGACAGCCTGCTGCCGCTGCTCTTTCACCTGTACGATGGGGACGAGAGCGTGGCCAAGGCCTCCCAGGAAGCCCTCTGCAGCGCTGGCCGGTTCCTGAAGTGGCGGCAGTTGGTGCAGCTGGTCGAGACGGCGCAGGCGTGGAAGGTCGGCGAGTGCCTGCTGGCCAGGAAGAAGAGCAGGGCCAAGGACTACCTGCAGCAGAGCCAGCGCTACCTGCAGAACCCGCAGGAGCTCCTGCGGCAGGAGGCCGTCAGGTTCCTGGGGCTCTTGGGACGGCGGGTGGCAGATGGTGAGATGGAGCACATCAGAGAGGCCCTTCAAGGCGCCAGCAGAGATCCCAGCCCCGCGGTCACCTCCCTGGCGATTCAGACGCTCCACATCCTCGAAGCAGGAGGAGGAGGAGAGGAAGAGGAGGAGAGCCCAAGTCGAGGCTCAGCCTGCAATGGCTGCGCTCGCAGCTGCGGAAGGCACGGCGGGGGCGGCCCCCGGCCCCCAGCGAGGCCTCTGCTCAGGCCGAGGGGACGCCGCAGGCGGCCTCTTGGGCTGTCGACGAGGAGTAGTCCAGCGACTCCGAGCTGGAGGAGACGCCGCAGGAGAAGTAGCTTTGCCTGGCCAGGCTGCATCTGGAGCAGCTCCGCCAGCACGAGGAGGAGTGGGCAGCCACAGAGCAGGAGGTGACCCAGCCAGCAGATCTCACCGGCGACCGGCTGCAGGAGGACGTGGTGCAGCCTCCAGATCCGGCCAGCATCTGAGTGCTTCGGGGCCACCAGCTGCCTGACACCTGCCTGGTCATCACACATGGTGGCTGGAAGCATGATCTATAAAAGCTGCTTGTAAACCGCAATAAAAGTCTCTGGTATCACAAAAAAACCAAAAGACTCCACAAGATAAAATAATAATACCCCTTGCGTTGCTCTGGGCCGTAGTTATGGACCACTATCCAGCAAGTAACACAGCAGTTCGAGGTTTGTTTGCAGAATAATCCCAAGTCAGGAACAAAAGCCCGGCCCGGCGAAATAGGGAAAGGGAATTATCCAGGACAGCAGTGGCAAATTGATTTCTCAGAACTCCCAAGAAAAGGGGGGTTTTGATACCTGTTGGTCTTGATGGATCCCTTTTCAGGGTGGCCAGAAGCATTCCCTTGCTGAACTAATGAAGCCAGGGAAGTAACCAAAATACTATTAGAGAAATAATCCCGAGATTCGGGGTTCCCGTGGTAATCAACAGATCAGGGGCCACGCTTTATTGCAAAGATTGTTCAACAAGTTAGTAAGCTTTTGGGAATAGATTGGCAACTTCATACCCCATATGATCCCCAATCTAGTGGTCAAGTAGAAAAGGTGAATCACCTGATGAAGCTGCAAATTGTAAAATTAGGTCAGGAAGCTGGTTTGTCTTGGCCCCAATCACTGCCTTTAGCACTCCTGAGAATTAGAACTAAGCCCAGAACCAAGGAAGGGCTGAGCTCTTTTGACACTGTACAGGCAGGAACATCGACTCAAATCGGGGATGAGATAGTAACTGATTATTTAATAAGTCTGCAAAACCAGCTTCGGGAAATAGAGAAGCTGGTTTTGGGAACTAGAGCCCAAGGTTTCGATGGGCCCGTGCACAATATTGAACCTGGTGATTATGGATATGTTAGAGGTCTTTTAGGTTCATCGCTGGAACCTGGGTGGGAAGGTCCATTCCAGGTGTCGCTAACCACTCACACAGCAGTCAGGATTCGAGAACAAGCATCGTGGATACATCACACCAGAGTGAAGAAGGCCCCTAGACCACGATGGGAATCAGCATCAGGCCGAGACAGTTGAGAGAGTTGGGGCTGTTCAGCCTGGAGAAGAGAAGGCTCCGGGGTGATCTTATTGCAGCCTTGCAGTACCTAAAGGGGCTACAGGAAAGCTGGAGAGGGGCTTTTTCCAAGGGTGTGTAGTGACAGGACAAGGGGCAATGGATTCAAACTGAAAGAGGGGAGATTTAGATTGGATGTAAGGAAGAAATTTTTCCCTCAGAGGGTGGTGAGGCACTGGCACAGGTTGCCCAGAGAAGTTGTAGATGCCCCATCCCTGGCAGTGTTCAAGGCCAGGTTGGATGAGGCTTTGGGCAACCTGGTGTAGTGGAGGATGTCCCTGCCCATGGCAGGGGGGCTGGAACTGGATGATCTTTGAGGTCTCTTCCAACCCAAACCATTCTATGATTCTATGTGTAAGCAGTTCACATTGGACATTTCTGTATTTGAAACAAAAGCGATGTTATTGCTTGCGATACACACATGGAAAACATGACATTCCTCTCAATGTACATTTTTTTAAGTATCTGGGTCTGAAGCCTGTTCTTCCCACCTTGCATGTTGAGGTATCTATATAGTGTATGAGTTAGAAACAACATTGACAATGTCTTAGCTTATTTTTCACACCAAAGTGAAGCACAGACTCCTTGTTCGCCCTTTGAATGGGTGAATATGAAAAGCTTTCTTCCTTCTAACGAAAGCCTTTTCAAATTTTGCCTGATTTACCTGTATTTGTTCAAATAACTGTCTTTTCCTCATACCATATTTTCCAAAGCTCTGAATTTGTTTTTTGTCTTCAAAGCCTTATGACCTTTGTTCTGTTACTCTTACTGTGTACGGTGCAAGATTTTTTCAACTTGACATAGTTAAATTTGCTACCACTGAAAAAGCTGTATTTAACTTTAGTGGATGGAAAAGTTAAGCCAAGCCTGAAGAAAAACAAAATCAGCTGGAAGTTGAAGTAAAACTTGCAGCCTTTCCTGAGAGGAAGAAACTATAGTAAATTAAAATTTATAAACTTGTTTTGGTAAGACTTAAAAACAAGTCCCTCTCCCAATTAAAACTGTGATTAAACATTTAGAGGATTTTCATCAGCATTTTGCCACTTACCTCAGGATATTTTACACTCTCTTGGCATATAGTTGGCATTGCTTGTTGGGTTTTTTTTTTCAGTATACTGCAAAATTTAGAGATTCTATTGGTTGGAAAGAGGTTAAGCTCATGTGAAATGCTAGGAGAAAGTGAGAACCTGATTTTTATTTGTATGAAAGCTCCTTCTGGCAACTTAGGTAGGTCCATGTGATTTTCCCTCCAGAGTTTGAAAGCAACATTTGAACGCCTCTAGATGCATTCCCTGAACAAGCATCCTGTTTACAGTCAGATTTCCAAACAAATAGTTACCAAAGGGTGCAATTATCTAGTAATTCCCACTTAAATCTGTGTGCAGCTGACATAGGTGTTTTCTCAGGTACGTTCGCTGCAGTTTTCTGTCAGGTTAGTTGTTTCAAAGTGCTTGAGGACTGTCTGCAGTATAGCCTAAAACAAAACTAGTACTGCTGGATTTTTACTAGCTGAATATTAGGTGTCCTGGTAAAGATCATAGAATCATGGAATGGTTTGGGTTGGAAGGGACCTCAAAGATCATCCAGTTCCAACCCCCCTGCCATGGGCAGGGACACCCTCCACTACACCAGGTTGCCCAAAGCCTCATCCAACCTGGCCTTGAACACTTCCAGGGATGGGGCATCTACAACTTCTCTGAGCAACCTAAAAAAGATAAAATAGAGTAGAATATGCAGAAGAACAGAAGATCAAATGCCTTGCTAATACCCTCCTAGTTTGTACAGCAAAGCGCAAGGGATGGTGGGATTTTTCAGTGAATTAGTTTGAGTGAAACAGTTCAAGAGGTCTGAAGCTCACCTCTGCAATGCTAGACACTTCAGCCTGTTTGAGTTGGTTGTGCAGAGAATTTCAGTTCTCTTAGGAATTTATTGGCTCATTTTTGGTTTTGAGAAGTGCTACCTATATTTGTATATTTTTTTAAACCTAGTTCTTTGTGTACCTGAGGGTAAATTTAGTTTTTTCTTTTCCCCCTCCTCTATTTATATATATTTTATCGGATGTCTTGAAGCCTTTTTGTCCTGGCAGCACATAAGTAACAAATCATTATTTATTATTATTGCTAGTATTATTCGAATTCAGTAGAAGTGGGAGTTCCACATGCAGAGCACAGGTGGCATACGTTCCTAAATGTACTTGATCATATGCAAAAGGAAGAAGAAGAAACTGCTGACTTTAAATGCTGCTGTACGACTTGACAGAATGCATGAATGCAAAAGGGATGTTTTCTCTGTGAGATGCTTAACAAGCTTGTGGCTGAAATAGTGGAAGCATTCCGTACAGCTCATGTTCAGGCTAGCATCTCTGTGTGATCCTGAGGCACTGCAAGAGGACTCTTGACCGTGGAAGAAGATGCAAGATGTTTGTGGCCAATGCTTGCGCGGGCTCAGCTCTGTAAAGGATGCAGGGAGGAAGGTGGGAGAGAAAGGAGGATCCAGTAGATGACAGCACTTCGTACCTGGGGTGAGTAGGTGAGAGAGTGCACCATGCTGGTGAGCCTTGTGTTGTGACAAACTGGTATTTAGAGATTTGGCTTCTACCTACGAGGACAAAGAGAGGGAAAACAAGCGGTGGAGGTACCAAGTGGCTGGTGTTTCTCAGCTAAACCAGCATGTGTTAGCTCCCTCAGACTTCCTCCCCTTTCTTGTCCTCTCCCCCGTTTCTTCCTCCTGCACACCCACACGATGTCCCCACGCACTGGTGGCGGGGCACCATGTCCCTGCACAGAACTTGTTTGGCTTAGCACCCTTCTGCTCAGCGGAGAGCACTTGCAAACCTTCGTCCCGAGTTAGGAGCCATATGCACTGAGAGATGCAGAGGTCTCCATTTGCTGTTCACTTCAGCTTACAAACAAATTAAAACCCCGTGCTGCAAATACTTTCTTGACCTGAGTTTACTTGTTACAGCTGCGTTCCAAGAGCTGCAAATTTGCCTGTGCATTAGGCACCATTATCTGCATTCCTGCGGGTCCCAGGAAGTGAGTCCTAAAGGAAACCTCTGCTGCGTGAACCAGCTGCACAGCGCTGTACTTTTTAAACTGGACATTCAGGAAGCTGAGAGGGATTTGGGGTGTTGGAAGGTGGATGTGCATCTTTGTGTATGTTTGACATAATAGTTATTTACTTACGCTGCACAGAATTTGAAAATATCAAACTGTACGTAAAAGCTACTCTGTTTTATAGTCTCTCCATACACTGCACATCTAAGAGTAAATTGGTCTGCTGCTACTGGAGTCAGTTTAGATGACCAATTAATGACCCATGGATAGAAGATTGCAGTGGTTTGAGGTACCAGACGCTGTTAAGTCTTTGTCAAAGAACTCTAGCTAATGAGAGAGAGCAGCCAGCTTTCAGGTCAGCTATCTCATGACCTACCATGGCTGGAAAGGAGTACTCCTGTGTTTAATAAGAAGCTAATGATGTTTCTAATTCTAACATATGATTATGGAAGATTAGTATTCAGATCTCCTTGACTCAATGCCAGTATAATTTCAGAAGCTAAACGCCTCTGAATTTCCAGAGATTATATTCTATGCTATTAAGTCATATGGCATTTCAAGCTAAGTTTTAATTTTTTTTTTCCTCGTGGATTGGGGCAGAAGCTACTAAAGTGATACTGCCAAATTGATTCAAAGCTTTTTTTTCCCTCATTAATTATAACGCTGAGTTAAATTATGAGATATATTTTATGTGGATGTATTTTAGAAAAGGGTGGATGGACCTCTTGTTACTTTGGGGATTTGAGCCAATGGGATCTGAACTTCTTGATTTTAAAATTCCACCTACAACATATAAGCAAAACACCATTCACACTTCCTGTCTTTTCCCCCAGTGCATTCACTGTCTTATGTAGTCTTCTGCATCCTCACCCTGTCCTTCTCAAATATCAGACCCACTCAGTGTCATTCTCTTGTCTTTTTAAAGCACCTTGTGTAGACCCAAACCAATGGAAAATCAGTGATCTTCAATCAGAAAAGCTTGAGTTTAGTGTGGTCATAGCCTTAAACTACTTTTGAAATGATGTTGTTATGCAAGACTTTTAGCTTTGCTTTCTGTTTTTGAACAAGTTTTAAAGCATCCTGATCAGAGGAAGATAAATCCCACAAGTGTTGAGCGTAATGGATCACGATCCTAATGTTTATTATCGTGTTAAAATCTTGTTACTTTTTGGTAGTCTGCCATTCAATTTTTTATGATAAATTTTTCAATTCAGAAGCAGGTCCTTGATAGAAATTGATGTTTAAGTTGAAAAATCAAAATAATGTGTGGAATCAGCAATCAGTATTTATTCAGACATTTTCCATCTTTTCTCTTTTTTTTTTGTGATTTATATATTTTAAATGAAATGCTGAAATGATTTAAATTGTATTTTGTATTTCCTAATAAGAAATCCTATAATAACCATTGTGAGGTTTGAAATCTACTGCATTCAGTGAGATGAACAAAAATATTTTAAAACATTGCTTAGGTTGTCAGCTGTTACAGTGGTTATTAGAAGAAGCTTTTTTTTCATGTGAATGTATGCAAGTACTTAGTCTTTGTGTGGGTGGATTGGGAGTGCATGCAGACACACCTGTTGCGATTTAGAAGTAGGGGAAGGGAGAAATCTGGATTTCACAGTGGTAACTTTCTACTCAAACCTACATGGAAGCATATTCATTCATGTTAGGGGTGGCCTGGTAGAGACGAGCCTGCCACGGCCTGGTGAACCCATGGCCGACCAGTAGCAGGGCTGAACATGTGCCCAGCAGGCACGTGCAAAAACAGAAGTGTAAAATCACTGAATCACAGAATGTCAGGGATTGGAAGGGACCTCAAAGGATCATCTAGTCCAGTCCCCCTGCCGGAGCAGGACCACCTAGATCAGATCACACAAGAACGCGTCCAGGCGGGTTTGGAACGTCTCCAGAGAAGGAGACTCCACAACCTCTCTGGGCAGCCTGTTCCAGTGTTCTGTTCCCCTTACTGGGAAGAAGTTCTTCCTCATGTTTAAGTGGAACCTCCTGTGTTCCAGCTTATATCCATTTCCCCTTGTCCCATCATTGAATACCAGTGAGAAGAGCCTGGCTCCATCCTTATGACAGTCACCCTTTCCATATTCATAAACATTAATGAGGTCTCCCCTCAGTCTCCTCTTCTCCAAGCTCAAGAGACCCAGCTCCCTCAGCCTTTCCTCAGAAGGGAGATGCTCCACTCCCTTCATCATCTTTGTGGCCCGTATCAAGAAGATATGTCAGCCAAATAGTCAAGTGATGACTGGAACAAAGAGGGCTCAGCATGCGCCCCACCTAGGGTCTGCAGCCTGTGTGTCACCTTCCTGTGCCCAGCACCGTGGTGGCCATGGCATTTTTTGCAGGGAGTCCAGTCCTACCGTGGGTGTGATCTGTGTGGTGTGTGGTGGGAACCAACGCTCACAGCTGCCTCATGAGAAAATGTCACATAAGGTCTGTGGATCTTGCAAGGGTCTTGATCTACAGAGGTATTGTGGCATTACTTCTGGCAGCTCATGGGAAGGTGTTCTCTGTGTTATCCACATTCGTTGCACTTAGTTTGCACAGGAGTTGAGGTCAAACTTCCTGTTCTGGGTGATACTTGGCATCCACACCATGCTATGTGTGGGTTAGAAATATGAGAGTTTTCAGCACCTTGCAAAATAAGGCCCTGAAGTATTGAAGGGACTTTTTTGTGTTGTTGGGTTTTTAATGTCTCTTCTGGTGTGATTGTAAATTTAGAAATTACAAATTTGTTCCAAATAGGAAGAAAAGGTCAATCTTGCAATTTCTTGTGATGGAAAAAAGAGATTTAGAAAAAGTATTTCAAATTTGTGAATATTGACACCATTTTTTTTCAAATGGTGTCAGTGCAGTTGGACTGACCAAGTGAAAACAAAACCTTTCATTGTCTTCATTAAGATACTTGGACAAAATCACCTTACAAAGGAACCAGCCATCACAGTGAGAAATTGTTATTCAGAAATATTTTGCCAGCTGTATTAATTCAAAGCTTGTTTTATTTTCCTTTGGCACGGGCAAGACCAATGTCATGAGAGCAACACAATACTGAAAGTTGAGACTTATTCATAAACGTTACCCTTAATTCATAGGAATTGTACCCGTGCTCTGTGAGATAGTGAAAGCAAACTTGAATTTGAAATATAAAAATGAAAGGCAGGAAAGGATGTGATAACAAGTCAAATCCAGAAAACCATTGTTTAATCTCTTTTTTTTTCCTCTCTTTTTTTTTTTTTTTTAAATTAGATATATCCTGATTGCAGGGATTAATAAGTATTTTGAACAAGTAGCCAAATAATTATAATATGGTACAAGCAAAGTCCCCTTTTGGCCAATCTTTCCCTCTTAGACCTGGTGTTTTGCTTGTCTTGGGTCTTGCGCTCAATGAACGTGACTACACAGTGTTTGCCTGACAAAGAAGTGCAGTGATGGAGGTAAACCTGTTTTCTGAGATGCTTGTTTGTGCAGTGTGCCTGTGTCTCCGTGGTGTATTTCCAGACAAGATCTCTTTGGCTAGGTTGTGGTGCAGACAGCTGAGAGCCCTCGTTCTGAATCACTCCACTGTCTTCTGTGCCTTTCAAGGTGCTGGCCTCAAGGGTGTCTATCTTGTGAGAGAAGACATATCCTTGATACTCAGAATTCCATGGAGTAAACTGACTTTTTTAAAGGACTCTTTTAAGCCAGGTAGATGGGAATTCAGCATTATGAATCAGACCTGGAACGGCTCCATCTTTTATTAATATAATATCTCCTAATTTACTGCAGGAAGCCACTGAAATGATTAAGTGTACCAGCAGTTGGCATAAAATGTCTGGGTGACCTCCAAAGCACTATGACAAATATCAAATAAAAATTTTAAAATCTGTATGATCAAGAAAGGAAAATTAAGGCCATATCTCAGTTTGTTGGAAGTGCTGTTAAAGTAGGAAGACAGGTAGTGGCTGTAGAGTGGCAGAAGATCTAGGCCACATCTCTTTCTATATGACCTAAAATGAATGAGTAGTCTGGGCAGAAAGTATCTTTCCACTGGAGGCTGCTTTGCAGTCTTCCTCCTTGGTGGTCTTCCCAAAAGAAAGCATAGGTAAGTAGTAGAAACAGCTGAAGAGTGTTTATTCCAAGTAGCCAATCTTATCTGTTCTCTTTATGGATACTTATTTTTGCACCATTACCTTCGTTCTTCATCTTCCAAGAAAGAAGCAATGCACATGTAGATGGAGATCTGATTTTTCTTCAAGACAAAATTAATAAATCCTGGTAGCAGGTATTTTACTAAGAGTAAAATTGCTTTGTAGTGCCATTGCACCTTTTATTACAAGATCTCAAAGCACTTGCGAAATACTAGCTAAATCTCACAATGTCTTTCTGCAGAGAGGCATGATTTAAACCAAATGCAAGCCCAGCGTGCAAGACACTGAAATGGGCTGGACATGTAGTCATTAAAATCCTTAAGGAATTATCTTAGTTGTGTAGTCTGTAGGTTAAAACATCGTTAATCTCAGGTGGTCCAGGAGGTGATTTGTGAGACAGAGGCTGCCCATAGGTTACTCTGAGTCAGCCTTTGGGTTTTTTTCCACGGTGGAGTGAGGCTGGAGTTGAGACTGGCTGTTCAAGCAGCACTGTCCAGGTAATCAAACATTACCTCCAGTGTGCCCCATCTCACAGGGTGACTCACTGCTACTGCTGTCCGCAAAGAGATGGGAAGTGTATGGACATTGCCATCAGGTGTGAGTAAAGGCAGTGCTAGCCCTGACTTCATGATGGCTTCTGTTTTGGCCCAACCTTCTTCTGCTCTCCAAGGTAAGAGCCATATCCTATCTTGGCCTCAGCCCTTCCCAGTGTTGCAAAGGCACTGTCCTCAACCCCTGCCTACCCTGCTGCTGCAGAGCAAGAGGTGGGGAGAGGCAGGGTGCTTGTTTGCATGGTGGATGTAGGAGGTGCATTTGATGGTACAAAAAGGGTGAGCTGAGTCCAGGTGAGCTGAGTCCAGGCTGCTGATGAGACAGAAAGGAAGCTGGAGAGGGACTTTTTACAAGGGCGTGTAGTGATAGGACAAGGGGCAATGGATTTAAACTGAAAGAGGGGAGATTTAGATTGGATGTAAGGAAGAAATTTTTCACTGTGAGGGTGGTGAGGCACTGGCACAGGTTGCCCAGAGAAGTTGTGGCTGCCCCATCCCTGGAAGTGTTCAAGTGCAGGTTGGATGAGGCTTTGGGCAACGTGGTGTAGTGGAGGGTGTCCCTGCCCATGGCAGGGGGGTTGGAACTAGATGATCTTTGAGGTCCCTTCCAACCCAACCCATTCTATGATTCCATGAAGAAACATAGCTATTGAAATGGTAGAACGTAGGCTGCTGCCACGGGTGCAGAGCGGGTGGTTGCTGCAGGAGAGTGTCAAGAGGGATGGCTGCAGCAGGGACAGTTGACCTTCAGGAGAGGAAGAGGAGGCCCCAGACTGGAGGGCTGGCCCCTGTGTATGCTGAGTTGAGGGCGTCATCAGTCTGCAACAGCCGTGGGGATTATTGCTGTGTTTCGGAACAGAAGGAGGTGTACCTGCGCTGCGTAGGACATGAGGCGTAAATGAAGAATCTCTGGGAAATGTTGAACCTGCTGGGTGTATACTGTGAAGTTAATCCTTGTGTGAGCAGTAGGTGTTTATCCAGAAGAACCAGGCAGTCAGCAGCTTGGAAAAGTACCATGAATCCTCAAGTGCTGCCTGGAGACAGTTTCTAGAGGGAAAGAGGGAAAAATGAATGTAGGGTAGCTCTGACCTACACGGTGAACATGCAGGTTAACATGGGGGCTTCCACCCACGTGACCCACTTGTGGAACAGCTTCTTCTCTGAAATAAACAGCGCGATATCGTCCATGCCTGTTCGAGTAGGACGTGTATTTCTGTTGGCTGGGAGAAAGGAAGGTACAGTTGTCAAGCCCAGATGGAGGCTTTGAAATATGCATGATAGTGGCAGCTGTGTGTGGGAAGAATGACTTGAAGTGTGCTGAGGAGGAGGAAGCTTGTTTACTGTGCTGCTGTCTTCATGTAGCTGCGGAGTTGAATGGGGAGAGGAATGAGGAATGCGTTTTGTGTCCCTGGATTATTGCTTCACTGCATTGGACAGTTTTTTCTCCAGTATTCCTTATTTGTTTGAAAATTCATAAAGGATCAGTGAGTTGCAGTGAAGGAGACTGCAAAGAAGCATCATCAGTATTCCGCCAGTCCCGGATCCTCGTGGATCAAGGCGCTGTCTTCCTGAGCTGGACCTTTCTGCCCGAAGGGTCCTTCTCAAAAGCAGGGCTGCGGCGGCTGCGTGCGCGCTTTGGGGAGGAACACGTTGTTCCGGCAGCCTTCCCGAGGTGGAATTTTGCGTGCGCCCGTACTTGTTCGCATGTTTTGTAGTCCGTGGTTATGCCAACGCTGAAGCCGATGTACCGTGGGCATTTGTGTCGGGGCGCTGTCTTGTGGCTGCTGCTGTGGTTGGCAGCGCTGCTCGAGGGGCAGCCCCGAGGTGCGATTCGGCTGAGGGGCAGCCGTGGGCAGCCCACCCTCTTCCTCTTCCTCTTCCTCTTCCTCCCAGGGAGGCCGGGTCGGTGAGGGCAGCTGCCGCTCGGTCCCTGGGCACCCGCCTTCCTCTCCCTGCTTCTGAATGCAGCCCGTGGTCGCCGAGCCGGCGCAGCCCTTGAGGAGGTCCAGCTTTCCTATGTCCGAGTGCATCACCTGCTTTCAGGGGAAAAAGCAATGCCAACCCTAGTCCAAAGGTTTTTTGAGGTACATAAGACATAAGGAAGAAATTAGATAAAAGGAAGATACATAGATATAAGGAAGAAATTCTTCACTGTGAGGGTGGTGAGGCACGGGAACAGGTTGCCCAGAGAAGTTGTAGATGCCCCATCCCTGGAAGTGTTCAAGGCCAGGTTGGATGAGGCTTTGGGCAACCTGATGTAGTGGAGGGTGTCCCTGCCCATGGCAGGGGGCTTGGAACTAGATGATCTTCGAAGTCCCTTCTCACCGAAACCATTCTATGATTCTATGATAAGAATGTATATGTATTTATGACTATATATGAAAGAACAAACGACATGGGGCATACAACATAAGGTATTGTGCTGGCATGGTGAAGTGGAACATAGAATCATCATCACACCAGTTTGCTCAAAGCCTCATCCAACCTGGCCTTGAACACTTCCAGGGATTGGACATCCACATGTGTCAGGTTAATTCACAAACTCTTTGGGGTTTTATGTTTATCTTAGATTTATGTTTTATGCTTATGGTTTTCAGTCCTCTCATTAATTAACACTTTTCTGTGGGGAGAATAAGGGTTTATGGCTTACTGTTTTTCTCACAAGAATGTTTTCCAAGCATGTTTTATAGTGAGTAAATTTTTCACATTCCTATCCCAGAGCATGAAATTAGTCTTTTTCTGAATAATTTCCTAGTGTCTCTTTCAGCTATATGGCACCTATATGACCTGAAGAGGTCTTTGACTTAATTAAAGAGAACTGATCTAAAAAGCAAGTCTGAAGACATAAAGTCATCTATTAGAAGAATACCAAAAAGGCACGAGTGAACCCTAATAACAAACTTCTAGAGCCAGAGAGTCAGTTTTGGTGTCAGCTCTTGTACTCTGCACTGCTGCTCGGTTCGTCCTGCACCGGACCCGGCACTGGGAGGCCGCCTTTGCCCTTCACACTCAGATAAGGTTGTGCATCTCCTTCTGTAGAACGCCAGTTACATGTAGTAGATGGCTTCCAGATACACTTAATTTTGAGAGTAGCTGCCATTTTAACCCGTAACCATATGACGATGACTTGGAAATTTTTATCGTTTGAAAATCTGCGTCCTGAGTGGTTTATCTGATTTGAGCTTTAAACTTACAGCCATCAGACCTACTTCCATTAGAAACATCCGTCCTTCCCCCTTCGTTTTCTGGTGGGTCTGTGAGCAAACCATGCTTCAGACCTTTTCCTTTCACCAAGTATGTCCAAGTATTTTGTAAAGAACTGCAGCAATAAAAGGAAGCAATATTGATACTCATGCTTAATCTGACTTTTCCACAGCTTTATTTTTATCTCACCTCAACTGTGACACGAGACAACAATGTAAAGAGTCAAAGTTAGTGATCATCAAATGTTTCATATGGCCAGTTCTCGGAAAATTGAATAAGTCTCTAAAAGCCAGTTTTCCTGAAGTCATAAAAGGAACTGCATTGATCAAAGTGTAGAACCATCAAAAAGGGAAATTTACAAGTGTTTGTTTCTGTGTTGGACAAACACAACATCTTTACAACGCTTCAAACAGAAGATGTTGCTGCAAATGGAGTGTGAAAAAATTATCAGCTTAATTAGTAGTAAACAATCATGGCAGAAGAAGAATTTTAGGTGTTTATGTTCTTGATTAATCATAGCCCAAATTTTGCTTCCGACAATTTCAGTTTGAAAATTATGCTAGTTTTATTGTTCTACTCTCTTCCAAATGAGGATTTAGTTTCATTAGTCCTTGAACTTTTGTGCATTCTTCATCCAGTTTTAAGGCTTCTAGCTTGCACCCTGTGATGTCATTTACATCTTACTAATATGAATGCACATCATTATCATTTAATATTGCTAGCATCTTCACTTTATATGTAGATGTAGATGAGATTGAAGGTTCAAGGCGTAGAAAATTAGACCAAGGCTGGATGAAGGCTTTCTTCTGTGAAGCAGATGCTAGTTAGAAATACATGTTTAATCTGGTAAGTAGACAAACTGAAGCATGGAGAACACTCCTTTAAATTTATAATGCAAATTTTCCATTTGTTGCCAGGGACTGTAACTGAAAATTATTTTTTCCGTGATAGACTTATCGTATGGGCATAGCTTTCTCAGCAAGAGGAAGACGCAAATGGTGTTTATTTAGAAGTGTGTACATCTATATTTAAGTGTGACCTTTCAAAGATGTCTATAAGGGAGGGAGGTATTCAAATCTTGAAGAATTTCTGCCAACTGTCTTCTATCAAGGGCGAAAGGTTTATTTAGTGAGTCTCGTTCAGTCAGGAGTTTTGTCTGTCTCCTTGTTCCAGAATGGCCAGGGCTTTAGCATGTCATCACAGGAGAGTTAGTAAGCACTGTGAGTTTCAGTTTATCTATAAAACGTGACAATAAAATTAGCTATTGTTGCTTCACTGGGTGATGTCGTGAGGTACAATAAAATACGATTTTCCAGTGCTTTGTACCTTGTGCTATGAATGCTAGTAGGTTTCCTTTTCACTTTCTTTTGAAGTCCTAGCTGGAAATGCTAAAAGGTTTTGTAGACTTTGCTGTAATACTTACTAGCTATAATTTCTCGTCACAGTTTCTTCAGTACAATATTGTTTAACTGCACTAGAGAATATTTCTCATCTTAATATGTAGGATATGAAGCTAGCATCCATATATTTTATAAAACGTCCTGAACATCAATGAAAAATAGTAAAAAAAAAAAACCAGCTACCACCTGACAGTGTGTATAAAACTCAGTTATGGACCTTCAGTATGACTTATCTGGAAGTCCTTCATATAGGCTTTGCATATTCATTTCATGCCACACGTGATTATAAGAAGTGAGATTTTTCAAAAACTTTGCAGCAGTTAAAGTTAGGCAGCCACCAGCACCTGTGGAGTAGAAAGCTCAGAGAACATTGCATCCGTGTGAGATCCCACACGGAATGTACTATAGGGCCGAACAGAGGAGGAAAAATAACAGGACATATAATAAGAATGGCTGAATCTTGTGTGTGAAGTGGAGTATGTATAGGATATGTAGGGCAGGATTTATTGTAAGGGGAAACGTAGCAACAGTCCCTCCTACCATGGTCTCATTGTTCTCTCTTCCAGTTGCATATATCTCTGCAGGTCACAGTAGATGGGATTATGGTACCACAAACAGGCATTAAGATTCAGGATTCTTTCTGTAGTTTTAAGGAGCAATGGTGAGGAATGGTAGACTCCTTGTGAGGCTAGCCAGTTTTTGAAGTGGACATATCTAAGGTGTTAAACTGGAAGACTCCAATATCCCAAGACACATTGAAGCTTTGATTTCAGCCTTTTCCAGCAACAGAGAAAAACAACTGTGTGACTACATCCGTGTCTTGCCTCTTACATTTGAATTGGCAGAAGACTCCGCACAGTGAAAATAAACCAACATCATCCTAGTTTGTCAATGACTTGTCTACATTGCACACAGATGCCAACGACAACCTATGGAAATTCAAGTCCTTAAAACAGTCCCCCAGTTGATAAGCCCTTTAATAATTAACCATTAGCCATTGGAAAGACTACCTGCAAGACTTTAATAAGCCTTGTCAAGAAAATGCATTAGTGCTGCATTTCACATGCAACTTGCCTTACAGATACTTAAGTGCCAATTTTTTATCAACGTTGTACATCTTGCTTAAGAGCTGAATTGGTGTTAGTTTGCTGCTGACACCAAGGCTTTGAAAGATCCAGGAAAGGATACCATGAGGACCTCACCAAAGAATGCACAGCATCTCTTCAATGTGAGCTGAAAGTTTTGGCACAGGATGTGAGTAAGAATTCTTTATGTGACTAGGAAACAGTGAACTAAAATTACACGTAAAAGAAAAAAACTATTGGTTTCAATGTCTTTTTGTTTCATGGAGATAGCAACAGATTTTGAACAGTCATTGGAGAGGTGAGAGAGCAATTTGTGATTACGTTTGAAAAATCGAACAGCAGCTTTAAAAGGCAGTAGAATCATAGAATCACAGAATGGTTTGGGTTGGAAGGGACCTCAAAGATCATCTAGTTCCAACCCCCCTGCCATGGGCAGGGACACCCTCCGCTGCACCAGCTTGTCCAAAGCCTCATCCGACCTGGCCTCGAACACTTCAACCATTCAATCCCCCCCATGGCAGGGGAGTTGGAACTAGATGATCTTTGAGGTCCCTTCCAACCCAAACCATTCTGTGATTCTATGATTCTATGAGTTATTGAAGGTTTTGAGAGGAGCCACACCACAGAGGTACTGAAGGTAATGGTTAGCAGCAGACCTAGAGTTTGCTTCAGTATTAGCTGTTTTTTTGAGAACGGTAGTCTTCTCTGCAGATGCAGAGAAAGATTTCTTCCTGTTATTCATTAGTTTAGTTCAATAATTATTTCATTCACACAGAATGGAGAGAAATCAATTCACTGAGAAACCA
This sequence comes from Tauraco erythrolophus, assembly GCF_009769465.1. Lineage (NCBI taxonomy): Eukaryota > Metazoa > Chordata > Aves > Musophagiformes > Musophagidae > Tauraco > Tauraco erythrolophus. Next base: position 2,956,527 of record NC_141466.1, on the reverse strand, counting down.
ACTGGGAGTTCAAAAGTAGGAAAGCTGGTTTTCTTCCTCCTCCTCATCTGCGAATAACAATGAGATGTGGGAGGATAACATCTATTACCTCTAAAATCTTTCAGGGCATGGTGAAAAGAAACAAGAAATCTGGTTTTACTTACTACAAAAAGCATTTCATTTGTTCAGTGCGTCAGATTTAAATACATAATGTGTTGTTTTAAGCTTTTCTTTGCATGTGCAACACATTTAAAGTAAGCTCATTTGTTTAGTTAAAACAATTCAAAATTCTACTTGGAGAAATTTTAGCATATTCCAGCCTGTCACCAGTCATGGTAATTATCTATCAGAAATAAAATAAATGCACCATTTTATTCATAATTTTGGAGCATTATTAAAAATTAGAAGTATAGCAAAAAAACCATTCCTTTATTTCTTTAGGGAAATGTTTGCCATTCTGTTGCTCAATTTTGACCTTTACAAGTCTGATTACATCCCAGAATGCTAGAGTCCTTTTTTCTGCCTGTGGTTGACTAGGCAGTTGCTTTCAGTGTGACGTTTTTGCGATGCTCACGTGGCAGCAATGCCTTAGGCCTTATTTCTCTGCAGTTTTCTCCAGCATGGGCTTCATCCAAACATGGCAAGTCGTGCAGAATGTTGCAGTCTGCTTACTAGGTATATCTTGCCACAAAGAAATTATTTTCATTTTTGTTTTGTCCAGTTACAGTAGCGTTTCCTGTATTATTTCCAGGCTGAATTTAAAGCAATTGAATTGCAAAGCAGTAAATTGCTGTGGATTTGCCTGCCTTGCACTCGGTTGCTCCTCCTGTGCTATTATGCAACAGCAAAGTTAACAGATGTGCTATTCTGCCTTCCTGTGAAATGCCACCGAGAGGGAACATCTCACTTGTGAATCTTACTCCTCTCTTTGATCTGAATAAACATGTTGACCTGTAAGAAAAATCCCTTGTATTAGTGTTTTTAAAAAGTTTACTGTTAAGAAGAATAAAAAAAATTAAGAACAGGGAAGTACACCGTATTGTTTTCGAGGACTGAGCTGAATTTTGTTAAATATAGCCAGCGATCAGTTGGTCTCTGCTTTACAATTTTATGTTGGTTTAAAAAAAATCTATGTCTTGATAGAAATATTACAGTGTACAATCAATTTATACTGCCAAGTCATGTACAATAATACCATTAAATAGGCTGGTTTATGATGGTTCCACATAAAAGCCCCTTTCTATGTGATGTTTAGAATCATATAGATAAGAGATGGATAAGAAATAAGTAGATCATCTCTTTGATCCCCTTCTCAGTTTCAAGTTTCTCTAAAAGCTGGTAAGGGTCTGATAATACCAAAGAGAAAATTCCCATCTAAAGGTGGCTGTCTTCGCATCTACTGGCAAAATAATTGCAAGTTGTCCAAGTGCTATAAAGTGAAGGGAAACCTAAAATGAAGCATGTGAGATCCTTTCAGATTCCTGTTCTGGTTTCCCGAGCAGTTTTTTAGAGAGGCAGAGTCCCTTTAATGCTCTCTTCATATCCAGTCTGAAAACCTGGGAACTAGGGATGCCAAAAACACAAAATAAGGGTGGGAAAATGTCTGTAGAGAGACAATTATAATGCTGTAGTAAAACTATGAGGCGCAGATTGGTTAATTTTTCTAAGCTAAAGACACAATATGGAAATGATGATAGATGATTTACCTTTTAGCACACAAAATTGGTAAATGCTTGGTTAAAATATGTGGCCTTCGTTTCTGCTGTAGATTTTTTGTGCGTGCTTTTATCGATGTATTGATGTCCTGACCTTATCTTGGCATTGATACAAATGTTGTAACTATATCACGGAATTCCTGAAGTTTATAGTTTTATATTAGTGATAACCCTACTGTATTGTGATACTGTGTCTTATTTTACTTTTAAATGAAATGCATGTTTTGGCTACATCCATAGCTGGATAGCCTCCTTAAAAGAAATCCCTTCCTAGGGCAACAGAACGTGCTTGCACTTTATTCAGTGTATGTTTGCAGGTTAATGATTGGATGTCAAGCGTTTTATAAATCAAAGCAGTGTTTAGTTTTTATTTTCCTCCACAAGATGAGTTAATACAATTTCATATAAAGGCAAGCTGTAATATTTTAACTTGGAGTGGATGTGCATTTTCTGGGTTCTTGTTTTGTTTCAGTGTTCTCCTCTCACAAGAGGACGTTTTCCTACCTGTATTAGACTTGCCGTACTGGTTGCATGCTTTATTACAGGTTTTTTATGGGTTTATTAACCAATATTAAACCACTTAAATGGCATTAATTTTCTAACTTGGGTATTTTGGAAGCAGATACAAGCAATGCCTTCACTCAGTCAAATAAAATTTCATGGTCCTCATAAAAACAGTTACTGTGTTGTAACTGCTACTACACTAAATACTTGATTCTTTGAAATGTAATACTATTTTTGTTCGCCCTGCGAATGCACGTGTGCTCCTCTATGTACATAAGGAAAACAATTTATCAGAGAAATAGTTCCAGTAAAGTAAGTTAACACCCTTCTTGGAGTGCACATCTGTGTGGATACTGCAAGGGATCACTGCTGAGCAGTATCTTATTAGAATGAAGGTCATCAGCGACATTTTCCAGTAAAGTATTACCCTTCCTAAATTGACAGCAGATCTAGTAACTGAGTGCAGTTAACCAATAGAAGAATTAGCAAATATAATTTAGATGATCCATGTAGTCATTTTACAGTTGTCTGTTTTCAAAACTTTTTTGAAGTAGATGGAAGGCATTGCTTGAGCTATGATGGAGTGGAGCTTTGCAGTCAAAAGGCTAGGCAACCAGCCAGTTCGTAATTCAGTGAGACACAATACATTATCTATTTTGACAGTCTTCACGGTTAAGTAGTCTGGCTCTTGTAATACCTAACTTTGTTTATAAATAGAATTGAAGAAGTCAAATGGTCTGGTCTTGACAGCAGAGTAATACAGAGCTTTGGATATGCCCAGAGCTCCCACGTGCCTCTTCCCTTCAGTGGAGTGGGAAGAACAAGGTGAGCTGATTCAGTCAAGTGGAACTTTAAAACACCTATGGCATGTGTTTTCCTTAAAGTTTCAGTAATACATGAAGAAACGTGATATATCTGAGCTCTGCAGCGAGGTCTGTAAAATGTATTGGTTTTCTGACCAAGAAAAACAATTATTTTAAAAGCAAAATGGTAGACTGAGCATTCACAAAGAGCTGTACTTAGAAGAGTGGCTGCCCAGTTTGCATGTTGTGTGGAGAAGGAGGATGGGTCAGAAGGAAGTAGTCTTGGTTTCTGTTTCCTATGTCTTGCTCCAGACAAAGTTCTTTTAGCAAATAGGTTTTCCCTGTTAAATCTAGGCAAAGGGCTGGAACCTCAGTATAAGCCTCCAAAGACATCTGGGGGCTCTCTCGTCCACTAGCACAACTTAACAGGAAAGATGGACATTTGGCATTGTCAGTAATACATGTCTTCTTGAAGACAGGAATTATTAAGATTGTTTTGTGTTGAAGTGAGTGTAGAAGGTGCATCCCTCAGCAAGTTATACTTACTTTGATGTCGCTTCAAAGTTGGTAACAAGAACTTGTCTTTTCCTTCCACCATATGTTGCAGTAAGCAGTCCCGAGAGGTAAGGGCTGACTCCGTAAATGCCCAGCCCCTCTTTGGGCTTCAAGCTGTGAGCACCAGTCTCACACAAAGAGCTGAGTGAGGTGACTTCAGTGCTGTACATATGTGCCTTGCAGGAGAGGGGTGGGATTATAGACATACGCCTTTTCTTACGATACCCAGTTATTTTTTGCTTAAGTATCACCCCACTTTATGATCTGCTCCTTGGAAACTGAGTGTCGTGTGACAGCTGTGATTTCCAATTTGGGAGCCAGGTGTCTGAAAAACCCTATGCAGTGTCACACCTGAACCTCCTGGTGGATACAGGCCTAATCCAAACCAAGCTTTCCCAAATAGATGAGGAACAGCCCCATGTGGTGGTCCTCAGGCAGCATCCAGGTTGGACTCAGCTCTGTCTTGAGTACTTGGCCCTGCTTTCATGATAGAATCATAGAATCACAGAATGGTTTGGGTTGGAAGGGACCTCAAAGATCATCTAGTTCCAACCCCCCTGCCATGGGCAGGGACACCCTCCACTATACCAGGTTGCCCAAAGCCTCATCCAGCCTGGCCTTGAACTCTGCCAGGGATGGGGCAGCCACAACTTCTCTGGGCAACCTGTGCCAGTGCCTCACCACCCTCAGAGGGAAAAATTTCTTCCTTATATTCCATCTAAATCTGCCCTCTTCCAGTTTAAAGCCATTGCCCCTTGTCCTGTCACTACACGCCCTTGTAAAAAGCCCCTCTCCAGCTTTCCTGTAGGCCCCCTTTAAGTACTGGAAGGCTGCAATAAGATCCCCCCGGAGCCTTCTCTTCTCCAGGCTGAACAGCCCCAACTCTCTCAGCCTGTCAGTGATAGCGGAGTGGAAGTGTCCAGACCCCTGCTCAGGCTGTGTGACGTGAAGTTTGTAACACGTCCCTGAGCCAGGATTCCTGGCTGATCCAAAGCTAGAGGTTGGATGTGACGTGGTCTCAGTGTTAGAACTGAACGTCTCAGGACAGGCATGCCGACAGAGCCAGTCAGCAGGTCTGCTCTGGGACTCTGGTGTGAAGTTTCATGTTGCATGGTCACAGATGGTCTGGACAGGAGAGATCCTTGTTGCAGTGCAGAGGTGGCTGTGCCTGGTGCTGCAGTGGACTGTAGCCAGATCAGAAATAAATGGCCATGGCCCTGAAACCACCGCTGTTTAGGAATGATATCTGTGTAACCAGCATTTTTGTGTTGTGAGGAACAAGGCAGAATACTGGAATGAATTTATTTACTAAGTATTTTGGGAAAAGAGTATGTATTCTGCTAGTCAGAATCAGATGTACCTGGTATAAAATCTGACAGTAGCGTCAGATACATTGACATGGACCCATACCCCCATACTCTGGGGTGATGTTTTTAATCTGAGTACGATTTCGTTATGGCCAACTTTCATGGTGGTAGGCCTTCGTTTTCTTAGAGACTGTTCGAATCTCCAAGACTAGAACACACGCACCGACTAGTTCAAGTCTTAGCTAAAGAAACTGATCTATTTGGTTGTTCTGCATGAGGTAACACCCTTGTGTTACTGTTGTCACTGTTGTGGCAGCACCAGCAGTTTCTGTCCAGGTAATGATAGGAGTTTCCATCACAGGCGTCCTCTTAAAAGCATTTTCGGCTGGTTTGGATAAAATTCCCCAAACTGTTGTTTGGTAAATTCTTATCATAGAATCATAGAATGGTTAGGGCTGAAAGGGACCTTCAAAGGTCATCTAGTCCAACCCCCCTGCAAGGAACAGGGATATCTCCAACTAGATCAGGTTGCTCAGGGCCTCGTCCAACCTGGCCTTGAACGTCTCCAGGGATGGAGCATCCACCACCTGTCTGGGCAACCTGTTCCAGTGTTCTACAACTCTCATGGTAAAAAATTTTTTCCTAATATCCAACCTGAATCTACCTCCCTCTATTTTAAAACCATTACCCCTTGTCCTATCACAACAGGCCCTCCTGAACAGCCTCTCCCCATCTTTCTTGTAGGCCCCCTTGAGGTACTGGAAGACCGCTATAAGGTCACCCCGGAGCCTCCTCTTCTCCAGGCTGAACAGCCCCAACTCTTTCAGCCTGTCCTCATAGGAAAGGTGCTCCAGCCCTCTTATCATCTTCGTGGCCCTCCTCTGGACCCTCTCCAACTGGTCCATGTCCTTCTTATGTTGGGGGCTCCAGAACTGGATGCAGTACTCCAGGTGAGGTCTCATGAGGGCAGAGTAGAGGGGAAGAATCACCTCCCTCGACCTGCTGGCCACGCTCCTCTTGATGCAGCCCAGGACGCGGTTGACCTTCTGGGCCGCAAGAGCACATTGCCGGCTCATATTGAGCTTCTCGTCCACCAGTACTCCCAAGTCCTTCTTCTCAGGGCTGCTCTCGATCCATTCACCACCCAGTCTGTATTTGTGCCTGGGATTGCCACGACCCAGATGTAGGACCTTGCATTTGGCCTGGTTGAACTTCATGAGGTTGACACGGGCCCATCATCCAGCTGGCCTGCGGTCCCACGTCACCACTCCAGCGCACGCGCAATGAGCTTCTAGTTAAAGTCATCTCAACTGTGTGCGAGAGTTGCCGTATCCTTTGGTAAGCGTGTCTAAACGGACAAATGGTGTTTATCGTTCACCGTTTACTTCATGCGTGCAAAGCAGGACCCGCCTGGGTTGTTCCCAGGGCTACTGGAAGCTCCCTGCCTCCCCAGTCCCCGTCACACAGTCAATTATCTTGTTAACACAGACTGGGACTGCCTGGGGAGTTCTTCTATCGATCCTGCCGTCCTCTGGTGGAACCCGGTCTGCCCAGGGCGGGTTCCTGTAGCTATCAGTCAATTATCTCATCTGGACAGAAACTAGCTGGGGAGTTCCCGGGACTGCCCAGGGAGTTCCTGCTGGTGACTCAGCACGCCGAGCGTGTGCGCAGGCACAGCCCTTGTCCCCAGCTGCATTACTACAGCGTTAGTTTGGGGTGCACGTGCGCGCGCCTTCCTGGTGCGTGGAGGAGTGTGTTAGTGTTGGAGTGCTAAGAGGTTTAGCAGAGGACAGTTCGTACTTGGGCATGTCCTGATGTGATCTGCCCAGCTGACCAGTAGGTTGTGTCCCTTGATAGGCACAGATGCTTTTTTCCTTTTTGTGCTAGGCTGCCACATCTACACGCTACTACTTGCTAAGTGCTTTTCCTGCCATGGAGAATCCAAAACACCATGCTGACTGTCAATAGCACTGGCCACCAGTACCACACTTTAGCAAAGGTACATTTTCTGGAGTCATCTGCTACTTTCTTAACTGCTACAACAGGTGTCGTTTGAGCCTCCTGTCTCTTGAGAAGAAAGGACAGCTTATTATCCAAGGTGTCGTGTTTGCTGATTAAAAAAACGTATTTACTGTTTACCAGTCAGTGTGCAATGGCCTGATGGAAAGCATCTAAATCTGATGGGTTTGGAACCTGGTGTGATGCTGGGTAGTTGTCCTAAGGTGGCATCCCATAACATGTAGGGAGATGTAAATTTTAGTTTCCTTACAGTTAATCTCGTTCTTCCTTTTGCAAGTGAAAGGAAAAGTAGTGAGCAAACCAGAAATACTGTAAACAGCAATGTCTGAAAGATTAGTTTGGAATCTCAAGAAGCAGTTAAATGTTGGTTAGAGTAAGAAGGAGCGGAAGAGGCTTGAGCTATGTCTGCCTTCGTGAGCACATAAGGCAAGATAGGGCTCCATGCCCTTTCTTTTCCAGGCCACTCTCTCCGAAGACAGTCTCCAGGTAGCAGATGGGACGGTTTGCTCCTTCCACTCAGTGCCCTGTCCTATTGGGATGCTGGAGAGCCAAATGTGCACCATACTGAGATTGCAGCTCACGGAATTTATTCATACAGAGCAGGACAAATGATGGAAGAATGAAAAAGATTTATTCAGTGCTAGCGTTGCTCAAAATCATTATTTGCTGTTATGAACTAAGGTGTAAGAACAGTGAAGGTGGGAACAGTATAATGGACAAGCTTTTCAAAGCTACTGCATTTGAGACCTTGGTAACTCTAGTGGGTTGGCATAAGTATATCAGCTAGTCAGAGTATTTACCCATTAGAAAAATTTGAAAGACACAGTAAAGCAAACAAGATCTTCGAAAACTATGATCCATATGAGCTGCATAAGAGGAAGAGTATTTGGGTTTCTGCTAACAGAAGTATGGCTGCATTTGGAGGGAATCATAGAATCATAGAATGGTTAGAGCTGGAAGGGACCTCAAAGATCATCCAGTTCCAACCCCCCGGCCATGGGCAGGGACACCCTCCACTACACCAGGTTGCCCAAAGCCTCATCCAACCTGGCCTTGAACACTTCCAGGGATGGGGCAGCCACAGCTTCTCTGGGCAACCTGTGCCAGTGCCTCACCACCCTCAGAGTGAAAAATTTCTTCCTTATATCCAATCTAAATCTGCCCTCTTTCAGTTTAAAGCCATTGCCCCTTGTCCTGTCACTACATATGAATGAAAAGGTCCGTGCTGTTTCTCTGAGAAAGCTGGGAGTGTTTCCCTAGGAAGCAGTGGACATGGCTGTCACTGTAGGAGCGAGTGCAGATGTGTGGAAAACAACCTGATCCAATGCCTGGAGAACTGGGATCAGGGATCCCAGGGATCAGGGCACCTGAGCTCGTCCCCTGGGTCCCGTGCTGCCTTGCTGCCTGACCGTGGCAAGCTCACTTCTCCCTGCCTCGCTTTAACCAACGACAGTCAGGAAACAAATCCTTAATTTCCTTTGAGATTTATTTGTGAGAAAGACGAGGAAAGCAGGGCAGTGTTATCATCTGGAGTTGAAATGCCACACACCTAGTGAATGCTCAACCCCCCCTTGCATTATTTAATTTAAATGCAGTTAGCTTATATCAGGGTTTTTCCCATGTTTCCTTTAGAGATGTAAGATAATGAGAACTATTTTTTTTTTCTCCTGAAATACAGCTCTTTATAACACCGAGTGCCTTGCTTGAAATGTTGTGTAAAGAATAGTCTGTTTATGAGGAGCGTGCAACATGTTAGATCACCTTTCATTGAACCACGTGCCTCATAATTAATGTACAAAATTATGTCCTCTCTTTTTTTGAAGTGGAGCTTGAATAGCAGCATCCTTTGCTGTGGTGTAATTACAGAACATCCTTATTTGAGTAATAACTTTATTTATGAATATACTTTACGTGCCCCTCATAAATTATCCTTCAGCTGCTGCAGCAGTGAGCCAAGGAAGAAAAGCTGCTTGAAGCAAAAGCTGAAGATGACCCAGACTGGAGACTTGAGCTATTTTTCACGTTGTGGGTTTGCAGCTGACTTGCTTTGTGTGTTGTTGGTAGGTTGGATGGATGAAGAGGTGGGATCTCTCTGTTTCCTTCCTCTGCCTTCCCTGGAGAGAGGGAGAATTGCCCAATAAATTGCCAGATTCACTTATCAAAAATCAAAACAATATCGCTTAATAGCCTGCCTTGCTGGGCTGGTGTGAGGAGTCAGTCATTACTGGTTTCACAGGGCCCAGGAAGCGGAGGGATTAAAACCTTTTATTTCCTACAGTCATGACAGGGCAGCACTGAGGCTGCTGTGTCTGGGAAGACTGTAGTTCCTGTTCACTGGCACAGGTTGCCCAGAGAGGTGGTGGATGCTCCATCCCTGGAGACGTTCAAGGCCAGGTTGGACGAGGCCCTGAGCAACCTGATCTAGTTGGAGATATCCCTGTTCCTTGCAGGGGGGTTGGACTAGATGACCTTTGAAGGTCCCTTCCAGCCCTAACCATTCTATGATTCTATGATTCTATGATTCCTTTTCGTTTGCGTTTCCAGATCTGTCGCCATGTTGCTGAGATACATCAATCATGGCCTTTTCTAAATTCAGCAGTTTAGAAGACATTTAGCTGTTAACCTTATTCGTTAACAAGGGAAGAAATAAAAAGCAAAACCCGTCACTCTAACTTTGAAAAACTTCTATGGAGTTTTGTTTTCAGATTTCATCTGTCAAAATTACTTCCCTTCAGTGGTTTTCAAACTGTATTTCTAAACATGGAACAGTTGGTGCCATGCAGAAGTTTCTGAAGTTTTAAGAAAGCCGTTTCTTGGAGAAAGTTCTGCACTTAATAAAATGTAATTTCTTTTTGGGGTAGTTAACTTACAAAGTGCTAGGGACTTTCCAGCCGTTGGAAACCCTATCCTAAAGCTCAGTTTAGCACAGACAGCTGCAGAACAAGTCTTAGGTTCTTAGCTAGCTATCCCAAACATTGTCTAGAGAGCTGCCATTCCTGCCTGGTTGACTGCAAGGCCACTGCTGCAGGGAGCGTACCAGTCAGGCTGAAATGTGTAAAATTAGCATTTAAGCCAAAATAATGACATAACCTTCTGTGCAGTGTATAATCCTAATAAGATAAAGCTTTAGCAAAGCAAAACATAAAAGATGTAACCTAATATAATGATAATCTACTCTGAATAAACTGTATTATACATGTTTGCTGAATGGATTATATAAGTTTAATGAAATTACAGTGTCTTATAAGCAGGATACAATAAGTAGTAATGACAGCTTTTCTATACACGATGCAAGAGAGTAAGGAAGAAGATGGGGATTATTAGAAAATGAGTTTAGTCAAAACAATTTAAAATCAAAAAGATAAAGGTAAAAATAGAATAATAATCTCTTAAATACTGCAACAATAAGCTTAGTGCTTCTTTGAGTGTATCAGCTAAGATCAAAGTAAGATATCCAGACATCTATAGCTCCAAAGTACCCAGAAAATACCTGTAGTTTTTAGAGGGAGAAGGAAGTCTGGGTTCACATGGTGTTGGAGAAGAGTGACACAGCTAAAAAGAAGGTGAAATATTTGAGAAAATTTAACACTTTCTCAGCATCTGGTCAAATTTTTGCTCAAATTGCTTTAGTATAGTCTGTATTTGTCCGTTCCATCTCTTCATCCGATACGTGGTAGTGGATTCCACCCTGTTAGCACTTCTGAGCCAGATGGCATACACTCTGTCGTGCTGAGATCAGGGTGGAAATGTCATCTATGCAACACAGCTCAGATATAGTAGCACTTTAAAATTAATTTCTCAATTGTTGTCCACTGTGGCAGTTTTTTTGTTGGGGCTATTTTACCCATGTAAAAAGAATAACTAAATATGCTTTTTTTTTGCCTTTAAAAATTAAAACATTTCCAAATATTTTTGATAATTTACCAAATTTCAGCTTAGCTCATTGTAGTAAGAAATAATATATTTGTCCTAATAGAAGTACTAAAAATGTTTTAAAAACTACTTTTAAAACTATGTTAGCACAATTACATTACCTCTCCAAGAAGTGTGCTGCGTATTTTTGAAAACTATTATAAGATGGTCATGTTAAGATAGAACAGTCTGAGACTAAACCTTTCCAGTAAGTGTAACACAGTCGGGGTTTTTCCTGGGTTAAGTGGAGGGAAGTTAGAGAGAGAAAAGAAGAGGTTCAAGCAGTATCGTTCTATTATTTATCAGATTTTTTTTATTTCATATGCTGAAAATTGTGAATCGTAATAGATGCTCAAAGACAGTGCTATAAACATTACATTTTAGGAACCCACATCTGGTTTGGTTTTCTGATTTCTTACTTAAGTTGCTTAGTTGTGCAAAAAGTTGCTTTTCTCTCTGTCCAGATCAAAACACATCTTGTGTTCCAACAGACAGAATTTTAAAATGCATCTCTCCTCTCAGAAGCACAAGGTCCCATGAGCTTACACAGCTTCGTCCCCTTTCCATGGTGCCGTAGTAGGTGCATAAGCACTTGGACCGAAACAATGTGGTGCCTATAAAAACTAGACTGAAGAGTCAAATGGGTGGTTTTGCCATGCATAGTAATTCTGTAGCAGACTTTATACTTTTGTGTATCTATAAAACCTCATTGGCTTAAAACCTCATCCTTGGTTACATTTAGACAGTGCTGGTGAACGTTCAGACAGTGCTGAGAACCTCATGAAGTTCAACAAGGCCAAGTGCAAGGTCCTGCATGTGGGTCGGGGCAATCCCAAGCACAAGTACAGGCTGGGCGGAGAATGGATTGAGAGCAGCCCTGAGGAAAAGGACTTGGGAGTGCTGGTGGGTGAGAAGCTCAACATGAGCCGGCACCGTGTGCTGGCAGCCCAGAGAGCCAACCGTGTCCTGGGCTGCATCCAAAGCAGCGTGGCCAGCAGGTCGAGGGAGGTGATTCTGCCCCTCTGCTCTGCTCTCATGAGACCCCACCTGGAATACTGCATTCAGCTCTGGAGTCCCCAACACAAGAAGGACATGGAGCTGCTGGAGCAGGTCCAGAGGAGGCCACGAAGATGATCCGAGGGCTGGAGCACCTCTGCTATGGAGACAGGCTGAGAGGGTTGGGGCTGTTCAGCCTGGAGAAGAGAAGGCTCCAGGGTGATCTTATTGCAGCCTTCCAGTACCTAAAGGGGCTACAGGAAAGCTGGAGAGGGACTTTTTATAAGGGCGTGTAGTGACAGGACACGGGGCAATGGCTTTAAACTGAAGGAGGGGAGATTTAGATTGGATATAAGGAAGAAATTTTTCCCTCGGAGGGTGGTGAGGCACTGGAACAGGTTGCCCAGAGAAGTTGTGGCTGCCCCATCCCTGGAAGTGTTCAAGGCCAGGTTGGACGAGGCTTTGGGCAACGTGGTGTAGTGGAGGGTGTCCCTGCCCATGGCCGGGGGGTTGGAACTAGATGATCTTTGAGGTCCCTTCCAACCCAAACCATTCTATGATTCTATGGTGGGCTTCAAAGAAAAAGACGACAGGAGATTTTGTGGAAAGTATAGGAAGATATTTAAAGGAGTGCCTGAACTCACATCATATGGAAGGGATTAGGCATGTTTTATAAGCTGATGCATGTCATTTGACTAAATCATGAAAGTGAAGTTAAATTTCCTAGTAAGGACGAGTCTTCATGTGCGACACATGAAGCCTTCCCCCCCCCACCCCCCCCACCCCCCCCCCGAAGGCTGTAAAGGGAGACATGAGTCATTGTTTTGGATGAGGGCAGTGCTAGATATTTATAAGGCTGTCCATCTGTGCCCTTACCTTTCAGCTCTGATGGCCCTTCGGGTAGAAATAAGTGTCATGTTTTACTAGCGGAGTTTTAAGTTCTACTTTGTGTAAGTGAAAGACAAAAGAGGAACAGGAGAAATACATGTTTCAAGATTCCTGACCAACAAACAAAGTAAAATAGATGGCATTTGCATTAAATATTCCTTTGGCTTATTCTGTTTTCATTCCCTTGTCCCTTACTTTTCTGCTGTACACTGAGTGGTTGGTTTCTCAGGCTGCTGGCTTTTGGTGGGCAGGGGCTGTGTTCCTTTTCTGTGTTGAAATGGCCTATGACCTTGTTGAAACATGCTTCAACAACCAAAACAAACTGAAATGGCCATGGCCCTGCCACTGATGGGGAAGAAGATGTGATACAAGGTCTGACCACAAGCCCCAGCTTAACGTCAGTCAATGAATCTCCGGCGGTGACGCTGCTCTTTTACCTCTGGCATTTCAAATACGAGTCTTCTTCCCCATTCCTTGTGCACAAGTAACGATTCTGAGTAGTGCACAGTACTTCTTCATGATGTTTGCACTTCAGCTTTAATTAATTGTAGTGATTTAGTGATTAGACATATTACACCAGCTTGTATTTCAGTACTTAAAATGCTGTTGCTTCTTGCTTTTATTTCTTTCTGTCTCTCATTTCTCTGTAGACACAAAGATTTGCCATTTCCTTATCTGAGGTCAGTAGCTTTTCTGATACAAAGATTTAGCGCTTGATTATGTGTTGTCCAGCTTCTGCTTGCTGTTGTAACTAACAGATACAGCGAGGGGAGAAGCAAAGAGAATGAAAGCAACGTGCCTGTGAGTGATGCTGAAATCATAGAATCATAGAATCATAGAATGGTTTGGGTTGGAAGGGACCTCAAAGATCATCCAGTTCCAACCCCCCTGCCATGGGCAGGGACACCCTCCACTACACCACGTTGCCTAAAGCCTCATCCAACCTGGCCTTCAACACTGCCAGGGATGGGGCAGCCACAACTTCTCTGGGCAACCTGTTCTAGTGCCTCACCACCCTCACAGTGAAAAATTTCTTCCTTCTATCCAATCGAAATCTGCCCTCTTTCAGTTTAAAGCCATTGCCCCTTGTCCTATCACTACAAGCCTATGCCCAAATGGCGATGGACAGGAAGAATCAGTAGCTTCGTGCGGTCAAGACCAGTAACAGATTTAATAAACAGCTGTAGCCCATGACTTCATCCTGTGAACACAGTGTGTTTTCTACCAAAAATACCTTGTTATTCTCGACTTAATCTGGACTTGCTGTGTGTGTTGCAACTATAGGTAACTGAGCTGTTGTTGCAGGGTGCAGACTGTCCACACGCACCTGCGTACAGCCCGACACACTACAACCCAAACCAAGCGTGGTCTCAAAACAGAACCTGATCACTCGTGTTTGCAGTGGACAAACAGATAAAAATCTGACTTAAATTACTTTGGAGTTTCTTAAAATACAGTCACTTTCGTTGCTGAAGCATAGTACATTTATACATCAAATAATAATGCCTGTAGGCTGGAGGAATGAAAGCTAAAGTGTCACAACGTGACAAGGAGTAGTAACGGATACTCTGAGGTTATAAATCGTATTCCTGTTGTTTGAAAAGGAAAATGAGACCACGCTCTTTATGTGGCAGATTGTAAAATCTGAAATACATGAGAAATGACAACTTTCAGCAATTTGATTTTGCATGCTGGTAGAGCTAAACATTCACCTTCCTCTGGAAAGCCATGGGTTGTCTTGAGCTGAGTGTTTCCTTGATGAGTCAGGTTATGTCTGCCCCCACCCCAGGGAGGTGCCGGATGCCTGGAACTGGGCTTCCCCGGTGTCCCTGGCTGCCCTGCTCCTGGCCGAGGGTGAGACGGGCCCTGGCTGCCCCACCACCACTCGCAGCCCCCAGGGATCATAGAATCATAGAATCACAGAATGGTTTGGGCTGGAAGGGACCTCAAAGATCATCCAGTTCCAACCCCCCTGCCATGGGCAGGGACACCCTCCACTACACCAGGTTGCCCAAAGCCTCATCCAACCTGGCCTTGAACACTTCCAGGGATGGGGCAGCCACAACTTCTTTGGGCAACCTGTGCCAGTGCCTCACCACCCTCAGAGTGAAAAATTCCTTCCTTATATCCAATCTAAATCTGCCCTCTTTCAGTTTAAAGCCATTGCCCCTTGTCCTGTCACAACACGCCCTTGTAAAAAGCCCCTCTCCAGCTTTCCTGTAGCCCCCTTTAGGTACTGGAAGGCTGCTATAAGATCAGCCAGGCCTCCCTGACACCCTAGTGTGAATTAGTCTTCCTATAACATGGGTTATATTTACAGACTCTGAGTCTCTCACTTAAATGCAGTCTTACCTTTAAACAGTGGAAGCTTACCTGGTAGGTGAGGTACAGATACCTAATGCATGCACACGTTCACACACGGACGTAACGTGCAAGCGTGGCATTTGGAATTGTGTAAAAGTTACTTAATTTCCACGCTCTTTTGCTGTTTCTTGCTGATTCTGTGAGTGCTATTGCCATCTCTTATTCTGGCAGCACTGTCTACTTGCCAGCCCAGCAGATGCCTTATTTCTTAGAGGGGTACATGAAATAATTTGTAAGTACTGTTAATCTTGAAAACGATAACCTGAGGACAGTGAATTTGCCATTTTTGAAAGTAGATTAAGGAAGAAATACCCATGAAAAATAGTAGTGCTTGCACAGACTTCAAGTTTCTTCTGCCCTGGGCTCTAAGGAATGCTTCTGATTCTCAGAGTGAGGTGGAAAGAGGATGAGTCCACAGGCAATGAAATCCTAGATTCAGGGAATTTAATGGGAATTTTCTACATTGGTAGGAGTAGTGACAGCATTTCCATTGACCTCAGTTGTGCCTACATTTTGTCTGCACTGTGGAGCCCCATGGCACAGGGGAGAAGGGAGTCTCCATGCCCTGAAGAAAGGTTTACGAGGAAATATGTTTTCTGTCTGACCCTTAGAAGTCAAATTAGGGAGAGCACAGGGAGGCCATAAGCTGCTATCCTGCAGTATTCCTTGTGGAAAAACTGTCTTACTGCAACAAGTCTTTATCTTCTTGTCAGAGACAGACATGTACAATTTACTTTTTCTAATCATTCATAAGGAACAATTTTTTCTGATATATATAATTGGAATAGATCTCACTGTTTGAGAAGATTTCTGGGCTGCTTGGTTTCATCTTCTGTTCACAGCTGTTTTCTCCTGCAGCATCTTAACAAGTATTTTCCCTGCACAGAGTTTTGTATTACTAAAGTACCTGTAGGTAGCCATTCCCATTACTTAAGATTACATTATCACAGCCTAAGGGTACTGTAATATCAACTATAGTAACAGTGGTCCCTCTAGGCTTCAATGGAGAAAGTGGAGTCAGCAGGAAGTTAGTATTTTATACCTGTTTTAATAATTTTCTTGTTTTTCATACTCTGCTTACAAGTTTCTGCTTCTATCCCTGTTACATGGTATAAGGAAGGTATGGCTGTTCTCTGTCAAGTCTGTATTTGTCATTTTCTAAATCACTGTTTTCCTTCCAAGTCTAGTTAGAGACAAAATTGGAAGATACTTCCTCTGAGGTGCTGTTATTGCTTATGTTTCCAAGGGAAAAAAAAAAAAAAGTCAACTTTGTTTAACATCTTGGGGATGTTTTGTGTATAGATTCACCACCTGCAGATTTTCGAAAGAAGGTCCTTGTTTTGAAGAAGGGATTCTAAAATAGAGGGAGGTAGATTCAGGTTGGATATTAGGAAAAAATTTTTTACCATGAGAGTTGTAGAACACTGGCACAGGTTGCCCAGAGAGGTGGTGGATGCTCCATCCCTGGAGACGTTCAAGGCCAGGTTGGACGAGGCCCTGAGCAACCTGATCTAGTTGGAGATATCCCTGTTCCTTGCAGGGGGGTTGGACTAGATGACCTTTGAAGGTCCCTTCCAGCCCTAACCATTCTATGATTCTATGATCTGAGGGAGCACCAGGGCACTTTGGAGAATGTTGTTTAGAGGGAGTTTCTACTCCCTTGCTGTGAACTTTTCACAGCTGTTAGGCAGCATTTACATCGAGGAGCATGAACTTGAAAAAAAATTCGTTTCATACCATAAACCACCAGTAGCTGCATGCTACGCTTTTGCTGTGCCAGACCCTCAAAGGACATAAATTGTTACTGACTCTGGCTATTCAGTTTGTGCTGCTGAGACTCAGTGCAGCTCCAGAGATCCATAGGCTAATCCTAACTGTTGATAGGTGTTAGAAGAGTTTTCTTGCACATTCTAGAAAGAAAAGGAAGTATTAGAGAGAATGTACATACGTATTATTTGTATGAATAATCTGGAACTGTTCCTCCCTGAGCACTTTTTTTCATTGGCTCTGAATGTTCTCAGTAAGTATGTAATTTTCTTTTTCCTATATGGATTTTTATTTGTTAACATTTTTGTAGAATAGTTTACGTGATACCTACTCTCTGAGATCTTTGGGTACTTTCTTTCCCTTTATGAGTTTTCATTTATTCCCAATGATATCATTATATTTTCCCTTGAAGTGGTGAGTTCATAACAGGATAATGGGGAGAGAGGCTGTTCCGCTTGTGATTGATTAGTGGATGTACCATCTCAATTCCCTTAGAAAGGGGGCGTGTGGTTGTTGGAGTCTGTGTTTCTTTGGAGAGAGACCGTTTCAGGGAATTGTAGTTAGAGCTGCAAACAATCCATTAGTCACTCGTCCAAGCCCTGCCAGCGTAATACTGTTCCCTGCAGTACATTATTGAATGTTTTGTCCAATATTGGTTCGAGTGACTCAAGCCACGAGGCTTCCACCACTTCCTCTGAGAAACTATTCCATGGTCTGACAGAGCTCACTGTTAGGAAATATTTCCTGGTACTCAGCCTAAACTTTTTAACACCCAGATTGATCTCATTACTGTTAGGTATACTTTTTTTTCCAGTCCTGTCTTAAATTTTTTTCCTTCTTTGGCATTCACAGTCTTGAGTGAATAGTAGATGGTATCATATCTCTTCTTAAGTCAGGCAAATGCATAATTAGTTCTTGTATTCCTTGTCTCCAAATAAGCCATCTGTTTGGTGGAAAACAGGGCTGAGTATGGGAAGAGTTTTTTCTACTAAGTGTTTGTTTCAAATAGATAATATGAAAAAGTGCATTAGGAGTTCATATTGTTATGTAACTCCAAGGAGCCCCAACTTTTATGTGTCATGTTTTTCAGAAATTATGTAGAAGATGGGAACTTTTCCAGGCAGTCATTAGAAGTAGTAATACCTTTTTCTAGCACAATATACAGCTCTAGCACTAGTAGTCTGTCACTTTTCATGGCTTCAGGGAATATTTTATAATGTTGCTTCATCTATCAAAACAAATTATATGCAGCTACAGCCTGGACAGGGGAGAGCAATGGCAGCAAAATTACAGGCCGATCCAGGAGTCATTGGAACGTCCGTCGTTCACAGCTTTACAGCCAGAATTTACAAGTATTTGGGTCATACAAAGACTATTGAAGAAGGGAATGTACTTTAATCCTTCCAACCATTGCACATCTCTGGATTTCTAGTAGCCAACTTCCTTCCTTCCTTCCTTCCTTCCTTCCTTCCTTCCTTCCTTCCTTCCTTCCTTCCTTCCTTCCTTCCTTCCTTCCTTCCTTCCTTCCTTCCTTCCTTCCTTCCTTCCTTCCTTCCTTCCTTCCTTCCTTCCTTCCTTCCTTCCTTCCTTCCTTCCTTCCTTCCTCCCTCCCTCCCTCCCTCCTTCCTTCCTTCCTTCCTTCCTTCCTTCCTTCCTTCCTTCCTTCCTTCCTTCCTTCCTTCCTTCCTTCCTTCCTCCCTTCCTTCCTTCCTCCCTTCCTTCCTTCCTCCCTTCCTTCCTTCCTCCCTTCCTTCCTTCCTCCCTTCCTTCCTTCCTTCCTTCCTTCCTTCCTTCCTTCCTTCCTTCCTTCCTTCCTTCCTTCCTTCCTTCCTTCCTTCCTTCCTTCCTCCCTCCCTCCCTTTCCTTCCTTCCCTCCCTCCTCTTCCTCCCTCCCTCCCTTCTCTCCCTCCCCACCTTCTTCACCTCTCAATGGAGTATCTGGGGCAGGCAAGGTCTCCAAGGGAGAGCTCTTGGTGCCTGGGAAAGAACTGCTCATCTTTCTTCTTTCCTGTCTTTTTACAGGGAGTGTTCTTTCCTTTTCCTGCCTCAGAGGCGAATGCCGTGCCTTTGGGGCCGAGTTGTATGGAGTGAAGCAGGAAGGGGTGGCTACAGTTCAGTTCCCGAGGGGCGGTGCGTGTCTGAGATGAGGGTGGGAAGTCCCACCTCTGGAATGGTCCTCCACTTGCATCGATTACGATACATGAGGAGCCAGGTGCGTGCAGGGCTTTCAGTCTAGAAGCACAAGTGGCTTTTATGTGGACTAATTCTACTTATATTTAAGGGACTGATGTTTTCCCACTCTCCACGTCGATTTGTTGACAATATTCCTCACGCACGCCTGTGTCCAACCTGCTCTGCCAAAGGTCTGGTCTTCTCTCTGTTCAAGAGTGTGTCCTCTTTCCGTGCAGGTTATCCAGGCTGTTTTCTTCGGGATCTGCGTCTTGACTGACCTGTCAAGTCTTCTCACTAAAGGAAATGACAGTCAAGAGCAAGAGAGGCAGCTGAAAAAACTCATTTCCCTCCGTGACTGGATGATGGCTGTTCTAGCTTTCCCTGTTGGAGTGGTAGGTACCGTGTTAATTGGCACATATCTTTACAAACTGGGTGAGAGGGGTTGTTTACTGATTGTTTTCTGGCTGAAAGGCTTTCCCTCCCACCTCTACACAAAAGTCTACATGGAAAGGGAAAAATGGTAGAGATGATTTTACTACTCTCTTGTTTTTCACAGGTGTAAGGGAGCGCTGGTGTTGCTGAAATTATTTTTGGTTCATAAAAAAAAAAATAGGAATTTGATTGTACGAGTCATTTTGAGTGTGACTTGTACCAGCAGCATCTTGAGAGTCAATCTGGACTTTTTCTGCACCGTGTGTCATCGTCAGTAGTAGTGGAAGTGCTGACTGTGGCATGTTTCACACCGTAATGATGTGACTGGAATTTGGTCTGTAAGCCATTTTGTCATGGGGAAGAAGGGAAGTGAAAGTCTGAATTGCTCCCTGCTAATCCCATGGGGATTCAGAGCTAACAGAAGAAATGGGGTAGGAAAAAGGGGGTTTGTCAGTAACGTAAAAAACCACACAGAAGGTACGGAAAATTGTGGGTTTGACATGTCTTTTTCAAAAGAAAACTGTTCTTTGGATCAGGTGCTGCTCTACTGAGACATTGCACATCACTTTCAGTGGCAAAAGGTGCTAATTGTCTTCAGGTGTCTCATACCATGCACTGAAATGATCTGAAAATCCAGAATTTCATGGGTTTTCACATGAAAGTGTGATCTGTGTCAGTCTAATTCTAAGTTTAGGTTACATTAAAAAAATAATGTGAACCTTTCATTGGAGTATTGCTTTTATTGTAATTCAGGATCAACCTTTAATTCTAATTTTTTATTTCTTTGTACAGGACATCAGAATAAATTCACTAGAAGCAGGTTTTTTTTTCATGGTAGGGCTACTAGAAAACTACGAGGTCTCGAAAGTTGTAGTGCTTCACCAAAGCTAATGGCTTACTGTCAATTAACATCAGTTAACATATGAATCTATCATTTGTAATTTGATGTACATTACGACGTGATTTCACCATTTACGTGGGATTTCACAACACGTGAAGAAATACAGAATGCTTTTGTAAAGTTAGAAAATGCAAAGCATATGTGAAACACTGTGCAGGTGTTTCTTTCATAAAAACCCAGCTGGTAGCCTTCCCTTACTGTACTTTCTGGTCCACCTATTGGGAGCTGCTAAAATTCATGTTAGGGTAAGAGACTGCAGTTCTCCAGTGATGGTAGAAAAAAATGGATTGACTATTACAGTTTTTAAAAAATCTGTGAATAAACAAGCTTGCAAATAATGTATTTTATGGGTGCTGAAATATATAGATTACCTTTGTATTCTAAGGGAGATTGGGAATTAGAAGTAGTTGTGATTGTGATTTGCAACAGATGCGTTTCCTACTGTGTTGACAGTAGAAGTGAAGAAGGAGAGTGACATCACGTTATTTGTCTTTATTTAAAGATTTTAAGCACCTTTTTCAATCTAGAAGTGTAAGCCTTACATGCATCAAAGCCAGGAATCCCAGCTAACCATTGCCTCCACTGGAAGTACTGTTGCAGCATATACAGGTTAGCAGCTCCTGAGAGATGTGTTGCATACCTGAAGATGGCTACTTTCTCAAGGGTTTCATACAGAAACAACTTCTGTCTTAAACAAAAATAAAAAATAATCCAGAAAATAGTAAGAAATGGTCATGCTCATCAGGCAAATGCTCTCCATTTCCAAAGGTGAGCTTTCTGTGGTGAGGGGGATCAACTGATTAACACATATTATTTCACTTTATTTCTGACGAAGAAAGCCTTTTGGTTGCTTTCATTGTTGTTTCTTCTCCTGGCTACTGGGAGACAAACAGCAGCACTTCATAACTTAACACTGGTCTCAGCTCCTTCCTGAAACTTGATTCTCCTCTCCAGCA
Source organism: Tauraco erythrolophus (assembly GCF_009769465.1). Classification (NCBI taxonomy): domain Eukaryota; kingdom Metazoa; phylum Chordata; class Aves; order Musophagiformes; family Musophagidae; genus Tauraco; species Tauraco erythrolophus. The sequence goes on along the minus strand of NC_141466.1, from coordinate 2,935,257 downwards.
GCACCCACCAGACTGTGACTTTTGGCAGCTACCACTTGCCAAAGCCTGGGCCAGTGCCTGAGGGACTGCCACTGTGGGCTCTTCTTCCGCGCGATTGTAGGTAGGAAAAGTTCAGGACTCCAAATCAGTGAGCATCTAACGCTGGCTTTTTTCTCTAAAGAGCTATTTATGTGTAAGAAAATACCCAGTGAAATTCTGGTATGCTGGAGGTGCTTGTTAGAAGGAAGTTATTAAACACCAGAGTGTCTGCAGAAGAAAAGTTCCCTCGTTTCCCACATTCTCTCAACAGCTTCCGGACTCAAAAAAAAAAGAAACAAACCCAAAAAACAAAGGAAGTTCAAATACAGACTTTCTTTCTTTGAGACTTACCTACCTGGCTCTCCATGGAGCTTCTCAGTGGTTTCCAGTAGCGACGCAAAGGAACCTTCACACGTAAAAACTGGATGGATGTGAATAAAATCCTTGTTGGGTTTCTAATGTAACAACAGTGGTCATGCCTAAGTACTTGTCGGTTACCTTAACATCTAAATTATTTTTATTGCTCAGTGTTTTGTGCAGGGCATCTCTGGGGAACAATGCAAATAGTAGGAGAACGTTTTAAAGCCCACTAACTGTAGTTTTTCAAGAGCAATTCGACACAATTTTTTCTGTATTTCCTGCTTACTGAAGCCCTTGAGATGACTTATTCTGAAAAACAGATGAGAAAAGGGGTTTCCACTCCCAAGTCAAACAATGATGTGTCAAAAAAGAAGTAACAGAGTATTTCATTTTTAGTACTTCCTAAAAAAGTATTAAATATAAACCACCTGGGAAGTCTGACCACCAACTTCCTCCCACCTTCCAAAGGAGAGGAAGGAACCAGCCCAAGGGCAAACAGTCTCCTTGGGTGGCTTTGCACCAAATCAAATCTTGCAAAATCTTTGCAGCAAATCGCATCTCTCCAGTGTTGTGTTATGCACTGTGTTATCTCCGGGGGCTCAGATAAAACTGAATTGCCAACCTACCATTTTGTTTAGGAGCATCAAGAGCTAAACATGAACCTCTTTGAAGGGCATAATGACTACTGTTTACCTTATTGTTGCTCTTTTTAATACGACTCTTAAGAGAATGAAATCAGACATCAACAGACCAGTTTTCTGTGCAGTTAAAGCCTTGTTCCATGAAAAGTCTGTGGACCCACTTCCTAGCCCTGTTTTAGTTTATTGTAGGCCTGGGGTACTATTCAAATGCCTAAGAGATCAGGAAGCATCCGTTGAAGAAAAATGCATAGACATTTTAGAAATTCATTATCAATTCACGTCTATACTGGCTGCGCTTACTCCCCCTCTTCAGTGTAAAGGAGATTTATATTGGGAATAAATAGCACTGCTAGAGAAGCGTGGGACATAGTTAAAAGTCAGAGACTACACCAGTGGTTTAGACTGTCCCTACCTTTTTCTCTTTATTTGACGTAGATCATGAAGTTTCTGAGTTTCTGTCGTTAATTAGTGTTTTGTGTAAACTGTATATACTTTTATCAATATGTTTCTTGCAATTTGTGCCAAACAAGAGGAAGAAGAGATAAAACAGGATTTTCTAGTTGTTTAAGACTGTGTTTGATAGAACTAGGAAGAAGAAAAAGAATTGAAATTGCTATATATTAAAAGAGAGATAGCTGCCTAGGAAATCACAGACTCTACCATTGGTATTTTATATCATGCAGCTTTAGTAGCTCCATTTGGGTCTGAATCTAAATTAGCTGTAATGATCTCATATTCTTTACATTATATTTCTACGTTTTTAAAAGCCTGTGATACGAAAGAGAGAAAGTTAGACGTGCTTTCTTATCTCTTGTTTCTCTGTACTGGTGCAGTCAAAAGGAAAGCTGATCGCCCTTCTTCTGTAGGTCATCAATAATGCTGATGTGGGATCTTGTCCCAAGAAAAGGTGTGTAGGTGTTTGCTGTAGTCTCCTACCTGCCTCGTTATTTGGCCAGACTACAAAATTCTTTTATTTCCATAACTGACTCGACCGAGGGGGGTCTTCCCTGATGTTCAGTTCCTACTCTTTGTGATTCCTTCACTGGCCATTTTCGAATTCATCTGGTGTGATGCTGTGCGAGCACTAGATCCCACCTAAAACCAGTACGGTGCCAATTTGTGCTTACTGTGGTCTGCCTTTAATAACACTTTGCTTCTGTGTGAAATGCCTTTAGCCCTCAAAGAGGCTCACAAACAATATATTTAGACTCGCAGTTAACCGCAGATGTCTTGGGAGACAGCCAGAAAGCTTACCTTTAACGGTTCTTAGAAGAAATTTTGTCAAGGTCAAAGGGTTGGGTTGGTTTTTTTTTTCTTCGTCATGAGGCCATCCAGGAAATGAGTGAACTGAATTGTGCAGCCCAGCCAAAAACAAAAACACATAGTGCAGGAAAATAAAGTTCCACTGAGTTCATTCTTCGTTTGCGTAACATTTCTTGGTTGGGCTCATGTAAAACAGCAAATTATGCAATTCTTTTCACTCTCTTAGTTTCTCTTTGCTTCCATTTGTGGTGTTTTGATAATGCCACTTGTTTTCCTTTTGGAATCACCAACTGTTTCCCAACTTGTCCTTTAAAATTTTTCCCTTGGCAGTGCCACATGCTCTTCTCATGTCCTCTGAAGCTTCAGAGACAGAGGACAAAAAACTCAAGGCGTATCTCCTTAAGGGGGAAAACAGAGTTTAGTTTTCAGCCTTATTTTTTTTTTCTACTGCTGTATATTTGTTTAGCAATACTTTAGGTGCCTGTGACAAGTGAACTACTCCATATTTTCAAAGAGGTTCCAAGGTCTGCTTGCAAATTTGAGGTTCCCCTTGGTCTCTAATGACCCTAGATAGGCAGTGTAAAGAAGCAGCAGATTGCACTGCATGACCATGTGTGATCTTGGCAAAGCCCAGCCCAAATAAAAGTCTAACAGTACCAAAATGTAAGCGTAGTAGAGGTGACTTTAAAATACCAGACCAACAGTTGCTCATTAATCAAAGTAAACAAACTGAGAAGCAGCCAAGGTAGCTAAGTAGCAAGTCCTCATTCTAGTTCTTTTTTATCCAAATAGTTCATTTTTTAGAGTTCATTTTTAGAGTTCATTTTATCCACATGAACTAATTGTAAGGAAAGGTGAGGTGAACTGTTCGGACACTGGAAGGGATCTTCCCCAGGGTGGTGCATTAGTCTCATGTCAGGTCATCCTCCGAGACAGGATAGTTCTGTGGCACCTTGGGTTTTGCACACTTCCTTTACCTTATGTCTGCCTTGTGATAGTGCTTTGCTAAGCAGCGTTTGCCGTCTGTACCTCCAGATGGTTGCAACCAGCTAGGCTGATCCCGTTCCATCCGTTGGCTGATTTTGGTTAAGGGACAGATGGCACGTCCCCTCTTTTCTTATCTTTACGTCCTTGGCAAAGTCTATTGTTTTATTCTACTCTACACAAAAATCACAGGTCAAAACATGCCAGCTTTGTTGTATTCACTGTAACAAGGATCAAGGTAAATCCTGGGTGATTTTTCTTGCTGTAAGACTTCCTTGGAAAAAAAAGCGTCATTGGTCTTGGTCTTCATGTGCCAAAGAATATGCTTTTATGTCCCAGTTGGTCTTAGCAGGTTCTCAGAGCCCCACTGTGATAATACGTGACTTCTAGGAAGCCTATGGAGAAGAGGATACTTTGCTTCCATTTTCCCTGCTGTTCAGCTATTCATATCTTGGCACTTACGTGTCAGCAGGTGCATGAAGAACTAGGCTGTGCCAATGCCAAGACTGGCCCAGAAGAGAGACTTCTTGTGGGGTACTTTACGCTTGCAGTATTTTTCGGGCTGTCCATCATAACCTTTTTTTTTTTTCCCTGGCCTCTTTGCACTAGTCAAATAGTCCAAGCTTATTCTGAGCAGGCACTGATAGCTGTCGTAACAGATGGACGAGTGTGTTGGAAACCAAGAAGCTATGTACTGTATGCACACTGAGGGAACAGGGTACCAGTTCAGGTCATTCACATAACTGGCTGGCCAAAGTCTGCGTGTCTGTGGTCGGTGCAAGGTGCCATTGATAAACTGCAACCTCAATTTTAACTTTTCAAAGTCAGAAGCCTATGAAACAACTTATGCCTACAGTGTCACACAAACCAGTGATTTGCTGATCTTGCTGTGCTCACCCCGTATTTCTTGCACCTTTATTCACCCCTCAATCAGCAGTAAGATCACGGGCCGCATCAGTTTCCCTGTAACTGGATACTTCCCTGCTAATCTCAGTGAAAGTCCTATTTGTTGCCTTTCAAACTTTAAACTGGGACTTGTGCAGAGATCCCCTGAAAATGCTCGTTGGAAAGCTCATGGCCCAGGTGTTGGGTTTTCCTGCTGTAAACAATGAGACTTTTATTACTAGAAAACTGTGACTCAAATTCACGGTAAGAAAGCAATCGTGTTTTCATTAGAAGATTACTTTGTTTTTTCACCAGCTAAGGTAAGCTAAAACTATTATTTCTGTAAATTTTTGTGATTTTATATAGTCTTTGCTTTTCATACATCAGGATATCTTTCAAGAATTTGTACACGCTTTGGCAAAAATTTAGCCTAGTGCAAACTTCATCTGAGCCATCCGTCCTGTCTTCAGCGTAGAGGAAATAATGGACTTTGTCTGGGCTCCTGGTAAATAGTCTCTGACAAGAACAAAGCCAAATTTCATGGTGACAAACAAGCAGGATACTAGACCTCTTTTCTGTGGATCCCAGTCTGTGGGTTGTGTGCAGATTAGTTAAAAGTTTATATATTTTTTTTAAATGATGCTATTTTGATGGCTGACATGAAAAAGTGCAAAGAAGAGTTTATAGGCTGCTGTTCAGGGGTGAATGTTTCCTGTTTATACGTTCTATGAATTCCAAGTGGTATTTTACCTGATTTTCCATTTGTTCTCTATCCTGATAGTGGCGAAGCATTATTTATGTGCCACATCTACTACTGAAGTATAGTACCCAGTTGTAATTTGGCCACAGGCATGTAAGTAGAAAAATGAGATTTCTGAAAAAAAAATCAGGCTGAAAGCCAAAAAAAAAAAAAAAAGAAAGAAAAATTAAAACTCCTGTGAATGCAAAGAATAATCCAGATTCACACTGTTGTTTAAAACAGGATTTGATCAACGAATGCCCCATTTTGCCATCTAAAATGTGTAGCTAATTGTTCAGAAGTATATATTTTAAAAAGTCTTGTCTCTTCTTTTTTTTTTTTCTCTTAGTTTGTGGTGACGATGTTTTGGAGCATCTATATCTATGACAGGGAACTGGTTTATCCGAAGGTGCTTGATAATTTTATACCAGCGTGGCTAAATCATGGAATGGTGAGTAATGCTAACACTTCCTTACAGAAACAAAAGTGTAAGACACTGATTTCCCTGTGCATGACTCTGCATACACTTAGGGCTAATCCCCTCAGAAGTGAATAAGGAACCTTGTTTGCAAGCAAGAATAATAGCTTTCCTTCCTTGACTCCTTGAGTCATATCTGAATCCATTTCATTTCATAGATTTCTAGGTTGGAAAAGACCTTAGAGATCATCGAGTCCAACCGTCCCTAATCCCCATTAAACCATATCCCTAAGTAGCTCATCCACCCTATTCTTAAACACATCCAGGGATGGGGACTCAACCACCTCCCTGGGCAGCCTATTCCAGTGGCTGACAACCCAATCCCTGTTAGGTTGAAACAGTGGAGATTTGAACTTGTGTGTCCTACATCCCAGGCTAGTTGTGGGGATTGGCTGTTTTCTGTCGTAAGTGCCTTTCCCAGAGCAATGTCATCCTGGTCATGAGGGAGTTTAATCAAAAGAGACTCTTCCACAAAACAGAAGGTTTCAATTTGACAAATCTTGCTCTAAAATGACAGAAACACTTGATTGAATGATTCTTTACCGTTCTACCAAAGTATAATTTGTGATGAAAAGGTTTTGATTAAAATGCTTGTTCAAAAAATCTTACTATGCCTTTTAGGCTTGTATGTTTTAAGAAAAAAAAAAAATTAAATAATTACTCATTTCTCAGGTACACCAGGCTTGTGTAGCAGAACCTGTATCTGAGTATTTTTAATAATGTGGAATTAGATGCATCAATGCAAAGTTTCAAAGTTGCTGTATCAGTAATCAGAAAAGTAGTTTCTTGAGAAGAAATCTGACCTTTTCATCCCTCTCTGGTATTTCAAGTCGGACATTCTTTCTCTCAACTATATGTTTAACTGCTGAGGGAAGGATAAGGCCACACTTTGCCATCAGGTGCTTACTACTGTTCATGCAGCGTTTAGAGCTGAAAATCATCACGTTTGCTTCTCTAGTTGCGTCTGTCCAAAATGGTTCATTATGACTTTGTTTTCCATATCAAGACATGGCAAACCATTGGGCACTGCTGTTCCTCAGCAGATGACAGCAGAGCTCATCCTGTGTGGGGTGGGGCAGATGGCACTGCTATTTGTTCATTCACTAAATTGTGTGTTAAAGGAGCAGTATGAGAGTTACTACTGACAAGAGGAGCATCAGCTTCTGCTACATATTGTACTGCTTTATGAGGGAAGGAGCAGCGTGTGTAGAGCTGAGGAAAGAGTCTCACGACTGCTGCTGTATTTGTTCAGACTGTCCTCCCTTGAGTTTCGAGGTTGTAAACTGAACACTTGCAGACGCTGCCAAGCCATAGAATCATAGAATCACAGAATGGTTTGGGTTGGAAGGGACCTCAAAGATCATCTAGTTCCAACCCCCCTGCCATGGGCAGGGACACCCTCCACTACATCAGGTTGCCCAAAGCCTCATCCAACCTGGCCTTGAACACTTCCAGGGATGGGGCATTGTGTGCCTGTGCCAACCTGTGCCAGTGCCTCACCACCCTCAGAGGGAAAATTTCTTCCTTATATCCAATCTAAATCTCCCCTCTTTCAGTTTAAAGCCATTGCCCCTTGTCCTGTCACTACACACCCTTGTAAAAAGCATGTCTCCAGCTTTCCTGTAGGCCCCCTTTAAGTACTGGAAGGCTGCAAGAAGATCCCCCCGGAGCCTTCTCTTCTCCAGGCTGAACAGCCCCAACTCTCTCAGCCTGTCTCCATAGCAGAGGTGCTCCAGCCCTCGGATCATCTTCGTGGCCTCCTCTGGCCCCGCTCCAGCAGCTCCATGTCCTTCTTGTGTTGGGGACCCCAGAGCTGAACACAGTATTCCAGGTGGGGTCTCACGAGAGCAGAGCAGAGGGGCAGAATCCCCTCCCTCGCCCTGCTGGCCACACTTCTTTTGAAGCCATACATACATTGATTTTTTCCTCACACCATATCAGTGCCAGCTCTGATGACATTTCTTCCAGGTGACATTCCACATACTGCACATGCCTGACCTGTAACGTTCTTCATGACTGTACGTTGTGGAGCAGTTGGCAACAAACGGCCGTGTGTATTCAGGAAGTCTCCTCTGTGCCATAGCTAAAAGGCAATTCAAGCTCATGTTGCTCTGTAGAAACGTATACTTACTGAAATATTTGAAATATCTTTTGTTTGAGATTTTTGGACATAATAGAGTTTGCTGAAATGAATTGCATGCAAGCATCTTGGACACTTTTTTTTCAAGTTGAAATATTGTAGAAGGCATTTTTGAAAGTCTTTTGTAGAGGAATTGTTTGCTGTGTCAGTCTCCCTTTATCCAAGTGTTCCTCTAGCTCGGTCACTGAGAAAGCTTATGGCTGTTGGGCTTTTCACCACCTTTCAGTCTAATTCTTTCTGATGTTTTAGCCATCATTTTATCCTCACCAGCTTTCGTACCAATTAATTCTGATACATTGCCCATCATAGATCCCTGGCTATTATTTTTACTGAAATAAACATTTATTCCATCTTTTCCTGCACATTTTGACTGCAGCTGTTGACATTCAGTGATAATTTTTCTGAACACAAGGGTGGCTGTGCTGGAGCCTAACCTTGTACAAAAAAGCTCACTCAAGAGATTCATTACCCTTGGCAGAGTGAAATCTTTCCGTGAGAAGTGGGTCCTTTTGCTACTGCAGCATTGCTGATGAATTCCTCTTCTCTGTGAGCTTTCCTGACAGTGCCTAGTGCAGCTCTGAGGATCTGAGCTCAAATGTTACTTCACCTGTGAACACTCTGTCCAAGTTTTTTCACAGCAGTTTCCCTAAACACTTATTTATCACCAAAAAAAGCCACAAAGAGTGGAAAATGTAAAACCATGAAAAACTGTCAACATCAGCCTGCAAAATCCGCATGTAGGACAGGAATGAAAAGTCAGGAAATCTGGCTGTAATAAAAGCAAAATTATTTCCATTAGCAATATGGGCATCTATCAAAATATTTGAGAGTGTTCATACTTTAGAAGCATTTTAAGGTGACTACTTTGAAGGCTGTATGAAGAAATTGTTTGAAGAGCTGATCCAATTCAGTGCATTAGCCCATGCAGAAGTGGTTTGGGCAGCAGTGTCTGCTGCTTTTAGTTCTCATCCCTCTTTTTCTTCTTCCCCTTTCCCATCCCTTCTCTGCAGTTGCAACGTTGCCTGTAGTTAAAAAACCACCTGTTTTCTTGAATGCATAGTAATGTCTTGCTAAAACTCTGAGATATCACTCTTTCATAGCAACACTTTTTCAACATCTAAAAAATTCCCGATTGTAAAAAAAATTCCTCTCTAGAAATGGAAAACATAAGGGAAATGAACCCGAGAGCTCTGCAATCTCATTACCAATTCAATCTTAACATTGTTTATAAAGTTTTGTAGAAACAGAGAGGCTTGTCATTGTGCACAAAGATAAAAGCCGCAAACTATTTACCATAAAATTGCATTTAGTGTCAAGAACTGTCTCTGTTTTCTATATATGTATACACACACATATATATGCACACACATGCACCGTAATAGTTAAAAATATAATTCCTGTCTACAGAAAAATCTGTGTAGTAGGTGGTGCCTGGTGGTACCAGCTGGTACCTCATACATACAGGTTCATACACCTGTGAAAGGCATCACTAATAGAGCTGTACAGTGCCATAAAAGTGAGATATTTCATATCTCTGTCACCAGTTCACCCACAGCCTGTGGTGGCACCGTGACTTGGAAACAATGGGGGGAAATCAGTGGCAGAGTGGCTATCGATTTCAGCAGGACAAAGATTTAATCTCTGTTTATTATGTGAAGGAGCACATCTGAGTAGCTGAGGTGAAGCTTCTGTCAGTAGGAATACCTACCTGGCTGAAGGGAGCTCTTGGAGAACAGGGCTGTGTCTCAGCCTTGGTCTGTTTCTGGTGTCAAGTTCAGTTCCAGTATTCCTTAGTCGTGCGGATGAATTCATAGAATCATAGAATCGTAGAATCATAGAATCATAGAATCATAGAATCATAGAATCATCTTTGCTGGCTACAATTTTAGTTGCCAAATTACGGAACTCCTCTATCAAAGATGTCGTTCGTGTTCTTGAGACTGTCCTGCACTTTGGATCTGTATCAACCCTTAATTCCACAGGCATATTTTCCATGGGAAATACTCTTTCCCATTTTCTGCTGGCTGATCTGATTTCTATCAGTATTAGGAATTTTAATTAAAGGCTAACCTTTAGTGTTTGAAGCTAGTGTCTCATCCTAATAGGATTTTTATTGGCTCATTCATTGTATCTTTTGTGTTGGAACTGGACGGGATGTGCATGGGTAACATTTGTTTCCAGAAGTTATATTCTCTCCAGTATGAGTACAGACTATAAAACTGGAGGGTGCCCCTATTCTAACTGATGCCCACATAAACAGATCTGTCGACTGAATTAATTTGAGCTTGAGCATTGCTGATTTTGAGCCAGGTTACATGGCAAGACTGCATGCAGTATATGTCCAAGTTAGCATACCATTTCAGCAAGAGTCCTTCTTTTTCACAGACACCGTCCCAAATTCTTTGTAAAAATGTGAATCACCTTTTGTTTGTGATCAGGAAGGTAAAATCCAGGACAGAAATCACTTACTGAGGAGTTTAATGGCTTTGGAGGTCAGAAACGAAGAATTGAGTCCTTTAAGAGGACAGGTCAGGGAAGAGGGAAGAGGAATATACTCTGCCTCTGTGGAATTGGAAAATTGATTATTGTATGGGTTCTGTGCCGCTGCAATCTATATGAGCTCTTCCAGTTTTGTTCTCTATTCTTTTCATGCTGCTTTTGAGAAACAAAGACGTTCCTAGAAAGTCATACCCTCTGTACTTACATTCAAGAGAATGCACAAAAACTGGGACAAATAGCAGACACAGACAAGTTATGGAGAGGAAGGAGCCTGTCCAAGTGATACATCTCTACTTATTTCACAAGTTGACTCTCTCTTCTTTTTGCTGGCTGCTCATCTGAAAAGCTCAGCCCACCGGAGAGTGGTACAGAGTTCCTCTGACGACCTGTCCAATTGTTGCTCCTGGCAGCCTTGTCTCAGGTCCAGTGGCCTTGGCTTGGTTGTTCCTTTGTTTTTTCTGGTGGAAAGCTTTTTTCCGTGGTGATTTGACAAGTAGAAAAAGAGAAGAGCCATGCAAAGATCAGAATTCGTAGTAACCTGGCATAGGAAGATTGGAAGGTCCAAAACTGGTGAGTTTTTTGACAAACCCGTCTCTCCGTCGTTAGTTGGGTCAGTTGCTGCACAGTGCTCGCTCTGCTGTACGAACAAGATGTCCTTTCTTTCAGCAAAGTGTTTCCATCTAGCGTGTTGCCCTCATAATCCTTTTCAGAAATGACTCATTCGAAACAGTGCATTATACTTGTGGAGGATGCTTTCCTGATGCAGCAACATCCCATGTGTAGACTATTTTTGTACCATGTACTGCACCTTGGTAATGCCTCATGCTTATGTCGAGAAGATGCTTACCGTTTTCCTAGATTTGTTTCTAAATCCAGTTTAAGGCTATCGAGTATATTCCAGTTAAACTGCTCTTCTTAAACTGTCTGTAATATTTTTGTATGTTCGGGGTGAATAAAGTTCTTCAGGGCTCCAAGAAGTTCCCACTTGTTACATAACCTGCAAAGTTTTCTGGTAAAGATCATGGACAATTATTAATTTCATTGTAAACTTCACTTCCAACAGACTACCCACTACTAGATGGCTGTTATTTAAACATCTGTCTGATGGAAAGAATAGCAATTGAAGCTGGTCACCCTGGGATCCAGATATATTTGCAAAACACGTGAAAATAATGTTGTTGGATTTGTGTGCTTCTTGCATGTTCATGCTGCAGTTACATGGCTCTGTCTGGTATCTCTCTTCATTATCTGCCAGTTCTACCACTGGAGCTTGAATACAGTAGTATCAATTATCCCCCCGCTCCGGGGAGAAAAAACAGCAGCAGCTTAAAAGGTTTTTTGATTTTCTGCTACTTATGTGAAGAACTTGGAAATTGGTTGTGTGTCAAAACCTGTGAGAGCATAGCACCTGAAGATTGAGAGAGGCTGCTAGGTAAAGAAGACCAAATTATCCGAGCGGCATCCTCTGGGAGCCTTAGGAAAACCCCTTTAGCTAACGCAGCAACAGCACAGCGGTTTTTGTGAAGTAGGAAGCTGGCCATAACAATGTTACTTATCTGCCAGAGGAGACTCATCAGAGGAAGATGAAGACAGCTTTCTAACTGAATACAGGTGCCGAATGTTTCTGATTACTTGCTATTTCCAGTAATATAGAGAAAACACACACACAGCCTCCTCCTGTGTGTTGCGTTTTGGTAGCGGGGGAGAGGCTACACGGGTGGCTCCTGTGAGAAGCTGCTAGCAGCTGCCCAGCTCCAAGTGGGACCTGCCTCTGGCCAAGGCCGAGCCCATCAGTGATAGTCATGATGCCTCTGGGTTAACACAGTTAAGAAGAGAAGGAAAAAAAAAACCCTTGGTGGAACCTGGCAGCAGAGAGAGGTGTGGGGGTGTGAGAGAAACAGCTACACAGACACTGAGATCAGTGAAGATGGAGCGGGAGGAGGTGTGCCGGAGCTGAGATTCCCCTGCTGCATGTGGTGAGACGGCAGGCGACCCTCCTGCAACCCATGGAGCAGAGATTCACCCATAGCCTGTGGAGGACCCCACACTGGAGCAGGTGGCTGCGCCCAAAGAGGGCTATGACTCCATGGGAAGCCCGTGCTGGAGCAGTCTGTTGGTGAAGGACTGCAGCCTGTGGGAGAGCCCAATGCTGGAGCAGGGGAAGAGTGTGAGGAGTTCTCCCCCTGAGGAGGAAGGAGCAACAGAAACAACGTGTGACAAACTTACTGCAACCCCCATTCCCCATCCCGCTGTGCTGCCGAGCAAGGGGAGGTAGAAAAATCAGGAGCAAAGTTGAGCCTGGGAAGAAGGGTGGGTTAGGGGGGAAAGTGTTTTTAAGACTTGGTTCTATTTCTCATTGTCCTACTCCCATTTGATTGGTAACAAATTAAATTGATTTTTTCCCCAAGTTGAGTCTGTTTTGCCTGTGACCATAACTGATGAGTGATCTCTCCCTTGTCTTGATGCTCGAGTCTTTCGTTGTATTTTCTCCTCCCCATCCCATCAGGGGAGGAGGGGTGAGCACACGGCTGCATGGTCCTCAGTTGCTGGCTCGGCTAAACCACAACATCCTGGCACAGATGAGCCCAATGTGTGGGACCTTTTGTAAAATATCAGGGACCTTTTGTAAATCAGGGACCTTTTGTAAAATATCTTTCAGTACTTAGTAACAGCAAAACACGCAAGCCCTATTTTAGATGTGAGCGTTGCAAATGAAAGTCTGAGGGCTGAAATCCCCAGATGAGATCTTTTCTGAAGTTTTGCCTTCTTTAGTTGACAAGGTCACATAACTCAGTCTGTTAGCACAGAGGATGAGAGCATGTAGTGTCAACACCGAGTCGTGGGAGAGACTACCAAAGGAGGGGAGAGAGGGAGACAGTCAGAGAGCGCACGAAAAAGGAGGTTAGGGAAAGATGGTTGGATGAGAGAAGACAGGCGGGAGGAAAGAGACATATCAAAAAGTCAGCTGATGCTGTTCCAACTCCTAGCTAAAAAAAAAGAAAAGAAAAAAAAAACCCACAAAATAGAAGAGGCAAGTGGATAAAAATGGAGCCGCAGAATAATGTAAGGAATCTGGAAGAGACTCAAAATGATAAAGAGGACCTGGAGGAGGATAAGGATGAGGAAAGGCGAAGCAAGGAAGTAAGGAAAAGTAAGAAAGAGGGAAATGAAGTATATTTTCTTACTCTACCTTTCCATTGCTTCCCTGGGAAAACTTCCCAGAGATCTATTAATGAGAAGAGCCAAGAGCAAGGTGATGGTTTTGTTGATGCTGCTGTGAGAGGAGGAGAATTGCTTCTGTTGCCGTCGGACATAGGTTTACAGGGTAGATGAAGTAATATTTGCGCAGTGACATGCCAGGAGCTTCAAATCCTTGTAAAATGTTTAGGATTAAAGCCACCTGCAACCACGCGACAGTACGAGGCCTGTGTTCATGTAAATTGTGTCTGTGTGATACCTGGAGAATGGCATTGATGTCTTTGTGTCTCTGCTCAAAACTTCAGGCATAGAATCATAGAATCACAGAATGGTTTGGGTTGGAAGGGACCTCAAAGATCATCCAGTTCCAACCCCCCTGCCATGGGCAGGGACACCCTCCACTACACCAGGTTGCCCAAAGCCTCATCCAACCTGGCCTTGAACACTTCCAGGGATGGGGCATCTACAACTTCTCTGGGCCACCTGTGCCAGTGCCTCACCACCCTCACACTGAAGAATTTCTTCCTTATATCCAATCTAAATCTGCCCTCTTTCAGTTTAAAGCCATTGCCCCTTGTCCTGTCACTACACGCCCTTGTAAAAAGCCCCTCTCCAGCTTTCCTGTAGCCCCTTTAGGTACTGGGAGGCTGCAATAAGATCCCCCCGGAGCCTTCTCTTCTCCAGGCTGAACAGCCCAACTCTCTCAGCCTGGCTCCAGAGCAGAGCTGCTCCAGCCCTCGATCATCTTCGTGGCCTCCTCTGGACCCGCTCCAGCAGCTCCATGTCCTTCTTGTGCTGGGGACTCCAGAGCTGAATGCAGTATTCCAGGTGGGGTCTCACGAGAGCAGAGCAGAGGGGCAGAATCCCCTCCCTCACCCTGCTGCCCACGCTGCTCTGGATGCAGCCCAGGACACGGTTGGCTCTCTGGGCTGCCAGCGCACGGTGGCCGGCTCGTGTTGAACTTCTCATCCACCAGCACTCCCAAGTCCTTCTCCTCAGGGCTGCTCTCAATCCATTCTCCGCCCAGCCTGTACTTGTGCATGAGATTGCCCCGACCCACGTGCAGGACCTTGCACTTGGCCTTGTTGAACTTCATGAGGTTCTCACAGGCCCACCTCTCCAGCCTGTCCAGGTCTCTCTGCATGGCATCCCTTCCTGCTGTTGAAGACAAGTCTGTTCTGAGTTTGCCTCATTTTTTCACATCAGCCGTGAAGCGTGAGTCGCATTGCGTGCTAAAACAGACGCACTGTTTGCTGAGGTTGCAGGTGTGCTGGAAGAGCACGTGTTGGGAGCACCAGAGGTAAGGATGTGTGCTGTCTGTCTTTCAGAGCACCCTGCTTTCACAGCCAAGGCTAGGTGTAACTCTGAAAATAATAATTATGGGAAAAGTAGTCACAGTGATAATAAAAGCTGAAAGGCAGGTGTTCAGCTGAAGTCGCTCACACAAATGTTCCGTAAAGCCATTACTATGGGCACAAACCAAACGACCACGGTTGGACTCGATGATCTCTAAGGTCTTTTCCAACCTCGAAATCTATGAATCTATGACCAAGGAAAAGCCCACAAGGACATGCAAAGGGAGCCTTCGGCTCGCCGCCTTCCTCTGGGTGTGGAGTGCGTACTGGGCTGTGTTTTCCTAGAAGCAGGGTTTGGCCCTGACTGCCAGGTCTGCTCGTTAAACCAGCAGTGGTGTGGGATGGAAATGCATTTGGTTCCTTCCCGTAATTCTGACAACATTAGGAATGCCGGGGTTGTTTTAACTTTCTGCCCAGCTCATATTGCTCGCCGTAGTCACTGCTGGAGCTGCGCTTAAGCTGGGACATTTTGCTGGTGCTACTACACAGTTTACTCAGATAGGCAGTTTGCAGGTTGTAAATGTAAAGAAACGTTAAAAACAACTTTGAAATCAGTGCGAAATGCATTAATAACTGGTATGCATTTTTTGATAAAAATCTGTTCTCTTTCCATTAAAATCAGATACTGGTTTTGTCTTTTGACGTAATAGGTTTCTTTTTCCCCGAGTTTTTTTTCGGAGAACACAGGCAGATAGTGGAAGTAAACAGTAAGTGGTATATTCTTATGATTAATGCTGAGTATATTCAAACAGTGTCTTTTATCAAGAAAAGAGAACATTTCACTGGGAAAAATGAATGTATTGGGAGGGAGGACTGTTTATATTTAAGCAGGTTTAATATGTCAGCTGCCAGCTACGGGTTGCGTACTCTAAAGCACTCCCCACGCGAGTCATCCTAGAGGCAATCACTACAAAAAGCTCTGTCTTTTTAGCAGGCCGTGAAAACATAGGGAAGGATGCAAATATCTCTTTGAAGGTATAGTGTTTAATGTGCAGTTGTTGCCTCTCTTTATGTATTTAAGGGACTATACTTCGCCTTATGATTACATTAAAATGCAGTGTTACGTATCCTTGGACATGCTGGTTACCATGCACTTACTCAGATAAGAATTCTAATGTACACATGAAAAAAGTGGGATTGTACTATATTGTACCCACTTTACTAAACTGTGCTGTTAGTATTCACACATGTGGCAAATATGACTTAATCAGACCACAAATATTTGCAGCATTCCATGGTATCTCATTTATTTGTTTAATTGCCGCTATAGCAACTGGATTCCATCCTTTTAGATTCTTTTTTTCACAGACCTATGATCTACTTGGTTGAAGCTTGGCAGACGGCTTTTCCTTCAATTGAAGACATATGCACTAACTCAGTGACCAGATTTTTACCTATTTATCATTGTTGGAAAATGGGTTTATTTCACATGGACACAATACCCAGAAAAATCAGCAGACCTGGTGAAGGGAGTCTGAGCCCGAAAGCTTATGTGCTTTTTCCAGCCCTTGAAGTTGGTGGAATAAAAAATATTACTTCTCTCTGTATCCCAAGATCATTGTCGCTACAGGAACACTAATACAAGAAAATATTTTGACGTTGTTTTTGTAGCAAATTACCACTTTTTAAAAGCAACTTTTTCTTTGTTAATTGCTGTCTTTTTACATGTCTTTGTATTTGGAAACAGACATCATTTCAAAGAAATCATTTCATATTCAAATTGTTAATATATCGAACTAGTGCCACAGCAGTAGTGTTTTATACATGCTGATCAGCAGAAATCAAGGATTTTGGACGACCTTGGGATTTACTTTGCTGATGGTGGACTATGAGTTTTGACATAAGCTGATATCTGCCTGCTGTTCAGTTCAATCCCCATATTTTTACTTTGCCACATAGATACAAGTAAGTAAAAGCAGTGTACATTTTTAGCAACTCATCAAATACAAGAGACTCAAATTCAGGATGTAGCATGATGAGTGTGTTTGACCGAGGTGTAAGACGTTGCCATTAGTCTACAATTATCCTTTTACCTTTGGACATTTACCTAAATCACTGAAATCCCAGTCTGGTGTCCTACTCAGGAAAGCCATCACCTTTCAGAGGTGTCTGTTTCTCTCAGAGAGACTGTAAGGATGACTAAGGTGACTCTTCCTCCCTCTGACACCACAGTTACCAGAGCAGGAGAAAGCTCCAACCACAGAGCGATAGCACGGGGCATGGAGGTGTCTCGGAATGGCAAAGGCAGACCCATGGCCAATATATCCTCTTACATCTTTGTTAGAATGTTAACTGGTGTCTTCAACTCTTCACAGCTTGCTTTCTCTTCAAAGCAAGTAACTGCATATTTGAAGTGCTGTTTAAACTCTGGTTTTAAATTTCTGTTTTAGTCCTCATTCTGCCACTGTTTTACTGACTAACCTGAGACAAATTATGTAGTGTTTGATCGAAAGCAGTTTTTATAAGTCTTAATTAGCTAATGTCTGCATTTTGTGGGGCTTTGTAATGAAGGTTAAAAAAAACAGTGCTGGCTGTTACTGGGTTTTATAGCACTTGTGCCTGATTCTGGGTACGCAGCGTCCCAGGCAGGGCAGCTGTTGTGCCAAACCAGACTGATGCACCTCAGCATCCCAGTCATTCAGTTGCAATGAAGACAGGAATTGCCTTTTGCAAATGACTTTGAGGTTCGTGGATGCAAAGGCAATTAGAGTTGGTATCGGTGTCCGTTCTTCTGCGGAACAGAAGTGACTTCCTGCTTCAAATAATAGTGTTACTTATGGTTATGTACCAAATTTAGTGCTCCTGGTATCTCGTAAAAGACTGTAGGCTGACAGGGTGCATGGTATAGAAAGTTCAAATACACCTAGAAGTGAAATTCTTCTTTATCAAAAATGGCTGTAATATTCGAATCGCATCCTCAGGTTTGTTTCCCACAGAAAGCAATTTTGTTTGCATCGTGGGGCTTTTAGCTTTTTATTCTGTTACTTTGAGCTTTTACCAGCTTTCTGCAAACTCTATATGCGGAGTTCCAACTTGCTGAGTCACTGTCGTGCACATTTTTGTGGCTTCTTTTGCAAATACAGTATGTAATGTAGGATATTTTAATGAACTATTTATGGGAAGGATGAAATATGTATGTCAGTCTACTGAACTTTGTATTTTAAGGCACTTTTTTAAAAGGAAGAAATGGAAATGATATCATTTTCTATAAAGGAAACATCCATTTAAAATGTCTTTTTACTAATACACAGATTTACTCATATTTCTATTAACAAACAGAATTGTGTTGGCTGCTTGTGTTTAAAAATGCATACAGCTGCAAATGATTTTAGGAGGTAAATATGTGTATTCTTAGACCAGAGGATAAGGTGGATGGCATTTGGTCTTTGCCCCTGAAGCAGAGGAATGAAAGATGAAAAAGAAGAGGGAATTGGAAGGAGAGAAGAAGTGCATATGTCAGAAGCTAAGAGAAAAGTGATAGCCTTGGAGGTTTTTAAGGAGGAGAAGACAGTGAGCAAAGCAGAAGAAACCAAATACTGAAATAACGAGGTGATAATAGTAGTCAGCTGGAGAGAGCCGTAGAACATGGAGGTGATAATTGTGTGTGCCGTACATCACTGAGAAAAGCTTGAAAGAGAAGTTAAAGTACCCAGTGTGTATCGAAAACGTGAGCCCTCGCTTATTCTAGACGAACGTGCAGAAATTCTGCTTCGTCTGGTTTCTTGTGACCATTGGGCAGGACCACAGTTTGCGTAGGATTACTGTATATAGTATGTATAGAGAATCATAGAATCATAGAATGGTTTGGGTTGGAAGGGACCTCAAAGATCATCCAGTTCCAACCCCCTGCCATGGGCAGGGACACCCTCCACTACTCCAGGTTGCCCAAGCCTCATCCAGCCTGGCCTTGAACACTTCCAGGGATATAGCGTGTATATATATAGTGCATATAGATAGTATAGTATATATACAGTAATAAATTTTATATACATTACTACTCATATATTAATAATGATATTGGCACCTAGTACCATTTTAAAGAACACCTGTAGTTTTATTGAAGCTAAGCGCTGTTGATACAGATAAGAATGTTTAGCCCTCCAATTTCTTCCAGCCTAAATGAACAGGACAGGTAAAGACTGGCAGAAAAGAGTTACTATTTTCCTGATGTTACAGAGAAGAAATTAAACCGTGGAATTTGTGGTTTGCCTGAGGCTACAGGCAGTTTGTTAAAGATTGAACTGCGAAGTGAATCTGTGTTTGCTTCATTAGGCAGTGCTTTTATTAAGAAATGATCCTCTCTCTCCAAACCAGGCAAAGACGACAAATTCGCCGCAAATGAACAAGCACTTACTTGGGTTTCAAACTCATGCTCTGTTGGGAGGAAGAAGTGACTCAATTTTTGAATAGCAAGATGTTGCTCTAAGTCCTGCTTCACTTAGTTACAATAGGCGTTTCATTATTTTCGTTTTGTTTATATCACTGGAATCTCAGGTTCATCTCACTAACTGCTTTTGTGTTTGTGTTTTCTTTTAGTGTAGCAACTACTGTCAGCTTACTCCAAAGAATTTGATTTGGGCGTACCTTTTCTCCGTAAGGAGAAAAATCCCTTAGGTTTCCATTCCTTCTCTGAAGGTGATGGATTTGAGAAGGGAGACTCTGACATGTAAACAGAGGGTGATTTAAGAAGGATGAACTTGGAAATTGAAAAGATGTCAAAGGAGAAAAGGTCCCTCTCATCTGCCCTATCATTTGGAATTGTTTTTTTCTTTGTTGTCCAGGAATGCTGTTGGGACCAAAGAGAGAGTGTTACTATTAGTGAAAATCCAGGAAAGCGGAGAGTTTGCTTGCAAATTTTTTAAGATCTTTCAAAACTCTCTTTTATGGAGCCAAAGCTATTTGTCTTCAAAAGCTTTTATAGGGTAGCAATTGCAGGTATATCAGAAGACAATACAAAAATATCCTTAAGATAGAAAATAGCTTGTGCAAAAGCATGTCATGGGCAGTAAAGTATAAGTAGTGGCCGTGAAGAGTTGTACTTTGATTATTTTGACTCAGGTAATAAGGAGATGTGGGTTTACTAGACAAAAAATTGCACCAGTGGCATGATGTAGAGGCCTTCATCCGCTTTGGGAAGTACCTTTCTTCAAGCAAGAATTTGGTGTTTACCAGCCCTGTCTCCAATCTGAACTCTACAGCTTAACTGGCAATAATACAAATATTCACAGCTGTATAAAAAATGTTATTTAGTTCACAACAGTAGCCATGGTTACCTGCATACTTTCATTGCCTTATTCCTGTGTAATTCCTTTTTTTTTTTTTTCCTGGAAATACCATTACCGTGTAATACAATACTGTACAGCCTCTTGGTAAGGAAGAACATTTTGCAGTGACCTGAAAGCATATATATCAAATTGGTTTGTACATGGAAGATCCCACCTATACATTGCTAGGCAGAGAAGGGCGAGTCTGAACACTCCGATGGCATTGTGACTGCAATTTCAAAGTATAAATAGGAATATGTAAAACTCCTTGGCATTAAAAAGTCTCTGACAGTGTTTTAACTGCACAACATTTATATAGAACTAGTCCCTGCTTGGTCCCCTCACAGGTGACACAGACCAGGCAGCTCCTGTCAGTACATGTTAGAAGAGCAAATTATTCTTGTTTATCTTTGCAGGAAATGTGAGCCCCCAGCAGCCTCGTGGTGTCAGAAGGGTAGAAAAATGCTGTGTTTTACTCCTCTTTCCTTACTTTGTCTGTGTAACTCAGGGCGCTGAACACAGATGTGATGTACATGAGAATCTAGTGTTTTCGTCGTGTTCGTGGAAACCAGTCTCTTCAGTGTTACTGCAGCAGAATTCCCAACCATGTTCTAACCTTTACTAAGGAAAAAAATAGTACTTAAATCTTTCTGGATATCTCAGATCACTTTTCAAACAAATGAATTAAACTTTACATGAGTATTCCCAACACAAGAAGGACATGGAGCTGCTGGAGTGGGTCCAGAGGAGGCCACGAAGATGATCCGAGGGCTGGAGCACCTCTGCTATGGAGCCAGGCTGAGAGAGTTGGGGCTGTTCAGAAGGAGAAGAGAAGGCTCCGGGGGATCTTATTGCAGCCTTCCAGTACCTAAAGGGGCTACAGGAAAGCTGGAGAGGGACTTTTTACAAGGGTATATAGTGATAGGACAAGGGGCAATGGCTTTAAACTGAAAGAGGGGAGATTTAGATTGGATAGAAGGAAGAAATTCTTCCCTCTGAGGGTGGTGAGGCACTGGCACAGGTTGCCCAGAGAAGGTGTGGCTGCCCCATCCCTGGAAGTGTTCAAGGCCAGGTTGGATGAGGCTTTGGGCAACCTGGTGTAGTGGAGGGTGTCCCTGCCCATGGCAGGGGGGGTTGGAACTGGATGATCTTTGAGGTCCCTTCCAGCCCAAACCAGTCTGTGATTCTATGGTTCTATGATATTTGCTTCTTCAATCCGGCTGATTTATCTAAACTCTTTCAATGTAAGGTTCCTTACTGCTGTCCAGTGCTGTTACAGAGAAAACTCACTGAACTAAATATAAAAACTGTATCTAAAGGTCACCTTCCTTAGCATTTCATGTGAACAGTGAAATCTAGGTATTTCATAGATATTGCATAGCGATTGAACTGAATTTTTAAAATGAAATTTAAAAATTACTGGTGTAACTTTGCGAAACCTCGTTGAAACCATGATGGAGATTTAATATCCTATTCAGACCTGTTTTCAGTATGTCTCCCACAGCAAGAAGGGGGATGGCATTAAGATGAAAATTTCTGTAGCGAAGCCAGCTGTTACCACAGTCTGGCTTCTGTTACTGCTGTAGCACTGCCAGCTTGAAGCTATTATAGGCATTAGCCTATATCTATCCATGCACACGGATCTACTACTCTCTTCAGAAGTAGTTGTGTTCCTGAAGAAGTTGGTCTGAGGTTTCAAGCTTTATTTTTCCTTTTAGAGGCCAATTTCTTCAGCTGTCCTATTACCAATTAGTAGGAATTTGGCAGGCGGTTCTCCCTGCCAGAGCTCTTGCATCAGCTTCCCTGCATTGGCCTACAAAGTTGGAAGGCTCAGTTGCAATGTTTTCAAAATCTTCAAAAATAGTTTCTCACAGTACAGGACTCTCTATCATCTTATGATTTTCGTGTCTTTCCCTCCCTTTCTTAAGTGAGAATAATATACAAAACTCTTCAAAACCAATATTTGGATCCATTATCTCAAGCTACAACTTGTCTTAGTTAAGAAAAAAAAAAAGAGTCCCTCTTTGTCAGAGGTCGCAGGCAAACTTTTGGTTTTCTCCTGGCTGCAACGGAGTGTTTTGGTGCTGTCCGTGATTTATAGCAGAAATAAAACCTGTTCTCTTTCATTTTCCTGAGTACCTGATGATGAATGCTGAGCAATAAACCCTTTCCCAAGAGCCAGTGCTTGCTTGGGCAGAGGTGTTGTTTAAGTTTGCTGTGCCACAGCACAGCTGGAGCCTCATGTGGTCTGCATCATTCTCTTAACACTTCATGCCTACGTACACCCGTCCATAAATTAGATCCAAGCCAGCCAAGCGTGGCCTTCTGCATCCTGCACTACACTGCCTTTATCCATGACATAAATCCCAAAATGAGATACACTCCCTGTGCAGAGCCTGAGTGAGAGCACCACTCCCCTGACATAGTAGCAGCAGCAGCAACAAGCCTCAGGCTACAGCCTTGGGGTCCATGATGTCTTCTGCCACCTCGGGCAACACAGTGATGTAGCACCGAGGGCAGCAAAAAGTGCTGGTGGCAGGTAGATTTGCAGCAATGGTCTCAAAACTGAATTAAACTGAGAAAGTGGGATAACGGAATGAGTATTTGACTGATAGAAACAGTCATCTTTCATCCTCACATTTCAGTTCTAAAGATAATTTCTCTGCCACACAGTTTAGGCACATTGGTGATCTCATGGGGGAGGCTTTTCCTACTTCAATGAAGTGGAAAGCATTCTGCAGCTTTAAAAATTTGGTTCTTTTCCCTGCTAGTGGTGATTTTTAATATCATAGAATCATAGAATCATAGAACGGTTTGGGTTGGAAGGGACCTCAAAGATCATCCAGTTCCAACCCCCCTGCCATGGGCAGGGACACCCTCCACTACACCACGTTGCCCAAAGCCTCATCCAACCTGGCCTTGAACACTTCCAGGGATGGGACATCTACAACTTGTCTAGGCAACCTGTTCCACTGCCTCACCACCCTCCAGAGTGAAAAATTTCTTCCTTATATCCAATCTAAATCTCCCCTCTTTCAATTTAAAGCGGTAGTTTACTTTTGAAGAACATTTGACTTATCCTTCTTGCTTTCACCTAAGAGTAGATTGAATGTTAAACAAAGATATTTCTGCAGAAGTGTTTTTGCACCAATAAGGCTTTGATAAATTCATAACTGGCCTTCTGGAGAGGTAGTGAATTTTAGTATCCAAGACTTGGGTAATTTTCCCCCAATGTTAGCCACTTAAAACTCTTTCCCAGCTTGGCTCAGCACTCCCCCTTGCTTTATTGTCTGGTTTTTTTTCTTTTAGATAGTTGCAAAAAATACATATATGTATATGTATCTTTTCTCTCCTGCAGTGTTTAGTCCCTCAAAGATTTGAAGCAATGTGGTTCAGTTTCTGCTAATCTAATTCTTTCCGTGGCAGCAAATTATGACTTTGCAAAAGCAGAGGTTGCTGGTATCCAAGGGGAAGTCGCAGCCTCACAGCATCAAGTTTGAGTTTTCGCTGGGACTTCCGCCACTTATATGCACTTAAGCTCTCCTAAACAGAGCAGATGTCATGCTTAAATTATTTTCAGCTTTTGACCTCTTCAGTTCTGAACTTCTAACCACTGAAACATGAGGTTTCCTTAGTATTTATTTCAGAGGACAGGTTGAGGTGAAATGTCAACGCGAAGAGGAAGGAGAATAAAGTCCCCCATACAGTATTATTTTGGTATCCAGTGTGCAGTTAATACAATAAATCAGTCTTACTAGAATTTCTTGGAGTGTTTTTGCTGCTGAAACTCAGACCACATGGGAACAGTTAACAATCTCCAGATGTGAAACGGAAAGGACCATCAGCAGCACAGAAAAATTACATTTTCTCAGTGAGGAGGGCTACCACGCCTGGGATTCACGGAGATGCGAGCGGAAGGCAGCTGCTCTGAGAGCACGAGAGACTCAACGATCTTCTCCCTCTTGCTGTGTTCATGGCAGGGCATTGACCAAACCTGATGTCCTACTAGACGTGCAGGGAAGGGAGCTGGCGAGCTACCCAGGGAGAACCAAGCTGAGCTGTCTAGCACACACCTCGAGACAGGGATCGGTGTTTACCTGTTAGTGCTTGGGGAAATGCCACCTGGGGTGGCATTTATATTAGCTGCGTGTTGAGTGAAGCCTTGTGGGACTGAAAGGAACTTGAAATCTTCTTTCCTTTCTTTTGCAAGACACTCCACAGGGAAGCCTGGGATGGGATTTGGCACCATCTCGCTTTTCATGTCTTTATCAAACTGGCCACAGAGAAGCTTTGTAGGGAAACTTGGGAGTACTGGTGGACGAGAAGCTCAATATGAGCCGGCAATGTGCTCTTGCGGCCCAGAAGGCCAACCGCGTCCTGGGCTGCATCAAGAGGAGCGTGGACAGCAGGTCGAGGGAGGTGATTCTCCCCCTCTACTCTGCCCTCGTGAGACCTCACCTGGAGTACTGCGTCTAGTTCTGGAGCCCCCAACATAAGAAGGACATGGACCAGTTGGAGAGGGTCCAGAGGAGGGCCACGAAGATGATAAGAGGGCTGGAGCACCTTTCCTATGAGACAGCTGAAGAGTTTGGGCTGTTCAGCCTGGAGAAGAGGAGGCTCCGGGGTGACCTTATAGTGGTCTTCCAGTACCTCAAGGGGGGCCTACAAGAAAGATGGGCAGAGGCTGTTCAGGAGGGCCTGTTGTGATAGGACAAGGGTAATGGTTTTAAAATAGAGGGAGGTAGATCAGGTTGGAGTATTAGGAAAAAATTTTTACCATGAGAGTTGTAGAACACTGGAACAGGTGCCCAGAGAGGTGGTGGATGCTCCATCCCTGGAACGTTCAAGCCCGGTTTGGACGAGGCCCTGCAGCACCTGATCTAGTGGAGATATCCCCTGTTCCTGCAGGGGGGTTGGACTAGTGACCTTTGAAGGTCCCTTCCAGCCCTAAACATTCTATGATTCTGTGATTCTATGAAACTTGATGCTGGGACAAGGAGCGGGTGGAATCTTTCCACTCGCCAGATACTTTGTGACTAAGTGCTTTTCTTTCATCGTAAGGTTTTCTACCTTACTGGTTGAGAAACTGGATAATGATGATGCACAGATCCTTTTTCAGAAAGTTTTATGGACCTGCTGGCTTGTTAGGAGCATCTGTGTGGCTAAGTGAGATGTAGTGCTTCGAAAAGGCTTGATGTTTAGTTGCACTGGTCCCTACAGCAGTTCAGGGAAAATCAATGGGCATAAAAATATGTCCACCACCAAATAGCCTAAGGTGCAGTACAGAAAGTTGTTCTTAGAACATATTATTATGGACATGTTGTCAGGGAGTATTCCTGTTGCACGATGTTCTGAAAACATCTCTTGTTTGCCTCAGGGGAATGCCCGTCTGCCCTTCTCATGATCCATGGGAAAAAAAAACCCTTGTGGTAAAGGCAAATGGAGAGTTTCCAGTGTCTAATATCCATCCTGTTTTTGTTTCTAGCACAGCAACTGAAGTGATATGTTTGTGAGAGTCATACTGGTGTACAATAGAGGAGGAAGGAAGATTTCAACTTTTAAGGTCCTGTGATTACAGAAAAATGTAACTTTAAGGGAGTTGTTATCCTTCATGTTTCTATTTTGCATTACTATGCCTTTTTGAAACGTTTACCATGTTTATAGTTTATGTGCAATGGCTGCAATACTGCTTAAATCCCACCCTAGTGCCTCTTTCCAAATACTCTGCCCATTTAGCTGGGCATTATTCTTCCAAGGAACTGTCCAGCCACAGAAACTGGTGACACAGGATCCTTCTGGGAGCTATCCTGTAGAATAAGTTGTGTGTGCTAGTGCTGCTCATACACCAGTCCTTCTTATTATTTTATGTAATCTCAGTGAAATATATAGATAAACCCTGGCATCCTATGCTGGTGCCAGTATTTTGGGGTCTTGACCAGGTGTCAGTGGTCTTGAGGGTAGGCCTGCAAGTATTAACATATGGATGGTCAGGATTGAAAAGAGCAGAGGCTCAGAAATATGCAAGTTCTGGAGTTTTGCCTTGGTAGTTTAATCCTTAGGGCCTCAGTTTTAAGCTCTTCTTCACATCGTGAAAGATTTGGATAACATTTTTTATTGAATAAGAGCTGAGATTATCAACTAATCATGTAAATTGAGGATCTGATGTCTTAAAAATAGGAGGGGTCAGCCATTCCCAGAAGAGGCTCTCGGTAAGTAACAGCCTGCTACAAAGGAGTTTTTCTTGAAAGGTTAGCTTCTGTTTACTGGTTTTACCTTTGTCTTTCTTATTTTTATTTTTATTGTCCTCTGTATAGTATAAACTTCTGCTGCTTCTTACAAATCTTAAGATACTTTCAAAAGTGGTGTTCTGCGTTTATGTTTCTGGAGAAGTGGTTAATCCATTCTCACATGTTAATACTTTCCCAGCACCTACCATTTTGGGTCAGATTGTCACAAGTGAAGTAAACATCTGAATTTCACTTTTGATTTGCACTTTTACTTCAACACTTCGTCACCGCATTAATTCAGCCCTGTGGCATAAGCCCTTTTGGAAAAAATTCTTCCCTCAGGACCACGTTCTGTCTTCTTTGCTCAAGCTGTGCTTTTCTTGTCGGTGTAGAGCTCTGTGCTGAGAAACTTAAGATTTTCAGTGTGTTGCTCACTCTGCTTTCTGTAAAGGCAAACCATACAGTGGCAATGATGTTAGCACCATGCACTTTATTTGCCCTTCTTTGCACGTCCAGTGCATGTTCTTATCACCGTGTTCGTTATTCTGCTCTTCAGATGCCGAGCACAGAACACAGTGTGAGCTCCTTTTGCAGTTGGAATTGCTTTGGTTTGGCTCACGCTGAGAAAAAGAGATAGATGGCAGAGCAGGTGCTGAGAGTTTGATGGAGGGGAATGCATGTTGTCCTTTCGGAGCGTTTAAGCTCCAGCCATGACCAATGAGCACCTCTTGAGCCCTCATTCTTGCTCCAGAAGAGAATCCATGATACAATTTGCCTTGGAGAACCACACAGAGCAAGATAACCTTATACCCATCTACCCTGAGGCAGGGTACCCACAGTGGCCAACTGTGGCACAGCTCTTGTGCCAACATACTGACCTGGTCCTGAAGGCAGCACGGCGGGGTTCGTGCAGCACTGGGTCCCAGGGGACAGGCTTTTCCCCTCAGCCAGGCTTTTTCGATGGGGTGAGGTGGCTGTACTGCCGCTGGCTCCGGCACGAGCACCGTGGGTACTGCCTTGGAAATCCCTGCACCGTGTTCCAGGACGTGGCACGGACATGCCTCCTGTCTCTTTATCTGCAAAAGCGTGCTAGGGTGCCTGGCTTGCTGGGTGGGAGTAGATCTGTCTGTCTGGTGTTTTGCAGACAGACACAACTTTATTCTGTGTTGTGAGCTGGCCGGGCATCAGCCAGCTCCATGCCAGGAGCAAGTGGATTGGATTGGATTGTGCACCTTGCTAACCACAGCCACACGGCTCCTGATTCATTGTTGGCATGAATTCGTCTAGACTCAGAAACAGAGTCCTCACCTACCAACAAAATACCACACAGAAGAACCCAGACATTCGTGGCATTTAAGGTCTGAAAAGAATATTAGATCATTTTGTCTGACCTCCTGTTTAACACAGGCTATAACATTTCACTTGCACCTGTAGTCCAGTAATTTTTGTTTTGTTGAAGTTTATCTTCCAGAAAGGCATTTGGTCATGATCTGAAGAGATAAACAATCTTCTGTTTTTCTTAGCAGCTTGCTCCTGTCATTATTCATTGTCACTGCTAATTCTTTTCCGAATTTCTAACTTGTCTGACTTCGGCTTGTTATGCTTTCCACTGCTACGTTAAAGAGCCCTTTATTCCTTGTTTTGTGTCACTGTTTTCCATACAGGGAGAGACCTTGTGAGTGTCTCATTTTGGATAAACTGATCAGGTTAAGGCCTCTGAGAGTCTCATCTCTGGAGATGCTCTGCAGTCTCCCAGTAGCACTAGTGGCTCTTCTTGCCCCTGTTCCAGTAACGGCAGGCACCTGAGCTGTCAGCGTGCTGTGATCTACACAGATTCATGGGTCTGGCATCCTCCCGCAGGTCATTTTGATCACCCCTAGCAAATCAGCACAAACACAGGGTGAGACAGTCACCACCTACCTTTCATGGAGCACAGTGCTGTTTATTTTAGGAGCAAAGCCTGACAGAGAAAATACTCTGTATATGATAAACCGTTTACACGTGGTTGACCTCGCTGACTAGCTGTAACATTTCAACCACTTACGGTGCTATTAGAGACAGATGTGAGCTCTTCACTTGATAATGCCACTTTATGTACACTTCCCTGGCCTTGGACTCATTTTAAAGCCCTCTCAATCCCTTATTCTTCTTGCATTCAAAAAAGATCTCCCCCAGGAGAGGCAGCAAATTCTGCAGCTCAGTTTAACTTACTGGAAGTTTGCATTTGTTACTCCTATTTTTTTTCCTGTGCATCCTCAAATAAGCCAGTCTCTATTTCTCTCTTCTTTGGATAGAAGGATGGAGCTTACCAGAGTTTTACTGTATATAGTCATAAATGCAGCACAGGTAGGGCTTTCCAAGTCTCACATCTGACAGACCCGAACACCACTACTATAGACACCCAGCAGTCTGCCTAGCCTTTTTTCACCAGTTTTTCATATATCCATAGATTGTATTTACTCTTTGTATCATTAATGGAGGCCAAAAGAAATGTAACGTTTTGTTCTAGGGCATTTTTGTTGGGTTTTTTTTTCATTATTTTGTATCAATATATCTTATTTTTATATATTTCAAGCATTTTAAACCTGGAAGTCACAAAATAATTCATTCCGAGTTAGTTCAAACCTGAACCTGCATCTTCCTATGGTACTTCATAGTTGCACTTTTGTTTCTCCAAACTGGTCAGTCTGAGAGGAGGAAAAACTGTTATGGGAGGTGTGGTCTAGTCAGAAACCCACTCCACAGCTGAGTACTGGTCCATCAGGTGCTTGGAAACTAAAATTCCTCCAAGGCTACCTTGTTTCTGGAGAGCTGCTGGGAGAATGCAGAATGCCCCCAGTGCAGCCGTGCTGAAGTAGCCTGATGGACCTTTTAGATTGTTATGAGTGTGAAAAAATTTATCACAATAAAAATGACAGATTTTCAGTTATACCCAAACTATGTTTTCTTTCAGAAATTCATTCTGAAAGACGTTGTCTAACCCCAGCATGCAACTTTGTGACTATTTTAACTGTGATGCTTTTTCAACCTCAGCTTTGAAGTTACGTGAAGTACCTTGAGGTTTTATTTGGGTAGCATAGTATAGAATTTTCTTGGCAGCCTTTATTGCTGTTTTAATTTACATAAACACTTTTTACAGCACCTTACAGTTTCAAGGTAATTCCTAAAGATAATGGGGAAGTACAGAAGGGATGAAGTTAAATAAACCAGTCACAGTAAATGGCTTACCAGATATGACTTGGAGTTTTGGATGGAGATTGTTTATTAAGTCCCAAATCGAGGAAAACAAGGTTAAGG
Organism: Tauraco erythrolophus; assembly: GCF_009769465.1. NCBI lineage: Eukaryota > Metazoa > Chordata > Aves > Musophagiformes > Musophagidae > Tauraco > Tauraco erythrolophus. The sequence continues at coordinate 2,905,909 of NC_141466.1, read as the reverse complement.
GATTTCAGAAATGAAGGAGTCTGAAATGTTGCTTGAATTTAAGCTGCACTGAGATTTTAATTTAGCTGCTTGCAAGCTTTCAGGGACTAGTGTGAGAGAATCAGCTATGAAGATGGTTGGGAAATGGGTAAGTCTTCCACTTGCACCTTGGTTCAACCTTACCACGTTGGGCTCAGTGGTGCAAACATATTTGAAAAAGAATGGCTTCCTTTGATTGCAGAGTAAAATTCTGCAACTTTTGCACCGTGTGGGGTCAAATGGCAATCGACAGGGGCTCTCCTGCCCTGAAGTCAGGGCAATCTGCAAGGTATTAGTGTTGCAGCCTAGCAGGGGATGTGCACAGGTACCTCCCTGGGTTACGCACGTCTTCCCAGCACAAGAAGGACATGGAACTGCTGGAGTGGGTCCAGAGGAGGCCACGAAGATGATCCGAGGGCTGGAGCACCTCTGCTATGGAGACAGGCTGAGAGAGTTGGGGCTGTTCAGCCTGGAGAAGAGAAGCTCCGGGGTGATCTTATTGCAGCCTTCCAGTACTTAAAGGGGCTACAGGAAAGCTGGAGAGGGGCTTTTTACAAGGGTGTGTAGTGATAGGACAAGGCGAAATGGCTTTAAACTGAAAGAGGGAGATTTAGATTGGATATAAGAAAAAAATTTTTCCCTCTGAGGGTGGTGAGGCACTGGAACAGGTTGCCCAGAGAAGTTGTGGTTGCCCCATCCCTGGAAGTGTTCAAGGCCAGGTTGGATGAGGCTTTGGGCAACCTGGTGTAGTGGAGGGTTTCCCTGCCCATGGCAAGGGGGTTGGAACTAGATAATCTTGAGGTCCCTTCTAACCCCAACCATTCCATGATTTCATTCTATGATTTCACACTGGTTGGCAGTATCTGATTCTGATTGTCCCTCATAGAATCATAGAATCAAGTCCTGCCTCCTGAGGATGTACACAGGCCTGGGGTGCAGCTATGCCATTATATTTGGATGATGGGGTGGGTGGGTAGCTGAGGGCATTCATTAACCTGAAGAATTTCCTCAATGACTCTGCATTAACCTTTGAATCCATTACCACTCTTGTTTGCTTTTCCTGCGTATTCCAGGCCAATCTTCCCTGCAGGCTTTGCCTATCAAGTATTTTACAAACAAACAATACAGCTTCTCTCTGAAGAGAGATTTCTCCCCCAGAGCTCTAGTGGCAAAGTCTAAACAAACAAGCAACTAAAACACTTTAGTAAGTGTTAAAAAAAAAAAACAAACCTGCTCACAGAGTTTAAAACTAACCCAGGTGTTGCTTTGTTGAAGTTACTGGCTGCCTCCTCAGCTTTGACATTGAAAGTCAAACAAGGAGGTTTGGGTTTTTTTTTTCCTGCTTACAGCAGAGACAAACATCATCTCTAGTTTTTTTCAGACTTTCCTAGTATTAGAAAGGCGGCTGCTTCTATCTGCTCTCCTTCCAAATATGCCTTTCTGTGGAGGTCTGCAAATCCCAGCAGATCCTGGATTACGTTTTCCAGGATTCCTTCTAGATGAGCTTGAGCGAAGCCGTGCCCTGCCCACGCTGCGGTCCCTGCTCTGGGGCACTGCAGGCGCTCAGCAGCCTGGACCCCTTCCCAAAACCATGGGCTGCCACCCGAGACCACTTCCTCTGGCTTTTCTCCCATGGCTCTGCTTTGTTTAAGACGACCTATGGAAGGGATTTTCTGGCCACTAGTACGTCCCTGTTCTGTTTAAAATGCCTGTGTACACTTGTGCAGCCTCCTTACTGGGACAAGGAAGACTGATGGACTCTTTGCTTCCCTCTAGAAGAGGATCAGAACTGTCAGAGGTTTCTCTTTTTTTTCTGCAGTCTCTTCAAAGCAATGCAGCTGGGGGTGATAGAGCTGGAATACACTGAGTTTCGTAGCTCTTTTTTTCTTGTTTTGAAAAAATTCCTGGTTATCTGAAATCCCACCAGAACCACCAAAATTGTTGTTTCCATGCATTTCCTTGTGTTGCTTTTGGATTGCAGTATGAACTGCAGCATAACAGATGTGTGTTCCTTCCGTGCCTTCATAATTTTTCGTTATTTGAAACGAAACAAGGTCCTGGTCTGACCTTGTAAAATCTAGGGCCTTTCAGGAAGATGAGTTAAAGCCTTTACTTTCCAAAATCTCTCACACACATAGACATCTGGGTACTACACCCATACTGATTATTGTTTTGTTGATAAAGAATCAGGTTTTTTTCCAAATGTTTCTTAAAGCATTTTAAAGAGAAAATTAAATATAGTATATGGTATCATACAAGTTACTGAATGTCGTCTTTAGTAGAACTTGGTGATTACTGGAAGTATGACTAGCAAATATAAAATGTGTTTGAACTTGAGAACATGGGCCTCTGGCAGACAAGAACATTGGCTATTTGGGCCTCAGCTTCCATATAGAGTGAGTCAAGCGAAACTTGGCACTAGTTGTACTGTTTAGTCTTTAAACATTTTTTATAAGCCTTCCCTTCTCTCAGTGAGATTAAATCAGACAGTGAGATGATATTCTGATCAGCATGGACTTGTGTTTGTTGTTGCAGTAGTCTGCAGAAGATAATTTTGGAAACAATAATAAATTGCACTCTGAAAGGAAAAAAATTACTAAAAATTTGTCAAGTTTGCCTCCATAGACTTGTAGTTCATTACGTTTCTCAAGATTAAGGGCAGAGAACAGCCATAGAAGTAAATTTTTTAAAAGTTCACCCCACTGTTAACTTAATTTTGGGGTTCTCATCCCTCCGAAGTGCAATCTTCTAGCAAAACCAGTAGTGTATCTAGATGAAAAATGAAAGGTGCAGCCAAAGCTTCCAGTGCTTCCAGATTGCTATGAGAAGGAGGGCTGCCCGAGTCTTTGGGTGGAAGATAGCATGGCAATATGAAAAGATAGCTGTAAATGAAACATAAAGAAATACGTAGTTCACAGATGTTGGAGCTGTGGGCAAGTTTCTACTCTAAGCTTCTGAGAGATTCAACTCGTGTCCCAGAGAACAGAGGAGCAGTGGAGGTGATAAACTCTTCTAAGGTCCTCCTGCATCTTTTCTGTACCATGGACTAAGAAGACTCGTGCAGTGATTTGTGTTCCCTAAATTAGTGATTTACACAGGCTACCTACTGGGGCAAGTGTGGTGTGAAATTTCAGTCATGCTGTGAGATACACCTCTACTTTGGTATGCATTATGCTTAAGGATGGCCATACAGCTGTCCTCATGGAGCTTGTGCTAGAGGGATCTTTTCTTCAGTTGCTTCTGGAGCCTCTTTTAATGCTTAATAGCTTTTCGCATAGTGTAAAAGCACAAAAATAGAAGTAAGGACATCTTCCATATTGTCTTCCTTTTAGTGAAGTTAATAGAGTTTCATTAGTTCTCTTTGATTGTTCTTGAAACAAAGTTGGAGTTAGTTTTTTTTCCTCAGAGGGGCCAAACATACATCATTCAGAATGCACATAATAGGGAAAAGAAACATGCACAAATTTGGTTCTTGTCTCATAAATGATACTTAATTAATACTGTACCTTTATCCTTCCCATGCTGTGAACATACATGCTCTGCCAACCCTGCAAACATAGTCCTATTGAATTTTATAATTTGATATAGCTTCTTTTTTTTTGATATATGCCATGAAATCTTACCCCTTTGACGTCCATACAAGTCAGGCCATTCCTTTCAGTGCAGGAAGGAATTATCCAATGGTTTGCTTTTTAAGAAGCACGTTCACAGATTTAAAAATACATATAATTAAACTTTTCTAAGCAAAATTTTAAAATGTTTTTCTCAAGTTGTATTGAATTGCTCTTTGATATTTGCCTGCCTTATTAAGCTCTTTCCTCATCGTATGTCATTTTATGTGCTGTCAAGATGCAGTGTGAATTTCTTCGTGGCAGTAAACAAATTGCAGAAACTTGCTTTCAGTCACTGGGCTTAAAAAAGTAAGTACTGCAGTCTGAGTTGCCAGATACCCCAAATGCGGTGTATTTTTCTAAGCAAGTGACTTGAATTTGCACGTGCTGAAAAAATGATGTCTGTGGCATGTTTTCGGGAATGTGGCAGAACTGTAGGGACAGGCAGGGCATGGCCCCGGCTGGAACTGGGTGTAGGTAGGGAGCGTGCGTGTGCTGGGCATTCCTCTAGGCCAGGAGCCAAACAGAGCAGGTCAGAGGACTGGGTCTGTACAGTTAATCTCGTGTTGGCTTATCCCTAATTTTTGATTCTGTTACTTGCTGTCTCCTCACTTAGTCACTGCCTCTGTCCCGTCATTCACTTAACCTCAGTTGAGTTTTACAGTTGGTGAACACATGGAACACCTTATGGAGGCGGACTACTGAGGAAAGCAACACCTTTTTTTTTTTTTTCTGGAACAATGACTTTTATATGGACTGTACTTAGTTACTGGCTTTATCATAGAATCACAGAATCACAGAATGGTTTGAGTTGGAAGGGACCTCAAAGATCATCCAGTTCCAACCCCCCTGCCATGGGCAGGGACACCCTCCACTACACCAGGTTGCTCAAAGCCTCATCCAGCCTGGCCTTGAACACTTCCAGGGATGGGGCAGCCACAGCTTCTCTGGGCAACCTGTTCCACTGCCTCACCACCCTCACAGTGAAAATTTCTTCCTTAGATCCAATCTAAATCTGCCCTCTTTCAGTTTAAAGCCATTGCCCCTTGTCCTGTCACTACACGCCCTTGTAAAAAGCCCCTCTCCAGCTTTCCTGTAGCCCCTTTAGGTACTGGGAGGCTGCAATAAGATCCCCCCGGAGCCTTCTCTTCTCCAGGCTGAACAGCCCCAACTCTCTCAGCCTGTCTCCATAGCAGAGGTGCTCCAGCCCTCGGATCATCTTCGTGGCCTCCTCTGGCCCCGCTCCAGCAGCTCCATGTCCTTCTTGTGCTTGGGACCCCAGAGCTGAACACAGTATTCCAGGTGGGGTCTCATGAGTAATTAATAAATTATTAATTTATAAATAATATAAATATTTATCTGAAAATAAGTACATGTAAGTGGGCTATAATTTTTAACATGTACAAGTAATTCTTATTACTTCATTCCTTGCTTCAGTGGAAAGATTAAAAGATAAACCATGACAGAGAAAACTTGTATTCTTATACTAATGTAATTTCTAATTTTGGATAATAGAGAAAATGATGAGAACCAAATGCATAAATGGCTTAGGAGCTCAGTGATGTTTCTTCTTGATAGTATAATTTTGACTCAAAAGGAAAGGACTTTGGATGTTGAAATGCTGAGATTTACACCTGTAATCTTTGGGCAACCTGGTGTAGTGGAGGATTTCTCAGCCCATGGCAGGGGGGTTGGAACTAGATGATCTTTAAGGTCCCTTCCAACCCAAACCATTCTATGATACTATGAATCTCACTGAAATATTGTCTGCATACCACAAAGAGCCAATGGCAGATTTTTGTTATGTCCCTTCTCCTCTGATGATACATGAGCTAATATGGCTCCTCAAGACTAACAAATAATTAAAATGCAAGAAGTAGTTGCAAAATTGCCATACCTCTTGTTATCCCTCGTGCCACCAGTAGAGTTTTCCAGTGAGTACAATGTTTAAACAGTGGTTCAGACAGCTGGATAAACGCGATATGACATGGGTCAGCAGAAGACCACTGAGGAAGTCACAGGGTGTGAAAGACTTTTCTGATACTGAAGTCAATGGAGATGAGATCCTTACCAGTTTTCACCTCAGGCAAACTCTCTTTGCATTCACGAACTGATATTGGTGTTTGCCTGAGAAAGCAGTGAGCAAAAAGAAGACAATAAAGGCCACCTGGATTTGGTCAATTGTGTATGTGAAATAACATGTCCTGTTGTGTGCTGGTTCTGAATTCCACCAGCTGAGAGAAGGTAAATGGCCCTGTGGGAGGGACTGAACCTCCCTAAGTGGGCAAAGTTAGGTTGCCATTAGATGTAAATATAGGTTGAAAACGGGGCCAGACCTTGAAAGGAGACCACAGGTTTAGTGCCTTGCCCCATCTCTGTTGTGGTGTTTGCTTTTGTAAGGAAATAAGCATCTTAAAAGAGCTTCTTTTCACACCTTCTTCAGCTGTCCTTAAAAGAGCAGCCAGAGATCCTTGTGCCTCGTGCCTTTTCTTCAACGTGCAGGAATTAATTCGGTCAGCATTTTCCAAAATGTGTCCCTTTGTCTTTTTTGTGTTGGTCTGTCCAGGAACTCAGGGGATTCAGCGAGTGTCCTGAGCAGAAGCACCGTGAGGCTTGGGTGAATCTTCCAGTCTGTAGTGACTTTCTGCCCTCCGCTTGGTCTGCAGCGGAGTTTTAAAACTGAGCCAGAAAAGGACAGGAGTTAAAAAAGGGAATGTCTGGTCAGAATCTGTTTTTCTTTTTATCTCTGGTTTTGTCTGCTTCTGAAAGGTAATAAAAAGCCGTTCTAAAACTGGAAACCAGCATATGTCTTGAGACATCCAACTGTTCTTTTCTAGACTTGCCCCAGAAGTTTTATATTCTTCCAGGAGTTTTTTCAACCATACAGACCTGTACATCGTGCGTCTCCATGCCTGATGGGTGGCTCTGAAGTGTTCTGCCCTGCTGGTGGCACTTCAGCCACGCTGGAGAGCCCCGGTCGCAGGCGGGCACCGATACACTAGATGCAGCAGGAACAGAGGACACAACCACACGCCTCGCCTGGGGCTTCTTCAGCTGGTTGTGTCACTTCTGTTTCGTTTCTGATGAATCAGAAAAGACTGATACGGGAGAAGTTTTCTGGAGGGAAAGAAAAGAAACAGGAGTGGGGAAGAAGAGCATGGGAAGCCGTAGGCAAGGGGAAGGAGGAGGAGAGAGACATGTAATGGCAGGGAAGGGGCAACCAGAGCTTGAGATACGGCAGGGAAGCGCTGAGCGGAGGGGATGTACCCAACCCAGCAGATGGGGAGAAGGAGAGTGGTGGTATGTAGGAGCCCATGGCCTAAGAGTGTAGCAGGAAGGTCCTGAAATTGGATGAGAAGGGAGGATGGCACATAAAAGACTTCTGGGGTAAACCAGTGCATACAGCGTGTTGGTCTGGAGAAGAAGAAGCCTGTGCTTATGTTTGTCTAACATGATGTCCCCGAAGCTCAAGGAGACATCTCTGTCCCCAAGATCAAGGAGAGCAGGATGGTAAACTTAAGAATGCACTAAAGAAACAAAACTGAAAATGTTTTTCACAATGCAAATTGTAAATTTTGTCAGTTACTCTCTTGCAAATTGAAATTTGTAGGTTTTAGCAATTTCTGCCTCAATTTATTGCCCGATGATTCAGTGAGACATTTTGGATTCTGTTGCAAAGTGTAGCTGCAACAAAAATTAAATCCTTCTGGCCTTCTAGTAGCTTTTCGGTATGGCCTTTTCTCAGGAACCGGCTTTCTTTGCTTTGAGCATGCCAGAAGGAGCAGAGGTCAGTCAGGGACTAGAACCATTAGCCAGGCTTGATGTAAACACTGTCCAAAAAAATGTCCTGGTTGAGAAAGTGGTTCTGTCTCCTCTGCTAGAAAAAAGCCTGCTGGTATCTGCCATGTAAAGTCTGTACCTCAAAAACAGTGTCAGAAAGGGGAGAGGTAGAGGAAGGAGGAGAGGGAAAGAGAAAAAGAAGGAAGGGGGATGGAGAGGAGGGAAGGAAGGAAGCAAGGAAGGAGGAAAGGGAGGAAGGAAAGGAAAGGGAGGAAGCAAGGGAGGGAGGAAGGGAGGGAGAAAAAAGGAAGGAAGGGAGGGAGGAAGGAAGGAAGGAAGGAAGGAAGGAAGGAAGGAAGGAAGGAAGGAAGGAAGGAAGGAAGGAAGGAAGGAAGGAAGGAAGGAAGGAAGGAAGGAAGGAAGGAAGGAAGGAAGGAAGGAAGGAAGGAAGGAAGGAAGGAAGGAAGGAAGGAAGGAAAGGAAGGAAAGGAAGGAAAGGGAGGGAGGGAGGGAGGGAGGAAACGGAGGGAGGGAGGGAGGGAGGAAAGGAGGAAAGGAAGGAAATTGAGGAGCGGCTGAGGGAGTTGGGGCTGTTTAGCCTGGAGAAGAGGAGGCTGAGGGGAGACCTGATTACGGCCTATAAATACTTGAGAAAAGATGGTGGGGAGTTAGGGGAAGGGCTCTTTACATTAGTGATGGGAGATAGAACAAGAGGAAATGGGCATAAGCTTAGTCAGGGGAGATTCAGGTTGGATGTTAGGAAGTATTTCTTCTCTGAAAGGGTTGTCAGCCACTGGAATAGGCTGCCCAGGGAAGTGGTTGAGTCCCCATCCCTGGATGTGTTTAAGAATAGGGTGGATGAGCTACTTGAGGATATGGTTTAATGGGGATTAGGGATGGTTGGACTCGATGATCTCTAAGGTCTTTTCCAACCTAGAAATCTATGAATCTATGAATCTATGAATCTATGAAATGAAACTGCTTTCCAGGAATGGCAACATGACAGGAATTTCCTCAGGTGTACCTTCCACCGAGGACAGCTACGTCTTTTTTTCAGTTTCTGTCTTCTCACTCTGCCTCTGCTTTCCTGGTGGCCCTTTCCATCCTTTGCATTCTTACCAGCAATTTAGGATTTTTGTGCCTTGCCATGCAGACTGTAAAAATTAATTTTCAGGCCCCAATCATACCAGTAAATGGGAGACAATATCTCTGGCATACTAATCTCAAGATGACCATTATTTTAATACAGCTTCTAGCAAAATTATATGAGGAAGGACAGTTTTATTGGAAAGGAAGACGTTTTTTGTTTTATTTCTTCATTGGTCCAAACAACAGCTCCAAATATATGGGTCTGTCTGTCTTTTTTTTCCACAGATTATTACTGTAGAGATGTTAGTTAGACATAACACAAAAAGTACAAACAAGTGGTTGCCATGACAGTGTTATAGATGTATGCTGAGCCACATAGCTATATTCACTTTTTATTCTCTTTATTTAGTAATTTATAAGCTGAATGTTTTTCTAGCTTAAGTAGTGGAATTCGGTTTTAGTGATCATCACTTCTAGTAATTGCCTGGCTGTAGTAATTGCCTGTTTAGTCTTCGTTTGTGCCTCCTTCTCTATAGCTCCACTGCGCAGACCGGACAGAGGGCAGCCTCTCTTTGCATTTCCTTTGCTCACCCCTCACCAGTGGGTCGTGTGGATGTGTCTCTGACATGGGTGGGTTGGTGTCACAGCTTTGCTTTAGCACTGGCCCTTTCGCCTCGTCCCAGTGAGATTTTTCTCTCTGGTGCAGCACAGATACCGCTCTTCGCTGGGGAACGTGCTGCACCATGGAGTGGTGGGGAAGTAAACTTCCCCCTTCGTCACCCAGCCCTTTCTGCTGGCGTTAATGATTTTTTATTTTTTCTTTTCAGCTGTGGGGAAAAACATTTTCACTGCTCTGAAAAGGGTTCATTCAGCCTTTCTGCAATAGTTCAAGTGGTTGGTTTTCTGCTGGCTTCTGAAATACATTACAAATCACAATCTGGAAAAAGTTCTCACACCGTTCCAAGTCTTGCTGCTGAATTTGGATACGTTGCCGGGTCTTACTCTGTAGCTCATCCTTAACAACTGACAAAATATTTACTCAGCACAGCACAGAAAAGGCGAACTTTCTCCAAAATATTATACAGAGTTGGAGTCAGAACACAGACAATGAGGCAAAAAATTGGACCTGCCCACCAAGCCATTAGTTGAATCATTTTCCAGAATGTCACGAGAAAGAGCTTCATCGAATCGCTGTGCTGCGTAGCTGCTTCTTACGATATGGGAGTGGAGAGGGCAGCCAGGTCCCCAGTAGTGAGGACAACATATTGCAGATACTAAAGTCTTAAGTGTATATTTGCACAGGCAGTTCCAGCAAGGAACGTTCTTTACTAAACAAACAGCTACCTCATAAAAAGGTGGTTTCCCTGAACGGATCCCCTACGTTCAAAATGAACAGCAAAATCTTTAACCCGAGCTGGATCAGAGCATTGTTTCCTTTTTGGTACTTCTTCAGTGTTAGTTTCCCTCTGGGGAAAGGATTATTAATCTATTAGAACCAGACTGGAGTTAGTGAAGTGTGGTATGGGGTGCCGTTCATCTCTTCATCTAGAAAACATGGGTTTATTAGGATTTCACCCCTCTTTTTTGGGAAATCGTGGAGGGGAAGAAATTGTAGTAAATTATCTTCAGCATAGAAAAGCCCATAGTGACAAAACCGTAAGCCTAATGCTAGTTTTCTTCTGCTTTTTATGTTGTCTTCATGTCATCCTTTGCAAAAGAGCCTCCTCGGCAGTTCTATTCCATTCTCTTTTGACGGCGGTACGTTGTAGGTTTTAGACCAAAAAGTACAGCCTATCTCCAGAAATAAGATCACACCTCAACATGTACTTAAATGCAGCACACTGCAGTTAATATTTCTGGCAGATCTTTGTTTTCAGTGTATTTCCCCCCTGCCAAAATTATCAGGAATAATGAGGCATAATAATTCAACCTTTCTGAAACTAAGCAGAACTGTTTTCGTAAGGCAAGAGGTTTTTGACAATCTTAGTTGCAACTGCATTTCTATCCATTGATGTCACGTCACTGTTTTTTCCATCCCATTAAAACGATAAGAAATATTCTGTCCCATCTCTCTAAGAAACAGCATGACACAGCTACTATAGCTACGGACATTTGGAGGAAGGGATAGGAGTGAGGATTCTTTTTTCCTTTTTTTTTTTTGCAATTAATAGATTAGACATTTGTCTTTGCTAATAGCAGTCATATGAATTGGTGTCTTGGATGACTGCTGCCTGCAAAGCAGCACATACTTGTGTTGACACCTTTTGTGAACCCCCAAGAAAGCAGATTCTTTGAAGGGTCCTCACCAGTCCGGATCATAGAATCATATAATAACAGAATGGTTTGGGTTGGAAGGGACCTCAAAGACCATCTAGTTCCAACCCCCCTGCCATGGGCAGGGACACCCTCCACTACACCAGGTTGCCCAAAGCCTCATCCAACCTGGCCTTGAACACTTCCAGGGATGGGGCAGCCACAGCTTCTCTGGGCCACCTGTGCCAGTGCCTCACCACCCTCACAGTGAAAAATTTCTTCCTTATCTCTAATCTAAATCTGCCCTCTTTCAGTTTAAAGCCATTGCCCCTTGTCCTGTCACTACACACCCTTGTAGAAAGCCTCTCTCCAGCTTTCCTGTAGCCCCTTTAGGTACTGGAAGGCTGCAATAAGATCCCCCCGGAGCCTTCTCTTCTCCAGGCTGAACAGCCCCAACTCTCTCAGCCTGTCTCCAGAGCAGAGGTGCTCCAGCCCTCGGAGCATCTTCATGGCCTCCTCTGGACCTGCTCCAGCAGCTCCATGTCCTTCTTGTGCTGGGTGTTTGTAAGGCTAGGAGTAACTCTCCACTTCCATAGGCAGTGAAAAAGCAGAGCACTGTCAGGCCCTTGTTCAGAAAACCTGTGAAGAGTGCTCACTTTTCCTTCACCCTGACCCTCTGGAAAACAGACGTGGACGTCCTACAGCTGACTTTCCCTCGGAACTCAAAACATTAAAATCAATTGTGTAGTGGTTTTCAGCCGCCTGCTTTTTTTTCGACATCTTGTATAACCTAAAGAAAATAGGGCTTTTCAGGGTTGTTATTTTAAATGTTCTATTTATGTTACAGAAAACATGACAGTCCAAGTTAATTATTGATTCAGTTACTGACAAACTGGAAGCATGAACAAAAAAAGGAAGATAAAGTAATCCTTGGAAGGATTTTTTCAATTATAAATCCTTCAGGGATACAGCTGAATTGTTATTATTTTTATATAAAACAAATGGGAAAAATTCTTTGCTGTATTTGAATATAGTATTTCATTGGTAAATAAGAACAACATACCCACAAATCAACTAACATTTCCTCAGAAAACCCAGTTGAGATGAAATAATGAAATAACTATCCAAATTGCTGTTATCCCAGAAACCAAACTGTCCATATTCAGGAAGCATGGAATCAGATAAAGCTTAAATAACTGAACCATTCAAATTAATGTCAACTACATTATTACTACTTTTGCTTTGGCATTGTGTTTTATCAAAGGTTGAGGTTTTCAGAGAATTACACGAAAAGGTTTGCCCACATTTTTCTTAATATTAATGGAAGATGTGTGGCCAAGCTTTTGCCAGCTCTTTAACAGTAACAGCAAATAGAGGATTGTTTAAAGAAAAATGCATGGAATTTTGCTGGGGGGGAGGGTGGTATTTAAATATTTGGTCACGCTCTTTTTATCCAAGCTTCAAAATTATTTTCTGATGTGACAGAGAAACGCTGGCCACTTACAGAAACGCGTTATTTCCTTCCCATTGTGTTTAAAAAAACCCACACAAAACAAAACAAAACAAAAAACACACAGAGAAACAACCAAACCCAACAAGAATAAAAAAGAAAACCTTTGTGTAACTCTCAGTTTCTCTTGGTAATTGATAAAAAGGTCACATTTCAAGTTCTTCCTCAAACAAGCTGCATTTGTGGATTTTGAAAATGTACAAGAATCTGGAAAAGATAAATAAATCAGTGTTTGGCATTCTACAAGGAAAGGCCATAATAAACCAGTTCTGAATCTTCTGGAAAAAAAAAAAAAATTACTTACATGCCTATGCATTGCTTTTGGGCAACTGCTGACATACTGTCCTGTTCCGCCAGCCCTAATTAAGGGCTTTGCGTTGGCCGCCTGGGCCCAGTGCGGTTCAACGAGGCGCAGACTGTGTGGGTGAGTACTGGGATGTGCGGCAGGTGGAGGGATACCATGGCTCTCCATTTCCATTGCTCTGCTGTGTCCTGTATTTGGGGTTGGGGTGTGTGGAAAAAGAACGTGAAGAAGAGTGTAAAATCATAGAATGATAGAATGGTTAGAGGTTGGAAGGGACCTTCAAAGATCATCTAGTTCCAACCCCCCTGCCATGGGCAGGGACACCCTCCACTACACCAGGTTGCCCAAAGCCTCATCCAACCTGGCCTTGAACACTTCCAGGGATGGGGCAGCCACAGCTTCTCTGGGCAACCTGTGCCAGTGCCTCACCACCCTCACAGTGAAGAATTTCTTCCTTATATCCAATCTAAATCTGCCCTCTTTCAGTTTAAAGCCATTGCCCCTTGTCCTATCACTACACGCCCTTGTAAAAAGTCCCTCTCCAGCTTTCCTGTAGCCCCTTTAGGTACTGGAAGGCTGCAATAAGATCCCCCCGGAGCCTTCTCTTCTCCAGGCTGAACAGCCCCAACTCTCTCAGCCTGTCTCCATAGCAGAGGTGCTCCAGCCCTCAGATCATCTTTGTGGCCTCCTCTGGCCCCGCTCCAGCAGCTCCATGTCCTTCTTGTGCTGGGGACCCCGGAGCTGAACACAGTATTCCAGGTGGGGTCTCAGGAGAGCAGAGCAGAGGGGCAGAATCCCCTCCCTCGCCCTGCTGCCCACGCTGCTCTGGATGCAGCCCAGGACACGGTTGGCTTTCTGGGCTGCCAGCGCACGGTGCCGGCTCATGTTGAGCTTCTCATCCACCAGCACTCCCAAGTCCTTTTCCTCAGGGCTGCTCTCAATACCTAATACGCGTTTTTAGTGCTTGAATTGCTTAAAAGGCCACTTTATGTCCCGCTTGTGGAGTGAATTCTCTACTTGGTGTGTGGAACTGAGACTGTATCTCATATGTATATTTTCATTTATAATGTGTTTGACAATCGTAGTATTGTCTGTCAGTTGTTGGAGCAATCTAATAAATTCCGCTTAAAGACTCAGACATAAATTTACTAAATTGTTCATAACGAAAGTGTTTATCTTTTGATTAACAAGTATTCTGCTTTAATTCAGAAGTTTTGTACCTGAAACTTTAATATCTTACTGCTAGTTGTTTTCATATGTAGCACTTTGGTTTTACTTAGAGACACTAGAAATTCATCTGTTGCAACTGGAAGATTTTTGGAATCTCTACTTGAAAAGCAGTGTGGGACATAATCTTAGCTAAAAAGCAACAGTGAACAGTGAAAGAGCACACGAAGTCAGGAACTATTGCTATTTGGACTGAGAAACTCGTCAAGTCGTGCTTTACTTCAATTATGTTCATTTATTAGTGATGTTTTTCAGAATTTCAGAAAGTGGTAGTGATATGGGGTAACTTTCTGTATTTACATGTATTCTGTCACAGTATCTGTCATCATTTCTGGGCATATGTGTAGAGATAGACTGCTTTGTTAAGGGAGATAAAATTCCTGCAAGACACTTCATTCTCTTTTTACAATAGTCTTAACTGGCTGATGATGTCCTTGCAGTAAGAAAGTCATCAGAAATCATCTTAAACAATTTTTTTCTGACTTTCTTTTCCCTCTTGCATCCGGAAGCTATACTTGAACATCCTTTAACTATCATGTTAGTTTACGTGAGCTAAATTTGACGAGGCACGTAGCACTGTCATCCTTAACTTCATATCATCGTCTGTTGTTCCAGTTAACATCAAGGTCCTTTCAGTGTAGTAGTCTTTGTCTGCCCTCATCTTTTCATGTTGAGTTATTTTATGCATTTTAAAAGACAATAATTTTCTGGTACAAACAAGGCTGGCTTCAGCGGACTTTTTTTTTTTATTTCAATATAAAAATCCAAGGAAAAGAATCCTGTCTTGGCCCAGATGTCTCTAACCTTTGCAGTCAAGAACCTAGTACATCTGTTACATTTTGTACCTACTTTGGAAGCTGTCTTATTTTTGCTGTGCTGGATAGCTGCTCTGACACATCCGCTTCCCAGTTTTTCCAAAGAAAAACCCGTAATTGCCTTGGCCATGGGCTATCTTGTAGCATTACCTTAATTATGGCTTGGACGTTGGTTAGGTTTATGTCAGCCCATCATTTCCTATGCTTCTTTCATAATTAGGTATTTTTTAGGGGACAGAGCATGCTGGCAGCACGGGTGATAAAACTTCAACCAAAATGCCTTCTTAGTAAACAACTCCACCTGTGTAGAGATCACATCAGTTGGTTTTTCAGTGATGGTCCTGCACATACCCGGGAGTTTTGCTCCCAAACCTCAGGGGATTTCTTTCCCACCTTTTTTTTTGTTGGGTTTTTTTTTTTCAGTTTGAAACTTAGTTGGGGCCAATAGTAGATATCTAAGTATTGTAAAATGGAGCAACAAGTCCCTGAAGTTAACACTGTTGGTGGAGAAAATGCTAGCTAGGTGTGGAAGATTCCCCATCCAATCCTGCTATTAATGAGCATGCTGAAAAAAATAACCTTACAGAAGGAGATGTCTTGGACAAGCTGGTGAAAAATCCCAGTAGCCTTGGTGGCCGGCTAGAAGGCTGCCTCTGGTTGATAATTCCCATTTGAAAGCCCCATTTCACAGAATTATAGAATCATAGAATGGTTTGGGTTGGAAGGGACCTCAAAGATCATCCAGTTCCAGCCCCCCTGCCATGGGCAGGGACACCCTCCACTACACCACGTTGCCCAAAGCCTCATCCAACCTGGCCTTGAACATTTCCAGGGATGGGGCATCCACAACTTCTGTGGGCAACCTGTTCCACTGCCTCACCACCCTCAGAGTGAAAAATTTCTTCCTTATATCTAATCTAAATCTGCCCTCTTTCAGTTTAAAGCCATTGCCACTTGTCCTATCACTACACGCCCTTGGAAAAAGCCCCTCTCCAGCTTTCCTGTAGCCCCTTTAGGTACTGGAAGGCTGCAATAAGATCCCCCCGGAGCCTTCTCTTCTCCAGGCTGAACAGCCCCAACTCTCTCAGCCTGTCTCCATAGCAGAGGTGCTCCAGCCCTCGGATCATCTTCGTGGCCCTCCTCTTGTGGTGTGCAGAGGATAGGTTCTGTGTGAGGTTCTTAGACTGAACATTAGGTACCAAGGGATGAGTATGATAATGGGATTGTTTTCATCCTGCTCACGAACCTCAGAGGCATATGATGTCATCAGTATCTTACACTGCAGTGAAGAGTGAAGCTCTGCTAAATCTTCCACCCTTACACTTCATCAGCAGTGGTAACAGGGAGCTGGCAAAGGGGATAAAAAAGTGACTGCTGTGAGACACGCTCTCTTTAACATTGAGTTTGCGATGTCTTTGTCCTGAACACTGAATCAGGGTGCCCAGGGAAGCTGTGGAGTCTCCATCCATGGTGGTATTCAGAATGCGACGGGACACTACCCCGGGCAACTTGCTTTTAGTTAACTCTCCTCTGAGAGTTGGTTTGGACTAGACAATCTCCAGAGGTTCCTTCCCACCTCAGCAATCCTCTGATTTTCTGATTTCAAAGTCTCCTTTTCAACATGAATGAGTCTTAGGCTCGTAAGTACCTCCCTCACTTGGAAGTGGAATGTGGGCTCTAGGCATGAAGATAGCTTCAGAAAAGCCTATCCCATGTTTAGTGACTTAGGAGATGGATCTTTCAGGAGACCATAGAACAAAGCAGTAGCTAACATCAGTCCTGAGTCAAGGTGACCTTCGCTTAACTGCACGTGACATAAAATGCTATCATTTGGCTTTTTGCTCTTTTCAGATATGGAGAAGTAGAAAAGTGCTGATTATCAGCCATGGTTGCAAGCCCAGGAAAGGGAAAAGCCAGGATATGCCTTGGGTAACTTCAGGTTATTTGAGCAGAGGCTCTGCAGCATGGTGGGGTAGGTTGCAGAGGTACGTCTGGCAGAGGTGTTGGGAGACATCATTATAAGCACATGGGAAAATTACTAATAAAATTACTAATAATGTGTGAGTGGGCAGTGCAAAAGCTTCAGCAGATGTAGTAGCAGCGTGTGTTGCTGGCCCTGTGGGCCCTTGGAAAACCGTAAAATACTTCTCCATTGATTCAGCATCTCTAGTAGGCAGATCACAGAATCACAGAATCACAGAATCACAGAATGTTAGGGATTGGAAGGGACCTCAAAGGATCATCTAGTCCAATCCCCCTGCCTGAGCAGGACCACCTAGATCAGATCACACAAGAACGCGTCCAGGCGGGTTTTGAACATCTCCAGACAAGGAGACTCCACAACATCATCCACATCATGACTCCACATCATTTCAGATGATGAAATGTCACTATTCTTCAAGCACAACATGCAGAACCATCATTGTAATGGTCGCTCTGGAGAGATGCACAGCCTTCAGAGGCTACTGTAACACAGGTAGGGAAAAGTTATCTTCGTATCTCCTCTTTTGTGTCTGCTGGCAGGGAATTCCTTCTTGCTGGCTACACGAGAGAGATTTACGGTCTTTACCCTGCAAGAGTGTACGATGTAACCTGTCCACCTCACGTTGTGAGTGTTTAGCAGGTGTTTGGAAGCACGGTTCGAGCTGTGACTGACCCAGCTTCACCAGTGAGATTACTTGCGCAAAAAGGAAAGGAGATGTGACATCTTTTAGAAGCTGCAAGAGTTTAGTTTGGAAGACTTTGGCCCACTCTAGCTGGGGAGTTGGAAGAAGGCATTGAAACAGCTCGTAACTATCTAATTAGTTGAGGTTGATACTGTGTCTGTCACTGCTGTAGATTACACCTACATAAAGGTGTATCTGTCTGTCTTTGGTATTTATACAGTTTAGAAACCTTCTCAATGGTTAGGAGGGGTTTGCTCATGGGACTTGGGTGGAAGAGGAGGGAAAGAATGGAGGACAAAGAAAGGTGTGATTTTTCCACAAATATTTTTTCACAAGCATGGTTGAAGGACAATGCCAAGCAGGGATGAAGAGAAAAGCGTGCACTGAAGGGATGTAGGAATTAGAAGGGAATCCTTTCTTGGGATGGAGTTGTTGTGCAGTGAAATCAGACTCGTTATTGAAAGAAAATGTTTCAAAACTTAAGACTTGCAGAGATAGGTAGAGAGTTTGTTAGGCAGATGTGACAACTGTTTTTAAAAATCTTATTTTTTGTAGTTTTTTTTACTTTTTCCACACCAATTTTTTCTTCCCACTGACAAGATGCTTCTATCAGCACAATCATCAGCTCTCAGGAGTAAGAGCTGCAGGTTGATGTGCTGGATAACCAAGTGGCTAAACTCTATCCTAAAAAAATTAAACTTGAAAAGACCGTGGCCTTGAACAAGCTGAAAATCACCGAATTCTAGTCCAGTACAGGTAAAAGCACAGTACGTGAACCCCCAAAAAAAGAAGACAGGTAGAAATAAGTAGTGCATTGATCAGAAGAGGTGATATGGGTCTTTATAAAAACAATTGATGGATGAGTATGGCTGAAGTAGCAAGGCATGACTGTTTTTCCAAATGGCCCAGGCATTTGGAGCCCCAAACAGAGTGAGAGTCAGGATCTTGATGAGAATGTGGACAGGATGGATTAATAGAGACAAGGCTCTATTAAAATGAACAAGTATCTGCTTCCCCAAAATTGCTGCACCAGCAAGTGAGCCAAGAACATGTTTAGAGCAGAGCGAGAGCACCAAGACCTGTTTCCTGCACATGCCCCCATGCGCTACACAGAACCTCCAGTCCCTTGCAGGGGTGAGAAGGAGTAGCACAATATGGAATCATAGAATCATAGAATGGTTTGGGTTGGAAGGGACCTCCAAAGATCATCTAGTTCCAACCCCCCTGCCATGGGCAGGAACACCCTCCACTACACCAGGTTGCCCAAAGCCTCATCCAGCCTGGCCTTGAACACTTCCAGAGATGGGGCAGCCACAACTTCTCTGGGCAACCTGTTCCACTGCCTCACCACCCTCAATGTAAAAAATGTCTTCCTTATATCTAGTCAAAATCTCCCCTCTTTCAGTTTGAACCCATTGCCCCTTGTCCTGTCACTACACGCCCTTGTAAAAAGCCCCTCTCCAGCTTTCCTGAAGGCCCCCTTTAGGTACTGGAAGGCTGCAATAAGATCACCCCGGAGCCTTCTCTTCTCCAGGCTGAACAGCCCCAACTCTCTCAGCCTGGCTTCATAGCAGAGGTACTCCAGTCCTCTGATCATCTTCATGGCCTCCTCTGGACTCGTTCCAGTAGCTCCATGTCCTTCTTATGTTGGGGACTCCAGAGCTGAACACAGTATTCCAGGTGGGGTCTCCCGAGAGCAGAGTAGAGGGGCAGAATCACTTCCCTTGACCTGCTGGCCACATTTCTTTCGATGCAGCCCAGGACATGGTTGGCTTTCTGGGCTGCCAGCGCATGTCACCAGCTCATGTTGAGCTTCTCATCCACCAGCACTCCCAAGACCTTTTCCTCAGGTCTGCTCTCGATCCATTCTCCGCCCAGCCTGTACTTGTGCATGGGATTGCCCTGACCCACGTGCAGGACCTTGCACTTGGCCTTGTTGAACTTCATGAGGTTCTCACAGGCGCACCTCTCCAGCCTGTCAAGGTCCCTCTGGATGGCATCCCTTCCCTCCAGCGTGTCCACAACACCACACAGCTTGGTGTCATCTGCAAACTTGCTGAGGGTGCACTCAATCCCACTGTCCATGTCTGCAACAAAGATGTTAAATAGCACTGGTCCCAGTACTGACCCTTGAGGAACACCACTCGTCACTGGCCTCCAGGTGGACATTGAACCCTTGACCACAACTCTTTGAGTGCGACCATCCAGCCAATTCCTTATCCACCGAGTGGTCCATCCATCATAACCATGTCTTTCCAGTTTAGAGACAAAGATGTCGTGTGGGACAGTATCAAATGCTTTGGATAAGTCCAGGTAGACGATGTCAGTTGCTCTTCCCCTATCCATCAATGCTGTAACCTCGTCATAGAAGGCCACCAAATTAGTCAGGCATGGAGCATATGTTTTACCCAAAACATAACTCTCACCTGAGCTACAGATAAGCTGCCCTTGGCTGCAGATACGGAGCCTGGATTCCTACCCTTCCTCATCACCTCAAGAGCAGCTCGGGCAAACTTGGCATTCACTGGCACGAAGAGGAGAGGCCTCTAACTCATCCTCTCAGGGGCAGGTGTGTTGGGTGTTTTTTCACCAATATAAACAGCTGGAGGAAATAAGGTTTCTGACAGCCCACAGAAGCCATTAAAGACCTCAGGTGAATCAAGCCAGGTAATCAAACTAATAGTGAGGCATCAGAAAGATGAATCACTATTATTTATACTGTGTGGCAGCTAGAATCCTCCACCCCCTCGTGCCTGGCACTGTACAAAGCGCATAGTAGAGGATGATCCTTGCCCCAAATTCTTGCTGTCTATTGAGAATTTGGACTTCTACGACTTGTAGAAGCGGGAGCAGGGCTGAATTTTACTAGCTGAGATCAGTAGTGCACGTTCACTTCTGGAATTACTTTGCTGTTTCATAGAATCATAGAATCGTTAGGGCTGGAAGGGACCTTCAAAGGTCATCTAGTCCAACCCCCCTGCAAGGAACAGGGATATCTCCAACTAGATCAGGTTGCTCAGGGCCTCGTCCAACCTGGCCTTGAACGTCTCCAGGGATGGAGCATCCACCACCTCTCTGGGCAACCTGTTCCAGTGTTCTACAACTCTCATGGTAAAAAATTCTTTCCTAATATCCAACCTGAATCTACCTCCCTCTATTTTAAAACCATTACCCCTTGTCCTATCACAACAGGCCCTCCTGAACAGCCTCTGCCCATCTTTCTTGTAGGCCCCCTTGAGGTACTGGAAGACCTCTGTAAGGTCACCCCGGAGCCTCCTCTTCTCCAGGCTGAACAGCCCCAACTCTTTCAGCCTGTCCTCATAGGAAAGGTGCTCCAGCCCTCTGTTTGCAGGTCCACAGAAGGTTATGGTAATTGCTTACATGGCCAAGCTGTTGGCGTGTGGTCTTTTGGCAAGCATGGCACAAGAGCTTCTATTCACACTTTAACATATTAGAGCTGAAATTCTTGTTGACATGATCTGCTTGTCCTGTTGCGTGTTCCCACAGAATCTAATTATCCTGGCCATTTGGGCGACTTAATTTCTCCTTCTTTTTCAGAGTTAAAGACTGATCAAAATTTTAGTACTGATGTGAAATATCTGGGGTTTATGATGATTGTGACCTGGTACTTCACAAAGAGAGTGATGTTATAAATAATGCATCACGAGGCTGCAGGTTAATACCACTGAGATGACCACAGTGCAACCAAATGTCCTACTTACCGTACATACGGAGCCACAAATCTATATTTGGATTTTTATAAATGCTCTTTCTAAAAAAATTCTAATAAAAACAAATCTTCCCAAACATGGCTTGCTGGTACTTGTAAGCTAGGTTTTTCCTTCCTTGTTTTCAGTCATGCTGAAACATGCTCAAATGATCAGCGATCTCTTCCAAATTTTAAAACCAAAAATTAATTAGCTATCTGTTTCAGGGACAGATAGTGATTCAGATTCAGGATGTTTTTTCTTCCTTGCTGCTCTCATCATGCACACCTCCAAAGCTGCTAATAGTATTTTGTGTATCTCTGTTTCGTGCAGGATATCATGTCAACAATTTTCTGTTCTGCGTTTCTGGTAAGGACAAGTTTCTTGTGTCCTGCTGTTGGCTCTTGTGGTATCCTTCCCCTCTGTTCTCATTTCTTCCTTCCATACCTCCCTTCTCCCAAGTTCACAGCATGATTTCAACCTAAAGCCTAGCCCAGAGCTCATGTGCAAGAGGCCATCTGTAGGATCTTTGGATGCAGTTTGCAACCATGGGAACCTGCAATAACCGCGGTCCAGGCTGACAGCAAGAGTAAAGGTTTGCACTCACTATTTCTCCCTAGGAGCCAGCAAGGATTGTGAAGCAGCTTCATGCCTGCCATGGGAAGAAGGTCTCTGGCATACGGTCATAGCCTTAAAGAAGGCTAAAGGTGTAGACACAACGTCAAGAGTGCTTCCTGCAGCATATTCAGATGCCAAACAGGATTCTCTCCCAGCCAATCCAGGAAATTTAAGGGGCAGTCCTAACCTTGCCCACCCTTCCTCGTTTCCACTGCTTACACAATTCAGATTTAAATAGGCACAGGCTGCCTCTTAGCAGCTTGTTAAAAACGGAATTCCTCTTGCAATTCATTTTTTCCTTCCCACCAGGAGCTCCACTCCACGGTGCCCATGCAGACACCTGTGTGCTGCTCTGTGCCACTGCCCCGACCCTGCTCTGCTGTGGCAGCCGTGCTTGAGCTTGGCATACGCTGTACCTTACACTTGGAAGTATTTATTAGTGTTTCCTTTATGATCAGTCCATGTGAGAGCCCAGCAAGGAGGAAGGTAGCCACCCCCTTATGTTGATAGTTCTCCAGTGGCAAGCTTTCTCACCCTGTTGTCCCAGCTCTTCTCAGCCAGTTGCACCATATTTAGGGCAAATTTGAAGCTCAGCCAAGCTGACAATCAAAGTTCCCCTTGATATAGCCTCCAACAGCAGGAGGCTCCCGATGGTGTTGTCATTCTCATGCCTACTGCTCAGGTTTTTATTTTTTACCCTAACACATGGGATATGCTGAACATGAGACAAGGGAATGGGTGGTTCTTAGAAATGTGTAATGAAATATGATACACATCTGAGTGCTGCAGATTTTGATTTTCCTTTACCAAATCGTAGCAGCTGAAGCTGTGGTGCCTACAGTGAAGTCGTCTCATGGTTTCTAGTCTACTTTACTGATTCAACCTGTTTGCAAATTTCTGAAACTTTTGGTATCTGAAGTACTCCCAGGTTTTGTCTCTGCTTTATTGCAATCAAAAACAACCCCCCAAAAATTTTTTTTTTCGCTTTTCTGTGAAACATCAGTGGAGAGGAGAAAAATAAGAGTCACCCAAAACCAAATTGGGCAAGTTACGAAGTTCATTAGCTGGGCAGGCAAAAGTGGTTTCGTTTGGAAACTGAAGCACAGCATGGAAACAGCCTTCGGTTAGATGTCATACATCTCACCACCACTGGCTTTGGCTTCATGAGTCTCCCTGGCAAATGATGGACGTGTGGACTTGCTGATTGTCGTGCTGAGGTTAAAAGAAAGGATTTGCTCTTCTTTTGTAGACAGGTGAATATAGTGAGTGTAGGAAAACTTTGCACGGTAGTCAAGAGCATAGTCAAGGGTTGTGCAGGTTGAACTTTACTTTCTTGAACTTCAGTGTTTGTGTTTGGATGCATCTGTGAGCTCCGTGTGCTGTAGAATCATAGAATCATAGAACGGTTTGGGTTGGAAGGGACCTCAAAGATCATCCAGTTCCAACCCCCTGCCATGGGCAGGGACACCCTCCACTACACCAGGTTGCCCAAAGCCTCATCCAACCTGGCCTTGAACACTTCCAGGGATGGGGCCAGTGTAGCTGCACTCAGTATTAACTCATGTGTTGAGATGGGGGTGGGAATTAGCCCTCAGGCCTCCAGTTTTCACTGAAGTTGTTCATGCAGCTGCATCTCAGTTCTTGGCTACCTGGAGCTGCATATGGAGCGGGGCAGGAGCCTGGCTGGTTCCCTCTGCAGCTGAGGCATCAGTCTCCCACCAGGGAATCCCGATGCCACCGAGCAGCCTCTGATCCTGTCCCAGAGCGGGACAGAGTGGGGACTGCCCGGCTCCATGCAGAGCAGCTTTATACTGGCAGATTCCTTCACACGGAGGGATCTCCTGCAGCCCATGGCGTTGCTGCTGGAGCGGAAGGACACAAAGGCACCTCCAAGGATCTGGCTCCCAGACTTCAGTGGGCGTGGGGGAAGTCTGGAGGTCAAAGGCCCAGACCCAGGCATCCCTGTTTGCTCTTCCTCTCGCCCGTATCGGGCTCCCATCTCCTTCCCACTTCCACAACAACTCCTGGATGTTTGGAGAATCAACTGCACGTTGCCTGCCTGGCTGTCCGCCACGAGGGCACTGGGAGATGAGGTCATGTGGGAAAACAGGTCTGGTGGAGCCAAGAGGAATGTGGAATTTGGGCAGCAGCCAAATCAAGATTACTTTTATAGGGCCATCTGCACCTGTGTTTGTGGGGGCGGGGGTATCCGAGGCCGTGGAGCTGACTCAGCAGTTGCGCACACAAAGGCTGGCAGGGCTTCTCCCTCCGCTCTCGTCGGCCCCGTGTCCCTGCCAGCACCCTATCATTCCCGTCCAGGTGCAAGTAATCTGTGTTGAGAAATCACAAAAAAAAACTCATCCCAGGAGATGACGTGAGACTGATAGCGAAGGAACAACTGCTGAGGTACTCTGTCCAGAAAATACCAGCTATTTGTGAAAAACACGCCCGTCCTTAAATCTGTGTCCTGGAACTGGGATCAGGCCGGGGGGGGGAATGGTGGACGCAGTTTTCCGAAAGCTACATCCCACTTTCAGCACAGGCCCGTAAACAGGAGGGGTGTGCGGTAGCGAGGGGGATCTGCTGTCTCCATAGTGCCTGTGCTGGCTTGTCTGTGCTGCAGCCGTCTCAGAAGGTCCATCTCGAGTCTCATCGCAGCCTGGAGCTGCAGTGCAAAGAGAAACAGAAGTCGTTGGGGGTTTTTGCGCGCTACCAGAAGTGTTCTTGGACCTCTGAAGACAAGGAGACGGGATACACGTGCTCTTAAAACGAACGAGAAAAATAATGCGTAGATGGATGTAGAAGAAGATGGCATGTGGGGAAAATCAATGCAAGAGAAATGCAGTTTGATGCATCTTTTTGTAAAAGTAGAATTTATACGTAAAAATGCTTATAGTTGAGTTTGCCTAACAGTTTCCATTACTTCTAACTTCGCCAATAGAAAAAAAGCGTAGTCTGAAATTTTCCACGTGAGGAGTTACATTCCTACTTCAATTTTTCCTGAAGGAACTTCTGAAACCACAGATCAGCCTTGCATAAAAAACGAATGATGAGAAACCATATCTTTTGACACCGGAGGTATTCCAACACCTTCATCCTTAGATCAAGGGACTGAATTTTGGCAAAGAGACAGTGCTGTGTAGGGATATGGTTTTTGCTGCTCTTTTATTTTCAGTCTACCAAGATTTGTCTGACCTATAAACTTCTGAAGTTCTCAGTTGCCCCAGACTCTGAACAGGCTTGTTAGAAGTGGGCAGCTTGTTCCATTGATCCCACAGAGGTGATGCTACCCCAGCCTCAGGGTGAGGACTGAGTGCCCAGTCCTCAGACGGACTGAACATGTTTCTGCCTGGCGTGTCAAGGGCAACGATGACTTCTGATGATGTTGCTTTCCAGATTGCTGAGGATTTCTGGGGTCATACAGGAACTACAAGTAGTGAATGCATCTGTACAGGCATGCCTTTCAGGGATTTAACTCGAGGTCTGGTATTAGGCAACATGGATTTGTCATCTTCTCTTCTTTGCGAGGTGACCAATGGTATTCTTGAGTTAACGACCTGTTTTCTCTGCCTTTTTATCTCCATAGTCAGTTTTCCTGGTAGCATCTCAGAGTAGCAGAGATCAAATCCATCTACAGAATTCAAAAATAACATGCTTTTCTGAAAAAATTATTTGCAGGTTTGTTGCAACATACAGATTCCACCGACAGGGTGTGTGCAGGGGCAGTGAGGTTTGTTGCCTATGACGAATGAAATAGCAACATTCAAGCTATTGACTCAACTCATTTCCTTGTGAACCTTGTGCAAAAGACACCCCTTCCCAGGCAGGACTCAAATCATTTCTTGCCTTTGTGGCACTGAGACATGCCAGAGTGTTGGTCTCATATTCCTTGGAAAAGCCAGGCTTAAGCATAGGACCCAAAATCTAAGACTTTTTAGAGGTGGACATGGGGCAACCGTTGGCTTTCGAGTTGTTGCAAACCTAGCTCTTCTGTGTCCTTAACTTTTCCTTGGTGGTGCCCAGTGAGTGTGCACGACAGGGAAGAAACAACCGCGTGGAAGCAGGTGGACGAGGATGTAGCACAGAGAGATTGTTAAGTGATGGATCTAGAGTCCCGTGTGAGATGTTTGGGGAGATGAAGGCTGGCCAGGGGATTTGAGAACACGACAAGGAAGAAAAGGGCAGCAGAAAAGGGAGTCTGTGACAGAGAGCCAAAAAGGAGGCGAGGACTGAAGCTTGTGAACAGAATAGAGAATAGGTCCGGGGTGATCTTATTGCAGCCTTCCAGTACTTAAAGGGGCTACAGGAAAGCTGGAGAGGGGCTTTTTCCAAGGGCATGTAGTGATAGGACAAGGGGCAATGGCTTTAAACTGAAAGAGGGGAGATTTAGATTGGATAGAAGGAAGAAATTTTTTCCTCTGAGGGTGGTGAGGCACTGGAACAGGTTGCCCAGTGAAGTTGTGGATGCCCCATCCCTGGAAGTGTTCAAGGCCAGGTTGGATGAGGCTTTGGGCAACCTGGTGTAGTGGAGGGTGTCCCTGCCCATGGCAGGGGGGTTGGAACTGGATGATCTTTGAGGTCCCTTCCAACCCAAACCATTCTATGATTCTATGATTCTATAATAAAGACAAGGTGAAAGGCTGAAGGGGTCAGGATTAGGGTTTCTGAGCCTGTGAATATTCCTGTGAATCCCAGGATTCAGCATTCCTTCTGCAGCCTCAGCATTAGCAAATAGCTGTGAATTGCAGCAGTAAAATGTGCTTCTTCAGCTCTTCTTAGTAACTGGCCTTCTCCACCTCTTAAAACAAAGGCTCTGCTTTAGATAGTGCGTGCACGACTGATACAGGGATTTCTAGGCCTCGTGTGCCAACAGTGGGACGCTCCGAGGTGGCTTCCATGCCTTCAGGGTGCAGTGGACTGATAGGAGTTTGTTCAGCTGAAATAAAATGGGGAACTCAATTTGCTTCCAGCCAGCTTTAGGGAGAAGGTCACTCTGAACTCACACTGACACTCCAAGCTGCTGGTGCCATTTCTCTTCAGATCAACCGCACTGAAATCTTTAAAAGCTGTAATTATTTTCTAATTCCCTGGTCAGCTCTTGGGGAACAGTGCACGTCTTTCAAGCTTCTTCCCTCCAGCCCTTCAAAAAAAAAAATTATATAGCGATTGAGATGAACGTAGGCGGCAATATTGCTTGTGCCTCTCAGATTGCAACATGGGAAGATTTTCTATATGTGTGGAAGTGGCATCACCAGCTCCTACACACTTCTTTGCATTAAACGAAGAAGGTAAACCAGGGACAGGCGGATGTTCAGACAGGACTAACGAGCTCCCTGATGGCTCTGCTGTCCTCCGTGTGGACACCAGCCTGACATAAAAGCCAGTGAGCCATGTATTGCTCTCTAGCTCTCTTCATTAGGAGGTGCTGGAAATAGTGCTAATAAACGTACTTTTCTCGCCCCAAAATTCCCGACTTCATGTTGTCTGCCATGGGAATTCCACTCTCTCCAGTGAGGTAGTTGGGTTACCCAGAGATAGCTGCCAGAGAGAAAATATCCAAGCTAACAAACATATGCTTAGTGACCTAATTAAGCAGAATGTTTATATTCCATTCAAGTATGAGATCATTTCAGTTTATTTCCTGCTCTGCATTTTAATTTTGCTGTCAGAAGTATGAACAACTGGCTGTGGAGTTTTTGTCTCTCAGCATCTAACCCTGTCAGACATCGAAAATACAAGATAAGAGGTGTCAAGGAGTATCGGTAAACCTCGTGCTTCAGATAAAAGTGCAAATGAGAATTATTCCACTGATCTCATCTTAGTTCCCTATATTATTTTTCCACACCATCTAGTAACTCAGTTAAGCAGCCTGTACGCTTAGGATAAGTGAAGTGTTTTTAATGAAGTTCATTAGTGAGTTCATTACAATGTATAATAAAACAGTCGCAATATAATGCTTTATCATAATTTGTTGGGCGATATCAGAACAATGGGGCATCATGTTAACAGCAAAGCAAAACTGTTTATAGAGCAAAATGGTTTGAGGGCAGTTCCTGCCAGGATGCAGGGTTGTCCTGCCAGACTCAGCATGGTCTCAGAAAAAAAGGCTCTCCACATCCCTGCCAGTGGAGGTGCAGGAGCGTGGGCATAAATAGGCACGCACAGTAGGTCTGTGCACTACTTAGCTCGGGCTCGTATGTCCATGAACTTAAATCCTTCCAAAAGCAAGATTCAAAAGTGAAGAGAGAAGAGCAGAGGGAAATTGATGGGGAAAGGCACATTTTGCCAGTTAGGAGGACAAAGATGGAGAAGTTTGATGCTGTGGGTATGTAATTAGTGCAATCTGACAAAGAAGAGGCATTTGCAGGATGTGTTGTGTCAGTTCTTTTTCTAGGCAGCACGCTGGTTTACGGGCGGTAGCAGAGTGTAGTAAAATGGCATCTATTTATACAGAAGTAATTAAGGAAGCACGTAGCTTTCAGAAAAGAACACACATTTGGTCCAATACTGTTGTGGGCCTGCCACTAAAAATCGACTGCTGCTTGAACTACCCCTCAGCTAGGGTAGTCCTGCAGCAGCGGCACAGGACGTAGGGCTTCACGGGCTACGTTCCTCTTCAGTCTGAAGCCTGTTAAATCAGCATTAGACATTTCCATCAGTTGTGAAGTTCAGCCCCAAGTCGATGATGTTACACACTTTGGGGGCAGAGAGAGTGTGTATCTACCTGTGCACAAAACCTAGGATTCCTTTCTTGCGTCTGTTGAGTTTGCTATCAGTCTCTTAAATAGTAGGAAAGTGTGTGCTATGTTGTAAATAACAGAGGAGTATATTTGCTGATCATCATAAAAAAATACAGTTTCACCGAGATAAATCACGTCACTGAGTCCATCAGTTAACCAGTTAAACATGTGTGAAACACTGGGAGTGGTTTATGGTCACTTTGAAATATGGCAGTGTGCTCGTTTATATTAATAGAAATATGGTAGCTTTTTAATAATATACAGGAACACAGATTTTTTATAGATATGTTTGTGTTTTAAACATATTTGTACATTCATAGTTTAATAAATAAACCGGGAATGCACCCACCCCTCGTGTTCAACCCTTATTTCCCTCACTTCGACATGAGTAGGATCATCTGAGCCAAACATGAGGAAGACTCTTCCTCTCAGACTCTGCTGCTTACACAGAAGAAAGCTCCAGGGATGGGAGGAAGTCTTTTAAATTAATTCTTAAGGCTTCCCCCAGCCTGGATCTTTCCTCTTCTGATGTCCTCAGATGCTCCCAAGGACTTTGGGGGCTGTTTGAGCTCAGCCCAGAGCTGCCTGCCAGTCCCATTGGGTGCCATTTCCTCTTCAAAGAGCTATTCCTGCAGCTGCTCCCTTCTGCACAGGGAGCGGAAGCCTTTGAAATTGCTGCAGCTTCGCTGCACGGTCTGTTGGAACCGTTCGCATCAAAACGGAGAGGAGGAGAAGTGCTTGTATCTGTTTAAATTAATTATTGAGGCTCCGGCAGAAACGTGAAGGCAGAGAGAGGAGATTTGTGGGGTACTTCTTAGAAAATCGATTGCTAATCTGTGCATCGACTTTCTGCTCCCTGTGCAGGATGAAGAAGCCGTGCCAAAAATTCTTTTTAACAGGAAGCGTTCTCCGATGGGACAGACAGACAACGCGGGAGCAGCTCAATAGCTGCAGTGCTGCTAGGGAGCACCAAGAGGAGGTTAAATCTTCAACTGCTTTAAAAATGAGAAGGTCCAAACCTGTAAACAACATGAGGAATTGCCTTAAAAATTATTCCTGATACATCGTACTTTCAGGCTGGGCAGTCTCTGAAGCTCCCCTTACCTACCTGAGCGACCTGTTTGACCCTGCAGCAGCCCAGAAACTGGGCACCATAGAAGTTCCCCGTCTCTCAGAGAGCACCTCTGCTATGGAGACAGGCTGAGAGAGTTGGGGCCGTTCAGCCTGGAGAAGAGAAGGCTCCGGGGTGATCTTATTGCAGCTTTCCAGTACCTAAAGGGGGCCTACAGGAAAGCTGGAGAGGGACTTTTTACAAGGGCGTGTAGTGATAGGACAAGGGGCAATGGCTTTAAACTGAAAGAGGGGAGATTTAGGTTAGATATAAGAAAGAAATTCTTTACATTGAGGGTGGTGAGGCACTGGAACAGGTTGCCCAGAGAAGCTGTGGCTGCCCCATCCCTGGAGGTGTTCAAGGCCAGGTTGGATGAGGCTTTGGGCAACCTGGTGTAGTGGAGGGTGTTCCTGCCCATGGCAGGGGGGTTGGAACTGGATGATCTTTGAGGTCCCTTCCAACCCAGACCATTCTGTGATTCTATGATTCTGTAATATTTGCAGCCTCCCCAGCAGCCCTGTAAGGCTGAGACTCATGGCAAGTGCCTGCAGTTCTGTATGTCAAATGAGAGAGATTATGCAGCGTCCACCTTGAGATTAGCTTTGAGCTATGGTGTCCTTGACTGTGTGGTGCCAGCATCCTTCATGTGAAGTCACCAGAAGCAATGAGCTGAGGTTCAAATGTCGTGCTAAAAAGTGAGTTCACCCTTAGCTGTAGGATTTATCAGAGATTTTACCTGAAAGAAACTGACTTACAGGAAGATGCCTGGTCTGCATGTCTGATTAGAGGAAAGAGGCAATATTTCCTCCTCTTCTTCTTATTCCTTTGGCTTAGTCTTAGTCTACGTACATAGAATTCTCCGTGGAAATTTACACCTGCTATCGGTAGTGCAGCAAGACTTTGAAAAGAGATGGTTTAGGTTTGGTTGCTTCACACATTCTTCAGCCATGCTGTTGCTTTGGTTTCAGGTGCTTTGAAGGCGTGATGCCAACACCAGAAACTGATCTCAAGTGTTAGATGGGGGACAGATCTTGTGGCATGAACTTCTTAGCTGGTATCTCCTCATTCACCAGTTGCCACTTGAAAGGACAAAACAGTCTTTTAGCCGTAGGGTCTCTAGTCCCTTTGTCCCAGCTTTGGGGCTTGAGTTGCTGCTGGTTTTAGAGTCAGGGCAGAGTTGGCTATGAGCAAATGCTGGAATAATGCTGTCTTGACATCTGAGGATCAAGAGGGGTTCAGTGAACTCCTAAGGTGTATATGGTCCTTCAGGAAGAAGGACCCTATGGGTCTCAATAAGTAGCTGATATTTAGGAAACCAAAGTGGAATTCTGGGCTCCTCTCATTAGAAAGCAGCAGTGTTCCAGATGCAAGGCTTGGATGCTCCTGGAGCTGCTGGCCGTGGATAAATTGCTCTTTACAGGAGGACAATTCAGCCTTGTAGACGACTTCTCCTGTGCTTTTGCTGCACTGGAGGGTAAGAGGTTAGCTTGGGGGCAATAATAGAGATGGCTTTTCTCATCATTTACCAGTCTTAATAGCATATTCTGTCTGCAGTGTTTTTCTCTGCCTGGTACATTTGGCTGCACTAAATCAGAGGGAATTTATAATCCTTTACTTTCAGAGGGGGTGGCGGGAAGGCAGATGACTACAGTACCTCTTTTAGAATATTATTATAAAAGAAGTGTGAATTACCTCCTAGCCTCTCATGCTGTTGAAAAATTGATTTGAATGACATTTTCAAGGTGTTGTTTTTAGGACATTCAGCAATTGCCATTCATCCAGGAATGAGTAGTGAGATGAATAACAAAAGTGGTTTAGGATTCATAGGAGGAAGTGTTAAAAATAACATTTGGCAAAAAACACTGGTTGTGCTAAATTCTCTTGTATATCTAAACTGCACCAAGGTTATCTAAGTGGTTTTAGGTAATCCAGTCATTGTGAAAAAGATTATTTGAGACACAGAAGTGGCAACACCATTTCCGTGTGTATGTGGGCTATAAAAGTCATCTGCCTGTATCAAATGCAATATAATATTTCAGCAGCACAGCTTCGAGGGAGATAACACAGACCCTCCTTGCTGGCCGTTCTTTCTTTCAAGAAACTGAAATACTTCATCAGGATCTTGAGAAGATCCATGTAGCTGTCATACATACATGCTTATGGCGAAAACAACAATGTTCAAGGCCAGGTTGGATGAGGCTTTGGGCAACCTGGTGTAGTGGAGGGTGTCCCTGCCCATGGCAGGGGGGTTGGAACTGGATGATCTTTGAGGTCCCTTCCAACCCAAACCATTCTATGATTCTATGATTCTATGTTATTTTGCTGGTGCCTGACATTTTAAGATTGCAGCTATCTTAGGTTTAAATAATGGGAGTTTTCTATATACTAATGTATCTATAGATGGGCATTATTAAAGCACATTTATAAAGTACATAATTAAAATGCATTATGTAACTTGTGATGAATTTTAAAATTTTGAACTGATTAGCACTTTATAGTTGGAAGGTATCAAAAGGTGAATAGAATATTTAAAAGCTATTTCCAACAAAAAAAATAAACCTTTGTCTTTAGCTAGAACCTTCTTTTTCATAATCGTTGTTTGAATCTGGTTTTTCATCAAAACTTAAACTTCAGTGGTTTGGATTTTTACCGTTATGGGTTTTCTTCCTCCCATTTTATCCTTCTCCCTATGATTTTCCCTTTTTGTTTTCAGCAAATGGGAAAAAAAAAAAAAAGTGATATCCAGAGACTTTTGTCATCTTTCATTCTTTTTTTAAAAGGAGATTAAGAAAGAAAGAGCTGAAACGGAAATGAGAAAATGCTGGAAAGCTGTATATCTTCTCTCTGAAATACACAGCTTGTATTCAGCCTGTGTCAGCCCCCAGGCTAAGACACGTACATCCTACGCAAACATCATCAGCAGTGCTGAGCTTTCATCTTACAGTTCAGATTCCCAAACCCTAACATCTCTATCAAAGCAATCAGTAAAGCAAATATTTCTCGGTTCTTCACAAGAAGGACTGTTTCCTTGTGCTGAAGGAATAGGCTCCTAAGGAAATGCTGAGAGCA
Organism: Tauraco erythrolophus; assembly: GCF_009769465.1. NCBI lineage: Eukaryota > Metazoa > Chordata > Aves > Musophagiformes > Musophagidae > Tauraco > Tauraco erythrolophus. The sequence goes on along the minus strand of NC_141466.1, from coordinate 2,873,391 downwards.
CTTAATAAAAAAGAGCCTTCTTCCACCTATCCTCTTCGGTACCGTCTGTTTGCAGAACGTGCTTTGACTCACATGTTCTCCGTCGGCTCTGCCGTGTCTCTCTGTGTGCTTTTGCCTTGCACCTGCTGGAGATGGGAGGTGAGCTGCCCATCTCTCGCTGACAAGCAAGCAGGGAGCATCAGTAGTTTGTGCCATGTTAATAGCAAGAACTGGCACTTGTGATGTGCTATGTGTTGTCTCCAGTGGCTTCTGCACTTTGCAGAAAGAATACTTCAAGTGGTGGTAGCTTATCCCAAATGAAGTCAGGGCTGGAGGTTTCCCTGCTCTGAACTGGTTTCCCTGTACTCAGCACTGGTGAGGCCGCACCTGGAGTACTGGGTCCAGTTTTGGGCCCCTCACTTCATGACGGACGTTGAGGTGCTGGAGCAGGTTCAGAGAAGAGCAACAAAACTAGTGAAGGGTTTGGAGAACTTGTCCTGTGAGGAGCGGCTGAGGGAGCTGGGACTGGTCAGTCTGGAGAAGAGGAGGCTCAGGGGGGACCTCGCTCTCTACAGTTACCTGAAAGGAAGTTGTAGGGAGATGGGGGTCGGTCTCTTCTCCCACGTTAGGAATGACAGGACGAGAGGGAATGGCCTTAAGTTACGCCAGGGGAAATTTAGGTTGGATATCAGGAAGAATTTCTTTCCAGAGAGGGTTGTGAAGTATTGGAACAGGCTGCCCAGGGAGGTGGTGGAGTCCCCATCCCTGGAGGTGTTTAAAAACCGTGTGGATTTGGTGTTGAGCAACATGGTTTAGGGACCCTGACAGTGCAGGGTGAACGGTTGGACTCGATGATCTTGAAGGTCTCTTCCAACCAGATGATTCTATGATTCTATGAATACAACCAAGGCACCAAAACAGTAGTTGAAGTTATTTAGGAGTCCTTAGAGGGCAGAAAGCATAGTATAAAGTACTGAAGACTGTTGCCATATTACAATTAATCTAATTTTTGTTTCCTCACTTTCAGTTTGAAAGACTATTAAATACATCTGGAGTTGATAAATGAATGAATAAACTGCCATTAGCAAATCCTCACCCAAAATGAAAGAATGTGGCTTCCTATTAAATGGGAGATTATTACTGTCCCAACGTAGGCACCAACATCAGCAATGAATCCAGCAGAATTAAGGAGCTTTCTGGATGCTTGGACAAATAGAGTGCTAATGTCCTTGAAGAAAAGTTACTTTTAGCAAGATCTTCCAGATATTTTTTCCTGTTTCAACTATATTTCTGTCCCACTAGATGCATCTGTTCTTCACAAAGGAATTCTAGTAGGCATTGGGACATTTTTTCAACATCACTGGTCAATTACTTTACCACCAGAGCTGGTCACATATTAAATTCACACTACTTTTTAATGAAAAATTACTTTTCAGATTGAATCAAATAAATACCTCGATTATTTTTTATTTTTAAAGTGAAAAACTAGAATTGTTTTTTTTAAGAAAAAAAAAAAGCAAGCCTAAATCCACATTGCTTTAATTTCTCAAAAATAGAAGATTTTTGTATTAAAGCTCCCCCCCACAAAAGCATCTGTAAACAATCGATTTAATACCATATCTGCGCTTCTCAACTCTCAGACAAGGATTTACCAGCTAGAGAAGCTGTTGACCTCTCCCAGATGCAGAGTGAGAAGACCTCTCCACTTTTTGGCCAAAACAGTCCATCCTCTGAAAAGTACACACTGGGGGAAGTACAGTAGAGAGCTCCTGAAGTCCTGCACAGGCGAAGGAAGCGGTTGCAGTGTTATGCCCCCCTGGTCACCGGCATCCAGCCGTGCAGAAGGGCTCAGCTGAGTGCCCTCATGCCCCACCACCGGCTCGTTGTCCCCAGCATGGAGAATGATAGGGGAAAGGAGCTTGTGTCTCAGCTACCAGGAGGGAAGGATCAGTAGAGAAGGTTTCCTGAAGGATCAAGGCACAGTTTTTAGTGCTGCCAGTTACGTACTGTGTGCAAATTACAATTTTGAAAACTCAGTTCTCTTTTTAAAACAGGGACAGTCCTTCCCTGCTTTACAGGAATGCTAGAGGCTGGTTGGCGTTTGCCAGGTTCTCAGCTGTTGTGTGGGAGAGATGGAGTGAGTATTAGTTTGGACAACAGTTGTGGCATAGAGGTTTGTAGTATGTTCGTAGCCACCATGAGGTCATCCACTAACGTTGCTAGAGTCATTTCAGCCCCTTGATCCCATCTGAAGGCAGACTGGAGGAGGAGACCAAAGTACAGTTTCTATTAGCTTCTTCAGACTTGTGGTTATTCCTAAACTTGTGACTTTTCATGGGGAGGGGAGATTGCAAACAGTACAGGACCTCCTTCCCAAATATTATTGTGATGTTCCTGGCTCCCTAACCTGCTACTGCATCCTTTCTGCTTTCCAAGATATGCCTAGCCGAAGGCATGCCATGAATCCTTGAACCTCAACCCTATGAGTCACTGGGATGCATGCCGCTAAGCCTGGGCTCACATTCATGGACCCTGTCTAAAGTTGCCCTGAAGCTGAAGTCCATTAGTTTTAAGCCCCCAGTTGCTCTCTGCTTTCACCAGCAGAGAGGGGTCAGAACAAGAATAAATTGCACAGGCAACAGCCCAAGTATTCCTCTGGCCTTTTTGTGTTTCCTCTAGCATGTCTGCATTGACATTTAGAGAGGTGGTTGGGCTCACATTTAATAAAAAGGTTTGAAATAATCTGCTTTGATTGGGTGCCTAAACTACTGCATTTTATCCACGTGATTTTCTTCTCCCGCTGCCACGAATGTTTGAGGTCGGTACATTCAAGCCTTTAAGTAGCTGTGGCCTTCCCAGCAGGATTCTTCCGACTTTGACCTCTTGACAGGGGAGCGGTGTGGTGACGTGGGCTGAGCCCAGTTGAAGGCATCACCAACACCTGCAATCCCAGTACAAGATCCATTGCTGGTCGCTTACCGCCTTGATCTAGACAAGATGCTTTTTTCTTTTTTTTTGTGTGCATTTCTTCACTGATAAAGTGCTTTTATTTTTTTTTTCCGCGTCTCACAGAAATGTTTTAAGGGTTAACTGGAGTTTTTATAAAACATACTGGCAGTCAAAAGTTATTTTACATATTAATAAGATGAATGATATACCACCATCACAAGGAACTATACTCCGGTAATCCCTGCTGATCCCATAGTGACTGTGGGTTACCTAGCATCTCTTACTGTACTTTTCGTCCCCATTTGCTAAAAAGTCTGGGGATTTCTTTTTGTTTTGCTCTTTTTTTTTCAGTAAAATGGCAAAATGGTAGCTCATACTCCTGAGATGAGAAAGCAGTGTCATGCACTGGAGAATGTACTAGAGAGAATCTGTTTAAAGTTTAGGATTTATCTAAGGACTGTAATGTAGTTTCAAGTCTTTTTATAGTGTTTCCAATGCTTTTGGACATCTCATCAGTGCAGCAAGCTTTTCTTTATGGTTTAATTTTGGTCAGTAATGGAGAACATTAAGAAATTGGTTATAGGGCTAAAGAAGACCACCCAACAAGGTAGGCCAATAGGGCAAGTAATTAAAATACTAATACCAGGCTACTGCCAGGTACCTCCTGCAGAAATGCCAGTGCAGTGAGCCGCTAAGAACGAGCTGCAGCAGCAGAGGAGAAACAAGAGGGCGAGTGTGCAGCCTGGCTCGGGTGTACATTATGTACCCTCTCTTCCCAGCGCTGCTGCCAGTCAAACGGGCCGGGTTCCATCACTTAGGTATTCTTGCTGAAAATAACGCTGGCACAAGACCCTGCCTAGAAACTTGCAGAAGGGAATTACACACGTGGGTGCCCCTGGGCAGCAGTGCTTAACCGCTTGCTAGCGGTGGCTCTAAGGACTTAAAGCGAAAACAACCTGTTGGTGGGGAAAAGAAATACTGTGGGGAAGCCTGTGATGAATAAACCAACAGTATTAAGTAACTCTCTTCTCCTTCTGGCATGCCTTTGAAATGCTCTTAACTCAGCCCTCCTTCTCAGGCCTGGGAGAGTAGCTGCAGTCTTTGCTGTCTTCACCAGGGGCTCCTCATACCTTGTAGTCCTCGCTTGGCACAGACCCAAATCCGAGCCAATCTGTCTTTCATTCAGCACAGCTGAGATGCCTGTAGCTCCAGTTGTGGAGATGGAGGCCCTAACCAGCCTTTCCCAGCTAACCTGCTGTTTTGGAGAGGTTCCCTTCTCTCCCCTAGCTTCCCGTGCCCACCTAGCCCACCATGCTGGTTCCAACACCTGCACTCCGGCCAGATGCACTTGAGGCGTTTCTCTGGTCTTTCCCTTAGCAGCAAGGTTATCCTTATTGCCCTTTCCCAGTGGAAAATATCACTGCTGTGGAGTTGGAGTGCTCTTGATGAAATGTGCATTTTCCTCTTCCCAACAGATGCCATTCTCCAGTATAAGGCCTCTGTCAATCAGATGGTCACAGGTGGCTCGGGATCATTGCTAACCCTCTTCACTGGCACATTTGTAGTGTTCTTCCTTGTTTGTAACCGTTCACTCTGCAATTCTTGGACCTTTAGTCGCTCTGAGTGTTCTAGTTGCAACAGAACAATATTGTAGCTAACATTATGAAATGTGTCTAGTGACTGGCCAGTCTATTCCCACCTGAAAGGCATTTCCATAATTTTCCCTCTCAAACACACATTCACACATAGTGAGATTGTTAACAACGAGGAAACCACATATAGAACTGAGGCCTTTTGTCATCTCTCTGTTCCTCAGCTACGAAACAGTGACAGTTACAGGACTATTTAGAAGACACTCTGAGAGTTTGAACAAGAGAGACCTTTGGAGTGCACAGAGTGGAAATACTGCAGGTCAGGGTGGTTCAGCTCTCCTTTTCTGTTCACCCCCTAGAGAACTGAGAGGATGGTATCAAAGACCTTGTACAAAATGCAGCAACTTGGCCAGGGAGGGGAGATGGAAGAAGGGGCGCTGAGGACTGACAAGACTGAATACAAAGGCCAGTGACCATAACAGCCAGGCAATTAGGGATGTAGGGTCATAGATCACAGTGCTGCTGAGATGAGGAGGCACCCCTGGAGATCATCTTGTCCAGCCCCCCTGCTCAAGCAGGGTCAGCTAGAGCCAATGGCCTAGGACAGTGTCCAGTCAGGTTTTGAGTATTGCCAAGGATGGAGTCTCCGCAACCTGTCTGGGCAACCGCTTTGTCTTTGATCACCCTCACAGTTAAAAAAGATATTTCTTAAGTTTAAAGAAAAAGTGTCATGAACCACTTGCATGTGTGGGTGACCTCAGTCCCAATTGAGGGACCTCACCACATTGAGGGTGGTGAGGTACGGGAACAGGTTGCCCAGAGAAGTTGTGGATGCCCCATGCCTGGAGGTGTTCAAGGCCAGGTTGGATGAGGCTTTGGACAACCTGGTGTGGTGGAGGGTGTCCCTGCCCATGGCAGGGGGGTTGGAACTAGATGATCTTTGAGGTCCCTTCCAACCCAAACCATTCTATGATTCTATGAATACTGGCATCCATCCCCCAGCACAGAAAAGATCAGACCAGCTGAAGGATACATGGCAAAACTTTACAGATGACTGATTGTACAGCTTTATGAGCAGGTACTGCAAAGGAAATTCTGTCTTGAATCCCTGTGGTAATAGAGGAATGCAGATAAATTTTCTAGTACCAGAAAAGTGCATTATGATACTATAACTATCACCAAACTGATGAACTTCTCAGACCACATCAGCAGGGTCCTGGAAAGGAGACCAAGGAGTACCTCACACTAGCTGCTTTGAACCTCAGCTGATTTCTGTTGCTGGGAGGCTGGAGCAGAAGTACTTGAGGACTTTATTCCATGACAGGAGCTGTGACACTAGGCAGAGTAAGAAGCCCTCCTTAGAATCATAGAATCATAGAATGGTTAGGGTTGGAAGGGACCTTGAAGATCATCTAGTTCCAACCGCCCTGCCATGGGCAGGGAAACCCTCCACTACACCAGGTTGCCCAAAGCCTCATCCAATCTGGCCTTGAACACTGCCAGGGATGGGGCAGCCACAGCTTCTCTGGGCCTCCAGAGTTCTCTAGAGTATGAGACTTGAGACCACTCACCCATTGCAACCCTCCCACTCATCTACTGCTCTCTCAGAAACCACTGACCTTACACATGCTACAGCTCTATTCCCCTCCTCGATAGGAAAAATGCTGCCATATGGGAAGAAGAAGAAGAATCACATCTCATCTCCAGCTCTTCTCCCTTTTCACATCTGAAATAGAAAAGCCGCACAGATCACTGCTAGCTCAGTGAGATCAGCCTGGCTGGGAGATCACCCCCCGAGTGAGAAGAGCATAGATAGGCGTATCGAGGTTAGGGTGGAGAGGAAAAATCAGGCCAGACTCTACAAGACAACCCAGACAAGCCCATAGCTTTATTATTACAGGTGTCACAGATCTGCTGCAACCTGGTTGTCTTGGAGCCCTTTGATACCACATATGTTCACTATCGCTGTCCTCTTGTGATGCCCAGAGATTGCCCATCACTGCAACTCTCAGACAGGTATTCGACAGCAGGAAATAGCAGGCCATTTCCCGTTGAAAGATTTATTGAGCTCTGCATTACCTGCATTAAAGCAAGATTACTTGTGTTTGCAGAGTTCAGAGTCTAAAAAAGTAAGGAAATGTGAAAGGTAAACTGTGTACTGCACTGCTAATGTCAGTTTTATTTACATCCTCTATTTTACAGTGTTCAGTAAATATGTACAGAAACACATTTACAGATAATATCAATGTCCACATTTAGGAGAAAAACAGGTAAATAGAAATGTGCAAGGACTGTGGTTGAATTTTGCTTTAAAAGAAGCCATCATTTCTTACTTGCTGACATTTGACACTATAACAGGATAGTCTTAAGTTAGAAGATGCATAGTTTGTCTTCAGCTCTCATCTCTTGGCAGGGATGGTTCACAGAAGACCTGAGTGCCTAAGTTCAAGCATGGATAGAAAGGCAAAACACCTGCCACTCTCTGAATACGTCCCTCTTCCCTCACGCTTCTCCCCAAATGTGTACCTTTTTATGCTTCTCTAAACCACACTTTAGCCATGCAGCATGTTTGGATTTTAGAGAAATGTGACATTATCAGGATTTATAAGTATTTAAGAACAAGAGCAAACACTTTCTTGCATACTAGATGACCTTTGAAGGTCCCTTCCAGCCCTAACCGTTCTATGATTCTATGATTCTATGAGATCTTTCTCAGTCTAAGCATGTATACGTGTGATTTAATGTGATACCATATGTAAAAAGTATGCCACCCTCTCGAGACCCTTGTATTTATCTGCTTTCCATTACATGTGAAGTATTCAGAAAGTCTCCTGTACTAATCCCATCCAAGTTGGAAGCCACATAGCTCATGCATGAGACTGTCAAACATGAGTAGTTGCAGATGTCAGTGCACCGGTGGCAGGGATCCAGGAAGACAGATCAAGGCTTAGTCACTGAAAAATACACGCCAGCACATCTCAGCTACACAGCGTTGTAGCACCTCATAAGGAAAACGTGTCATGACAGGAAATCAATAACCGCTTGGAGGCGATCTGTTTTTGAAATATTCTTGATTAATTATGCCAGGGTGTGTTTGGCAACTTTGCCTGATCCAGCATTAACCTAATGCTTTTTGCATGAAGCCGTATTGTGACTAGTCTCATAAGTCAAATCTGATGGTTCAAGTCAGGTTTTAAAGGGTCAGGTTATAGATTTTGTAATGTCTTTGTGTCTGACATTGCTGTCTTTGCTATCGTGTGTAGGCTTTTACTATCAATCAAAATAACAATTGTTTTAACGTGAACAATAGCATTTAGAACTAATTGCATTTGAAGCGGAATGATTCTCCTAAATATGTCATATAGTGGGTAAAATAAGTAGGGAATGTCAGTGTGTTTTGATGACAGAGACCTTAGTTCAGGACGTTCCCCAAGCTTGTTTGCTTACTTGCCTTCTTTGCGGAGGAGAAGCATCTCTAGGAGACACACAAGCAGGGCTGCACCTCTGTCTTTCTTCTCCTGCCTTCCTGCACAGACTCATTTTCCCTCTCAACAAGTTTTCTGACCATACCTGCTGCCCCATCTGACCCTCAACAAATGCAGGACCCCAGCCCATGCCTCCTGCCTACCCTACACCCTCACCACATACCCTCTCCTGAGCCAGCAGCGTGCCCAAGCAGCCGAGAAAGCCAACAGAATCCTGGCATGTATCAGAAACAGTGTGGCCAGCAGGAGCAGGGAAGTGATCGTCCCCCTATACTCAGCACTGGTGAGGCCACACCTGGAGTACTGGGTCCAGTTTTGGGCCCCTCACTTCAAGAAGGACGTTGAGGTGCTGGAGCGGGTTCAGAGAAGAGCAACCAAACCAGTGAAGGGTTTGGAGAACTTCTCCTGTGAGGAGCGGCTGAGGGAGCTGGGACTGGTCAGTCTGGAGAAGAGGAGGCTCAGGGGGGACCTTCTCGCTCTCTTACAATTACCTGAAAGGGAGTTGTAGGGAGATGGGGGTTGGTCTCTTCTCCCACGTTAGGAATGACAGGACGAGAGGGAATGGCCTCAAGTTGCGCCAGGGGAAATTTAGGTTGGATATCAGGAAGAATTTCTTTCCAGAGAGGGTTGTGAGGTATTGGAACAGGCTGCCCAGGGAGGTGGTGGAGTCCCCATCCCTGGAGGTGTTTAAAAACCGTGTGGATTTGGTGTTGAGGAAGATGGTTTAGGGACCCTGACAGTGCAGGGTGAACGGTTGAACTCGATGATCTTGAGGGTCTCTTCCAACCAGATGATTCTATGATTTTTCCTGGCACCCCAGCACATGCCATTGCCTTACTCACCCACTGAAAGCACATCACTCCTGGTCTTACTACTCTAGTGATGCCTCTGAACCCTGCCTTGGCCTGCCTCCTGCATCCTCAGCACAGAGTGCAAGACCAGTAGCGTTTTTTTTCCTGCAGCAGGTGCCGTCAGCAAAGCCAAGTGCAGAGCTTAGAGCTCCTCTGGTGCCCGGCCACGGCTTGTCACCGGTCATCAGGTCACTCAGCAGTAGGTGCCAGCAGCGCCCGGGTGCCGCTGCACAGCTTCGCCCTGCACCATCGCGCGGGCTGGAGGAGCGCAGAGCTGATGCTCGTGCAGCACGTTGACCAGGGGCACATGCACTGTTGCTGGAGAAGCTCTTCCCTCGTGCACCTCTGCCTGGCAGCAGAGCACACGCTGTTTAGGAGACGCAGGGCCATGCCCATCGTGCAGAACCAGTTACAGACAGATGACCGGGTGCAGCAATGAGACCATGCTCACGTTAGTCTGCTACTGCTTTCTGTAATGTGAGAGCAAAAGGACGTAGAAGGTTACGTCCTCTCGTGTTGTTAAAGGAGTTTGCACGTACAATATGAAGAAATAATTAAATAAAGATAATGGCAATCGTTTGAACCAAGTCGCAGATACTTGCAGTCACCATGTGATAGACCAAAATTTGACCTTTGGCTACCTCACCTCCACAACACCCAATAAATCCACCTCCTCGGTAACCACTTCCAAGATTTTAAATTTCCAAAGAGCATCAAAGAGCCACCATTTGAAAAAGAAGCCGCCAAATAATGGTTTCTTGATTTTCCCAAATGTGGAATTTCTTTCCCCAAATTACACTGGCCTGAAGCCCAGGACAAGCAATATTCAGTCCTGGACCAGTGACAGATTCAAAGGCCAATGTCTTCAGGTTAGAAAGCGGATACTTTGGCTATCGTGAAGCCAAATACATCCTTCTGTGAAAGCCTTAGTTGTAGCCCTGGGAGATTGCCAGATAGTAGAATTTGACATGGCATATTTTATGTACAGATAAACTTTTCAAGTCAGTTAAAGAGATTTAGAAAATATATTGACACAAATTATTTTCCCCTTTAGAGTCCTGTGCAATTGCGCTCGTCATATGGAAGGAGTTGGCTTTTCAAGGAGAGGAATGCTGTTTTCCATATGAGCAAAATTGGTTTAAACCCTTGCTAAAACACATCTGCAAGCTTTCTTTAGTGATATGTGTTTGGAATACATGAGGCTCAGTGATTTTACTACCACTTTTTCAGCATGACCTGCATAAATACTCAACATTCATTCATGCAAATTAAATCTTAGTGATATATGTAAGAATGTGTGTGTACAAACATTGATTTTAAGGGTAACTGTAAGAGACAAGAATATATTTCTTTGCCTAGATAAACCTTTTTGCAAATGGTAGTTTAAGAAGTTCTAAGGCAAGTGGTTTAACTGGTAAGAGGCAAATAAGCTGAACAAGATACATAGAAAAATTACTTTGCATGACATTGGGATTAATGAGTGATCCTTGCACAAGATGTATACGTGTGTGTGTGTTTCAGATCATTAGCAGCATGTTTTTTTCTGATGACTTTGTGGGAAAAATAAAGACTTGAGGTTAAAGTAAATTGGGTTTTGCAGGGTTTGCTCAGCTGTGGCTGAGTGCATGGAACCTCAGCTTTGGTGATTCCCCTGTATTTTAGAATTCTCCTAAAGGTGGTGCAGTGCACGCTGTCAGGAGCTGACCAGGGAGTTTGGGCATGGCATGGAAGGAACAGAAAGCCTAGCTAAGGGATCCCAGCAAAAGGAGAAAGGTGACTTATGTGACATTGCTCTTTGAAGTGTTCAATGATACTTGCGTACATGACATGCATTAAAAGTAGTTCTATTGAATTATACAAAGTTAAAGAAAATTAACCATGTAGCAGTGCTGTTCCATTTGGCAACATGCCACGGGTTTTGCACAGATGTGCCATATCCTGTCCCGTCCTGTCCCTACCATCATCTTGTTTCAAGTCCAAGTGACCAAGATTTTGATGTGTCAAGTTAAGGCACTACCTGTGTCTGCCAAACATAGTGATGGATGTGAGGACATGTGGTGACTGAAAGAGGCCAAGACAGAAGCAAGGATGTGTCGCCCTGGGAGCTGCTGAATCAGGGCCAGGAGGGCACAGGGGTGTCCCTTGGGCTGGTGGGATGGGAGCTCTAAGGAAGTGGCTTGAAGCAGCAGGAGCTGAGATGGGAGAGAGACAGACAGCTCAGAGGGAGGCAATCAAAGAAGCCTCCAAAAGCAGAGGAGAATCAGCACAGAGGGTCAATCAAGGTAACAACTGAGAGAAGCTGAAAGGGCCAAGATGTCTCAAAGCCATAAACTTGAATGAGTAGATTGGCTTTCATACCAAATCTTTGTTACTTCTCTGTACGTGCTTGCTCATCTTAGGCTGACACCCAGGAATGGAACTGATGTTCTCTGTTCATGGAGAACAATGTGATTCTCCATTCCTCCATAGCTACCTGACATGACCTCGAATAAGGCATGCCATCTCCATCTTGACCTCCTGCAAAATGGGGATAGGATGTCCTGCCCCTACAGACCAGGGCTGCTGTGAGGGTATGTTTAGTAACACTTTTGAGGTGCTGAAGTGCTTCAGCGATTGGCACTGGGGAAATTCTATAAACACCTATATATAACCTCCCTGAGACTAGTGCAGTCGTAGGGGTAAGATCAGGTTGACACTGCTATTTCAATGTAAAGTATGTACTGCATGTGTCAGAAACAAGGAGAACAAATCCATCAACATTAGGTATGTGTGGAGAAAGTGATACAATTCCTGTTAAGTCAGATATGCTGTGTCCACTGTATTTATCTACAGAAAAAAGAGGAGGTAACGTTAAAGAGGAAGTGTTAATTTTCTTTTCAAAGAGCTCTACGCTCTTCTACTGATTGAAAATGGTTATCTCTGGCTCTTGTGTGGTTTGTGGCGTTGTAGGGTATTGGTCTTTGTTTAGATCATACAATACTTCTTCCTCCCTCCAACCTACAGTAACAATTAACGAGCCGTCTGTGGGTGCCTTGGAGTGCATCCTGTGCATCAGCGTGTCTCAGTTAATAGTCATAATTTCTCATTTGTAAGAGGAAAAGTGCTGCCAGCGCTTTCAGTCTCAGAAGGGCTCAGACTCACTCAAGGATTCCAATTTATTATGCACCCAGCTCTGATATCCTGCTGCTCTCTTTATGGATTAGGCTGCCTTGGTGGAAGGTATCATCCTTCAGATGACACATAAATACTCTCTTGCCAGCTGTTCCTTTCTCAGAAGTTTCTCAACGAGTAAATCATAATCGTGCCCGTTTTGCTGGTTTCTGATCTGGTTCTTCATGTTAATCTGCTAGGAGCATGCAGAAAATGCAGCTTGCTTACTGCTGTTACTCTGCAACGGCACTGTCTGCAACTGCAGAGATTTTTCGGCCCGTTAGTGTTGGTTTCTAAAGTGAATACACTGGTAGTGATTTTAAATTCGGAGGAATGGGCACAGGCATTTTGCCAGTCTTTTCTGTAAAACCTTTGATCTCAAGGTTTTACAAACCCCCGAGAGGTGAGGAGATGCGAGGGATCGCTTCATTCATTCTGACATGCAGCAGCTGTTTAACAACAGGTAATCTGCTCGTGAGCTCAGGAAAAAAAATGAAGAGTAACATCTTACTGATGGAAACTAGATTGTGCAGAGGAGTTTAGAAAGACACAAAGCAGAGGCAGCCAGCAGACGCAGCAGTTTGCACAGCACATCACCCAGCAGGGTGCTAAGAAGGGGACCTGGGTCAAATTCATCCCAGTGAAAGTCTCTGGCAGGGTGGGTGGTGATGTGCTGCAGGGCAGCTTCCTCCAGCAGATGTTGGAGCAGCTGCCCCTGCCAGGACAGAGGCTTCGACACGGACACAGCTTTGGGTGGCGGATGCAGCCGTCCGTGTCCCAGGCTGCACAGGTTCTGTGGGTGAAGACCCTTCTGCAGCCTCCTTGTTCCAGGGAGCACCAGCACTTCCAGGAGGCTCCCAGTCCATCAGTTAAAATGTTGGTGAGATGGAAGCTGCAAGGCCTCCTTTCTTGTCACTGGGCTTTCGCTGACTCTCAAGAACGTTCGCTGACTCTCAAGAACTGAAGCCCTCTCAGTAGAGGTCCACGGTATTTCCATTGAACTAAAATGTCCTGTAGTTTTTAATCTGATCAAATGGAGTAAAAAGTTGCAGTCTTCTGTTGGCTGAAGCCAATGAAAATCACAATTTTCATGGTCCCCAAACAGCTTCACCATCCCTGCAGAACTTCTGTGTACTGACTGGGCACCTGAGAAAGCAGATGCTTTTTTAGACTTATCTCGTTACCATAAAGGTGGTTCTGGACATCTCTGCAGATCAGATCTGGATGACTTGGGAAGATAGCACTGCCATGTTTGTGCTAAGGACAGGAGATACCAATTTAGCATCTTTGGAAAAGCTTTAACTTTCCCTAGAAAACACAGATAAGGGAGGAGAAAAGGCCAAGCAAGGTATTGATGAAAACAGTGTTAAGAAAAGCAGTACTTACTGGTTGGAAGATAAAATATATGATCAGGCTTTCAAGAATGAGCACTTAATTTGCCTAAAGACTATTACCAAAGTCATTCTTAATGTACCTGATTTGCATAAAATCTTTTTTTCCAACTACCTGTTGCAGCACACACCTAAAATGGGGAAGCACAGTCCTTCATCAAAGCTCAACTTGCCAAGCCAACACTACAGATGTGCTGCCTATTTGTAACGTGGTTTTCCAGTCTCAGATGTCCTTAGGCACGTATATACCACGTGGGGGATAGTACGTATTTTAATAATACCTTTTAAAGAGTCATTAATGAGCAGAGTTTCTCTCAGGAAGCGGTGGTTCTAGGAATCAATCCACCTGCAGCAGTCAGGGTGGCTTTTTTTTTTGCAGCGTGTGCTAATTCAGCTTCACTCAGAGGTTGCTCCTTTGGAGTCAGTCTCCAGAGTGTTGTCTGGATCGAATTCTCCATGTGAGAACCTTCCCGCAAATTCCACCTGGGTTGAGTTGGTTTCTCCCTGTTTTCGTGCATCGTTACCAGCAGCTGAAGGTTTGGCAAGCCAAATTTCTTCCCCGCTTGTAGGTGATGGGACCTGGGGAAGCAGCGCTGTGCGGAGGACACGAAACGGGGAGGAAATGGCAGCTTGCTGCTCTGCAGCGACCAGCACCTGCCAGCAGACCCAGTAAGATCTGTCAAAGGCCCCTTCCCCGCTGCGGGGACAGACAGTGATGGGGCACGAGGGACGTGAGCAGGGCGATGCTGTGGCCACGTAACAGGGGGTTCGTTAGCATAGTTTTACTACTATTATAATACTATGCTAGTCATTATACTCTTAATTATAAATTTTCTCTTTCTTAAAGACTTGAAATGGTGCAGAATAACACCTTCTGGAAAGCTGTTACAGCAGCTACTCATCCTCACCATTTAAACCTCTTTGTTATTCAAACCTCCTTATTCCTTAGTCTTCTCTCAAGTAAGCCCCTGAAGATATTTTGACAAACAAGGTGAGAAATGTTGTGCTGTCCTCCAGCATATCAGTAAAAGAGATCAGTCCCAGAGGTACCAGTTGGGCATCTTTGATCAGCATGGCATGATCTTTAACAAACAGGTCCAGGAAGCATCAGTGTTATTTTCTCTCTAAGCCTCAGATTCTCATTGACCCAAGCTTATTCCGAAATCAGGTGGCAAAAATGTTAGAGGGCATGAAATTTCTGGCCTCCTGCAGCTTTCCCAGCCCAGATGGATCCAACTCCAAGCGTATTTGACCCCTGCTCACCTTCACTAGGCTTCAGTCCAGGTGCCAGTCTGATTCAAATTTAATATTTATAGCTCCAGAGTTTTAATTGGCACTGTTTGACAGAAGGTATCTTTGCCTACAAAATTTCATGTCTTTTAAATTACGGGGTTTGGAGGGGCTGAAATGTAGGAAGGGGAAATTTTGTTTTGGTTGTAGTTTGAGTAAGGCATCTGAAACAGCTTTTTAGAGAGGCAGTTTCACTTGAACATTTTAAACCAAAACTCATGCTCTGGATTTGTAAAACTGCACTGTTTGCAGGTGGCATCGACATCTCAGCCAACGATTTCATCTTTGAGATCGGCATCTCAGCGACAAACTGAGACTAAAGCTACACATCTCTGATTTTCTCCTTGCGCTTTTAATTGCACTGGACTTTTGACGGGATTTTGTACATAAACTCTTTAGTGATACAGCTCGTTACCCTCTTTTTTGCCTCCCTTACCTTAGAAAAGTGCAGAAGTGAGAATTTAGGAAAATGATGACCTATTTTATTGTATAAACACAGGGGTTAGGAGGAGGGAATGGAGAACAGGACTCTAGATTAAGAGTTGATTGCTGAAATTATTTTAACTACCTTTTAATTGGCGAGCTGTTGAGTTGTTATCATCAATGAAGAGCACATCAACAAGCAGCATCTAAAGCTGCAAACATTTCAGTGGAGAAGCAGAGCTCACAAGCTCTGTAACCATCATCCATATAGTGAAGAGTTAAGACTAAGTGACTGGATCCCAAGAATACATCATACAGGAAATATCAAAGGTGGGGTTTGGAGCTAAAAGTCTTTGTTGTCTTCTGTTTTTTCTCTGAAGAGGTTATGAAGGCGGATTAGGAGACGTTTGCACAGCCCCCCAGCTACCCTGCTCTGGGGGCCGTGCACAGGGAGGTTCTGATCTCTGTCTGAGGACCTTTTTCATGCAGATGCAAGAGGTACGGGTGAACCTCCAGGGCTTGCTTTGCTGTCAGTCCCTTTTAATGGCCTCCCGAGGTCCTGCAGGCTTTGTCGGTCTCTTGTCTAATAGTGGGCACCTCCATCGCAGACCACACGTAAAACATCTTTGCATTCTCTCGGTGCTGATTTATAGTGTTTGAAGGGATGGGGTGGAAGAAGTTGTTAAAAGATGAAGAAACTGAAAGCTCCCCTAACTGCTGTATTAGCCACCTGACATTCTCCAAATGCTAGTCATTAATTACTAATGCCTTGAAAATCAGAGCAGTTATCCGATTCAGATTATGTTACATCTCTGAGCCAGAGCATTTCCATTATCTTATCGTTTCCCATTCAAACAATTCTTCCTTCACAGTTGTTCAAGGCTCAGACCCAGCTCTGGTTCCTCTCGTTTGGACCTGTTACCCGCGCAAGGGTATTTTTACTCCATGCCTGTCCTGCCTTCACATTGGTGAAAATCAGCGTGGGTTTACAGTGTAATTATTACTAATTTGGCCATCCAGCTCCCCCTAGAGCTACATGTGGACATCTGATGGCAGAACATGGCCGACATAAGCCATAACCTTCTTTTCCAGTTGGTGAGCAAGAGTTGGGGAAGGATTGAGCCTGGTTTATGGCTTAGACTGCCCTTGCAATCCTTGCTCCTGCAGACCTCCCTGTGGACCGAGCAGGAGAGTTCACAGTCACAGTCACACCAAGCCCCGGGGCCAAGCTCTCAACCAGTGATTCCCTTTATACACCAGTGATAACTTGGCCCCATGGTGGCAAGGCAGGGTATGTTTCTGCAGTCGCCAATGACGCTGGTCCCAGGTGAGCTGTGCATTCAGAAATGATGGGATTTATTTCCTGGCACGTTCGTGCTTTGCTTATGTATATTTTCATGCCTGCCAGCACTCTGAAATCTAGACATCGAGTGTTGGGGGCAGGCTAGATGCAATTTTTCGTGCTTCTGACATTAATTGGATGAACAGACCTCCTCAGAAGGGGCAGTGTAGGAAACATGTATGGAAAAATGACAAAATAAGGACTTTCAAAGCTAAATAAAGACAAGTGGCTGAAAATGGTTTTTACAGCTTTGGCTTTCATATGTTTCATTGGGGAATCTAAAACCCATTTTGCACAACAACTAACAAATTAAGATTCACAACACCTTTCCGAAGAAGATAATTGCTCCTGTCTTACAGATGGAGGAACGGAGGTATTGAGGCTATCGTTTGAAAATCTGTCCCCTGTTTTCAACTCCTCATGTTGAGATACATTTAAACCTAATTCTCAGAAGCATTAAATACCTCCATTTATATTCATTCATCTGCCGTTGTTTGTGCCTAGAGTCTCTGAAAAGCAGATGCATTGCCTCCTAACTCGAATGGTCAAAATAACTTTGTGATGTGGCAAAGATCACAGAGCAATGGCGAGGCCAAACTGAGGCTGAGACCCATGTTCCCTCATGCCACATCCTGTTTTTACTCACTGAGTATCTGTCTTGCATTCCTGGCCGAAAGGAAAAGCACATTCTGCTCACTCAGAGGCAGTGGAACAGGTTGCCCAGAGAAGTTGTGGCTGCCCCATCCCTGGAAGTGTTCAAGGCCAGGTTGGATGAGGCTTTGGGCAACCTGGTGTAGTGGAGGGTGTCCCTGCCCATGGCAGGGGGGTTGGAACTGGATGATCTTTGAGGTCCCTTCCAGCCCACACCATTCTGTGATTCTATGACTCAGTTTTCCTCTGCTCTCTTGAACAATCGGATGTTACTGTGATGATATTGGTTGACTTCATAGAGTCATTTTACCTTGTCTTTCTAGACCATCCAGAACTTGTCTTCAGGTTTTTGTGATTAAGTTTCTTATTGTAGCACTAACATGGAAATGCAGGATCATTTGTATCACCTGGTTTTCCCCTGTTGTTTTGGTTTTTTTTCAGCATACCACGGTTTTGCCCTTTGTATTAATCGAAATGAGAACAACGCATCATCAGTATCCCAGCAGGAGCTGTGGACTGGCTGCAGTGTGCACCTTCGCTGTTGGCTATATTTTATGGTAAGGGCTGTACACGCTGAGTTTTGATATTGTATTGGGGGTTTTGTACTGCTAAATTTGGGCACATATTTCATTATGGATATAATCACTAACAGATTCACGCTGCATGCCTCGTTTGGTCCAAGACCTGGGCTTTGTCTGGTTTCCCCAGTTGCTTGTATTTTTAGAAAGTATATGCCAAACCTCACACAACAGGAATTTGTTAACAATCCCATGTAAGCAGTGGTCTTTCCAAGGGTACATTTTTCAACCTTTTTTCAAGCTAAATGTTTTTCTTGGACCTTAGTTTTATTGCTTAGGGTTTTTGTTCTATCAAATAAAATTGAGAATAGGCAAGTGATTTCCTGCATCAGTATTTAAGTGGCAACAGAAAAGATAGAATGCTTTTTTCTTTACTAGTTCATAAGTTCTTTCTGTAAAATTGATTACAGAATAAGACAGTAATCCAAACACTCTGAAGTTTTTGTTTTAAAAATTGCAAATGTTTGTGAGAAATTAAACTAAAACAGGAATAACCTTTCTTACACAACATTAAATTAAGTCTTTGGGCAGTTTCTATTAAAGCACCTGACTTGCATGACAGAGCTAATTTACTTTGGTCATTCTAGCACTAAACCTTTGTTTTCTTTACAATGCTCCTTTGACACCATATATCCTTTATCCTCTCTGCAAACATTTCATGACCCCTTGTTTACTTCTCATATTCTCTCTTCTCGCCTCACAACACCCTTCTCTCAGCTAAGAGGATATTTTCCAAAACTGGGAATAGTACTGCTTTTTCCACCAGTCTAGTGAGATGGAACTTAGGAGAAAGGAATACGGGCTCAAGGCAGTACTGTCATACTGCTCCAACTGTGCAACTTGCCCCTTTGGTGCAAGGAAAGAGAGGCTGTTATTCATACACATCCGTGCACACTGAGTGATCATAAAATGTTAGCAATCCAGCTGAAGTGGGATATTGTGTCCCAGGACAACAGTCCCATTCTGCCATTTGCTTTTATAAACAAACATATCCTTCTTAAAAGAAGAATAATATTTGTAATTGTGAGATAAGAACAGCCTCGTGCAAAAAGGCATGTAATGATTCCTTCAGGAGAAAGAATTATTTTTTTTAACTCATATGTAATAGTGCATAACTGTGGTATTTCTCGACCTTACTCTGAAGGATGCCTAGAGACGGGTTGGCAGAGTTACTGTACCTCTGATCTGACCTCCTATGGCAACTCCTGCTTTCCCAAAATCATCTGAGTAGACGCCTGCAATAGGATTCAGTAAGAACAGAAAATTGAAACAATCCGGTTCTGCAAGTGAAACAAAACCAGAGGTGTCTTAAAACCTTTTAAGAAGCTGTTATAGTGTCAGTGAGATGCTCACATGGCTTGATCCAGCCTACTACAGTGCATCTACATCCTACAGCTCTAAGTACAAGGGAAAAGGAAATTGCAGGACAAGTAAAACAGGGGAAGAAGATTCTGCATTAAGAAATTAACCAGTAAGCAGATACCCAGCTACAGCCTGTGATCAGCTCCCTTTGCTTTTGCTTTTATTGGCTTTGCCCAGGTGTACATTATTTCCAAAACAGAGAGGGCTACTCTCCAGTGACTCACCTGCTTCAAAGTTGGGATTTCTCTAAAGTTGGTCTGAGGCAATTGCTTATTCAGCCTGAAGGTCATGCTCCTAAATTCTGCATTTACGGCCCATTTCTTCTACTCTTATTAAAGAAAGTCTTTGAAGAAGACTGGGAAGGAGACACAGGCTACATTGTGCTGTCATCTGCAAGTTCTGCATCTCTTCAGCCTACAAGGGTTGTCAAAGCCTCTAGTCCAAGACTTGGTTGAGGCTGCAAGCTCAATCACATCAATGCAATCTATCTGACATTCACAGGTTGGGAAAATCTACCAGAAGGTATGAAAAGTGGGGGTTTTTTCATCCATCTCACTCAGAGCATGCCTGCCTTTCACAGCTGAGGTCCACTGTCTCCCTGCTGCTAAGTGACTACATTGAAGTAGAGACCTTAAGCGCTTAGAGGATTTGGAACTACTTAGTTCAGATTGAGTGCCCTTGTTGGTGTACCCTTTAGACCTCTCAAGGTTAGGACAGTGCATTAAAATGAGACTACACCTGCAAATGACCTAGTTACACACAGCCTGGTGGAACTTCCTTCCCTTGTACCTTTGATTGTCCATGGGTTCCCTGATGAGGCTTAGTTCTTGGTTTATATCTTTTTTACCAAGAAGTTAGGGATCTGCTGCTTGAGAATTTGTCCTTCTCCCTACATCATTTTTAGAATCATAGAGTGGTTTGGGTTGGAAGGGACCTCAAAGATCGTCCAGTTCCAACCCCCCTGCCATGGGCAGGGACACCCTCCACTACACCAGATTACCCAAAGCCTCATCCAACCTGGCCTTGAACATTTTTCCCTCAGTGGAAGTGTTTTCACTGCAACTCTCAGTATAAAATGGAGACAGTTGCTAATCAGATGTTCACTGTGTTTTGCCCTTGAATTTTGAACTCTCTCCCCACCTCACCTGAAGCCTTTTTACCATGCTACATGATGTATCTATCATGTCACGCTTTGTACTCTAAAGGAGCATACAGGAGAATATTGTTTAGGTTTCATTCTGTTAATGTGTTTTTTTCAACTCCATGTAGAGGAGGGCTGTTTTATTTCAGATATGGCTGAATCTTTCACATATGGAAAAGATGGTGGAGTAGCAAGCTCTTATTTTATATATATTTGATAAATGAGAAAACAGGCAAAGAGTTCTGAATAGAATCACTGAAGTTGGAAGAACGTAGCTAAATAACTTGATATCCCTGGACATGATTCAGAGACATGTTATCTGAGAAACATCCTTTCTTGAAAAATAAAACCTTTTCCTATTTTTCGTTCGTTTTTTTTGCATTCTCTCGCTTCAGTCAGAGAGCATTTAAGTAGGCACAGTTGGCTAAAGTGCTCTCTGTGAGGTGGAGCTCTCCCTAGCTCCTGAGGAGCTGTGCCCAGGCAGAACGTTCACAGACTTGCATTGCCTGTCGCAGACCATACATGGACGTTGAGGATCAAGGCCATGGAATAAGACAGGAAAGGCCGATTGGCTTTATTTAGCATGGCTTGAAAAGGTCGCAATTTGTATTGAATTGTTATATCTAGAAAGTGCTAAGAAAACCCAAGAGCTTGCCAGAACTACCAGAAAATACTGCCAATGGGTGTATGGAGTTGGTTGTCAAGAAACAGAAAAGAGCCAGAAATGTGTTGCTTCTTGTAATAAGAATGACCTCATGGTAACTAATATCAGAGCCTAATATGTCCCTAAAATAAACTGAGACAAATACGTTTATGTAAAATGGTTTTCTTGTTCCCTCTGCTTTTGAGTTCTTGAGGATGCCAAGAAAACAGACCCTAAGAACCTGACTCCACTGCTCTAGTCATGCTGGGCTACGTGTTTGGGAGCAAAAGACTTGATCTGCTCTCTTGTTGCTATCTCAGATCCACTAGGAACTGCCTCCACGTGTGCCAAGCTTGGACTTGATTTATGTTTTCATTCTTGGATGAATCTACTTAAAGAGCTCAGGTACCTTTAAACTTTCATTTGAAAATAAAGATTCTCTTGAAGTGACTTTAGGAGAGTTCTGTAGATTTGCTGAGGGAGAGAGTTTAGATGGGGTAATTTGCTGAATTCTTCTTGAATGAATTTAAGAAAGGAGTGTACACTGAGAATTTGGAATGAATTTGAGATCGATGCTGCCAGCCTTGCTGTAGGATTTCCACTAGTGATTCTCCATAGAGGGAGAGGAAGATCAGAAAGAACAGATGTTGGCAAAAGGGATAAGGGCGCGGACTGCTAGGACAAACCTTGACATTCAGAAGAGAGATGTGGAGAGTTAAGAGCGTGAAGCTTGGTGGGAACTGACAGCCATGTCAATAAAGAAGGGCAGGATTAAGAAACCAGAAGGATTTCTGAGATTGCTGGTGCCGATGGAGCAGGAAAGACGAAAGCATGGCTGTGGTAGGATGTACTGAGGTCTGTATGTAGGGAGGGGGTCATGAATGCTTTTGGAAGTGAGCACTGGGGATGGAAGTTCAATAGAGATCAGAGGAATCAATGGTTGAGTTAAAAACAAGTGAAAACTCCTTGAGGCAAATAAAAGAGATGAACTAGAACCAGGGATTAAAAGAGGAAACATGCAGCTCACAGGTCAGCAGCTTGGAAGCCGAAATCTTGCAAGTAAGTGGGAAAAGCTGGGAGGGAGAGAGAGAGACAGGCTTTGAAATTCTATGATTCTATGAAATCAGAGTGGCAGGCTGATGGAGAGGTGAGTGATAGATGAGACAACGCAGAGGAGGAGAAAAGAGTTGGAACCAGAGCTGCTCAGAACAGGAAAGAGTAGGAGGAAGTAGAAGCAGCAGAAATAGGCCAGGAGAAGATTAGCGTCCCCTGTACCTGACCCAGAGGGTGAGTGGGAGAGCAGAAGTGCTTTCAGTGAGAGAAGGCTGCATGGATCCTCAGCTGTTAGGTCTGGCATAGCCGTTACGGACTGTTACATCCTGGCTGCCCTCCACCTCCACATCCTCAAGTGTTTCAGTCAAAGCAACAGTATAATCACAGATGACATGCATGGATAATACATTCTCACTTGCTTCTGCAGCTCCTTAAATATAGCTCAAGAAGGCATAGCAACCATTACTATATTTAAAATGAAATATTATTTATAAAAACAGATTACTTCCAAAGATGACAACACCTTGCAGCGAATCTGCGGAGTTTCTGTCATTCTAGCTACCTGTACATAAACACGAATTTCAGCTAAGCTTTGTTCATCCCAGAGGGTGCCAGCACCGTGTCATGCTGAGTGTGTTTTGCATGTGACATTATTTGAAGCTGCAGTCTTCCAGGGTTTGCCTTCTTCTGACTGCAGAAGCCACTTCATGCCAGTAGCAGAGTCCTATGACCCACATGTTGGTCAGCACCACTCAGATCAATGGAGAAGAATCCAGCATAAAAAACTGGAACGAGAGGAGGTGATTGCTGTTATTTCCTAACGAATGACTGCTTATTGAACTTATTTTTAAGTCTTCAAAATTTCTAAACAATGTACATTCCTAGTGTAGGTGACTTAGGCCTGGCTGGCTGGTATTATAAGCAACCCAGCATCTTAACGTGGCTGAGATCTTAACAATTCTCATTGAAAGCAGAACAAGCTGTCCTAGGGGTTTTTTGGGGGGGAGGAAATGAAAAAAAAATCATAAAGATCTAGGAAAATGTGTCTCACGTCACTCAGTGTTAGAAACCAAAAGGAAAACAGATTTAGTGTGGGTCATTGTGCTCCTGCATCAGAAAGCACAGGGTTGGTCCCTACTCTGTAACCACAGATGATGTGTTCATTCACGTTTTGAATGACTCAGCTGCTGTAAGCCCGTCACCTCCTTTGGGAGACATTCCACAATTTAATAGTTCTGGGTAAAGTTCACACTTTCTGTGGAGAAAGAAAAGAGTGATGCTAGGAGAGATCATTAAATAAAAGCGTAGAAAATGCCCATGTTGTGTTGTTTGGTAAAGAGTAGCCACAATGGGAACTGGCCTACGATTTGTTTGGGACCAAAGATTCAGCCTTCCTTTCTGCGAGTCACTGGAAACCTGAACAGCACAGAAGGTGTGGGAAAGGATTTGTTGCTGCAAGAATTGACCAGAAAGGAACTGCCATAGTAGATCAGAGTAGTCATGTATCCAGGCTGTAGCTGTAGCTCATGTTAGACACTTCAGGAGAAGATTTTGATTAGATCTAAGGAAGAAATTTTTCACTCTGAGGGTGGTGAGGCACTGGAACAGGTTGCCCAGAGAAGTTGTAGATGCCCCATCCCTGGAAGTGTCTAAGGCCAGGTTGGATGAGGCTTTGAGCAACGTGATCTAGGGGAAGCTGTCCCTGCCCGTGGCAGGGGAGTTGGAACTGGATGATCTTTGAGGTCCCTTCCAACCCAAACCATTCCATGATTCTATGATTCTGAGATTTAGCATGCCATTTTGGAATAACCAGCCTGTAAGGGAAGTTTTCTTCCAAAACCTATGTCAAAAAGTAGATGCTTGGATCCTTCAGTCTTGATGGTTTATATGCCTCACACTCTTTGAATTCAAGCCTAACCGTACACACTCTTAGTGCTTGTTCAGTCTCCTGACTTCAGAAGTTTGCTAGAGTTGCACAATACAGCCCAGAGAAGAGGAGTGGACTAAGTAGACTTCCAAGCTTGTATACTTCAAAACTTTTTCAGATATCTTGATTTCAGTGATGTGTCACTGAAAGATAAGGTAGAGCATTCCAGAGGTTAATTAGGCATCATTCAGAAAGATGCTTGCGTTATCAGATTTGGATTTCTTGTCTCTGAGTTCTGTTGAAGGGCTTCTTCAGTTATGAGGAAGAGCACTGGGAGCTCTTCAGCCACTTTATGAAATGCATTATTATTCTGTGTCTTCTTATTCACCGCTCTTGAAAAGTTACACAGCCCCTCATCTACTCGTTCCTGTTTCCAGAACACGTAGTACTGATTGTTGTTTTCTGCAGACTTCGCTGAAGGACTCAACTTGGGCAGGAAATGGGTGGAGACCTTCAGAGTTGGAACCACAATGTGCCGCCAAGCTGTGCTGCCTGTGCAAATATATTCAGACTCCTGGGTCTAAGAGCAGCCTTCACGAAGGAGGAACCATTTTCTGCAACGTGTCTCCTGTTGCAAAATCTTTCAGGTGTCGTGGTTATCTGCTGTTCTAGCCACACGTTGAGCTTGCTTCCACCAGGATGTAAGTTTTACGCATGGTGCTGTAACAGCTGTGTTAGTCAAAGCGACAGGTAGAGCACACATAAACCACAAGGTTCTGACGTTTTTTTGTGATTACTCTTCCTCATTAACAAAAGATCTGTAGCCAAAGAATAAATGTACATGTATCTCCTCTTCCTAGTTTTCATTTCCTCCTCATTACTTTGATAGGAGAGATGTACAACATCTACTGTGTACTAGAAGTGAAAAACAGCTACAAAGTCAAATTTTTTGACAGATTTTTTAAAAGGAAGCAATATTGTGTGTTTTCAAATAGCTTTTTCTGATTTCTACACCAGCTGGTAGAAAATTTCCAAAAATCACCACTTTTTTTTAACAGACATTTTAATTTGAATACAATGTGTGAATATTCCCATTCCTTCTTTCCTCACCAGTTCTAACAAATGGCTAAATGAGCTCTATGACCCGTAACACCTTCATCTTTGAAAACACGTGGTTATATCTACACGGGCTGCCGCGGAACCAAAACATAGGGAGGTTCAAGTTAATTTTATCTTCTCAAAAGTAGCCGGTCCAGTTTTGGCTTAAACTCCTTCTCCTCAGTTTATTTTTATCTAAACGACCTATTTTTTTATACCTGTTCAATAACAGAGTCTTAAATTGGATCTGGAATTGAACTCCTAAGTAAATCTTCATGCGTGCTCCCCTGTGCTTATCTAATAATGAGGTTGGACAGGAATAATGACTACTAGAATTGCAACGTTGAAGGCATTCATTAGCATTAGTAATCAGCAATCTTGTGTGGAAGCTTTATGCCAGTGGTTGATCACTCCTTTATTGTGTGGCCTCAAGATAGCTTGTGTTCAAGCAGGAACAAGCCCACTAAGCAAGGCCATCAGGTGAGGTTTCCATGGCAGCAGTCATCCTTTTTAGGCTGGCCAGGGAGGTGGTTGAGTCCCCATCCCTGGATGTGTTTAAGAATAGGGTGGATGGTCTACTTGGGGATATGGTTTAATGGGGATTAGGGATGGTTGGACTCGATGATCTCTAAGGTCTTTTCCAACCTAGAAATCTATGAAATCTATGAAATCCCTTTGCTGCTCCCGTTTGTGGTGTGGACAAACCATCCCAATGTCATGAGCGGCGTGGTACAGCTCATTTTAAGGAGTTTCAGGGCAGCTGATCAGGTGGGTTTGTGACCATTGTCTCCCAAGTGGTGCTCGGTTCCTTCATGTGCTCAAAGCTTGAGTTCCTCTGGTGTGGCTGCCCCAGGGACAGTTGAACGCACGGGCAGCATCACCAGGCAATGAAGGGGCTCCCATGCTGGGCAGCAGAGAGCAGAGTGCACGAGCTGTACGCAAAGGCTCTGCACGAACCAGAGATCACTGATACTCAGGAGCTCATCAGGGACTCGTCGGTCGGAGTTAGAAAATATTTCCTCTTTCCAGCATAAATGCATGCTGGTAAATGCCACTTCTGCTTGGTTCATGAAGTTGGCTGCGTAGGTGCAGTTTAGAAGGTCCCTTGAAAAGTCCCTCTGTAAAGGTGCTTTACAGTGCTGGGCAGTTTCTTCACACCAGAGAAAATAAGTGAAAAAGAAGCACTGGCCTTTTTCCAAGTTTTTTCCTTGGAACTTGTTTTTCACAGAATGCTCAGCAAACGCAAGCAAATTACACTGAAAAACATGAGGCAATAATAGATGCTCCCTGCTAGGCCAGCCTGGGATCAGAGGACATCCCATTACCTTCTACCCAACTGTCCTGTCTTTTTCTTTGATCAAGAGGAACGTGGTGTCCCCTGTTACCATGGGTTACACAGGAACCCTGTATTTTTTGACAGATACCTTTATCTTGTCAGGTTAATTCTGGTACAGAAGAATTGGGGGAAATAACTGTGAAGTTTGGAGATCGTTTTCCATATGTGAACTCATGTGGAGAAAGGGTTTTTAGTCTGCATTTAGATCGTGCAGATGAATTTACTGACACATGTAAATTCCTACATGAAGTGTCTAACTGTTAAGGGTTTGGCTGTAATAAAATCTTTCCTAAGGAGGAGGGAAGCTATGACAACCATGTGCATTTCCAGGGTGATGGAGAGTCATTAAACAGGGATTCTGTACTCTCCGTGTGACAGACGGTTATGGTGATGGTTTTGGGTGGGTTTCTGTGACTCTGCCCTTCAGGAGCCTGTGACCATTGAGCGAGTGATCAAAAGTCTTCCTTGTAGATGCCCCATCCCTGGCAGTGTTCAAGGCCAGGTTGGATGAGGCTTTGGGCAACCTGGTGTAGTGGAGGGTGTCCCTGCCCGTGGCAGGGGGGTTGGAACTGGATGATCTTTGAGGTCCCTTCCAACCCAAACCATTCCATGATTCTATCTATGATTCTTACCTTCCACTTACTGCAATGTATGGACTCGTTCTGCTCCCTCTGACTTCACCACTCACCACATCAGATCCCAACGCAAAAGCTGTCCCTTCGGAGGGCACAGGTGTCCACTGCAAAAACTCCTGCTCAGAGTGCTTCTTCGGGCGGCACTGCGGGCAAGCTGACGCCCTGTCTCTTGGGTTGGCATACCAGCAATCTCCACCGTAGCTGAATGCTAAAAATCTTGGTGTCACCAACAAAGCACCATCATTCCTTTCCCCTTACTGTATATTAAGTGTGGAGCTAGGCAGAATTTCACCAATGAAGTGGTTCCTTTTTTCTTTTTTTTAAAAACATTTATGCTATCTAGAGAAAAAATATTAGATCCCAAGTGATACCAGGTAGCTGAAAGAAAAGGAGGAGCAGCCTAAAACACAGGTGCTGAAGAAATTATTCTCTCAAAGAGAAGCTGAACCGTATCTTTCTGGCAAACCCCAAAACTGACGCATTGGCCAGGTGTAGCGAGGAGAAGCAACGGAAACACACAAACGTGTACAAAATGAAAGAAGGACACTGTGGAGAGCAGAGTTGGGCTGTGCAGGAGAGCCTGGAGAACCCTGAATGCTCTTTGGGTAAAGAACCTGCTTGGAACAGAGGGTGCTGCCGTTCCGGTCCCGCCGCACGAAACAGGGGTGTGTGTTG
Source organism: Tauraco erythrolophus (assembly GCF_009769465.1). NCBI lineage: Eukaryota > Metazoa > Chordata > Aves > Musophagiformes > Musophagidae > Tauraco > Tauraco erythrolophus. The sequence continues at coordinate 2,845,900 of NC_141466.1, read as the reverse complement.
CTCATAGATGTAAAATGCAGCAAGGAAATACCTGCCTACATCAGAACGTGAAAATTGGCCAACTGCTCATATGGAATTGGAAACAAAGCAGTAGGATTGTGGGAAATCAGTCATAGTTTTCATCATTTCTGATGTCTGCTCTGGGTGGATGTCATCCAGGTGCTCCAGTTCAGTTGCAACTTGCATTTCTTTCAAATAATTACTTTCCAGGTTACGGTGACCAAGCCTGTAGCCCAAGCTACTCTGGAAAAACAGGGTTATCGGAGTCAATACTTGTTATTTTTGTTTTGTTTCAGGGTGTGCTGGATTCACCACGTTACAGGAGTGTGGGTGTACCCGCTTCTTGAGCACCTCAGCCCAGGTGTCAAAATAATCTTTTTTGCAGCTGTTACTGTAGTAATTAACATATTCTACTTGGTGGGAGAGGTCTTGAACAACTACATCTGGGATACCCAAAAATGTGAGTATTGTTTTAGGAATATTAACTCATGAAATACACCATCAATACTTGAGTATGCTCCCCTGAAAGTCGAGAAAGTTTTAAGCTGGTTATAACAAAGGAGAATGACAGAATTTCCACTGAAACGTCTTGCTTGGTTGCCCTTAAAAGCAGCCAGATGAACAGAATGGCTGCTGAAGATCATGATGAGCTATGAATATGTATTCTTTTTTATAACATCTAATACTAATTTAAGAGCTGTTGGCAATTATCTCAGAGGTTTATAACCTGCTTGGTTTACAACCCACTTATTAGCTGATGAACCTTATTAAGTGCAGCTAGAATACAGTGTCATTTGTGGGAATGCTGTTAATAGTAAGCTTAGACTCAGAAATAAAAATATATCCTTGTAGTGTTTTCAGGTATAAGGTGTTTTCTGCTTATAAATTTACTCAAGGAAAACGAGTATGTTCGTGTCAGTAAAATAATAGGAATGAAAGATCACCTTAGTGCAGGGAAAACCTAACTCTGCAGATTCTACATCATCTACCCTGCCTAGGCCACCCGATGCTGAGTAGAGAAAAAGGGAAAATATGACAAACACAAGATTAAAAGTGGATTCCTTTAATCTATGAAAGATGTTTTTCATTTGTGAAATTTCCTGAAATAAGCAAACAGCATCCATGATCACCACAGTGACAGATGACAACTGGAGTGAAATCCCTGCTCCGTGGGAATTCTGTCGTTACGTTCGTTGAGCCCGTAACATGTTGGGACCATATGAACAGCCTGTGTCCCCTTTTCGGAAACTTAGTGTGCACACACAAGTAGGTTCACGTGGTGGCTTATTGAACACACAAATCTCTTTTAACAAGTCCTCCAGGACCGGGTAGAACCTCATGTCAGAAGCTCAAAGCAGTTTTACGTGCCGTTTGCTCGTATTAGCACCCGAGTATAAAGTGTCTTTTTGGTTTTGCTCTAGAACCAGCAATCATTGGTCACAGTGTTCAAGTTTGGTTTTCAATCTTCAGTTTGATGTCACATTCACATCTATTTACCTTATTTAAGTTAATTCAGGAAGGAAGTTTCTGAAAAAGGCAGCTGCAAGGAATAATTTCACTTAACTTAAGTGCCATATGAAGAATAATAATGCGGTAAAAAATCACATGTTCTTACCAAGTCCATGAATATGTAAATGGTGGAGAATTTCCCTCACTGTTCCACAGTGTGCAGAACAAAATCCCTGGTTCTTGTGGCCCTCCACCCTAGAAGAGCTGGTATCAATCAGGTTGTTCTTCCGACCTCTTCCAAGGTTCACCATGGCATTATTATCCTCTCCATCATTTCCTTGATTTGGTTAAAGAATAATTATTAACACAAAGTCCTTTGTGGCTGAAGCACTTGGAAACCAGAAACCACCCTGAGTCACCTGCTGGTTTGCTGTGCTTGAAACACCTTGCATGAACCTAACCTGAAGCATATGGCAGGCCCACCACAAACAGCAGGGATGTAAAAGCGTGCCAGTCTGTCCCCATGTGAGACTTGGGAAGATATTATTTGAAAACTGTGCATTTAAAAGGGACTTTTGAGCAGTAAGCTTGCAAATCAAACCAGTCTGCCATGAGAAGATTTCTGGGGTGAGAGGGGGTTGGTTTGGGTTTGGAGTTTTTTCTTTTTCCTCTGGAGATGCATTAAATAGAACCTCACTACTGACAAAATGATTTGCAGTTAGTTTTTCCAAGTTAAACCACAAACATGGTAGGCAAGGAAAAATTTGCCCTTTGTACAAGCCAGTGTCTGTCCACAGTTTTGAGGGTATCTGCTTTCCTGCCAAACTATTTGATGCATCTGCTTCGTAAGAAAGCAAAGAGGCTCTTCTAAAAAGGCAAATAAACCAACTCATTTAAAACTATTGGAAAAGTTCCTTCCAGCAGAAAGCAGAAGACTCAAGATTGGCTCTGGAGCAGCCTTGTAAACCCACTGTAATCTTTTGGACCCGGTCTCTTGTTTTGGTTGTTAAACCTTCAGCTGTGGCTCTTCCATTACATGGGTTTGCCAGCAACACCCATGGCCATTGTGCTTGGGCTGCTGGCAATGCACAGACCCATTTGTTTCCTTGTTGCTTCTTTCAGCAAGGCAGCTCTGCAGTTGTGCTTGCTAACTGCAGATGGGTCTTGTATTGGAATATTAGAATTATGTTTTTAAAATGAATTTAGGTGTACCTACCATCTATGTGTATATTGCATTAGCAGGCAATCTAACTTGTGACTGGATTTTCCTCTCAGCATTCTCAAACATTGCTTCTCTTTTGCCTTCAGTCCTCAGAAGTCTTTCTTTTCCAGCATGCAGCAGGCCTGAAAACCTCCAAAAGAAATATTTGTGTTTGAGATGTCTGGCAGAGAGGGCTTAGTCAAAAGAACAATACTTTTGTCAGATACCAATAGTAATTCATTGTCCAGGAACAGGCACATGAAATAGCTGAATGTTTTCATTGCCAGAAAAAACACAATCTGCTGCCCAGCCCAGGCTTTGCTCAGCATAGAAAAGAGACAAGTCCTGCAGCAAGGATAAGTTCTTTAAGGAGCCCTACAGTCAGCTCAGCCCTCCCGATGCCACTGCCAGACATGGCCGTGGCAAGAAGAGGGAGGCACCCTATCAACAGTCATTGCTTCTTCATTCTTGTACTCTCAAAAGAGGGAGATGTACTTGCAAATGTTTAAAAACCCGATGTTGAAATGGAGGTGGGGGTAAAGTTACTGGATTCTGAAACACAATTTTTAAAACTTGCTTTCAGATAAAGTCGGCAAGCTGCTTAGCTTCAGCTATAAGAACATCTGCTTTAATTTGCTTGTAGGTGAGCAGAGGAGGTGAGGGAACTGACTGTGCCCAGACCCACGGCAGGGGGTCAGGCTGGTTTGAAAAGGGTCTGGAGGGAGGGTTGTGCACTTGGTTACTGGCCAGCCGCTGCCATCAGGTGTGCAGATGCTCTTGTCGTTGGCAGCAGGCGAGGTGACATGCAGGAGCACGAGAGCAAGGAGGGGAGGAACAGCAGCAGCAAAGGGAAACGAAAGATGAATGCGTTAGAAGAACCTCTCTCAGTAAACTCTCCGTTTTTACCCGTGGAGAGATTTTTAAAAGCTGTTCTCCGTATGGTTTCAGGTATTGAAGAAGGAAAAGAAAAGCCAAAACTGGACTGAACAACAGAGGTGACATGGAATATTGTTTATGGCTCCATGGAAGATTTCTCATCCCCGACAGAGGCTGGCATGGAGAGGAACCTTTTGGAAAGGAGGAAGTTTAATGACCCCTCTGCTCAGTGCAGGGATATTTGGGGGATTTATATGGGGAGAAAATGATTTTAGCTAAGAGTAATGGTAATGTTTCAATCTCCATTCCTAGTTCTCCATGCTTGCATGTGATGTACACATATAAGATGTATTTTATCTCCACAGCATTCTCAACGTGCATTTCTTGCATCAAATAAGTCATTAAATCATTAAGGCATTAAATCTTCTCATTTCCAATAAGAACAATGGGTCCATAATCTGTACTGTTTGAGAAAAGCTTAACCAGATAGGTCTAATATGGGGAAACAAAACAATCGTATATCTTTCAAAGTACAGTGTAAAAATACAGTAGAAGTTAATTGCATGAATGTATCCGAAGAAGAATTCAATCTGACCGAAATATTAATGAACACAATGTAACAGCTGCCTTAAATCAGTGATGTTAATAATTTTATCAGTCCAATAAAATCTCGTTTGCTGTGTTAGACTATCCGAGTATGATGCAACATTTCTTAAATAGGCCTAAATAAAGATCGAATTATCCCTGCGGTTCTGTTTCTTCATGCTGATTCTTGAAATTCTAGATGGATTGATGGCATTTGAATGATATATTTTTGGGTTTTCCAGTGTCAACTGTGAATGATATTATTTCTACATGAGGATTTTTCCTCTTAGTTTCCTAGTAAAAGACCTGATCCTGCGTTTTCAAGTTAAACCTGTGCCTGATTGTATTAGGAATTCAGTTGCAAAATACTAGCAATCGTTTAAACTTGACAGGATTCCATTTAATTATCAGACAATCAAGAAGTCTGGAAGGCAGAAAAATTGTCTAGAATTAAAGTGAATGGAATAATTTCCAGCAAGAAATTATTTATAAAAAAGTAACTTTAAGATCCAAATGTCTTAGTATTCATATAAGATATTTATTCATTAATGTATTTAGGTGTATTTATTTTAACAAGTGCAGAGCACTTCGAAGATGTATATTGTTAATGTGTGATGTTTATTAAAGGGATTACTGCAGAGTTTTAATATGACTTAACCATGTTTTTCTGCTCTAGGACAGTTCTGGGGGAAATGGATCTCATGCAACTCACGACATGCCTCCACAGTATTTTGTTCAATGTGCTTGTATTTATGTGTACACTGTCATAGGGAGCAGTGTGCAAGTTCAACAATGTGCTTTTTGGTTGGTTTTCTTCCAAAATAAGGCTTCTGTGATGATACTGTCTTTGTGACTGTCTGTCTCTCCTCTCAATAATTTTTAAGTTGTTGCATCAGAGTTGCAAAGATTTCAAAGCTGGGCAAGTTACTAGAAAGTTCATGGAAATAAGCGGCCAGATAAAGAAGCAGCAGCTCTTCTGATGGTCCCACAGGGGGAGAGGACGGGACACACCAAACCAGCAGAATTGAAAGCCACCCGTGTCCTGGGCTGCATCCAGAGCAGCGTGGGCAGCAGGGCGAGGGAGGGGATTCTGCCCCTCTGCTCTGCTCTCGTGAGACCCCACCTGGAATACTGTGTTCAGCTCTGGAGTCCCCAGCACAAGAAGGACATGGAGCTGCTGGAGCGGGGCCAGAGGAGGCCACGGAGATGATCCGAGGGCTGGAGCACCTCTGCTCTGGAGACAGGCTGAGAGAGTTGGGGCTGTTCAGCCTGGAGAAGAGAAGGCTCCGGGGGGATCTTATTGCAGCCTTCCAGTACCTAAAGGGGCTACAGGAAAGCTGGAGAGGGGCTTTTTACAAGGGCCTGTAGTGATAGGACAAGGGGCAATGGCTTTAAACAGAAAGAGGGGAGATTTAGATTGGATAGAAGGAAGAAATTTTTCACTCAAGAGGGTGGTGAGGCACTGGCACAGGTTGCCCAGAGAAGCTGTGGCTGCCCCATCCCTGGCAGTGTTCAAGGCCAGGTTGGATGGGGCTTTGGGCAACCTGGTGTAGTGGAGGGTGTCCCTGCCCATGGCAGGGGGGTTGGAACTAGATGATCTTTGAGGTCCCTTCCAACCCAAACCATTCTGTGATTCTATGATTCTATGATTCTATAATTTGGAAGCAAATTAACTGTAGCCATGTGGCCTTGCATTAAGGACATTATGTTCTGCTGGACCTGAGCTGTCCAGTACATGTGCACAGCCATACTGCGACATGATTACTGTACCCACAGATAACTGGGGCTTGATTGCAATAGATGGTTGTTACTGGAGGTGGTAAGATGTCTGTTATTTGCACCAGGCTTTCAAAACTCAGTGGATTCAGTCAAGTTCAGTGAGCTAGGAACTGTTTAAGGTCACTGCTTCTGAAAGCAGTGGTAGCACATGGAAGCAGTGGTGGACAATGAATATGCTAAGGCATCTGGCTGTACTTTCCAGCAGCAGCAGCAGCAGCGGTGACAGACGTCACATTGCAAAAAATTATCAACTGCAGCTTAGGGTGGGAAGCCCAAAGTACAAAACCTGTTGGCTTGTTTGTGATTTGAAGAACTTGCATAACTCATGCTCTGCTGTTAAGTCTGAGATGTTTTTGCAATTTTTTTTTTCATGGGAATTGTTTTCTTCACTGAATTAAAGAATTCATTCTGACGGAAAGAACGTGTTAAAAAGAAGAAATGCTAAAATGCCACACAGCTGTACACGTTCTACTATTTATTGCACCACTGAATGGCTGAGACCTCAAAAACTGGCTGTTGATGGAAAGATTCCTCTTTCTCAGTAAGTTTTGCAGCTGTTCGAGAGAAGTTTTTCTGCAAATACCATGTCATTTTAGGTGACACTGGAAATGCAGTAAGAATATAAAGAGAACAGAAACATCAGAGATCAGAATTGCATAGCTGAATCCATAGGTAGGTGTCCAAGTGAAAGAAGACTGCCTTTCAGAGGTACAGCATAGGGATGCTCAAAATTGTCATCCCTCATATCTGTGAATTTGTGAATATTCAGCACCTCAAAAAAATGAACTACCAAGCTCAGATCTCAGTTAAGCCCCTGAGGTTGGCAGTGTTAGCCAAAGGCAATATATGTCACACGCAGTGTGGTGGGTCTCAGTTAGTTTGAGGAAATTTATAGTATTCCAAGAAGGTTTGAACTCTATTTGTCTTCTCAGATCTCAAAAAGTTCTCCACCTCCCGTGAGATTTGAATCATCGTATTTAAAGTCAAAACCATTTTAGAGCATTAAATCTAGCCTATGATGTATGAACCATGACATAAACAACTTAGGGGCCTGCGTATCCAGAGAGCGCTCTTCTAGACTGTGTTCATCCCCTTTAGAATTACACAATCCATCATTCTTAAGAAAGATGATGGATGAATGGTGACTGAAGTAAAAGTCACTTGCAAGCTTGCCAAATTTCAACCATCTTGGCTGAAATTCTCCCAGAAAGGTATTTCTCTTGGGAGAACTATTTTTTTTTTTTTGGTGGAAAACTTTTTGTCAGAACAAGTCATCTATTACCAAGTGCAAAAATCATGTCTGGAAAACTTTTCTCTACTTTTCTCTTGCTGTGGAACTGGGTCTTTGGAAGAAGGATAATGTTTATGTTAGTAACACTTCTGAATTCATGGGGAAAAGCTATTTGTCTTTGTCCAAGTTTTAGAAAAAAATATACCAGCACTTCCCAGTGGTGCATAGGTAATTCTCCAAAGTGTTTTTTGACTTTGGGAATGAACCATCTTGTGACTGAGCAGGACTTTCCCTACCATCCCTGATCTGTTGACCTTCTCCGGTACTGACTACCCAAGACACACACCAGAATGGGGACCCCAACTTTGGTTCCCATGTTTTGTCAGTACCTCCCCAAAGCTGATGCAAAGCAAGCTGCCTAGACTAAATATAAAGGAAGCAAAGTTTTGATGGAAACCTGAGCAATGAGAATAGGTTCTAGGTGGATAAACTAAGTCAAAAAACTCTAGCTTTTCCCTTGAAGACTGCAGTAAAATTGAATTAGTAATGTTTATTGAGTGTGTCATAGCTGTAATGATAAACCACATGGAAAACTCCGTGAAGGAATCATTAGTTTTGTTGCCGGAGAAGAATATAGCGTGCAATAAATAAAGCAGGCTGCCACACCTTGAACCACAAGGAAAAAACAAAATACAGTTTCATCATTCAGTGAGCGCCATCCATCAAGTGTTATGAATGAGGCACAGGAAAAAATATTGTGTGATCATCTAATTAAAGGCAATATCGTAATTCATGCTCACAAGGGGCCAAATTAAGGTCGAACAGACGGCCTTAATTCTGACATTACCTCACTCTTGAATGCCTGACTTCGCAATCTTAATCTCTGGACTTAGTATAGAACACAAAAAAAGGGGAGATTTTTTTGTAAGGCTGGTTAGAAAGTCTAGACACAGGGTTGCCATGAATTTCAGTATGACTGCATCCCCTGTTTGGCTTTAGGAAGCTCATCCTCGCTTTCTGCATGCATTTAGCTACCCCGAAACACGTATGCACAGTTCCCATACCGCTCTGTTACAAAGAGGTTGCCATAATTTGCAAACTTTTGCCACAATTTCAAAATTATATTATTTCCGTCTGTGATTTAGCTTGTGTGTGATAAAATCATAGTTTGCTGTCTCTCTATAGCAACCGTTGCCTTATTTTAAAGGGAAATGACAAATATTTTCCCTAATTTTTAGTTGATTCTTTGCTTCTCTGCCTGCATTAGTAATATTAGCTGAATTGCCACCAGTGCACGTCAAAGCCACTTGGACACTGGGAGGAGACTGAAAAATGGCTAACTGTTCGCAGGCTCCCACGGGGAAGTTTGTAATGACGGAGTGTGAGGCTTACACTTGGTTTATTTTTCCCATTGGATTTGCTATTCAAAGGCTACTGCAAATCCTGACAACGATTTCTTCTTCACCCTTTATTTTCTATAGGGATTGGTCAGTCTGCAGGACTCTGATACACACTTTGGTAGCCTTTGAAGACTCAGATACTGTTAGACTGAAGACTGGAAGGATTTATAAGCTAAAACTTAAGTTATAGTCCTGAAGAGACCATCAACCTGGCGTTAGCATCACTGAGGTAGGTTTGGTGTTCCTGCCCTGCGTGTAAAGCAGTAAGCAGTAGGAGATGTTCAGGTGAGGTCAACTCTAAATGTAGCCGTGGAGAAGTTATGCTACTAAACCTGGCTTTTAATGCTCCTGCGTTTCATGTGAACAGGGGCAAATGCTGGGGACAGGTATTTTCCATCTGCAGCAGTGAAAGAAAGCTCCTAATGAAAGCATAATGCATGCTGATGGAAGAGGACATAGAATCATAGAATGGTTGGGGTTGGAAGGGACCTCAAAGATCATCTAGTTCCAACACCCCTGCCATGGGCAGGGACACCCTCCACTACACCAGGTTGCCCAAAGCCTCATCCAACCTGGCCTTGAACACTTCCAGGGATGAGGCAGACACAGCTCCTCTCAGCAACCTGTTCCAGTGCCTCACCACCCTCAGAGTGAAAAATTTCTTCCTTATATCCAATCTAAATCTGCCCTCTTTCAGTTTAAAGCCATTGCCTCTTGTCCTATCACTACACACCCTTGTAAAAAGTCCCTCTCCAGCTTTCCTGTAGCCCCTTTAGGTACTGGAAGGCTGCAATAAGATCCCCCCAGAGCCTTCTCTTCTCCAGGCTGAACAGCCCCAACTCTCCCAGCCTGTCTCCATAGCAGAGGTGCTCCAGCCCTCGATCATCTTCATGGCCTTCTCTGGCCCCGCTCCAGCAGCTCCATGTCCTTCTTGTGCTGGGGACTCCAGAGCTGAACACAGTATTCCAGATGGGGTCTCACGAGAGCAGAACAGGAGAGTATCGTGCACTTAATTGCCTCTTCCCACTCCATGACTAATAACACTCCTGTTCTGTTAAGCCACCTCTAGAGCAAACGGTTTGCAGCTTAATACCAGTAGCAGAAGAGGGGTGGCCTCCCCCTCTTTCATCCCATTACATCTGTCAGGTGTAAACTTAGAAGCCAAATCGGGAACCATTATTAAATAAACAATTTATTTTGTTTCGCATAGTAAATAAGCTGAGACAATTACACGTAGGAAGCCAGCCAGGCACTGCTCTGCCTGCAAAACTGAACACGGAGAAACGCGCTGCTGCCAAGTCCTGCAGCCGCAGGCTGTCCCTATTGCCGCGGCAGGGCGGCCGCCCGCTCACCAGCCTCACTCCCAGGGGAAAAGTGGGAGCACAAGGAGCTGCCAGTTTGGAGTTACAGTGGAATTACTGCCCGTGTCAAGAATGACACCTTCCACAGTGCCTGATTTCTGTCCATGCTAAGCAATTAAGTGCAATTTGACATTATAGCAGCCTTCCAGCACTTAAAGGGGGCTACAGGAAAGCTGGAGAGGGGCTTTTTACAAGGGTGTGTAGTGACAGGACAAGGGGCAATGACTTTAAACTGAAAGAGGGCAGATTTAGATTGGATATAAGGAAGAAATTCTTCCCTCTGAGGGTGGTGAGGCACTGGCACAGGTTGCCCAGAGAAGTTGTGGCTGCCCCATCCCTGGAAGTGTTCAAGGCCAGGTTGGATGAGGCTTTGGGCAACCTGGTGTAGTGGAGGGTGTCCCTGCCCATGGCAGGGGTGTTGGAACTAGATGATCTTTGAAGTCCCTTCCAACCCAAACCATTCCATGATTCTATGATTTGACTGTCATTATTTTTTCTACAGAAGATCATGTGTGCCTGTGTGCACACGTGTAGGTGGGTGTGTATCTCTCTGTATGCACGTGTGTGTTTAACTTTTACGTACACAACGTACACACAGTGGGGACTATCTGCATATGAAAAAAGCAAAGAGATATGATGTCCCAGTACTGACTGTACCACTGCAATCTCTATATTTAGAACGAACACTGCGGAGATACTTCTCCAGCCTCATGGTAGATGTTTACTTTTTAATACACAAGCTATATATAAAATGCTGAACTTGGACACCATAACTAGCTACAATACGAATTATATGAAAAATATGCTGGTTTACTTCTGTCTCATTTTACACAGCTCGAAGAAGCAGCAGATACCTCCTCCGGTGGGCCACGAAGTCCGTGGCCTACCTTTCAAATTTCTGTGCTGGCATTTGTTGTGTCGAGGTTCAAATCCCTTTACAGCTGCGGTCTGAGCAAGAAAAGGGCACTTAAGGGAATACGACTACAACTTGCTCTTCTGGGCTACATTAAAATCCATTGATTTCCATCTGTTACTTGAACAGAACAGTGCATTTTTGATAAAAATAAAATTGCTTATTTTGGAGAATATACATTACATATGTTTGATGTTTATGGTCTGTAAATTGGATGGCTCTGTTCTTCTTAGAGTTACTTAATAATACAAGTAAGAGGAAGTCACTATGCTGAAAAGACCTGTTTTCACTCTCAGCCCAAAAAAGATCTTTTATTTCATTACATCATTAGAAGCACCAAAGAAAGTCCCCCCTGCAAGTCCACTTGCCCCCTCATTCAGCAGAGCCCCTGCGCCGAAAAGCACCTGTGCACATGCTTTGAGTTCAGGACGCACCTAAGTACTTTTCTAAACAGATGTTAACAGCTGGATCTTTTTTACTTTGCAGGCTAATTTCATTTCCCCTTTGCTCCTCTTGCCTCAAAAAGGGGAGAGATCATTGCCACTGTAGAAAGCTGACCAGTCAAACCTGCAACTGTTTTTTCCCTTGGACTTCTGCAACAGTCAAACCCCAGGTTTCATACTGGAGTCAGACACCTTGAGGACACCTGCACTTTTACAATACGTACGAGCACGTTGGGCCAAACATAATGGCTCAAGTAATACAACTCCCAGGTTTCTTTCCTTCCCTGCAACAGCCATGACCTCAGTCTCAGTGGCTGGCTACGGCAGCACATGGAGCTTTGAAGCTCAGGAGCACAGCAGAGCTGTTGGATAGTCTAGCAGAGATGTGACAGGCTGGAGAGGTGGGCCTGTGAGAACCTCATGAAGTTCAACAAGGCCAAGTGCAAGGTCCTGCACGTGGGTCGGGGCAATCCCAAGCACAAGTACAGGCTGGGTGGAGAATGGATTGAGAGCAGCTCTAAGGAGAAGGACTTGGGAGTGCTGGTGGATGAGAAGCTCAACATGAGCCGGCACCGTGCGCTGGCAGCCCAGAAAGCCAACCGTGTCCTGGGCTGCATCCAAAGCAGCGTGGGCAGCAGGGCGAGGGAAGTGATTCTATGATATATAGATTCTGTGATTCTATGATACTTAGAGAGGCAGCAAAAATTATTATAATGGGGGACCTCAACTACCTTTACATAGACTGGCCAAGAATCACCATGGGACAAGTCATAAAGAAAGAAGTTCTTGAATGGTTGTTTCTTGGAACGAGCAGCTGTGGAGTACACAAAGACAAGGAGGGCTGTCTAAGCTGGGTGAAGCTCAGGAGCTCATTGGGGACGTAATCCCAGCCGAACCATTAAGCAATACTGACACAGCATAATTGCATTTGCTCTGCCTGGGGAAGGGAAGGTACCAAAGCTTTGTACAGTGACCCTAAACATTGAAGAGGTGTGGTGGGGAGGGCAAGAATGTGAGAGGGGAGAAAGATATAAAAAGCTGTCACCATGTGAAGGTGACTTGCCTCCAGCAGACTGTTACACAAAGGAGCTCACTTGGCACAGACAGTGGGAGCTTCTGCCACCCATCAGGAACATTTTTGCTCATGAAGCAGCTCTGGGGAGCTGTGTAAGGAAGAAGAAGACTGAGAGAATCACCTCACTTAGGCGTAGCCCACAGCTGGGTGCATCTCCAATCCAGGGAGAAGCAATCGGTCAAAGTGGGTTTTGGTGTCTCTCTGCTGAGGCCATAGAGTTACACAGGATTTTGTGCCCATTCCTTGGAGAAGGAGCTACTGAGGCCAACTCTTACGTAGAAATGGTGCCATAGGCATCCTGCCAAGGACAGCACAGCATGTAAAATCCCAGATCTGAGGAAAAAATACGTAGTAGGCATGACACAGTATGTTGTGGTACTTTCAATGTCAGAACATTGAAAAGCGGATAGGCATAGTTAGAGGCATATATATATAGTGGTATGGTTATATTCCAACTATTTGGTTATATTCCAACTACAGGAAAGCTGGAGAGGGACTTTTTACAAGGGCATGTAGTGACAGGACAAGGGGCAATGGATTTAAACTGAAAGAGGGGAGATTTAGATTGGATATAAGGAAGGAATTTTTCACTCTGAGGGTGGTGAGGCACTGGCACAGGTTGCCCAGAGAAGTTGTAGATGCCCCATCCCTGGAAGTGTTCAAGGCCAGGTTGGATGAGGCTTTGGGCAACCTGGTGTAGTGGAGGGTGTCCCTGCCTGTGGCAGGGGGGCTGGAACTAGATGACCTTTGAGGTCCCTTCCAACCCAAACCATTCTATGATTATATGATCATTCTATTTCACATGTTACGGAGTTTTTGAAGAGACCCACAGTACTGAATAGGTGGTAAGCATAGAAGGAGATCCACTGGATGGTCTGTGATACAATTAAATCAAGAACACTTGTAAAGTCAAGTACCTGGCTGCCACTGCTGTCAGGGTTGCAAAGGTGGGTTTACTGCACAGTGTTGCAGCACCCTGTTTGTACTGGTCAGCCCTGTGTAATGTGTAGTACTTTTCCTTCAGTGGGAAGTCCACGAGCCATCCCAGGGATTAGATGGACCTTGGCTGCAAACACGTAGAGTTTTCTACTCTGCTTGTGAACTCAGCTCCTGCACAGGGTGATACATACATAGACATGTGCCATAGGTATGGTTGGCATGTGTGTCCGGACATTTCAGACTAACTCAGAAAAAGAAAAAAAAAAAAAGAAAAAATATGTAAGGCTTTCTTTAATAGGGTATTAATTATGCAGGTACTGGAAGATTTCTAGTTCCTTTCAGCACTTTAATGCAGAATTTAGATTCTACTGGATATACTTAATTTTTTAAAACCCTCTACATTTTGCAGTTTACACATTTGCATAGCGTAGGACTACTGTCAGGAACATATATCTGCAGATCTGGGGCATGAGCTGTTCTCATCATTTCAGTGGGATGGAGAAGAGAAAACAGTTCAAAGGAGGAGGATGGGGGAAGGGAAGCATTTCCATATTATTTTTTTAAGGAATCATAAAGACACACAGGCAAGTGTGTCAATCATGAGACATAGTTCTTTCTTTAATACTGTCAGGAATACAAAAGTTCACAAAGCACATGTGTGAGAGGGTGCTGCACAGCCTTGACTACATGATCTGCATGATACATGTCAGAAGATGGGAATGTTGCTATGGCAATTCTTCCCTTTCCTGAATACTAAGTTGGTGAAGAAGCCAGTCCACAATCAGGCAGGCTCACTTATGAACTTGCCTGCTTGGAGATGCTAAATACTATTTATAGTTTCTCTTGAAAGGAGACAACATTGTTTCCTGCTCTGACCCGTGCCTCAGTTCTCCTATATTCCCAAGGTTTCTGTGATTCGGAAGCTGCTGAAGGCAGAGATTCAACTGAATTTTGTGTTGGAGACTGTTGGGGTTTTCCCTCAGCTTATAGAGCGTCCTTCAATTTCCAATTTGCTAAGAAGACAACAGACAGATGGGTCTTTCTGCATTTCCAAGAGTCATCTTGCTGTTTTATGAACTTCTGGATCAAGCAATCCATAAACCTTTACTTCCAATCTGCAGAGGAATAGCCTGTTCCCATTTACATTTCCCTCTGGCAGGACAACGAGAGGGACTGGAAGCCTGTTGGTTCCCCATACCAGCTTTTTAGCTGGGTGACCCTTGGAGCCTGTCCTGTCCTTGTACTACCCAAGCCTCTCCTACTGTGCTGTGTGGATACCGTGATGGGAAAGCTATGCCTTTGCCACCGACTCTCCTAATTGCACCTTGGATTTCCCTTAGAAATAATATTCTGGGTTGCTTCCTGCCCTAAAAATCTGTATAGCACTGCTTCGTGGAACCAAAACAACTGGCAGCTCCACTGCAGAGGTGGCAAACTTCCGTAGATGCGGTCATTCCTGTATTGCTGTGTTTCCCGTTGTCCGGGTTGTATCATATTTTCTAGCAGCAGGCTCTGATTTCAGTTATTTTCTTTTTACCTAACTTTCGTTTTGTAGACTGGAACATTCCCTGCTAGGAAAATTCTACATGTTTGATTCAGGCAAAATACTAGGGGGAAATTTTCTAAGATGGCTCGGGCACTCCAAAAATGAAGACAAGGAAAAATGAACCGTATTATCTGTATTAAAAAAGAAGTTCCTTCAAATTAGTTGATCACATTGTTTTTATTTTGGGCTTTTTTTCTTTTTTTTTTTTTTTTTTGGTCAGGATGGATATCACTCTAGGGAATTGTGCAGGGAGGGAGGAAGTAAAAGCCTCATCCGATGTGCTGTAAATGAGGCAGGACAGCACAGGAAGGGAAAGGGGGGGAATCTGAAGGTTGCTCTGCAGAACTGGATGCTCTGCTTTCATGTGCTGGGTAAGTTACTTAATTTTACCGCTTCACAGTTGGCCAGTAACTTTTTTTTATAGTTTGAAATGTGTATTTAGCATCTCACATGGGCTGTGAAAGTACTAAAACAAGTGAGTTCTGCAAGAGCGAATGAGTGAGGCAAAAGGTATCACTGAAAATCATGGCAATCTGTCTACCAAATCACTCCAATACCCACCTCAAGCAGAGAATGTACCCAGCACATGGATTTATTTGATGCTTCCGTGTCCAGTTAGAGAGTAACAAAGCCACCAGAAAATATAGCAATCTGTCATAGGGAGAAACGTGACAAAAACAGCAAAAAAAGAGAAATTTTGTGTGAAGTTTAATACATGTGCACAAATTCCAAGAAGACCTACCGAACTCTCTCAGACTAGTCACGAGTTGGAGTAGACGAAGAGGCATCTGCAACTACAGGACATCTTTGGAAACCACAGGAGCAAGTGCTCTCCAGAGAAATGTGCCTTCCTGATGTAGCATTCACTTGTTCTCCATGGGAACAAGAATTCAGTGGAAGAATTTCAAATTTAAGGTTTAACTCTGTAATGCATACGTAGGCATAATTTAGACCCCCCCCCCAAAAAAAAAAATCTTATTGGCTTAATTATTTATTTTGAGTCTAGTTTCTTCTGCGCTCATCAAGAGAACATTGCCTAGTCCAGCTCGTCTGAGGTTTTTGACACAGAGCTTCAAACCACAGTGGCCAGTACAGAGATGTCAAGAAATTCTTTACATTGAGGGTGGTGAGGCACTGGCACAGGTTGCCCAGAGAAGTTGTAGATGCCCCATCCCTGGAAGTGTTCCAGGCCAGGTTGGATGAGGCTTTGGGCAACCTGGTGTAGTGGAGGGTGTCCCTGCCCATGGCAGGGGGGTTGGAACTAGATGGCCTTTGAGGTCCCTTCCAACCCGAACCATTCTATAATTCTAGGATTCTATGTCAAAAGTTTCCAGAGTACAAAGGACAAAGGAGTGAAAAGCGTTTGCTTGTTTAGGGGGATTAACGCAGAGAAGACACTTAACAGTTTGCAGCCACTCAGACCTAAGATTCCTAAACTATGCTCTTCTTTCTTTTCCATCTGAGCTCATTTTACTTCCAGACATTTGAAGGACAAACTTGAGAAGCCACCCCTGCTGCAGGTACTTTCCGTGTTTCTGAGGGAGCAGGCCAAGAAAAACAGCAGACGAAGATAATTTTCCTACAATGCTCCTTGCCGGCTAGAAAAGATGATGAACTGCAGCAGAAAATTTGCTGACAATTTTAGTGTGCGGAGCAGCTCGCCCTGCTGAAAGGGGACCAGCATCCAACTGCTCTCTGATGGGCAGCATCACCATGCCTCGGGTGATGTATCTGCTTACCCAGAGCAGGTGTGGGTGTCGTGCCTGGAAGGATGGAAAGCTGAGATTTCTCTGTTGGCAAAGAGCAGCTTTTACCTCGTGCTGCCAAAAGCTGTCCGGGACTGTAAAGCATCGTTTGAGATGTGACCATGAGAGCTTCCTCGGTAACGTTGTTTGCGGGCTGCCTGCAAGAGCTTCTCAGCATTCACGGCCACGAAAAACCACAAGAGCTGGAGCGAAATGAGATGTCTTCAGAAAGAGGGTGTGAATCCAATTAGAGCAAAATAAACAGTCTACATGACACGTTTCTTTCCCACCTCTGCTGAAGCTAATCTAGCTAATCCCTTTGTGTTGTAACAGGAAAATCGTCGATACCTCCCAACTCTGCAGCTGGTATCGGAGGACGCCGGCAGCGAACACCAGCTGCCCAGGCCTCCAGCCCATCCAGCTCCGTGGTCGTCACTGCGAGCCAGCAGCCACCTCTGGTGTGTCCTCAAACTCTCTGCCGTGGTGCCTACACGCCAGCACTAACTTGGGGGCCACATCTCGTTTTCTTATTCCCAAATAAGCGTTCTGCTTTGCTGCCGTGATCATAGAATCATAGAATCATAGAATCATAGAATGGTTAGGGCTGGAAGGGACCTTCAAAGGTCATCTAGTCCAACCCCCCTGCAAGGAACAGGGACATCTCCAACTAGATCAGGTTGCTCAGGGCCTCGTCCAACCTGGCCTTGAACGTCTCCAGGGATGGAGCATCCACCACCTCTCTGGGCAACGATCCAAGTTTCTTAAATAAGATGTTCTGGGAAAGAGATCTTCCTGCGTGCTCCGGAGAGGAGAGTCGTTTCTTTCGGCAAGCGTGGCGTTCGCACAGGCTGCACTGACATCCTGTGGCTCGATTTCCCCGCCTGGAAGGAACCCGAAGGGACAGCCTGGCCCCCATCCCCTCTGCATGTCCTCTCTGCTCCCTGAGGGGTCACTGATGCCCGGTCCAAACCCTCTGGGAGAGGAAGGGGCACCTTGCTGGCTCCAGCGCCGGCTCCAGCCCACCCGGGGCTGGCGGATGCGGGACCTGATCTCACCGCAGCCGCCGCTCGCCCCAACACTGCCAGCCTGGGGAGCCGGTGACCATGTGTCCCCTCCTGCCTTTTCGGTGTCCCCAAAATCACTGCCCACAGCAGCAAGGCTGGACGAGGATGAGCTCGAGGAGTATCATAGAATCATAGAATGATTAGGGCTGGAAGGGACCTTCAAAGGTCATCTAGTCCAACCCCCCTGCAAGGAACAGGGATATCTCCAACTAGATCAGGTTGCTCAGGGCCTCGTCCAACCTGGCCTTGAACGTCTCCAGGGATGGAGCATCCACCACCTCTCTGGGCAACCTGTTCCAGTGTTCTACAGCTCTCATGGTAAAGAATTTTTTCCTAATATCCAACCTGGAGTAGTGTAGGGTGTTGCTGGAAGGCTGGGGGCTTTTTTAAGGGAAAACTACCAAAAATCCCTCTGCCCACCAGGACTCCAGGTAGAGCCCGGACAGCCCTCGCCACGCACATTCATGGCACCGAGCCATGCCACAGGGCACCCAGGGACTGCAGCGAGCTGTGTCCCCCAGCCTGGGCTCAGGCACTGCACAAAATAGCACCCAGCCCCATCAGAAGTCAAGTTTAATTTTACCTTCCCCTGGGGAATAGGGCTAGTCTGTAACTTTTTAGGCATCACTCGATCAGCTGAATAACAGCTATTAGCTTTGGACTCTAGGCATTTTTATGAGATATTAGTTCCAGGGCTTGTGGTTTGGCATAGGAAGCGTATTATTCACACACCAAACAACTGCATTAAAACAACATTAGGAATCTGGCTTAAACTGACAAAACCTTGGAAACTCAGAGTTCAGGCTGAAAGTATGTCCTTAACTCACCCACCGCGTGCCTGCTACGGCAGCTCGGGCGGCATGTCGGACCCGCTGGCTGCAGCCCCCGCTGCCTCCGGATCCATCTTTGCACCTTGGATTTCTTGTCTGCTCAGACAAGGTTTGGGACTTAGGCGTAACACAGCTCTTTTCTGTGCATCCCTGCTTACAGAGCCAGGTTTCCTCCCCTGCCACCAGCATCGCTGTGGTCAGAGCAAAAACTGAGCAACACAGACTGAGGAGGAATTTGTCCAGCACGTGGTCAGGGGTAAGACATGAGCCGGACAAGAAAATCCACATGGTGCCTGGCTTCGACCTGCCCTTGGTTTGCTTTGGTTGATCAAAGGGACTTTTTAGGGGCTTTTTACAAGGGTATGTAGTGATAGGACAAGGGGCAATGGCTTTAAACTGAAAGAGGGCAGATTTAGATTGGATCTAAGGAAGAAATTTTTCACTGTGAGGGTGGTGAGGCACTGGAACAGGTTTCCCAGAGAAGCTGTAGCTGCCCCATCCCTGGAAGTGTTCAAGGCCAGGTTGGATGAGGCTTTGGGCAACCTGATGTAGTGGAGGGTGTCCCTGCCCATGGCAGGAGGGTTGGAACTGGATGATCTTTGAGGTCCCTTCCAACCCAAACCATTCCATGATCTATGAAAGCACCGCAGCCAGACCGAAACGCAGCCGGGGCAGTGACAGCTGGCTCCTGGGAGGGACAACACTTGGAGGTAATGCTGGTCACCTGAGAAGCAGATGGGCCTTTCTGAAACCCAACAGGGGAAAATCCTTGGCCCAGAAAACACCTTTGTGGATCGCCTTACTGCAAGGGGACTGTGGCCGAGAAGTAACGCAGGGACGCAGGTTGCTGTCACTGGAGCTGAGGGGAGGAGGGGAACTGGTGCATGAGCTGCTCGTTCAGAGGAAGCCAAAGTGCTGCTCGTTCAGAGAAAGCCACACCACCCATCAAGAAATTGGTGTCATAGCATCCAGTGGCCGAAAAATGAAGAAGGGTCTCCAAAAGGGTCGTGCGGTGGGTCAAAAAGTAGCAACGCTGAGGGCATTCCTGGTCCAAACATCTGCTGTGCTCCCGTTTTTCTCCCAAAGCCCTGCCCTTGGTCATGGGACACAAACATCAAAATGTTCATCTGGCCACTGGCTTTCCAGAGGGTGTATCTGGGCTTTAGAAAAGGTGATCTCATCTGCAGCACTTTCGCAGCTTCAGCTGTATCAGAGAAGAATCACCACAGGCTCCTAGGATGGACCAACTGCCCACTCCCAGTGACAGACTGGCATGGCTCATTTAAAGATTTTTTTTCCCTCTACGGCCAAGTATTTGCCTCCAGCTTGCAGTTAAATCAGCTTCTCTGAAAGCATGTTTGGAATCAGCTTCACTTCTGCTCTACCAGTCCCTTTTATTTATGAGCCCCTCCATTTTGTAGAAAACAACCCAAGACGTTCATGCATGAGGCATCTCTCAAGGATAGACCACAAGAAAGAAAAAAAAAAAAAGCAACAACAGAAGGTAGCAGGCAACAACAACAACAAAAAGTTGTGTCAAATTGCAAGGTTGCCACGCCGCTTGGTAAAAAGGGGTGCACCTTAACCATACTGGGTGTGATTTTTTCCTCTCAGTGAGGTGAGAAAGGCATTTGCTATTCCCATCTTGGAAGCAAAACAAATAGAATAATTATTTCCTTTCCCAGCAAAAGCAAACGCAGCTGAACTCAGCTCTGTGCTTTTTACTTGTGCGCCATAAACCAACACGTTCCCTCGCTGGCTGGCATTTGCAACAGATCACAAACACAGTGCTACACCTGGCACCAAGTTCATGTTTCAGGTCAGCGTTGAGACCTTCTGGCGATCAGAGGAAGGATGATTATTCTCTGGACTCCCTGTCCCAGAAACACTGTAGCTAAATTTACCATCGGATAATTCCAGTTTAATTCCGAGGAGGTCTTTTAATGAAAAACCAAATATTTCACTTGTTGTGGGACCATTTTTCAAACGTGATTTGGGACCCCAGCATCAGGCTTCCTCGGTTTTCTTTTAAAATTGCCGCGTGCCTCTCGGAGCACAGCTGGCACCGCGGGTACTCGCAGCTTCCGAGAGGTGTGAACTGAGCGGGCGCTGCACGACGAAGGCTCCGTGACATGCAAGCCATGACCACGGGTGAATAGACCCTATTCTCTGCTGAGCTTCCTAAAGAAAGACATTTTCTTTCAATATGAGCCGGCAATGTGCTCTTGCGGCCCAGAAGGCCAACCACGTCCTGGGCTGCATCAAGAGGAGCGTGGCCAGCAGGTCGAGGCAGGTGATTCTCCCCCTCTACTCTGCCCTCGTGAGACCTCACCTGGAGTACTGCGTCCAGTTCTGGAGTCCCCAACATAAGAAGGACATGGACCAGTTGGAGAGGGTCCAGAGGAGAGCCACGAAGATGATAAGAGGGCTGGAGCACCTTTCCTATGAGGACAGGCTGAAAGAGTTGGGGCTGTTCAGCCTGGAGAAGAGGAGGCTCTGGGGTGACCTTATAGCGGTCTTCCAGTACCTCAAGGAGGCCTACAAGAAGGATGGGGAGAGGCTGTTCAGGAGGGCCAGTTGTGATAGGACAAGGGGTAATGGTTTTAAAATAGAGGGAGGTAGATTCAGGTTGGATATTAGGAAAAAATTTACCATGAGAGTTGTAGAACACTGGCACAGGTTGCCCAGAGAGGTGGTGGATGCTCCATCCCTGGAGACGTTCAAGGCCAGGTTGGACGAGGCCCTGAGCAACCTGATCTAGTTGGAGATATCCCTGTTCCTTGCAGGGGGGTTGGACTAGATGACCTTTGAAGGTCCCTTCCAGCCCTAACCATTCAATGATTCTATGATTTTAGCCAAAAAAAATAGCAAAATCTCCTCCCTGTTGGGTCCCCCTTGTGCCACAGAGCTGGTGTGACCTGCTACGCAGCAAACGCCGGTGCCTTCCGCTTCCCGCGGCATGGTGCGGCGCCTCCCCGGGAAGGGGGATTGGATTTTGGGAGACAGACCCTTCAGCGCTGTGCCAACGGGTGTCGAGCACATGCAGGCGTACACATGCATGCAGTGCATTTACAGAAAATGAGGGAAAATAGGCCTGGATGGATTTTCAGGAACCACCCGGGAGGATTTGTTATCTCACCCATGCACATCTGCAATCCCCACAAATAAGGTTTTACTGGAAAATGGAAAGAGGCTGAGACTCCATTCGCCTGCATCTTCCTAAGCACACTGCGCCCCTTTAAAAATCCAGTTTAACTGGCAGGTGATCGTTTCCATATTAAGGGAGGCTTAAGAACGACTGACAAGAACTGCTTTTGCAGCTTTTACTGCTGCCAGTCAAATTACTGAGGACAAGAGTGAATAGTTCTCATTTAGAAAATGCTTTTTTAAAGTTGGGCTTTGAGCAGCAACTTCATGAGGACGTGGAGCCTCCCCTTCCCGACTCGCTGGGACTGAAATACAGCAAAGAAAACGGGGAAAAAAAGGCCTAATAAAGAAATGAAGCTGTAAAACAAAAAGGCAGTTTTGCTAGACGTGCACCAGCACCCTATACCCTCTTCTCAGGCTTGAGATCAAAGCTGGGTGCTCGTATCCAAGGGCTCTGATTAACCCTTTCCTTCCACCCTGGCTACCACCCATATCTCTGCTCTTCATCAGTCCCCTCCCTCTTCATCTGCTCTTGCTGCCAGGTGGTCTGGCATTCCCTTATCACAGCCTCAAAGGACTCCACAGTATGGGGGATTGGAAAAACAAACCAAATTCTCCTCCTGAGCCAGGCAGGTAGGTCCCCAGGTGCCTGTCCTCATTACAGAGATTGCTTTGGGAGCTGGATCCAGCTGGCAAAGGTTACTCATTAGGATGGCAAGGCTGAAAATGTGAAGCTGGAGGGAAACTGTGTAGCTGTGGAGCAGAGGTGGTGGTAAGGCTTTTTAATTTTATTTTTATTTTAGCTTAGCATTGTGGGATTCTGTTAGTCATGGAAGTGGCAGCACATTTTGGGTGTGTTCAGGTTTGTTTGGATTGCCCCCCCTACCTCCCCTGCTCTAAAGCTGTTATAATCTTGCAAGTGTTAATTTTGACTAGTTCTAGCATAGACTTGGGACAGGAAAAAGCCTGTTTTAGGGCTGCTTGAATCTGGATTTTGTGCAATGTGTGGGAGTTGTGCTCCAGCTATTTTTCTGGTAAGTATATGAGGAAAGGCAGGGAGAGTGGGCAGAGCTCAGGCTCTGCTTATTTTTGTGCTAGCAAGCAGCATAGCTCTGGCAGAGGACAAAGGATTTAAAGAGTTGAGCTGACATGTTAAAGCCATAGGCAGTTCCTGACAGCACTTTTTTCTCTTAGAAATATCACAGACATACAAGAAGGTGGTTGAGAACATGGGCTGCTGCTACTGCTGTTTTGACTGGAAAGAGTAGATACCAATGGAAGAGAAATGGGAGAAAGAAATTAGATGTAGGACAATTGCAGAAGCTTTAGGGGTCTTGGAGTCCTTGTGTTTCAGGTCTGCCAGCCCTGCAGAAGCTCTGTCTCAGTTGATGTGGTTAACCAGTCCCCTATATGCCAGCCCACCTGTGCAGCTGCTAAGAAGCTTTAACAAAACACGCTTTATGTGGCCGGTTATAAGCTCTGCAGTGCTCTTCCAGTGGCACAATATTTACTTGCAGGAATTGTTGGGCCAGCTGGACCACTCTGTATGCAGCCATGCGCCTTCCCAGAAGTGGGTAAGGCGTGTGTTTGCACATCCAAGGAAGCTTTGCTTGGAGTGCAACTCCACCGTGATTGTTTCAGTGGCTTCTCTTCCTCTTGACTTTGTGTACAGAAGGAGGGGTGTTCTGTGCAACTTGGCCAGAAATGGCCCAACTCTGCTCCACGTGAGTTGCAAAGGATCCCTAAGTTTAACAGCTGCACTTATTTAGCAGTAAATGGTGATAAACACCAGCTGAGGTAGCTGTCGTCTGTTAAGATGACATCTTTGTGTCCATTGGCTCCTGTTGTCTCTTATTCTGCTCTTTGCACTGATGGCATCTGCCACATCCAGCGTTGTGTCGGAGCCAGCTGACCGTGTGATCTGGCCATCCGATGGCTCTTCAGCGATAAATTGCTGTATCTGCTGCTGGCTGCATATGGCAGGTCAGTAGCATCACCTCGTTGCATGTGGTGCATCTGCATTGCAGCTACTGTTTTCTAAAGAATGTGGCTGTGAAGTGGAGATTTAAGAAAAAAGAGAGGAGATGACCCAACACACAAATGAAATAACATTGGAGGAAAAACTAGAGGAGTCTTTTAGTCCTCAGGTCTGTAGCCCAGTTCAGCTGAGGGCATAGGAAAGCTGGGCAAACGCAAACGAACTGCCAAGCTTCAAAATGATCCCACCTCATCCATCCCTATTTCCTTCCGTTGCAGGGAGGTTGAAAATCTCCATGAAGAAAAATTATGATCATTGAGTCACTCCAATAGCTGCGATCCTGGCCGCCTGCCCCTGCCAGCCTGCTACGCAACTTGTGTGCTAATGTTTAGATTTTAGTGGTGGGAAACGACTGCCAGGCTGTGCTCTCTTCATGCACCATTGGGCTGTGCTTATGGTCGCTCTTGGCAGCACCAAATGATTAAACAGATAAAACCATCAGTCTCTTTATTTCCAAACATTAACCTAACTGCTAATAAAGCACAGCCCGTGTCATCCTTACGGACTTTGCAGAGCTGAGTCACATTAAAAACGGGATCTGAATGCTGGAAAAAGCCTGGTACCTCTTTCCTGTGCTGAGAGGTAAGACCTTTCTGCGGGCAGAGCTTGCCTCCAGACCTTTGCCTTGGGGCTGTAGCGTAAGAGCTGCATGGGAACATGGTTTAGGGACCCTGACAGTGCAGGTGAATGCTTGGACTCGATGATCTTGAGGGTCTCTTCCAACCAGATGATTCTATGAAGCTGGCTGGGCTGAGCTAAGGAAAGCAAGAAGGCTGCGACCTGCATGCTTCGGCATGGGCACAGTGGGCTGCTGTGCTGGTGCCCCCGATGGATGGATGGCTGCATCCCTGCTCCTCTCCTCTCCTTCCCAGGGCTCAGCAGGGATCTCCTCTCAGCCCCCCTGGGCAGGTGGGGAAGGTTTGCCAGGCCCCGAGGCAGAGGAAACAGAGTAATTTTTCCCTCTTAGTGGACTTGGCCCTTGGTGGCTGAAGATCTTTTTCCCCAAACATCCCCAGCGAAACTGGAGGGGTTTTGTAAATTCATTATGTCACTGAGGAATCTGTTTGATCAGCTGCCTTTCCCTGGAGGCACTTTACACTTAATGAGAGCCAAGATGGAAGCAATCAGATCTGGTTTATGGAAGTTTAGCCTCAAACCCCCCAGCTGATGTGTTACTGGGCACTGTAGTTCAGAGGAGCAGAGACACGGAGCCTCCAGCTCCGTATGGCATCTCTCCTTTCCTAGGTGTTATCATAATCAATAGCAAAAGCCTCTGTGTTACTCAGAGCCTGACCCGTGCTCCTGGCACAACTTGGCAAACACTCCCTGGTACGTTTTGCCACAGTAAGGCACATCCTAATTTAGCTTATTTATATGTGAATATACTAATTCCGAAAGCAGCCAAATGAGAAACATCACATCCATGTGAGAAGGAACTCTGTAAGCTAGATAAACGTCGGGACCATAGAGCCAGAATATGGAGTAGTTTCTACTTTAGGTTCAAAAGCCATTATAAAAAAACTTTCCATGTTGTTGTGGTTTAGCCCAGCCGGCAGGCACGCACGGCTGCTCGCTCGCTCCTCCCCATCCCCGGTGGGGTGGAGGGAGAAAAATATAGCAAAAGGCCTGAGGGTCGAGGTAAGAACGGGGAGGGATCACCCACCAACCATGGTCCCAGGCAAAACTGTCTTAGCTTGGGAAAAAAATCAATTTAAATCGTTATCAGTTCGTTCAGAAAGGATAACGAGAAACAAACCCAGATCTTAAGAACACTGTCTTCCCCACCCCTCCCTTCTTCCCTGTTCTACCTCCTCCCCCAGTGGCACAGGGGAACTGGGAATTGAGGGCAGGGGGGGTTGGCGGCAGGTCGAAGGTCAGTTCGTCACATGGAGTTTTTACAGCTCCTTCCTTAAGGAGGAGGACTCCTTACTCTTCCTCTTCTCCAACATGGGGTCCCTTCCCACATGAGAGAGTTATCCACGGACTTCTGCAATATGAGTCCTTCCTGCAGGATGCAATCCTTATCCATCAGACTGCTCCAGCACGGGCTTTTCCCACGGAGTCAGGGACCAATTTGGGTGCAGCCACCTGCTCTGGCATTAAGTCCTTTCTCACGGACTGCGGATGCATCTCTTCTTCTCCATTGGTCTCCAGCAGTGTGGGGGGCCCTTCTCACAGAGGCAGTCCTCTAAGAACTTCATCAGGCACAGGCATCTCTGCTCCAGCGTGGGGTTCTCCATGGGCTGTCGGTGGGTCTCTGCTCCACCATTGACCCCACGGGCAGCAGAGGGACCTCCTGCCACCTCACCATGGGCTGCAGGGGAATCTCAGCTCCAGCACACCTCCTCCTGCTCCATCTTCACTGATCTTGGTGTCTGCATGGCCACTTCTCTTGGGTCTCAGTCCTCTCTCTGCTTCAGCCGTGCCGGGACCGACAAACCTCCACATTCCTGGCAGGACAAACTCCGTCCAGCAGGTGCCCCTGGAGTGGGACGCTTCAGAGCTCTCCCAGCCACACCACTGTGGCCATCTCCAGTCGGGTAGTGGTGGCCCACTGCACCTAGTCTCTTCAGCTAACTTTCACCCTGTCTTAGTGCGGTGGGGCAGGTTGATGCAGCAGCAGCTTTCCCACTGCCAAGCCAAGCATATGGGTGCAAGGTCCTCAGGATAGAATCATAGAATGGTTTGGGTTGGAAGGGACCTCAAAGATCATCTAGTTCCAATCCCCCTGCCATGGGCAGGGACACCCTCCACTACACCAGGTTGCCCAAAGCCTCATCCAACCTGGCCTTGAACACTTCCAGGGATGGGGCAGCCACAACTTCTCTGGGCAACCTATGCCAGTGCCTCACCACCCTCAATGTAAAGAATTTCTTTCTTATATCTAACCTAAATCTGCCCTCTTTCAGTTTAAATCCGTTGCCCCTTGTCCTGTCACTACACACTCTTGTAAAAAGCCCCTCTCCAGCTTTCCTGTAGCCCCTTTAGGTACTGGAAGGCTGCAATAAGATCCCCCCGGAGCCTTCTCTTCTCCAGGCTGAACAGCCCCAACTCTCTCAGCCTGTCTCCAGAGCAGAGGTGCTCCAGCCCTCAGATCATCTTTGTAGCCTCCTCTGAACTCGCTCCAGCAGCTCCATGTCCTTCTTGTGTTGGGGACTCCAGAGCTGAAGAGCAAGAGGATATCTTGCTCTGGAGCTGTGCGTGATGTTATGCCCTTAGAAACATATGAAGTATTTTATTACTGTAAAATAATTCCCTGCCAGTATCTCATTAGCCTTCACCTTTCAGCTATTAAATTTTTTTTTCCGAGTATACCAAGACTAAATTATTTGGAAGTGGATTTTCCGGCAGTGTAATTTCCGTGCTAGCAACAGCCGAGCGTTTCGCACAGGGCAAGAGATCAACACGCTCTCCTGGGAGCCGAGGGTGGTTTGGGACCAGTTGCCCTTCGAGAGGCTTTCAAAGAGATAGCCAAAAATGAAAGCCTTTGAACGAGCTGGCTCCTTTTTGACATGCTCTGGGTCCCAGCAGTCCTAATGTTGAGCTGTCGTATATTTTGGAGATACTGTCCAAAATCACACCTCAGTCATGTTTATTGAAAGAACTGCAATTTTGCAAGGATGAATCTATTCATTTACCTGCCAAAATATCCATGATACATCTTTTCTCTTTGGAGTTCCATTAAAAACTAGTGGTTTATTACTCATTTTTGTATAGTTTATAATACGCTTCTGTGTATTTCTGAGTGTCTTGGATGTAGATATTTAGATTTCGATACTGCTAAAATATAGAGTTTGTTTGTGTTAACTTTATAAGATATATAGCTTGGAATAAAAATTGCATTTTCTCACAAAGATGAGATATAATGTATAGTAAAGTAGATGTACATTCATCATAGAATCATAGAATGGTTAGGGCTGGAAGGGACCTTCAAAGGTCATCTAGTCCAACCCCCCTGCAAGGAACAGGGATATCTCCAACTAGATCAGGTTGCTCAGGGCCTTGTCCAACCTGGCCTTGAACGTCTCCAGGGATGGGGCATCCACCACCTCTCTACTTTCAGCTGTTATAATTGATAGTCCATATAATGTACACATACGAGGTTTTTTAATATAAATATGGGTTTGTAAGAGTGCCACTTACCATCAGTCTGTAACACGTTATTTAGAGATATATATGGGCTGTTGGTATCTATCCCACCTTTTTTTTTTTTTTAAGTTTAAAAGGACTGAAGGGGGGGAAACACAATTTAGCATGGAATTGATTTTACATCAGCTGGTTTTACTTGAAATATTATTAGAATATTAAAGGATTGCATTGTTATCTCTTGCTGTGAAGGTGCATTATGTTCTGTAGCCTGGATTCGCTTATTAATCCTTCAGTCGTGGACACGTCATTGTTCCGCAAATGACACGACATGTGAAGAAATAATGCCTGTGATGTCATTTGTATCTCTTCAGGCAAAGACACTGAGAACTGGATCATCTGCCTTCGCTTATGGAACTGTGACACAGGAACAGCCATGGGATCTGGAAACTGTGGTGAGTGAGGCCACTGAGAATACTGGAAAAAAAAGGTACGGCTGCTCGGTCGGTCAGGCACGAGTTTGAATTGCTCTTGGAACCAAACACGTGCAAGGTGTATTACCATACCCATCCTGTGGCCAAGGGGGGCTTTGAGGCTCTGAGCTCGTGTACGCTGGGCAGGTCAAGCGCAGTGTGATCACCAAAGCCCAGCTTGGCTGCTGTACGCTGGCTGTAGGGAGCAGGGGTGTGCAGCCAAATAAATACAGTCTGCCCCTCTGCTCTGCTCTTCTGAGACCCCCCCTGGAATACTGTATTCAGCTCTGGGGTCCCCAGCACAAGAAGGACATGGAGCTGCTGGAGCGAGTTCAGAGGAGGCCACGAAGATGCTCCGAGGGCTGGAGCACCTCTGCTATGGAGACAGGCTGAGAGAGTTGGGGCTGTTCAGCCTGGAGAAGAGAAGGCTCCGGGGGGATCTTATTGCAGCCTTGCAGTACTTAAAGGGGCTACAGGAAAGCTGGAGAGGGGCTTTTTACAAGGGTGTGTAGTGACAGGACAAGGGGCAATGGCTTTAAACTGGAAGAGGGGAGATTTAGATTGGATAGAAGGAAGAAATTCTGCACTCTGAGGGTGGTGAGGCACTGGCACAGGTTGCCCAGAGAAGTTGTGGCTGCCCCATCCCTGGAAGTGTTCAAGGCCAGGTTGGATGAGGCTTTGGGTAACCTGGTGTAGTGGAGGGTGTCCCTGCCCATGGCAGGGGGGTTGGAACTGGATGATCTTTGAGGTCCCTTCCAACTCAAACCATTCTATGATTCTATGATATGTTAAGCTAGCAGGACTTCTAGGGAAAGAGGGAAGGGAAGGGTGGGCAGAGAGAAGTGATTTTTATAGTGGTGGGATTTCCCACTATGAGTCTACCTAGAGTAGTGAAGCCACCTGCCAACACATGCATCAGCTCACTCGTTTCTAGAAAGTGGCTAGAAGTGGTGGAGAGCAGAGTATACTAGAAATATTTTTTAACAGCTAGCTCTCCCACAGCAGAAAGATTGCATCCAGTCCAATCCCAAGCTTTGGCATGTCACACTTTGAGTCTGCCCCACTACAGCACGTGTTAGAGATCAACTACTGCAAAGATCAAGTCAAAAACCTGGAGTATGTAGACTGCGTGGCTCATTTTGATTACATCTCCTTGTGTCTTGCTCTCTACTGTGACAGGCAAAGAGTACAGATCTTCTGGTGTGACCTGCTATGGAGGGTAGAACTAGTTCAGACAGTTTGTTCTTCTTTGGCCTCTAGAAATAGCTGAAGAGTGAAACCTGGTCTCCACCATGTTCCATGTGTGCATGGGTCATTTTTTTAATTACTTCAAACTCACAGTATTTATTTTTCCTCCAACTCCACCGCACCCATTTCTCTTGCCTTTTCCCGAAGTAATTAATTTAAAAACAAACATGTTTTTAGCAAAAGGAAGTTAGAAGATAAACGTGTTGGAAATAGGACTGTTTTCTTCCCTTGTAAGCAAAACGGGCTCCTGCGTGCCCTACACATTTCCCAGGATCAAGGCTTTAATGGTGTTGCATATTACCATTTTGTGTTTGTGACGCTTTGATTTGCTGTATCTTTCGTGTTTATTTGAGTTTTTCTTTTCCATGCCTTCTTTTTTTTCCTGTTCCTCTCTATTTCTGACCTTTTTATTTTGTCAGGAAGAAGATAAGCACACTCTATAGGCCAAATTGAAATATCATTTGGGTGTTTCACAGATTGCATGAAACACTATCCCTGGAGGATGCTATTTGAAGAGCGTTGAGGCAATGGTAGCCTAGTTCAGCGGAGTTGCTAAGTGGTAGGATGGTCTACACACAGCAGACCTCAACTGTTTGCAAGAGGGCTCTTGAGTTCATTCATGAGTTCAGACCTTGTGTGCCACCTAAACAGCTTATGGCACCTATGCTGCGTGGCTGCAGGCTATGTTCTGGAGATCTCTGAAGGGAAAAGGCATGCTCACTGCCTTGATGTGTGTCCAAGGTGGTTCAGATGAGTCAGGTACGGGCAGACTGTATTTCAGCACGTGCAGCAAAGCCTGCTCTTCATCTGTAGAGTATGGACAGCCCAAAGCACCCACAAGATACACAGTGGAGTTGAAAGACGATGGTATAGAAGGAAGGTTGGAAGGGTGGATCACAGAACTTACTATGGTCTTCACCTCGTGATGCTTTCAGACATTATAATAGGGCTTAAAAAGCTTTCCAGGTTCCTCACCTCAGTTTGGGAGAGTCTCCAAATCTCGTCGAGAATCCTTTATGCTCATGATTTTATTGTTTAATCTGCTCAGGTCCTAAATGTTACTGTTCTAAATCATCAAGCTGTGTGGTTATGAAGAAGCAATATAGTGAGGGTCTCTTGCTTAATGGGACTCAGGTGCACAACTGCATTGTACTCACATTTCTGTGGGAAGCAAAAGTGGAGAATGCTTTGCTGACAAAATGGTGGAAAAAGAGGAAATGTCTGGGAACTGCTGGCAGCACAGTTCAGGAAAGAAAGTGTAGGGTGTTATGCGATTCCGATGCATGGTCATCTGTTGTACAGCTATAAACCCTGTGGACCTTAAGGATGTCTCTTTTGAGTTCTAAAATCCTGTAACTAATCTGAGTCATTTGCACAGCTGAACAGACTCAAGGTCTCTTAAGTAAATTGGAAATACCTATAATTCTGCAGGAAATTAGGGAAGTTAGGTAGTCCCATAGCAGAGGAAGAAATAAAAAGGAGCCATAAAACCTCTGGTCTCTGGGAAAGCTCTGGGTGAAGATGACTTTCTAATAGAATTTTCTAAACTCTTTCAGTCTCACTTGGCTCCTGTCGTTCGGAAAAATTTTCATAAGGCCAAAGAAAAAGGGTTCCATTTCAACATTAATTGCAGTGTTGGGTTTTCTTACCTCTCTTTCCTAGGAAATAACTCACTGATGCACCATTTGCAATAATTAAATTACAGGCCAATTCTTTTGACTAATGTGACTCAGAAGACAGGTTAAAATAGCATCTAGAAAATGTCTAAGCAGCATACCTTACGGACAAGAACTTAGCACAGATCTTGAGGTTCACATTAATCAGAAAGCTGCTACAGAGTCTATAGGCCTGTTATTATAATTTGCTATTTTTAAAATTCTCCAAAGTAATCAGAAAATCAACCAGCTCAACATCCCTAAAGAGAGCTGCTTCCCACCCACCAGCAGTGGCTGACTTCACTGTTGACATAAAAACCATGAAGATCTCAGTCTAGTGTTCTGCCGTGTAATTGTATCCGTAATTTGGGCCTTGTTGAAAGCCTGCTGGAAAACCGAGCTTGTGTGTCCTCATTAGAAGCAATTCATATGTAAATCATTTAAGATTTCTTTTTAAAAAAAGCCCAAAACTTAAAGAAAGCCTCACTGTGACTCAAACATTCCACAGGCTTTTGCTCCTCTCGTGGCTCCCCTGCGGCTGTGACTCCTGGCAAATCTGATTTGTGAGAGTGAGAGGGTTGCTGGCCACGCTCTCAGGTTCTTTTGCCTCAGATGCTGGAGAAAGTGCCTGTCAAGAGTCTTTACCTTCTGCCAACCTTGGTTTAGTCATGGAAAAGATGTGAGATGGAACTCTGCTATCTTCTCCACGCTTGTGCCTGGCGTGCACCCATGGAAGGTGCTTCCCTCCCTTCAGTCAATAGTAGCCATCTAGTTATCAACTTTTCTGCATATTGGAAGGCTTAATTTTTGCTCTTTTATGTGCAAAAATAAGCTAAAGTGACAGCTTTGCTGTAGTAGAATGACATCCCAGTGTTAGAGTAACTTTGAAAATACATTAAATCGCAGAATGGTTAGGGTTGGAAGGGACCTTAAAGATCATCTAGTTCCAACCAAATAAACAAGTCAGATGAGTTCTCTGAACCTTTATCAATAAAACTGATGAAGAAGCATATGAGGTAACAGCCAAGTGCTTGTCTAGGAGCACAACTTTGATCAAGTTTGGGCACCTCTTTCTTCTGAGTATTTCTGGAGTTGGAAATGGAAGTTATCCATTATGGAAGTATGCTGTTGGAAGTGTTGACAGCAATTTGAAGGTGTAAAGGAATATCACATCTTTACCATGATTTCTGTGCTTTTGAGTTGGATGAGCTGAGTCCCTTCAAGCTCTTAACTGTTCCTAAAATATAATGTCTGAGGTGTTTGTCTCTAAGAAAGCTGAGTCTTTGTTGCTCGTTCATGAATTTTAAACTATTGCTGAAGGTGTTTGGAGCTTCCCTTTGGCTCCTTCTTGTTGTAGATACACAAAAATGTTGACAAGTGGGACTAGGTAGCAGATGATGACATTCAAGTTGGTTAAAAACTGTTTGTCAAAATCTTCTGGTTTTTTCTTGTATAAAGAATATACAGGGGAAAAAATAAAGGTAGAATCTAAGGTAATCTGGGAGGCAGGTAATTGTTTATTGTTCATGAATTGTCCAGATCATTGCAAAAAAAAAAAAATCCTATGGCTGCTAGAAATCTGACCTTGTGCCCAGAAAATGTGTAAAAGCACAGCTGGCCCTGTCTGGGCTGGAAATCGACTTTAAGACTAACGGCAAAGAGAGAATATTCAGCTTTAAAAAATGAATAAGGGCTGCACGTTCCAAATGTCATCTGTCAATTTAACTAAATGGCAACTCTATGCACATCTTAATGCCAGATTGCTGTTTCATTAGGCTCCTTGTGGGTTATTCCTTCTTGGAATTGGCATTGCTCTAGCTAGAGCGGCAGAAAGGCAGGAGGGCAGAGGCTCCTCGCTGCTTGCGGAGGGCAGCAGGAGAGAAAAGAGGGTGCAGAGATGGATAGGGAGGCACGTTCCTTGGTACAGCCGGGCTGAGCTTGGCATGGGACCAGGCACAAAGGTATCTCAGCGTCGGGTTTGTAACCACAGCTGGGGCACGCAGGCAAGTGCTGACGGCTGCTGAATAGCGCTGCCGGATAGCGGTCGGAAATCTGAGATGGACGGGCGAGTGCTCTGAACGGGAGTGCTCTGTAGCTCTGCTGCAGGGGATGATCACAGAATCATAGAATGGTTGGGGTTGGAAGGGACCTCAAAGATCATCCAGTTCCAACCCCCCTGCCATGGGCAGGGACACCCTCCACTACACCAGGTTGCCCAAAGCCTCATCCAACCTGGCCTTGAACACTTCCAGGGACGGGGCATCTACAACTTCTCTGGGCAACCTGTTCCAGTGCCTCACCACCCTCAGAGGGAAAAATTTCTTCCTTATATCCAACCTAAATCTGCCCTCTTTCAGTTTAAAGCCATTGCCCCTCGTCCTATCACTACACACCCTTGTCAAAAGTCCATCTCCAGCTTTCCTGTAGCCCCTTTAGGTACGGGAAGGCTGCAATAAGATCACCCTGGAGCCTTCTCTTCTCCAGGCTGAACAGCCCCAACTCTCTCAACCTGTCTCCATAGCAGAGGTGCTCCAGCCCTCTGATCATCTTCATGGCCTCCTCTGGCCCTGCTGCAGCAGCTCCATGTCCTTCTTGTGCTGGGGATTCCAGAGCTGAACGCTGAATGATGGAGGATTAAAGACTTGCCCTACATTGACTCAGACTCGCAGGAATGAACCAAATAGACTTCCAGTACAACACAGTGCAGTGAGTGAGCACAGAGGAAACAGCCACAGCACAGGGCTAAGGCAAAGATGGGAAAGGGACAAATCCGAGCCCCTTCCCTCAGCCCAGCTCCAGCCCATCACGATGCCCTTCCCTCACTGCCCTCTCTGGCGCTGTAGCACTTCCAGGATTCTGGAACCCCACAGGTTGAACCTCCTCGAGCTGCAGCTGCCCACACCGACGTTGCTGCTCTTCACTGTGCTGGAAGTGCCCCGTGTTGGACGTAATCAAAGTTTTGTTGCAACCGTGGTTGAGAGTTTCCAGCCCTCCCCGTTGTCACTGGCAGCTTGAGCATCCCGATGGAGCTCCCTGATGAGATAAACATGTTTAAATATTAAAGAGTACACCAGACAGGTACAGTTTTGAATGATTCATTCAGGCTGGTGCTGCCAGTGCATGTGCTGCACAGCATGACTGGAGAGAAGTTGCAGAGGGTAAGAAAACTAATTTATTTAAAAAAAAAAAAAAAATCAAGTATTTGCTGTCTCCAGGGTCAGGTTTAGTGACAGGAGGCTGGCCATTACACAAGTGGAGGGTTTCCTTGCTGGGGAGCTCTGAGCATACAGGTCAGGCCAGAGCACAGGGGAGCAGCTAGGGAATTTTGGTCCCAGGCTAAACTGATTTCATTTATGGCATCCAGGGGAGTTCACACTGTGATTCCTAAACCACAGGTAACGTGAACTACTCTCCCCCATCCCACAGAACTCCTCCTAGGAAGCTGCTTCTCCTTGGGGGAGTCCCCTGCTCGAGGGCGAGGGGCTCAGTAAATGAGCCGCTGCATTCTGCACCTTGCCGGGAGGCTTTTGGGAAGGGACAATTGCGTTGGGTCTTCACAAAGTGCTGGCACGTGCACTGACCTGTCCCCAGCAGAGCGGGTCTGCTGGGGAGTTAGGAGCAGAGCTTACCAGGAGTCCAGTCTCCTACAAGCTCTCTTCCTGCTTAAATTTGTCAAGATTTTTTTTTTTTTCAAGGAAAGCAAGGTTTGCAGGAAGATGGGGATGGTATATACAAACACGTGCTTACTTATTTTTGTTTTACTTCCATTAGGTGTGTGGAAAAAGCTGGTAAGCTTTTGAACTTGGTGTCGCTATGAAAAGCTTGCCTGGTTTTTCCAACTGTATCATTTGGCTTAATAAAAGCTATTGCCTCTCCCTACAAACCCCGTTTTCTCTCGCACAACATGGCTGCACAGATAATGGCAGTTGTTTATATCCTCACAAATTTGTGTGACTGTAACAGCTACCTCTCAGACTTCAGAAGAGAAAGTAGGCATCGAAGTCATGGGGAGCATCAATTCTTATCACGCTGCCTCCTCGCACACAGAGAAAGCTCCGAAGGTGCGAGAAGTGCCACGACAATCCTTCCCCCGTGCCCCACTTGGGCAACGAGCCCAAGTCCCCGTCGCTGGGAAGGGCAGAGTTAATCACACCCTCTAAACGTTCAGGTCTACAGAGCCCTTCATTTTATTTTACACTCCCTCTCCCCTTTTTTTTTTTTAATCACTTAGACTTTTTTTAAAAGACAAAAGGAAGGCACCATGTGAAAACATCACTATGGAAACATCACGGGCTTACTTGTGCTTGCCTGCCAAGTGACTACCTAACTGAAGTTTTACATCCTATTGGATCACTGTTGGCCATCTGCTCTCCTTCAAACTTCTCTGAATTCCTCATTTCCCTGAAAAGTTCATTTTTAGAAAGGAAGGAGGAGGAGGCAAGGGGAGAATCCGGCATTCTTGGCTAGCTCAGAGCTATTGTGAAAAGAGGAAGATAACCTCACTTTGGGGCAGCCCCTTAAAAAGACAAAGATCCATGTTTTGCAAAGTAATTTCAGAGAAAATACCCCATTTATAGATGCACTTTAATGATAAGAGTATATATTGGCAGCCAGGAGGCAAAACAAACAAACAGCTGCTTCTAGTACTCTCACACTAATTGTCTTCCTCTCCCCTTCTCTCATTTAGTGTCAAGTGTATTTTCTTCTAAAATCTAACAGTTACTGCCTACACTGGAGCTGCTGGCTGCAGGCTCCTCAGCCTTGCTCCAAATAAAACACAGAAATAGATTTCCTGCCAAGCACCGGGGAAGTTTGAAGACTTTAGTTTTTAAAAATGTAATCTTTTTATCAGTGCCCTGAGCCTGCCAAAGGTAATTATGGGCCACGGCGCATTTACATTAATGCATAGGACCTACAGACATTTCAAAAGCTTAATGGAGAAACACGCTGAACGTACATCTCGAAAAATAAATTAATTAAATTAAACTGTCATGTAAAGATATCACTTAATTTCGCAGAGCGGAAGGCGCTCTTAATGGGAATGGAATGGATCAGTGAGCATTTCAAAACCCAAAGCTATAATTTAAATTGAGGCTCTCCTCTAGCGTGCGAGTCACAAGACATATTTATTACAGCTTTGGATCGTCAATCGTAATCGGTTTAGCAGAGACAAAGCCGTGCTGGTTTGCTTCCTTGCCCTCCCTAGCTGCTGCAACGTATTTTGATGTCAGACTATTGACAAGCAAACCAAAAGCTGAAATAAAATCATGTTTGCTTGTATGAGCTGGCAAAAATGCAGTCCAAGGTAAATGCAATGCTGAAGATCAAGCAGTAAGGGGAAAACGGTGACGCGAAGTATTTAAACATCTTTCCATAAACCTGTGGAATCTATTTTCTGCTGCTCTTGAGGCCTGCTGTGTGGCACCATAGATACAAACGGATAAAACTAAGTAAAAGCAATGGGAATATTAACAGCATCATTTATAAGCCACTGCTCTGAGTGTTCCAGGTGGCAGTAACAACTGAAGTCGTTGCCCTTGACGCACTTTTAGGGCTAGTGCCAAAGCCTGAGCCCCAGGTCCCCAGCAGGCAGACAGCAATGCTCTTGGTCCCATCAGCTCTTGATTCCCGGGGTGCCTCTGGCATGGTTTGCTGCAGAATTTTATTTGATAGCAACTGGTCCAAACCAAGCCTGTGCTTCCACAGCCATGAGCAATTGTCTCCTTCACGCTGACTAAGTGTTCCAAGAATGGTCCAATTTTTTTCTCACATTCTTCTCCTCTTGGAGAGGGACTTTTTCCAAGGGCATGTAGTGATAGGACAAGGGGCAATGGCTTTAAACTGAAAGAGGGCAGATTTAGATTGGATATAAGGAAGAAATTCTGCACTCTGAGGGTGGTGAGGCACTGGCACAGGTTGCCCAGAGAAGTTGTGGCTGCCCCATCCCTGGAAGTGTTCAAGGCCAGGTTGGATGAGGCTTTGGGCAACCTGGTGTAGTGGAGAGTGTCCCTGCCCATGGCAGAGGGGTTGGAACTGGATGATCTTTGAGGTCCCTTCCAACCCAAACCGTTCTGTGATTCTACCATTTTTTCTGTATTCTCCAATTCTCTTTCCTAAGTTCCTTTTCTGATCTGGACCACTGAAACTGGTCTCCTCACTGGGTTATAACTGCCTTCTTCCAGCCCCTGCACTGAGCTTAGCCATGGAGATGTTTCTCTGAGCCTGAACCTAGAGCCCTCTGCCCAGAATCTCCGTAATTTCTTGTGGAGCTCTCCAGTTTGTGAATCCAACTCTCAACGCTCACACTTCGGAAGAGCTGCAGCACATCAGTCAGGGACCGCTGCCCCAGGCACGCTCCGGGGTCATGGCATGGCCCTGATGAGCAGCTTGTCTTCAAACACAAGTTCATTTCTTTCTTTTATAAAAATGTCTGCGCAACTGCATTTATTCTTAGTCACACAGGTAATAGGATTTTAAAAGGAGAATGGGATACATTTTTGCCTTCAGCGTAATCTTTTAGCAGTTTCTTCCCCAAACTAATTATTATACTTTAAAAAAAAAAAAACAACACATCCAAACATGCCTCTTAATACTAGACTGGGGTTTTTTTTGCTCACACATTACACTATAAACAGGAGCATCTTTTATAACCTTTCTGTAACAGAATAGGTTTTATCTTGCTCTGCTATTCCCCTTTCATGCCCTTTTCTAAGATGCACATTATTACCCCTCATCGCTCTTAGGAGAATTTTATTTTTGTCACCCTCTTCAGTCTCCTTTGGCTTTGAGCAGGAGTTCAGCTGTTTTCTAAACGGCAGGTCACCACTCACTGCTGTCACAAAATATTTCTGCTCCACTTGTAAGGACTGCAGAGTTGGACACAGCTTTTAAGTGGGTTTTGTGCTCCTACCAGTAATCTTTCTACTTATTTACAAGGCTCCTACTGTCACACACTCTTGAATGCTAACAACATTCTTTGAAAGAAGGCAGTGGGGAAGGAAAGCGTTCTTAGCCACTCTACAGAAGAACAGGTGCCAAGAGATGTAGGTCCTGGTCCAAAACAATATGTAAGGTTCAATTCCTACTGTCACGAATGTCAGTGACAAGCCAGAAGTCTATCATCTTCATTAAATTTGGACTTCAGCGATGTCTTCAAGGTGTAAGAAAATGATGATCCAGTTGAGAACTGAATGTATGCATCTGTATAGATAGATAGCTATCACATCACCAGCCAAACACCATGACCACAGATGCGATCGTTTCTTTCCGATAAAGGCAGTGCAGTCATTAAAAATGGCCTTTTCCTAAATAGCTGTCTGGCTGATGAGCTCTCACAGGTCCACAGCTCACAAAATCTGCAAACTTCTTTTGGTTATAGAAAGGAAAACATTCAGAGGGCTGTAATGGGAGAATAGGATAGGTCACAGGTGCCAGTTAAAGGGCTGAAGTTAAAGGAATACTATTTCTAAACTCTGAAAATAGCTATTCTGATAAAAATGCCTCTTTCCCATGTCACTTTGTAAACAATAAGTAAATACATACACAAAATACAAATTCTAAGCTATTAGGAGCCATGGTGACAAAATAATGCTTTAATACTATTTTAAAAAATAATGCTTCAGTATTAAAAACCAACCCTTTTGAAAGTATTTATTTGAAACATCTAAAAGGTTTAATTGTATTCAGTTTTTAGAGTCACAGAATTCTAATCACTCACATTTGAAAAAAAAAGTAAAGGCATTTCTCAAATTTCTGAATATCAGCCAAATAAACTACTAAGTTTCATGCTTAAGCTAAGTATCCACCAAGAGGTACCGCATCGAGATCGAACCGTACTTGTATTCTTAATTCCTCAGTGGAACTGTAAGGCCCTCTTCTGGATTATAAACGACTCCGTGGGCAAGCAAAGTGCATGGAAACGACAAACCAAGCAACGCTACAAAAAGATAAACATTGCAAAGATATTTTCTTCATACTATTCCTAATTTCATTTCCTGGTTTTCATACGTATCTGCCCATCTGTTACTATAGTTTAGTAGCAGAGAACAACTTCTGAGCAGATCCTTAGTGATAAAGCATTTCTTAATACTAATATTCACGAGAGGGGCGGACAGTCTAAAAAGAGTTGTGAGAAAGAGTTTCTCCACCACTTTGTATGAAGATGCTGTGCAGCTAAAGGATGCTTGCTTATGCTTATTAGCAATAGCACACACAGACTGAGACGTGATTCTGCAGATATACCTGTCTGCATGGGTACGTGTGACTTCCAGAAGCGATGTCTGAAAATTTGGCTTATGCTAGGGGGAGCACAAAAAGCAATGAAGAACCATCACCATTGTCTTACCTCAAATCTTCAAGGACTGCAAAAGTCCTCGCCTCTTTCGATTAAATATACACACACGCATGCACGGTGAAGGTCTTACAAATGTAATTTTCCAAGAGATTTACTTGGATTTGCCTAAGCAAACATTTACTATTGAAAAGCAAGATGCTTCTCCACAGACAGAAAGAAAGAAAATACTCTAGAATGTGCTGTACAGAATTGCATCGTTTTAATGGATCCATCTGGCTGTAAACAAGTGAACTTGAACCACCAATTTTCCTCTTTCTAAAATCAGCCACGACTTCTGCTTGTTCACGTATGATAACAAGAAATCACACACACAGAAACACAGGGACAGGTAGGAATTATCCTATTGATAAAAACTCTACACAGAACATTAGACCAAGTTTAATTGGACTGTACGTTTTTAAAAAAGCAGGAAGCTGAATAAAACTTCCCATCTCATTTTTTGGGTAAGTTTCTGTCTCCCATCAGCGTAGGGCTAATTACGATGGTCCTTTTTCCGTACTTTCGATTTTGGTGCTGCCAAGAAGAAACAGAAAGGGAGAAAAACCATCAGAAGTGAACTACAGTAACACCAGTGCCAGCATTCTCTTAAATTAGGCTGGGATCAAACCGGATCCATTAACGTGAAACCTACCATTGGGATTTTCTTGTCTGTAGAAAGCTTTTAACATTTCCACTGCTTCTTTGGCGCGATAGCCAGAAATGCACTGTTCAAATCAGAATGGTGATCATGAGCACATCTGAGAATAACATATTCTATGCTTCACAATAATGCCCTAAGCACAGAATAATTGTCAACAACTGCACTGTCTATTCCACTGATTTAACATGTACCTTGAACTATCTTGGGGTCAGAAAATCTCCTTTTCATGTTTTCCTCATACATTGGAAAAATACTAGGTTGAGGTTTAGCAAAGTAAATAACTTCCCTAATAACTTAGTTAGAAATTGGAGATTGCATAAAAATTTTACAGAAGTTCCTAAGAAAGTTTGTTTTTTCTTTCTCGTTAACATGTTTCCAACTTACTTCATATACTCTTCAAGCAGACATACACCTAGGTATTTGCAGATAAGATTCCTATCAGACAATGTATGTCCACACACCTACTCTTTATTCCTAACAGTCACCTCTCAGATGGTTTTGGTCTTTCAAAAATATTTTTCCAGGCCCTGAACATTAATGATAAAGCATTTAAATGTCAGTAACACTACTGAATCTCCACCCACACTAGAAAATAATGAATTACACCTATACATCCCACTGCAGTTGCCCACAGAAACAAAGGATCTGTAGTAGCAAGAATCTTCTCCTCTCTTTTTTCTGAACATATAGAAAAATCAAATACCATGTGCCAGTGTTAGCAAATGAACACTCTTCCAGCACTGACTATAAAATTTAATTCAGATGCTAGTCTCACAAACACCCTGACAGAAAGATGCTTAGTATGTTTATACTGGACTATATTGTCTTGCTGACTAAAATTCTTTCTAAACCTTGAGCCTTAAGTGCTTATTTACAATGCTGAAATATATCACTTATTTTTTACATTATTTAAATCAAAAATGTTAAGTGTGGAAAAGAACTGCAAGAACCCTAATCAGTATCCTTATACAAGGCAGGATCAGCTACAACTGCGTCTAATGCAATAAATATAACACTATAAATACTCTCCATCTATATGCAGGTACAGGTGTATAGGTAAACTAATATAAAGCCGTAAAATGTCTACATTTATGTATACAGTACCTCCACTGAATGCTTGTCAGCCTTCCTTAAATGACAAAGATGCTAAAACTCAGTGATTTACTAAGTTGCTGTTACTTGATCTTTATTGATTATGCATTTGTACATTCTGCAGTTTAAAATAATTTTTCCCTCATCTCTTCCTGCAGCATACACTTACTGTTCTAAGGATTACACATATTTTACATATATCTATTCCTTACCTTGTTCCATAAGTATAATTCTTTCCTTTCCCCTTTGATGCATCCTTTTAAATATTTTAAGATTGTCATCAGGCTTCTCCTCAATTTTCTTTAAATTCAGGACTTAATTTGTTTACATTATTTTCTTGTAAAGTCAAGTTTACTTGACTTCTGATCATCTTTCATCGTTGTTCTCTTAAACTGATGCATAACATTCTCAAAGCATGGTAACGAAGCCAGACACAGTACCCTAGCTGAAAAACAAAGGAAAACATTTTACAGCTTACTTCAAATGGTTCTCCTGTGTCTACCATATCATCAGACGAGATGCTCAAGACTGAGCCACAGCCTCCAAATCGCTCATTTCGACAGCCATATACGACCCGTGGAATTTATGTGAAAGAGTTAAGGCATTAAATGAAAAGCAAGCAGGAAGTAAAGTAGTCTGACTTAAGTAGTAATTCAGTTTCACTAAAACGTGCTTGTACTTTTCAAGCTAAATTAGTTCGCACTACAATTCCTCCCCCATAAAATCAGAACTTACTCCTGAGTAATGGAAGATGCACTGCTGAAGAGGCACACCCAGCCTTCCTCGGAAAAGGAGAAGCACGAATCCCACAGCAGAGGTGTACAAAGCCATGGTTTACTGATTGTCACATTCATAGAATCATGGAATGGTTTGGGTTGGAAGGGACCTCAGAGATCATTCAGTTCCAACCCCCCTGCCATGGGCAGGGACACCCTCCACTACACCAGGTTGCCCAAAGCCTCATCCAACCTGGCCTTGAACACTGCCAGGGATGGGGCAGCCACAGCTTCTCTGGGCAACCTGTTCCAGTGCCTCACCACCCTCAGAGGGAAAAATTTCTTCCTTTTATCCAATCTAAATCTCCCCTCCTTCAGTTTAAAGCCATTGCCCCGTGTCCTATCACTACACGCCCTTGTAAAAAGCCCCTCTCCAGCTTTCCTGTAGCCCCCTTTAAGCACTAGAAGGCTGCAATAAGATCACCCCGGAGCCTTCTCTTCTCCAGGCTGAACAGCCCCAACTCTCTCAGCCTGGCTCCAGAGCAGAGGTGCTCCAGCCCTCGGATCATCTCTGTGGCCTCCTCTGGACCCGCTCCAGCAGCTCCACGTCCTTCTTGTGCTGGGGACTCCAGAGCTGAACGCAGTATTCCAGGGGGGGTCTCACAAGAGCAGAGTACAGGGGCAGAATCACCTCCCTCAACCACTTTACACAGTAACAGTAACACCTCTGACGTGTATTTTCACATCCCTAAGATAAATTGTGTTTGTCATAGCTCCATCATTTCTTTTTCACTCCTGAGTCTCCCACTATTTACCACGCAGTAAACGGAGGTGGGCGCAGACTCTCAAACCATAAAACGGCCCCTCTGTTGGCTTTGCCTGGCAGTACCAAGTCCTTCCATGTGGGTTCACTGCCAAGAGAGTAACATTTTGACATGGGGTTTCCCGCATGAATAGGCATGGAAGGATACTCATCAAGCGCACGGCGGCTGCGCACATGATGCAAGGCTCCACAGTTACATACAACACTGAGTGTGGAAACACTTCTGTGTAATCTCGGTCATGCTGCTTGCACCAGTCAAGGACCTGATCGATTGCCACCATTTCCGCATGTCGAGTAGCCTAGGAGACAAAAAAAAACATTTCCTTCAAGTCTGCAGTGATTCATAGCTTTAGGCTTATTTGTACCAGATACAAATGAAATAAAACACAATATCGTAAAATTATTGTTATTATTGAAATCCTCAATATGTATTCAACCTCAGTCTCATATGCAGCACACACAAGATCCACAAGTGCAAACCAGGTTTTTTTTCTTTTACCTGTTCCTGGGCAGAGGAGTCTGCTCAGAAGTTCTCCTCTCTCTGTCATGCCATAGTAGGACATGACATGAAAGCTCTGCTTGGGGCTTAAGGGACACGCAAAGCCCAACAGAACACCTGATCGAGCCCAATGTG
The DNA here is from genome assembly GCF_009769465.1 of Tauraco erythrolophus. NCBI lineage: Eukaryota > Metazoa > Chordata > Aves > Musophagiformes > Musophagidae > Tauraco > Tauraco erythrolophus. The sequence continues at coordinate 2,802,558 of NC_141466.1, read as the reverse complement.
TTTCCAGGAGCAAGAAGGCAGGCCAGGTTAATTCTCTGGAAGCACTAAGAAACTGCTCCTACCTGGTAGGTTTTCCTCCCTCTGATGACGTTACTGTGCTTGCACAGAATGTATGCAATAATTTCAGCATGTTTCTGGAACTGCTTAGCCTACTGTGTAGACACAGTATTTTCGGTTTGCATCAGGTTTAACGCTGCCTGGGAATATGCACGTGTACAGTTCAGTCTCTCAAGTAACAGGTAGGGGTTGCAGCATACACCTGATTACAAAAAGACAGAAGAAGATTGAGTTCTCTTTTTAAATCCAAGATGACACAGAGCTGCTGGAGCAGGTCCAGAGGAGGCCATGAAGATGATCCGAGGGCTGGAGCACCTCTGCTCTGGAGACAGGCTCAGAGAGTTGGGGCTGTTCAGCCTGGAGAAGAGAAGGCTCCGGGGGGATCTTATTGCAGCCTTCCAGTACTTAAAGGGGGCTACAGGAAAGCTGGAGAGGGGCTTTTTACAAGGGCGTGTAGTGACAGGACAAGGGGCAATGGCTTTAAACTGAAGGAGGGGAGATTTAGATTGGATATAAGAAAAAAATTTTTCACTGTGAGTGTGATGAGGCAGTGGCACAGGTTGCCCAGAGAACTTGTGGCTGCCCCATCCCTGGAAGTGTTCAAGGCCAGGCTGGATGAGGCTTTGGGCAACCAGCTGAAGTCTCAGTGGTCACACCTTCTGGAGACACAAAGCACAATGCCCTCCAGCAGAACAATGCCTCAGAACTAGTACAGCTACTGCAACTCACAAGTGGAAGTTGGGGCTATTCTAATTTTGTGCCCCTCAGATCAGAAGAGACATGAATACCAGATTGGCTTTTCAACTTCTGAGCAGGAATTGAAAGCACATAAAAGCAGTAAGCCTTCACTACCAAAAGAAAACATGCCTCTAACCTACAGCACTGCTTTGTACTGGGTGCACCGAGTAGCTTTTAGCCCTCTGCTGATCTTGGGAGTGCAAGTTCAGAAAAAACATGCAGCTGCTGTAAGTCCTATGGGTTTCTGTGGTAATAGAAGACAGCTACCCAAAAGAGATTACATAATACAAAAATATTACTAGACTCCAGTACACTCACATCTTAAGTAACACATACCAGTTTGGTCATCTCACCTCATGAAGACATGGGAACGCCATGGAAAATTCACCCCAGGGTGAGAAGGAATTATGCAGTTACAGACCAGCCTCCGTGCAGAGACTACCTAGCCTATGGCTCTCAACTCACCAGATACAGTCATTAGTTTTCCAAGTTAAGATGACTACAGTAGAGGTTTACAAAAATCAAGAAAAATGTGGAAAAGGAAATATTAAATTGTCATTTATTTCTTCTCATAACAAGCGGGCACCCAATGAAATTATCGGGCAGCAGATTTAAAACAAACAAAAGGAAGTACTCTTTCACCAAGCATGTAATTAAATTGTGGAACCCATTGCCACAGGATGCTATGGAAGCCAAAAACACAAATGAGTTCAAAAAAGGTTTAGACAAATTCGCAGAGGAGATGTGCACAGACAGCTATCAGAAACAATGATCCAGATCAGTCTCGAGCTCTGGAAGTCTCTAAGCTATTCACTTTCAGAAATGGAAGGAATATGCAAGGGGAAGGTTTCCACTATTCTCTTCCTGTTTCTCGAGCTCCTTCCTTAAGCATCTGCTAAAGGTCCCTCTTTTTAAAGACAAGATATGGGGGAAAAACTGACCTTCTAGGTCTGTGTTAAGATTTCATTTTGTATTGAGCTATGACTGGGTAGCCTTTTTTATTGACTTGCTGTGTGTAAAACACTCAAAAAAGATGATTTTTGAGTCACTGACTCAATTCATAAACTTCTATAAGCCCCTACTATTTTTTAACTTCCCCAATCTGATGTGTTATTTTAAAGCCAAGAAAACAAAAGCAGGTAAGAGTAGCAAGGGAAAAAGAGAATGTGTTAGTGGCAAACAGTGTTCCAAGGAGAAATTATTTGAAGCTGACATCAGTGGGGAAAAAGCCTTGACAAAGCCTTAAAGTAGTGTCCCAAACTGTGGCAAATAGTTTATAGACAAATAAAGATGCCACCACCGCCCTGAAAAGCTTGCCTTCTAAATCTGGGACAAGAATTAACAAGTGACAGTAAAGGGGGCTGAAGCTCAAGGTTCTATATTATCTTGTGGCTTCATTAGTAATTTAAGAGTGCAAAGAACACTTCATTTTGAATTATCATGTACTGTACTTGGGCAAAGACAAACGCTACAATGACCCAAGAGAAGATAACAGAGGAGAAATCTGCATGGATCAAGAGCAGATGTAAGACAGACAGCATTTTAGTGGGAAGCAAATCACTGCATCACACCTGGGAATAAAGATGCCAAAAAAAAAAAAAAAAAAAAGAATTCTAGTCGAGAAGGGTCACATACATTATAAGCAAGAAAATCTTCAGGTTGGTCTGAGGCAAGACCGTGAACAAGCAAGTGTGGGAGCTGCCAGAGGGAACACAGTACTGGCACCAGTTGTGGCTGTACCGCCAGGCTGCTGAAAACAAACGCCTTACACACTTTTGTTGCACTATTGCCCAATGAACACAAGTAATGACATGTCTGACTATTTTGAAAAGCTGATGCCACAGCCATGCTCCTAAAAAAAATAAAATAAAACAAAACCACAGCTGTATGCAAATTTCCTTCTTCCAACAGCAACTTCTTCTGGAAGAATGTGATGATGATCAACAATTTTGCAAATAACTTCCAAAGAGTAGACGGCCGTGTCCCTGACATAGAATCATGGAATGATTAGGGCTGGAAGGGACCTTCAAAGGTCATCTAGTCCAACCCCCCTGCAAGGAACAGGGATATCTCCAACTAGATCAGGTTGCTCAGGGCCTCGTCCAACCTGGCCTTGAATGTCTCCAGGGATGGAGCATCCACCACCTCTTTGGGCAACCTGTGCCAGTGTTCTACAACTCTCACGGTAAAAAATTTTTTCCTAATATCCAACCTGAATCTACCTCTCTCTATTTTAAAACCATTACCCCTTGTCCTATCACAACAGGCCCTCCTGAACAGCCTCTCCCCATCTTTCTTGTAGGCCTCCTTGAGGTACTGGAAGACCGCTATAAGGTCACCCCGGAGCCTCCTCTTCTCCAGGCTGAACAGCCCCAACTCTTTCAGCCTGTCCTCATAGGAAAGGTGCTCCAGACCTCTTATCATCTTCGTGGCCCTCCTCTGGACCCTCTCCAACTGGTCCATGTCCTTCTTATGTTGGGGGCTCCAGAACTGGACGCAGTACTCCAGGTGAGGTCTCACGAGGGCAGAGTAGAGGGGGAGAATCACCTCTCTCGACCTGCTGGCCACGCTCCTCTTGATGCAGCCCAGGATGCAGTTGGCCTTCCGGGCCGCAAGAGCACATTGCCGGCTCATATTGAGCTTCTCGTCCACCAGTACTCCCAAGTCCTTCTCCTCAGGGCTGCTCTCGATCCATTCACCACCCAGTCTGTATTTGTTCCTGGGTTTGCCATGACCCAGATGTAGGACCTTGCATTTGGCCTTGTTGAACTTCATGAGGTTGGCACAGGCCCACCTCTCCAGCCTGTCGAGGTCCCTCTGGATGGCATCCCTCCCTTCCAGCGTGTCGACGGCACCACACAGCTTGGTGTCATCGGCGAACTTGCTGAGGGTGCACTCCATGCCACTGTCCACGTCACCGACAAAGATGTTGAAGAGGGCCAGGGCAGAAACAAAGCATGCATGGTGAGAGGAGACAGACTGAAAACCCCAACACAAGAAGGACATGGAGCTGCTGGAGCGGGTCCAGAGGAGGCCACGAAGATGATCAGAGGGCTGGAGCACCTCTGCTATGGAGACAGGCTGAGAGAGTTGGGGCTATTCAGCCTGGAGAAGAGAAGGCTCCGGGGTGATCTTATTGCACCTTCCAGTACTTAAAGGGGCTACAAGAAAGCTGGAGAGGGACTTTTTACAAGGGTGTGTAGTGATAGGACAAGGGGCAATGGATTTAAACTGAAAGAGGGGAGATTTAGATTGGATATAAGGAAGAAATTTTTCCCTCTGAGGGTGGTGAGGCACTGGCACAGGTTGCCCAGAGAAGCTGTGGCTGCCCCATCCCTGGAAGTGTTCAAGGCCAGGTTGGATGAGGCTTTGGGCAACCTGGTGTAGTGGAGGGTGTCCCGGCCCATGGCAGGGGGGTTGGAACTGGATGATCTTTGAGGTCCCTTCCAACCCAAACCATTCTGTGATTCCATGAAAAAAAATGAGAGCTTTCAGCAACTAAATATTTTTGCCAAAATGAGCAGTTCAGGAGCAGAACAAAAGAGGGCATACAGAAGACACTACCTGCTCCTAACTCCAGTCAGTTAAATCAGAGGACGCGGAGACTTACTTAAGGAAAAGACAGGGAATCTATTTGACACAAACCTAGTGGCAAGTTGATTCCTGAGCAATGGCAAAATTGTGAGGAAGGACTGCACATCTAACTGGCTAGATGACCATTTTTTAAAAGTGGAAAGAAAGTTTGTGAGGAGTGAAAAAAGCCAACAGCAAAGGCTAAAGGAAGAACTGCCAAACGTCAACCTTGCAAAACAAATTACATAAAGAGTTAAAATGTCTTGAGACAAAACATGTGAAAAAGGAGTTAGAGCTACTATAATGACCTTGAGATGACACTCGAAAATAATTATAGTACTACTCCAAACCAAAATACTTTTGCCTTTTCAGTAAAAATGACACAGAGAACATGGTCAAAAGGCACAATAAGAGTATGGAAGCAGAAATTACAGCATGTGGTACACAGAATTATGACATTAAAATGATGAAATTGCCTATGGCATGGAAGAGGGATGAGGGGCAAAACCCCAAGTTGATAGATCATCTCTGTCAGAAAAATACAAAGAACCTGTGCATGAGGCTGAAGGACAAACAATTCTGACCTACAGAACCAGGATAGTCTCAAGAGCAAAACATGCAACACAACAAACTTTGAAGGTAATATTATAAGGGCTAGTCTCTAAAAGGGGAATTAAATAAAATTCAATGTGGATTTATATAACATAGCTGACACTAAATTAATCTTGTAACTTTCTTTGACAAATGTTTTTTCTAAGGCAAGAGAAACACCAGTCTCACCTCTCTGAACTTCTACCTGGCACAGCACAACAGGTGAAACTATTGTCAGTCTGGGGAAGACAGCATACCACAAGAAATGTAAGGTGAGCAGCAAAGACAAGAAGCTGTATTGAAAGGGGAAATATTTATCCAGAGGGAGCTAATTAGCAAAGCTGCTCAAAGATAATTTTGCTTAAATGTTTTCAGTTGTGACATTGGCATTAACTGGAGAAACACCTACAGAAAACCGTTGAAGATATGATGTCTTTCACATGATGAATAACATCACCAGAAGAGAAAAGTTAGAGTATCACTCAAGAAGGGGATGGCCTTATAGATGGAGTAAAAAAACCAAAACAACAAATTAAGAATAACAAAACAGCAGTAAAGACCAAAGCAGCTTCAGAAAAGATGAGTGGACTTATTTCCAGGAAGACTGGGAAGTATTACTGCTATCAAGCAAGGCACAAGAGAAAATCCATCTGGAATGAAGTATGCAGTTCTGATTAAGTGAATTCAAGAAAGATGAATCAAAGCTGGAACGGACGTCTACAAGACTTATTAAATGAAGACCGAAAGAAAGCCTACCTTCTGAGAGGAGATTAAACAGCTGGCTTGGGGAAAACAGGGAAAAACAAAAGCCAAAAGGGAATATGACTTTAAAGACCTCCAAGCTATGTAAAATAAAGGATGATGCTGGCACAAGAACAGAGAGATACAAACGGACCATAAAAAGCTTAAAACTGGAAATCAGATGTTTTCTAGCCATCCGAGGAATGATATTCTGCAGAAGTCCTCCAATGTGAGGTGAGACAAGAAATTGTTTCAAAATGGATTTTGACAGATTTATGGTGTCTGCTGGAACTGCCTCAATAGTTCAAGAGGGTTTTTTCCCCCCCCAGGATTGTTCCTAAATAATGCCAGAAATCATTAGGACGAACTGAAAACAATTTCCTGCATTCAGATTTCTCAGTAAGTGCTTCTTTCAAGCTCACATTTTCTTTTAGACTAAACAGAGCAATTAAGCATCTGATACAAAATTTAGAAGCACTGAGTACCCAGCATCTCCAAACACTGTAATATAAGCATTTATGAAAATTAAGCCACAAAAGAATTGAAACTTGAGCTAAACAGAAATTGAAAAAAAAAGGACTGGCTTTTAAAGATATTAACAGTTTAACTGTTTCCAAAATGCAGACGAGTTTTGGAAATCAGGCTGCTTGGATTTAAGTACATACCTTCAGGCAACCCTGATGTTAATATCAAGGGAGTCCTAAAGCTTCACTAATAGTTGATTCTGATTTTATTATCAGTCAATTTTTACACAGCATTAGTATCTCTGGCACAGTTTTCCCAAGAAGTGTCTGCTTCCCCACAATGTTTACACCGATTTAACTAGAAATAACCAGCTCCTCTGTCATCTTTCTTGAGTTGTATTAGAATTATTTTAATATGTTATGGATTGTCCCATAGCACAAGTTAGTATCATGATGCGTTTTTACTGTTACATTTTTGAACTTAAAAGACTCGTTTTCACCTTTCATTATATGTTTTCAGATGTGAGACATCTAATGTAAGTTACAGTCAGATTGTGCAATCAGATGCATTTATACAAAACTTCCAGTTGCATAAAATCCCTATTGCCTTTAATGAGTCTCTCAGCATGTATAAGATCTAATTTGATGGCTAAAATTGCAAGCATCATGTCTAACATTTACAGGCAATATAGTTTAGAAAAAACAACTTTGTCTAAGGAACAATTTTTGTAAACTAAACGTCAGATTTTGTTAGCCTACACATTCTGCAACTCTATGCAACTTCCCAACTCGTTGTCTTTCCCTCATCCCTTCCAAAATTAGACTATTGTTCATTTATTCCTTTGTTTGTACGGCAGTTTTCCTAGAAAAGCAACAGAGCTGGATTTCCAATGTATATTCCATCGTTTTTTGGATAGCCTTATCACGTGACACAAAACCACCAGTTTGCTAACAACGTACGCTGCTTCTGAAGTGTCTATGGAACAGAACAGCTACAGAAGGACATGGAGCTGCTGGAGCGGGTCCAGTGGAGGCCACGGAGATGATCCGAGGGCTGGAGCACCTCTGCTATGGAGACAGGCTGAGAGAGTTGGGGCTGTTCAGCCTGGAGAAGAGAAGGCTCCGGGGGGATCTTATTGCAGCCTCCCAGTGCCTAAAGGGGCTCCAGGAAAGCTGGAGATGGACTTTTTACAAGGGCGTGTAGTGATAGGACAAGGGGCAATGGCTTTAAACTGAAAGAGGGGAGATTTAGGTTAGATATAAGAAAGAAATTCTTTACATTGAGGTGGTGAGGCACTGGAACAGGTTGCCCAGAGAAGTTGTGGCTGCCCCATCCCTGGAAGTGTTCAAGGCCAGGTTGGATGAGGCTTTGGGCAACCTGGTGTAGTGGAGGGTGTCCCTGCCCATGGCAGGGGAGTTGGAACTGGATGATCTCTGAGGTCACTTCCAACCCAAACCATTCTGTCGTTCTATGAACTTCGACAGAAAGGCCGCACAGGTCACGCCTGTCTCACTCTCAACCCCCGGCTGACTTCGGAGGCCTCCCGAGGGCACGGCTGAAACCCAAACGCCTCCCAGGGCCCAGGGCGCCTCCGGTTTACACCACGACTTGACGATCGCCCCTGCTCTGCACCCGCCCGCTCCCCCACCGCGGCGGGCGCCGAAATGGCGCTTTCCCAGAACTGTCCGTGCTCTCCCCAGCCGCCGCCGCCACGGCCGGGGGTGGAAGCGCCGGACCGGGACCCCCCGCCATCAACTCACGTTCTTCGTCTCGTTCACCTCGTTGCCGCCCCTCCCGATGACCTCGCCGTTGTACACCAGGAGGCAGCCGACGGGAACCTCCCCCTTCTCCAGCGCCTCCTTAGCCTGCAGGACAGACGGACACGGACAGACAAGGAACAGGGCGTTAGCTGCGGGAAGGACGAGCCAGGCCTTAACGAGGCCCCGTTCTTCCCGGGGCTCCCGCCTCCCCTCAGGCCGCCTCCGAGGCGTCCCACAGCGGCAGAGCGGAGCCCGACCGCCCGCGGCTGAGGGGGACGGCGGCAACGCCCCAGCCTCCGCCCGCACTGACCACATCGAGGGCCTGGTCCATCCAGGCCACTGCTGCCGCCTCCTCCTCCTGCTCCATGGCCGGCACCGGCGGAGCGCGGGCCGTGTTTCCGGGGGGCCGGGCAGCGGGGCACCGCGGGCGGGGCTGCCGCTAGCGCTACCGCCCCTTCCGCCGACGCGGGGAGGAGAGGGGCGGCCGGGCCGGGCGCGCAGGATGCTCCGGTCGCTCTGGAGTTTCCTCAAGCGGCATAAGAAGAAATGCCTCGTCCTCGGCACCTTCCTGGGCGGTGAGTGCCCGGCAGCCGGGCCGAGAGGGCGGCGGCGGGCGGTAACGGGGCTCGGTGTGGAGCCGGCCTCGGGGCCGTGGGGCCTCCCGGTTCCCGCTTGGAAGGCCGCCTCAACGGCGGGGGACGAGTCCGCGGTGGTCGGGCGGGTTCCCTCGTCTGCCGCCGAGCGCCGCGGGCCCGCCCGGCTTCGTCCCTGCCTCGGCGGCGCCGCGGTCGGGCGGCTGTTGGCGCAAGGAGCTCCGCGGTGGCACCAGCCGTACCCACCGGCCGCCTGGGCGGGAGCCCGGGTGGCAGGAGGGTTGTTCTCGTCGGAAAAACCTCCGTGTCATCCTGCGAGTCCCGAAACATTGGGATTCGGGTTGCCTGGGAGTTCTTCCGGCGGGTTGGAAACCGCGTTTGACCGTGGGAAGTGTTCTGGTTTTAGGACAGAGGCTGAAAGCCCGTGCTTTTAGAAGTGGCTTGTGCCTCGAGGGGAATTGTCAAGTGTAAACCCACTGCAGACACAAAACTTTACTGGAGAGCAGGATTTACATGAATTATTCAAGCTGTTCTTTCTCCCTTAGGGCTCTTATCCAGCCTGTAAGGTGGTTATGGTCTGCTGGGCTCCTTCTTTCCTTGGAGTTACTATAGGGTTACTTTTAGTCAGAATTGGAGCTGTTCCTCTGTTTAATTAGAAAGTGCATGTCTCTAACTGGAGATTAGATACTTCTCAAAAGGTACAGCCATGTCTTTGCATGTGCAGTCATCAGGTGTACTTGTATCTTATGCAAATGACACAGAATTAAATATTGCAGAGTTGCTAAGGGAAGTTTGTGTTTGTTTATACCCACTGGAATGTGCCTGAACAGTGAAATGTTCTGAGGGCTACAGGGTTTTTGCAGGACATTATGCCTTGTGTTCAGGTGAGGTCTCTTGTGAAGGTGAATCGTGTGTTCTTCAGACTTGCCTTGGTTGTTGTCCTCTGCATCTTTTCAGCATGAATTCCTTCTGGGTTTTTCCAAAGAGTGCCAATTAATACACAATCATAGGATAGATGATGATTGCTGAAGTACTTGTCAGACCACTTGTCAGGCCTCAGCTGCGGGTTTTCGGGCTCTGCAAGTACAGCAGAGCCAGTTTCTGAGCCACCACACTTACAGCCCACCGTGTTAACAGAGTTAATTTAATATTCCAGGCTGCAACCTGCAAGCCGTTCCCTCTCCCCTCCAGCTGTCTTTGTGAGAGTGGTGGGTGGACAAATGGGAATAGCAAAACCAGCAGTTGTCCCAGTTTCAGCTGGTAAATGTGGATCAATGTCCAAGTGGGAAAGCAGATATCAGGGAGCTTGTGGCTCTTAGTAGTCCTCATAGAATCACAGAATGGTTTGGGTTGGAAGGGACCTCAAAGATCATCCAGTTCCAACCCCCCTGCCATGGGCAGGGACACCCTCCACTACACCAGGTTGCCCAAAGCCTCATCCAACCTGGCCTTGAACACTTCCAGGGATGGGGCATCTACAACTTCTTTGGGCAACCTGTGCTAGTGCCTCACCACCCTCAGAGTGAAGAATTTCTTCCTTATATCTAATCTAAATCTCCCCTCCTTCAGTTTAAAGCCATTGCCCCTTGTCCTGTCACTACATACCCTTGTAAAAAGTCCCTCTCCAGCTTTCCTGTAGCCCCCTTTAGGTACTGGAAGGCTGCAATAAGATCCCCCCAGAGCCTTCTCTTCTCCAAGCTGAGCAGCCCCAACTCTCTCAGCCTGTCTTCGTAGGAGAGGTACCTGAACTCTTAAATTCATCATGTATAAACAGCTCTCTGCCAGCCTTCAAACCATCCTAATATACTGAAATTGTGGACTTTTCCCACAAGTACACTTAAAAAAATAATTTGGGGACTAAAAGTCATTTAAAGTATGACCAATCCAAAAAAAAAAAAAAAAAACCCCAAGATGCTCCTCTTGTAATAAGTGTTTCAAGTTCTGACTGAAAATATTGAACTATGCTGTCATTGCCTGCAGCATGGTTCAAGTACCTGTTTCCTCAGGTCGTGTCGTATGAGGACTCCGTAGCGAATTGCTTTTTTGTATTTAAGACTTTGTAGTCAATCAGGGCATCCACAAGCAGGAGAACATCATTAGCTGCAACTTGCACCAGGGTATTTTAGGGCCACCTGGGAGATGGAAGGATTCACTGCAGAGTGCTGCACTACAGTTGTTCAGCAGCTGAATCTTGAGTGCTTTGGCCATCTACGTATTGGTTATGGATCAGACCTTAAAATAACTCCAGGAGCTATGGTAATACCACCACCATTGAATCAGAACTCTGAGATCCACAAGAGACTTTCCTCCAAAAATTACTGCCTCACGTTGAAAGGTAGAATGCAACTTCATGTAACTGCTTTTACTTGAAGACAGAATATTTGGAAGTGGCTGAAAAATTTAAAAAAAGCATCCAGATCTGCTGATTTACTACCAGAGACTAGAATCTACATCTCTCTGGTGTTGGTTGGTTGTTTTTTTTTTTTTTTTAAAAGAGCTGTAGGTGCATTTTCTGCGAAGGAGGATATAACAAGGAAAATGGGGCATCACAGGGTTTAACGATTTTAGATCTTTAACTGGCACGTGGTCAGAGATTAATGTGAATATTTAATGATTCATTAGACAGTACAGAAGAGTCTCTACAGTATTACTGATACTATGTTGTATGAGTGTTGTGTTACTGAAGAATTATTGCACCAAAATCCGAGTCAGTTGGTAGCCTTTCCTGTGTTTACTGAGATGGATTCCTTCTGTGTTATCAGTGGCTGTCATTCTTAGCGTACTTTCTGTCAATGCCCACACTGCAACAGATTTTTCTGCTTATGAAGATACAAAACTCGTAAAATAAGAGCTCAAACTGAGGGAAAAGCAACTGAAATGGGTGTAATTTTCCCTGAACAGTAGAGCAGGGTTGAGAAGACCTCAGCTTAGCAGAGGCCCTGTACAAACTCTTGCTTCAGAAGTCTGTTCTTTTAGCAACATCAAGTAAATTGCATACTAAAAAGACTTGCATCTCTTCAGGCAAGCAAAATGTAGTGTTCTGGGATCAAACCCACTATAAATATTTGAAGCAGAGAGAGGTAGCATGATGGAGCTGCAAGGGTTGTAATGTTCCCTCATTCTTACTGGATGGGTAGATTTCCCTTAAAGTGGTTTGTATCTCGGTGCTCAGCGTTGGAGGCAGGTTTCAATGGGTATTACAAAACAATTTGCTGTTGAAATTCTCGTGTTGCAGTAGAAGAGCAAGTTCAGGTGTGTCTGCGGTGTGTGGTTCTGATTCCAGTGGTGAAGGAATTGGTGCCCAATTTCGTCTGTTGCAACCCTTGGCTTACAGGAGGAGCGTTTCAGGTCAGAGGTCTGCCTGCTTAGCGAAGTTCCCTTGGTTTGTGGGTGCGTACAGGGGTGTTAAAAAGGTACTTATCCTCTTGGCACCACTGAGTCCCACCAAAACCTATTTAATTTAAACACGGTTTTCAACCACAACGGGACAGTTGTGTGTCAGCTGATGCACAGCTTGCTTGTACATAACAACAAACCATGACTTATGGAGCTGTTGATGTTCTAGAAGGTTGCAGGCTTCTGTGTGTCAGTGCAATTTCTACATAATGAAATTCTTAAAACTGAAAATTTTCCCATTTTGTTTTTTTTTTTTTTCCTGAGGAAAGTATGACAGTGAGGGTGAAGGTTACATAAGGTTGTGAGGAGGTTTCATGAAAACTTGATGCCTCCTCATTACCAATCCCATCATTCTGCTCATCTCTCCGTTCCACTTGTGAAGAAAGGAAAGGGCTGAAGGAGAGATAAGCCATAACTTAGGTGAGAAATATCCAGCCTGTTCAAGGCCACTGGCATGAATATGTGAGAGCCTGCAGGTTTTGTAAGCTACTTCCATTTCTTAATTTACATGAGAGAGACTCTACAGTGCTACAGCCAAAGAGGGCTACAGAGACAAAATAGAGCATGTTTATCTCAACTCACTGTTAACAGGTGAATCAAAGTGTTGCTTCCACAGGGTATGGGTGCTGTAGACCCCAGATGTTCCCAGTGTTGTAGGACAGCATCGTGGTTTAGCCCTGGCTGGTGACTAAGCACTGCACAGCTGCTCACTCGCTTCCCCCTTGCTGCCTCGGTGAGATGGGAGAGAGGATCGGAGGGGTAAAAGTGAGAAGACTCATGGTTGAGATAAAAAAAACAAACCACACAACACACAGTTTAATAATTAAATAAATAATAAGGACAATTATTAAAAGGAAGATGGAGGGAGGAGGAGGGGAATAACAAAGAGAGAGAAAAATAAATCCCAAGACAGGCAAGTGATGCAGATGAAAACAGTTGCACACCACCAACCGTGATGCCCAGCCAGTCTCTGAGCAGCAGCCCCTCCCACCAGCCTCCTCCCTACTCTTAGTGTGGAGCACGACATCATACAGTGTGGAATATCCCTTTAGAATCATAGAATCACAGAATGGTTTGGGTTGGAAGGGACCTCAAAGATCATCCAGTTCCAACCCCCCTGCCATGGGCAGGGACACCCTCCACTACACCAGGTTGCCCAAAGCCTCATCCAACCTGGCCTTGAACACTTCCAGGGATGGGGCATCTACAACTTCTCTGGGCAACCTGTGCCAGTGCCTCACCACCCTCACAGTGAAAAACTTCTTCCTTATATCCAATCTAAATCTCCCCTCTTTCAGTTTAAAGCCATTGCCCCGTGTCCTGTCACTACACGCCCTTGTAAAAAGCCCCTCTCCAGCTTTCCTGTAGCCCCTTTAGGTACTGGAAGGCTGCAATAAGATCCCCCTGGAGCCTTCTTTTCTCCAGGCTGAACAGCCCCAACTCTCTCAGCCTGTCTCCATAGCAGAGGTGCTCCAGCCCTTGGATCATCTTTGTGGCCTCCTCTGGACCCGCTCTAGCAGCTCCATGTCCTTCTTGTGTTGGGGACTCCAGAGCTGAATGCAGTATTCCAGGTGGGGTCTCAGGAGAGCAGAGCAGAGGGGCAGAGTCCCCTCCCTCGCCCTGCTGCCCACGCTGCTCTGGATGCAGCCCAGGACACGGTTGGCTTTCTGGGCTGCCAGCGCACGGTGCCGGCTCATGTTGAGCTTCTCACCCACCAGCACTCCCAAGTCCTTTTCCTCAGGGCTGCTCTCAATCCATTCCCCGCCCAGCCTGTGCTTGTGCTTGGGATTGCCCCGACCATGTGCAAGACCTTGCACCTGGCCTTGTTGAACTTCATGAGGTTCTCACAGGCCCACCTCTCCAGCCTGTCCAGGTCCCTCTGGATGGCAGAAGCTCTGATGCTCTGGTGCTGCGTTCAGGTGTTAGTGACTGGTGGGCAGAAGCTCATTGTTACAAATGAGACTCGAATTTCCTGAGTTGGGCTCTGTGCCCTCCAGGCAACTTAGGGGCACTTACAAGCCACGCAGTTAGTAACAGAGGCAGTCTGCTGCTGATGCCCAGACTTTGCTGTTCCTTGGTTTTGCTCAAGCTGTGTGGATGGTAGAACTTTGGTTTGCTTCAATGCATTGCATTCCCAAAGATGATGTTGGAGTAAATAACATCTGCTAGCGATGGGTCAAAGTTACAGCTTAGCTCAGGGGAGAGGGGGAGAAATAAGACTACAAGTAGCTGGTGTTGCGTCATTTCAGAGAAGTGGATTTTCCAGAAACTCCTTGTTAAACCTGGACAGCTGCTAATGCAACTTTGGACCCTCACAAAGCACAGAGGGTCTTAGTACAGGGAATTACACAGCTTCAACAATTGAGTATTAAGCAAATAGGTGTTTCAATCTTAATTATAAAGGTCCTACTCCAGCGTCTCACTCAGGGCACGCACATGGTTCTTGTGGAATCGTTTGCGTGTCTGCCTGTGTACGTGCAGGAAGAGTCTTTTTTTTATGCTTGTGAGACCTTTCTGCCGCAAAACTCAGAGTTAAAGGATTTATTTTGGGGAGAAAAATAAACAAAATAGTCATTTGGACAAATGTCTATGAATGTAATGTGAAAAATGCATTAGGATAAAATGATTGGGAAAATCTTGTGTTCAAAAATTATTTGCTAATATTAAAAATATTGCTGTTCCAGTATGTTAGCTGCCAAAAAAAAAGAAATCAGTAGCCTGACAGTTGTTTTCTGACTACATATTCTTGGCAGGAATTGATAATTTTTTTAGAGAAAAATAATCTAATTGCTACTTATGAAGTCTCATCTTGGTTAACAATTTAGGGTGGTAAATTGCATTTGTGTACATGGAACCATAATATTAAAGTTTGCATCTAATGGGGTGAATCTTCCACACAGCAAATGCTCAGTCAGCCTAAAGGCTGAAGCAACAGAGAGTGACTTCCCTATTTTTGTTACATGAGGCTTTTGGGGAATAAATGGAAGTGACTCTGATAGTTCCAAACTGGTCTGCCCCGTAATTGCCTATTAGGGACCATAATTCTGATAGGAATAGCCAGATTTTTTTGCAGCCATCAATATTGGGGCACAAAGTTGACAAGCCTTTTGAAATACTGATGGTAGTTTTGCAGAATGTATTGAAAGGTTTTAATGATCTAAAAAAGGTAGCTGAATTGAAAATCTTGGGCAGTTTGGATTTTGGTTTGGTGGGGGTTTTTTTCGTTTTTGTGGATCAGGCTTATAAAAATAGCTTGAAAACTTTCAGCAACTGTTAAATGCTTCAGTCGTTCAGATATTAACTTCGAAATGCGAAAATTGATCTTGGAAGAAAATTTTGTAGCTCTGCGTTTACAACTTTTGAAAGTGCTTGGTGGAACAAAATAAAGACTTGACTTAATATCCAGGTTTCTTCTGTGTGCCATTATTGACTTGACAGAGTCGGAGCTGACGCTCTGTAGAGGAGTTTCAGTACTCAGGGGCCTGCTCCCCAGTAGACAGAAGATGACCAACTTGTACCATTGTCTTTTCTGCTTGGGTTGTTCCTCCCTTAGCACTGCTTCCCCCTCGCCCCCATCCTACCCCCCGAGTTCTTGCCTGAGAGAACATGGGAAGAGCTTTTTATGCACCTAAATGGGAAACTGGTGTTCCCAGTGCATACAGGAGGCAGCAAATTAACGGGATACACAGGAGGTGTTATGAGAAGCCCTGGGTGGAGGGCGAGAAATTTGTGCGAAGCAGCTTGTGGTGGGCAAAGGTGCTGAGGATAAGGCTGGAAGACGTAGCGGTGTCTTGAAGAATGGCTTAGGAAGGGGGTGGAGATGAGATCTCCAAACCACCGGTAGTGTGGGAAGAGCAGTTGGGGGAAACTTCAAAGGGATGTATGTTGAAAGAGGAGGAAATGTAGAGCACAAAGTTTTGGTGGGTCTCTGTGGAAGTGGAAATTTGTAGTTAGGGTGGTGTGGGATGATCAGATCCTCAAGAGCAGAAGAATGGAGCTGGAGAGTAGGAACCAGGCACAGTGAGAAACGAAGCCCCACTGAAGCAAGGTTCTTCCTACGGACAAGTTTCAGGAGCAAACGAAGGAAGTGTTGGTCTATAACATTTTTCTCTCATGTGATTTTTGAGGTGTGAGTTTTATCTCTAACTTCTGCTAATTTTAGAAAGATATGTTTTAAAATAATCTCCATTTTCATTCATCTCCAGATCTGTGCATTTCAGTTTCTTTTCTCTGTTCTTTGGTTTTTGTTACCCTACATTTTTTCTCTTCCCAATATTTGCTTCAATCTCTTCAGTACCAGTTGTTCACATTGCAGTCGTACCAAAAAAGCCTTCTTTGAAAGGCAAGACATCTCCTCTCACGAAAGTTTCTTATACTGATTCAAGTCATTACCCTTGACGTTTTAATTAATTTTGAAAACATGGTTTCTGAGTGTTACTTTGTCAATCGATACTAAAATACTCAAGACCCACATAGTCCAAAAAAACCCACTATGCACCCTTACAGTATAAAATCAAAGAAAGGGCCCGAAGGGGCCTTCCTCCTGTTTTTAAAGCAGCTTGTAACGTGCAAATCTCTCTGTAGGTGTCTATTTACTGGGAAAATACGGGCAGAAGAAAATCAGAGAGATCCAGGAACGAGAGGCAGCTGAATACATCGCCCAGGCACGAAGGCAATATCATTTTGAAAGTAATCAGAGGACGTGCAACATGACAGGTAAGATAAGGAAACAGCTGCTCTTCTTGGTAAGTGGAATTATTTGGCGATTTGTACGGCGTGTTGACATGGTGGAGGAAGAATAAGGAATGTAGGTGAATTCAGAATCTTAATCCTAGTGCATAACTAGGGTCATCTTGCATAATAAAAACAGAATCTGAAGAACAGAGGGTTGAAGGGATTTCTAGGGCTCATCTTAACCCTTGGTTTGCATACGTCCATCCATGGACCAGCTGGAGAGGGTCCAGAGGAGGGCCACGAAGATGATAAGAGGGCTGGAGCACCTTTCCTATGAGGACAGGCTGAAAGAGTTGGGGCTGTTCAGCCTGGAGAAGAGGAGGCTCCGGGGTGACCTTATAGCGGTCTTCCAGTGCCTCAAGGGGGCATACAGGAAAGATGGGGAGAGGCTGTTCAGGAGGGCCAGTTGTGATAGGACAAGGGGTAATGGTTTTAAAATAGAGGGAGGTAGATTCAGGTTGGATATTAGGAAAAAATTTTTTACCATGAGAGTTGTAGAACACTGGAACAGGTTGCCCAGAGAGGTGGTGGATGCTCCATCCCTGGAGACATTCAAGGCCAGGTTAGACGAGGCCCTGAGCAACCTGATCTAGTTGGAGATATCCCTGTTCCTTGCAGGGGGGTTGGACTAGATGACCTTTGAAGGTCCCTTCCAGCCCTAACCATTCTATGATTCTATGATCTGTAACACTCACAAATGGATGTGCAGGTTACATTTTTTTGTCACTTCAAGGCTCTTTGAGTATTGCCCTAAACTGTGTGTGGTATTGAGGTGTGGCAGCAGCACCCGGATTCAAACAGTACTGAATTTACAGCGGGATTGTCTTCTGATAGCACGTTGTTAGTAAGATACAGGAAGCTCGGTGGGTGATTTTTATTTACAAATAAGAAGCACATCAGCCCATTAGTTCCCTACATTTGAACAGTTTAAAAGTACCTGACGAGCTAGGGAGCAAAAAGTGGAAGTGTCCATGCTGCAGCACTGGTCTCTGGATTTTTGAGAAGAAGATGATAGGGTAGAGTTAAACAAAATCCTTGCCATTCTTGTAAATACAGGCCATTCAAAACTATTTCTATGAAACAAGTTGGACAGCATTTTCTTCTCCTGCTGAAATTTGTAATGGCTTTTTGGGTGGCTGCAAATGCTTTCTGTACCCTGCGTTTACCCTGACATGAAATACCCTGCTATTTCGTTTTCATCTTTTCCATTTTGTAGTGCTGGGATTGATTTGACTGCAAGGACTACGTTTTTCTTAGCCCTTCGTTGTATGAATTACCTTCTGTCTGAGAGCATACATTCTTGTCAAGATTTTTCATGTTTTGTTCTTAGTATTTTTTATGTTCTGTGCATGCTCATTTTCCATTTCCATTTCTCACGTTCCCAGCATGTAAGAGCAGATTGGATGTTGAATATTGTGAAAGTAAAGGGTTTTTTTCCTACCAGCTTTCTTTTCTTTAAAACGTATATTTCTCTGGTTCTCTTATTGGGGAAAAAAAACAAGCCTCAGATATTTTTCTTCATGTCTGGAGGAATGCAACAGTATAGATTTTCACAAGATTTTCTCCTGGAGAGTTGAAGACACGTGTATGCAGATATGCAGGATGTGAGTGCATGTCTGCAGCTAGAGCAAACGAAGACATGTAAGGGCCAGGTTGGATGAGGCTTTGGGCAACCTGGTGTAGTGGAGGGTGTCCCTGCCCATGGCAGGGGGGTTGGAACTGGATGATCTTTGAGGTCCCTTCCAACCCAAACCATTCCATGATTCCATGAAGCCACATAAGGGCAGCATTGTGCCCAAGCTGTTAAGAGGCAGGAAAGTAATTGCACTTCTGAGTACCCCCAGGGGTTTCCTATTTTGTTTGTCCTCCCAGCTTTCCCTGTGGAGCAATGGGATTTACATTGTGTAGCAGCTACTGAGTGAGAGCTAGGGATAGGTTTATGATGAATTATTGGTTTTATGTTGACTGATTTTTTTTTTTTTTTCCTTTTTCTTTCTTTTAATAACAGTGCTGTCAATGCTTCCAACGTTGAGGGATGCCTTAATGCATCAATTAAATTCGGAGAGTCTCACATCTCTTCTTAAAAATAGGTAAGACTTTTGTTAATTGTGTTAAAGATCACTTGTTTTGATCACGGGATAAGTTTTTTTTTTCCAAATTATGTATTTATAATGTAGAGAGCGTGCAGGATTTTTGTTCTATGTCCCATTGAGTCACTAGTCTTAAAGTATTTTGACATCTCCATGTAAATATTTTGTGTCATGTTAGGTGCATTTTGATAGGTATGGCTGGCATTTTCCAAACATTACAAGAAATAATAGTTCCTTTAAGGTGCTGCAATGAGAGCTGTGATTTTTGTTGAAGTGCTTGTAAGATAGGCAGATAAAGTACTTAGAGTCCTCCCTTAAACAGGACGGAGTACCTCGACTGAGTTGTTGATGGGTATCTTGAGTGAGTTTGTAAAAAATGTTTGTGTAATCTTACCGAAGTCAGACGTGAATAGTAATGGAAGGTATCCAAGATGAGATTGCAAATGGATGTAAGCTATGGGAAGTAATTTTTTTTTTTGAAGTAGAACAAATAAGGTCATGTCATGCGTTAAGAGGAATGTTTCCCTGTCAGAAAACACCTTTGGTTTCTTTATAACTGCAGCAACAAATGGCATATTTTTAAATATGTAAAGTGCATAATAGCACTTCTAGTGCTGTTAGTAGAGTAAGCTGCTTGGCATTTAGGACGGAGTAAAAGTGTTATGTAGGCAGTTAACACAGGGTTTCTGACTCACTCTACACTGCCTTTCTAGTTTACCTCCCACTAGCTTATTTATGTAGCTGTAACTTCAGCTGTCCAGCATTTAATAGATTACCTTACCCAGTCAGTGTCTTTTTTCAGTGAAAAAACTCCCACAATGAGGCAACAGAATGTGATATTTAAAGTGGGAATTACAGCCTGAACGATGTTTTTGTAACAGACTATCTGAGAATTTGACACTGTGACTGAATATTATTTACCCCAAACAACAAGGAATTAGGAAAAGTTGATTTTAATGGAATATTTAATGTACTTGTCATAGTAAGAGTTTTACTCAATTAAAAATTAACCTGAATGAACAAGAGATCTTGTAGATCGCCAGATTTGTACAACAAAATAGTCTACAAAGGCCTGTAATCATTTGTTCCGTGATGAAAACATACAATCCTTAGTTTATTCTCTGTAGTATGTGTTCTTGTATCAGAATATATCTGGTGCCCCTAACCTGTTTGACTAGTACGGGCACGGTGACACACTTCTGAATTCCAGTAATCCCTGTGAACGTGGGAGATGAGACTTTCTGAGGAGGAACATGGTTTAGGGACCCTGACAGTGCAGGTGAATGGTTGGACTCGATGATCTCGAGGGTCTCTTCCAACCAGATGATTCTATGATCTATGAATCTATGATATTACCATTGCACATTTCTGAAAACAAGGATTTTTTTAAAATGCTGGTTACATGCAGTATCCCGTAAGCATGGATGTCCGTTTGGAATGTTTCTTACAGTGGAGTTTGTGTCTGAATGTTTCCTTTTTTGACTGACTTATGCTGAGGAAGTTTTAACGAGATGTTGAACTTTTTGAACTGAGAAGGCAGAGAAGGAGCTGGGAAGGCACAGATCATGGAATGACCTGTCAGGGCTCATCCCACTTGGAAGTGACTCTTTGAAGCAGCTCTGCAATCTTGTGTTACATGGGGAGGTATCATTTGTTCTCTTTCCACTTCCATTTGAGGAGGTGAATCAAACGGCTCTGGACCTTTGAGTGCTGCTGTTGTTGAATGTACAAAAGAGTAGATGTGAAGATTTACCTTTCTTAATGTCCCTGAAAATGTATTCTTTTTCTCACATAAACTATGTTGTGGCTTCAGATGTTACGGATCGACGTTATCAGATGTTACAGATCAAGTTATGGCTTAGGGAAACTCCTTCAACCTAAAATCCGTTCACTTCTTTAAATTCAAAACCTTTTTACGTAGTTTCATTAATTTGGGGAAGCCAGTGGTGGGTTGTGGGTATAAGCAAGCTGAAGTCTTCAGTCTTCCAGAGAAACCTAAAGAGGTGGTGGCACACAAGACCACAGATGTTCTCGCTCTGTCCGTCGTCCTCTTTTCAAAGCAATGAGGTTGAATGAGATGAGGTGAAAGTTCCTGCTGCTGCAGCCTGGCAGATGTTGCGTATCATAGAATGGTTTGGGTTGGAAGGGACCTCAAAGATCATCTAGTTCCAACCCCCTGCCATGGGCAGGGACACCCTCCACTACACCAGGTTGCCCAAAGCCTCATCCAACCTGGCCTTGAACACTTCCAGGAATGGGACATCTACAGCTTCTCTGGGCAACCTGTGCCAGTGCCTCACCACCCTCAAAGTGAAGAATTTCTTCCTTATATCCAATCTAAATCTGCCCTCTTTCAGTTTAAAGCCATTTCCCCTTGTCCTATCACTACATACCCTTGTTAAAAAGTCCCTCTCCAGCTTTCCTGTAGCCCCTTTAGGTACTGGAAGGCTGCAATAAGATCACCCCAGAGCCTTCTCTTCTCCAGGCTGAACAGCCCCTACTCTCTCAGCCTGGCTCCAGAGCAGAGGTGCTCCAGCCCTCGGATCATCTTCGTGGCCTCCTCTGGACCCGCTCCAATAGCTCCATGTCCTTCTGCTGTTGGGGACTCCAGAGCTGAACACAGTATTGCCAGTATATTGCAGTATTGCCACCATTACCTCTGGACAGTACTTACCTTCGGCAGCTCAGGTGTATCTGTGCAATCTACAGCCTTGCTCCTTTGACTGCAGAATATTTAAAATTTTAGCAATGGGTCAGGTCAAAAAAGCAAACGTACCTCAACAGAAGAAGAGACATCGACTTGCGTGTGTGTGGATGGTACAAGACTTCTCTTCCACAGATGGTGATGATCTCTTTGATTTTTGGTGATTGAATCTGAACTTTAAAACCAAGTCAGGCAATGGTAAATGTTGCAAGAAAGTAGGATATAGAAATTCTGATCCTGTGCTTATTTTGCACAGGTGGATACAGGAAGCCCTGCTGAACTGAGGTCTACAATAAATATTTACAGGATCAAGGCCCCAGCAAAGACCATTTTGTACCATCCGTGGGCTTTTTCTGACTGCCCAGCCTAGTAACTCAGAATTGATCATTTAAGTGTATAACTGATGTCACTAAATACTACATTTATACACTAAAGTTTGAATATCTTTTCTGTGACTTCACAGTGTATTGTTTATATACTGCTTTCTTGAATGAGGCAAATAAATGTAGAAACAGGTCTGATCTGAATAATTATAGTAGTTAAACGAGCTCGCCTTAGAGCACTGTTATTTCATTTAATGTATTTGTTAATTTCCAAGGGAAATACACTTTTTAATGTTTAATATTTTCATTTATGTTTCCTACAGGCCAGCAAACAAGTTAGAAATATGGGAGGATTTAAAGATAATAAGTAAGTGGAAATCGAAGATTTCATCTGCATAATTTAAGTTTAAAGTTTAAAATCTTTCAGACTCTTTAAAACGCACACTTGACGCTGGGTTGTTGTTTCAGTAGATAGGAAGATAGTGTAACACGCTACATGTCAAACTTCCTGCTGGCCCCATCCATCCCAAAAGCTCCTCATGGAGTTTTTTGTAGCCCCAGAGGAAGTTAGAAGCTCAGAGACCAAGGTGAAGAATTTTATTGGCCTTCATGTTACCCCACTCTAGAAAACTTTTTGTGAGAACTCTCTGTGCCTTCGCAGAAAAATTGAACTAGTTTTTCAGGAAGTTCTGTGCTGATCCTAACAGAAAACATCCATCAGAAATGTAGGCCAGCCCTTACGTGGCCAGCAGTTTCCTCTTTTCAAGGCTGTTTGAGATAACCACCATAGCAGTGGTTATGAACCCCTTGGTTCACCTCATTTGTTGGCTGATGGGAGCAGTGGAAAGGAAGGAGGAATGGTGAAGTTAGATAATTATGCAGTGAATACTACTGAGCCTTTTTTTTACTGCTTTTGATTCAGTGGTACCATTTGTTACCTCCTGGTTTTGTCTTTCCTTCCTTTTAGTTTTGTTTCTCCTTTTCACAACACCTTTACAGATCCCACTTTTGATCTGCCTCCTTTCTTCCCGTGTCCTTGCTACTCAGCATTGATCCATTTTTATTCATCTCCCTTCTTCCACACATCCTCCGTTGCCTAGTGGCTGGTAGCTGATGCTTATTTTAAGTTTTCTTTCTTTAGATATTAGCTGCTCCTGCCTTAGGTAACTTTTTTCCCGAGCTGCTAACGCCTTCTGTGTCTTAATTGCATGATGAGGGCTAACACACCATATGTGTTTCCTGGCCTAATGAAGAGAGATCATTTGTCAGCACATCCATTTTCCTTCCGGGGAGCAACTTGTATAATTTGTATTTTTTTCCCAGAATGACTTGTGTAACATGCAAAACGATACTAATCTAGGACTTTAAATGGGCCACTTTAGATGTAGCTCCAGCACGCATTAGACTGCATGACCATCACGGGTATGCGTTGTGAGAACGTGTGTATGGCAAGTGGTGAGAGAAATGTGACTGTGGATTTCAGAATCATCAGCTCTTCTTGAGTCTCGGAGAGCACTCTCCCTCCTTGGCTCACTCTTGTTTCTTTGACTTTGACCTTCCTTCGCTGTCTCTTGCCCAGGTTTCACAAGGAGCATTGTAGCTGTATACAGTACCTGTATGCTGGTGGTTCTCTTGCGAGTCCAGCTGAACATTATCGGCGGTTACATCTACCTGGATAACGCCACGCTCTGCAAAAACGGCACAGTAAGTTTCTGGGTTTGTGTCACAGGGAGAACTTCTGCTTTCTTGGAAGTGGAAGGGTTGCTTAGTGAGAGGTAAAAAGGGCATGGTTTAGGAGTGCTAGAATGAAACCAAGAGTTGTTCCAAGAGTGGGAGATGTGGAAATGTTGCTGGAAGTAAGATACATCGCTGTGTTTTAATAGCCTCTAAATTTGGATGATTTGGTGATGCTGTTGCTTAGCAAAAGACTAGCAATATTGAAGGATACCTTTTGTCTGCATTTGTACTGCTTGAAGAAGGTTACTTGATATCTAAACACCAACATCAAATACTTTCTTGGCTTTGATTTTTTTGTGACACAGTAATGCTGTGTGAATGACCCAAGATATGTATGCAAATGTATATAAATGTTTAGGTCTTCCTAGCACTTACGTTAATTCCCCCAGTTAATTTTTCCTAGGATTAAAGAAGAAAAATATTGTCTTTGAAATGTTAACCACTTTGTTTAACTCCAAAAGGCCATCTGCCTGAAATGTCTGTTGGTGTTGGACGGCTTATCTAAAAATAATGGATTATCTAAAATAATGGATTCAAACTTTGATTATTTGCCATATGACCCTCTGTGACAGCTCCTGCTGAGAGTCAAGGAATGGCATGTCCAGGCAGGTTTGAGAAGAGCTTTCATTAGGGAGGCAAGGGTTGATGGAGGTTGTGCTTCATCTTGTAAAAACCTGAAAAAGTTGGGATATTTTTGAAAGGGCAAGATGAGTTTGAACTAGAAAGACGTTTCCTTTCTGTTATTTTTCCAGTAGAGAAGCGGGTTGACAGAGCTAACTCGGAGGCGCTTTGCTGGAGCAAATTGGGATCCTGTCTCAGTTCCTGCAAGCTTCTTTTCTATCAGATAGGCTTTTGTTAGGGTTGAGCATAAATATCCTGTTCCACTAGGTTTAATTTTTGGGGTGGTGGAGGTCCAGTTTCACCTGCAACGCAGTGTTTTAGGAGACTTTCCTATATATGAATGAAAGATCTGTGGGTTGGTGGCACGAAGAGAGAATCAGAAGCTACAGAGTTGCATGGGAATGGGGAAATCCATCTGCTGCAGAGTATTATAAAGATTAAGGAAACTGGTTGCAACTGGTTTGATGATTTTTTCATTGTTCTCTACTGTTGACATCTCACAGAACTCTCTATTTTTTTCCCCACAGACACCACTAGCTCCCCCCGAAGTTCAGCAGCAATATTTATCAAGTATTCAGCACCTTCTAGGAGATGGTATGATGATTATAAGCTGACTACGCTTAAAAACCACTACTTTTTTCGAGACTTGAGCGAATCATTAGAATAATTTTGACACTTTTCTTGTTCTAGGACTGACTGAATTAATAACTATTGTTAAACAAGCTGTGCATAAAGTTTTTGGAAGGTAAGAGTCTCTATTTCTCTGTGGTTAGCTTTTAATCTTTATTGCGACGACTGTTCCCAAAACAATGAGTTTTATTAGAATTAAAAAAAACAAGGAAGGCATACTGACTTTTTCCAAAACAATGTTTTTATTATAGCAGGCTACACCTGCCAGTGCAAACCAATAGAGCAGACTGGGATCCTATTACTTGTGAACATGTTATCAGTAGGAGAACAAAGCATCATTATTCATTTTGCAATCAACACTGTAGTCTTTATTTTTTTTTTTCTTTTTTCCCCAGTATTTCCCTTAAGCACACCCTCTCACTTCTGGACCTGGAACAGAAACTTAGAGATATCAGGAAAGTAGTGGAACGTAAAGATTCAGATCAGATGGCACCTTACTCTCCCTTATGTCATTATCTGATGCCAGATGAAGAAAACCCCTTGGCTACCCAGGTACTTGTTTCAGTTTCTTTCATCCACCTTTTTTCATTCTGTATTCCTTGTTTGTTGGTTTTGGGGAGGGAAGGGTGTCTAACAGTCCCCTGGTTGCACTATGGCATCTGACTCTTCAATAAATGGCGATGCCTCTTCTGTCATAAATCAAGTGTCCTTATCTCTTTAATCAAGGCGAAGAAAAGTTGTACTTTCTTCAGATTTGATTAAAAACAAGTGTCATGCTCAGAATGTCAGTTCTGAGCTCAGAAACGTAACCCAGTTACTGCTTTTAGCCTGTGACACATGCTATAACACAGTGCAGCCCTACACTAAATTTAATTACCGAGCATTTGTGTACCAGCAAAGATCGTGGACACAGTTGTAGCATCTTGGCTGATGCACAGGAAGGTGATGGTGTGCTGGAGTCATTTGGTACTTTGGGCTGGAAAACGAACAGGAGTCAAGAGAAAGGTGTATCTAATCTCATTTGTAACGATAAAGTAATTTCCAAAGTTTATAACATTAAAGTAATTTCCAAATTACATTGGAACGTTAAAGTAACATTAATTTCCAAAGTTTTCCCAAGGTGTTTGTCTCCATCCACACCAGAGGTTGGAGAAAACTCATTCTTAATGTGGTATCACACTAGTATAAAGAAGAAACTTGGGTTTCAGTGCGTGACTGCACACACTTACTCCTTTAACTGTGCAGAGTTTATTTCAGTTTTGGAGGTCAGAAGTGGGAAAAAAAACTTTGCTCAATTAGTCTGGTATTTCCTGTTAACATTGGTTTTATTAAAAAAATAAAAATCCTACAGTGACTATTTAAAAGGAAAATGAGAACACAAATTACAAAGAATCTGATTTATGACAATAAATATTTTCTTTTATACATCTTGACTTAGTTCCGTGGTACAAAACTCTTATATTTTTACTCTTATTCTTACCGTTGTCAATGAATTTCTTACTAAATAGTGTCTGTCTTTGCTTTTTCTAGGCCTGTGGGCTCACAGAAAGAGACATTGCTACAATTAAATTACTTAATGAAACTAGAGATATGCTCGAAAGGTAGAGAGAAATATCCTGTATTCATACTAAACCCCTCTTCACAACTATTGTTTCTGTAAGACAATTACTTTCATATAAAAAGCTGTCAGCTTTCATTCGTTCTGCTGCATTAAATTTTTACATTCACTAATTGCAGGCTGGCATTTTCCAAATTTGAGAGCTTTGAAACTGATTTGTAAGAAATAATCTTGCCTTAAGATGACCAGGATGTCCTTCCCAGTCAGACCCCCTTATCTCACCTTTTCTGTAGTTATGCAGGAACAGAGGAGTACTTGTCTCCTGCTAAACCAGGGTAAATTGGGAGTAATTTCATTGGATTTTCTTGCTTTGATAAAACGAACAGTGGTTTTGGCTTATCAGAATTTATTTTTAATGCGTGGTTTTGCGAGTGGTTGTATGCATCCTTTGCCAGAGCTATGGAAGCGAGGCTTCTATAATAAATATTGAATAGCAGTGAGTTGAGCCAAATGCCAAATATTCTTATAATTTAGCTGCTAAAGATCTGGGGCATTTAAAGAATAAGTCCCTTCTGTGTTATTATTTAGAAGAAATAGAGAAGTTGTAGATGCCCCATCCCTGGCAGTGTTCCAGGCCAGGTTGGATGAGGCTTTGAGCAACCTGGTGTAGTGGAGGGTGTCCCTGCCCATGGCAGGGGGGTTGGAACTGGATGATCTTTGAGGTCCCTTCCAACCCAAACCATTCTGTGATTCTATAAGCGAGGGATGTTTTAAATTTATCTGGTTTTTAGTAACCTTAGGGTGGAGCGTAGGCTGTGGAGTTACTGGGGAGGTGGCTGTACTAATGGCCTTTTGTCTGGGTCATACATCTTCCTTTACGGGAGGGACATCTGTGGCACTGAATACTTGCAGCATTTCTTAGTTTGGAACAATAAATCTGAGGAATCAAGCAATTTTTAATTTTTTTCCCAGTCCAGACTTCAGTACGGTTTTGAGCACATGTTTAAATAGAGGATTCAGTCGGCTGCTGGACAATATGGCCGAGTTTTTTAGACCTACTGAACAGGACCTCTCTCAGAATGGCTCTGTAAATAGGTAAGTGTTTTCTGTTGTTGTGGTTCTCTTCTGAACAATGCTTTGGGTGTACAGTGAATTTCAAAAAGGCTCTTGATTTTTCTGCCTACTTGAAGTTCTCATGCTGGAAAGGATTCTCTTTCTTGCTTTTCAAGAATAAATACAGTCTCCTCACTTCACACACAAAGTTGCAAGAATTCAGACAAGGTGCCTTTCCTACCATCACTTCCAGACCTAAAAGCAGAGATCAGAAGACCTCTACTTCCCAATTTTGCCCAGACTGAACAAGCAGGCTGCCTTTCCAGCTAAGGGGGGTTTACCCCGCTGGTGGTGACTAGTGGAAGATGTACTGCTCCAAGGGTGGTGAGGCAGTGGAACAGGTTGCCCAGAGAAGTTGTGGATGCCTCATCCCTGGAAGTGTTCAAGGCCAGGTTGGATGAGGCTTTGGGCAACCTGATCTAGGGGAAGGTGTCCCTGCCTATGGCAGGGGGATTGGAAGAAAATGATCTTTAAAGGCCCTTCCAACCCCAAATATTCTGTAATTCTATGGTAGGTTCTTCACTGGTATGCTGAAAAAAGATACTAACATTCAGTATCTTCTGCCTCCTCCTAGAAGAGTGTTTAAAAATAGCTTTTATTTTGAAGTTCACTTTGGTTTTAACCAGCGCAGTGAGAGTGCTACAAACGCAAAAGCCGAGTTCAAATCCTTGAAATATGATTTCTGAAGTATTAAAATTAAAACCTTGAATAATAACTGGGTTTATGTATGTTTATTTTCATAACTGGTGGTTCTGAGTAATGGTTTTATTTAACTATATATCATTTACATAACTTAAAATATCCCCCAAATATCTGTCCTAAACCTGGTTTAGAGTTTGAGAGAGCGTCATTGTAGACCAACACTTCCAACAACTGTTTTACGTACATGGACACGTGTAAAGGCTCTGGCTAAACCACATTTCTCTTGCATTAGAAGTGTGAAACTGTATCACAGGAACACCAACTGATCAGACAAATTTTGCCTTGGTACTTCTCTGTATTAAATGGAAGACTTGACAGGGAAAAAACCTTTCCTCTGTACGTTTAGTCTTGTGCATTTTGAAGTAGTGATTATTTAGAATTGTAATAATCACAGTTTAGTGGCTTTACTAATGTCTGAGCAGGTCTAGGTTAATGTTTTTTTGTTCTTTTTCTAGTCTTTCCAGTGTCAGTCTTCCTTTAGCCAAGATAATTCCAATAATAAATGGACAGATCCATTCAGTATGCAGTGAAACACCCAGTCACTTTGTTCAGGTAAGAATCCTGCCTTTTTAAAATTATTTTAAATACCCCAAGTAAAATTTTGAAATTCATGTTGTATGTTTCTTTTTAATAACATATTTCAGTCTGTTTAATTTCAATGGCTTTAAAAAAAAAGTAGGAACAATTGGCATACCTTACACTCTTCTTATATTTCTGTCTTCCAAAAACACACTATTTTTCTAGAACCCTTTGTAAACTGTGCAGAAGCACAAAAAGGTCTCTTGACTTGTTTCTACTTGCAGTTGTGCCCATGCACCTTTCTAAAGCAAGAAATTGGAGTTAGACCTCTGTGGGAGTGCCAGGTGCTTCTCTCGTGATGCATTATGTGCTGCAGCAAAACCAGGATAGTGGTGGATGCGTTTCATTAAGCAAATTTATTCTTTACGTTTCTTCCAGGACCTGTTGATGATGGAACAAGTGAAAGATTTTGCTGCTAATGTTTATGAAGCTTTTAGTACCCCTCAGCAACTAGAGAAATGAACTGCACATTTATAGGGATCGATCGTGTATTTATAACAAATCCCGTGTGACTACTGATGAGACTTGGGTCAATTTTATAATGGTGTAGGAGGGGTAGACCAGCAGAAAGAACATTCTGAAAAAAGTGGGAGCGAGCCCATATTTGTTCTAATAGAATTCTGTTTCCAACACCCATTAAAAATATTCTTGTTGAAAGAATCATTGTTTGTAAAGACTTTTCTATTAAAAAAGTGGTTGAACTCTTCCATAATTCATTTGATAATTTTTATTGCAGCTGAAAGGCATCTGGTGGCAGTATTACAACAAGTTACTAAAAAATCCATTTGTTTGCCTGGGGTGTGTAAGTTTTGGAAAAAACTAATGATGGTGATCCAAGAATAGCACAGAGTAGCAGAATGAAGTAAGGCTTCTTTCTTCTTCTTTTCCCAAATTTTTCATTTTATAAAGGAAAACTCTCTTTTTTCCTAAACTTTACGAATGTTTTTCCAAAGAGTCTCTTCAGAAAGCCTTTGCCAACTGATGCGTGTTCCTCTTCAACAAGCTGGGGGATGCTCTCTGTTACTGAATACTAAAGGAATGTGGATTTTTAGAAGTTCTCTTGTTTATGCTGTTGAAACAGCTACACTGTACACATTAACTTGTAAATATTTTATCTTAATTTGTATTAATTTTGAGCCCAATTGTCTGTATTGTAATAAAATATTTTAATGTAAAAGGTGTGTGTATTAACATTACTGGCAGGAAAGGCAATAACCTCATTTGGCCCATCATTGAAAATCTTGACATAGTTGAAAGGATAGATTTAACTTACACAGTAGTATTTGCAATTATTAACATTACTCAGGAAAGATAAACCTTTGATCTCTACACTGAAACAATTCATGCTTTTTGTTGTGCTAACCTCCCCCTCTTTGCAAACTTCACACTGCAGGTCTGTCCCTACACATCCTGACACAGGATGAGTTTGGGAATTTTTCAAGTTGGATGTCATCTACCCTCTGCTTAAAACGTTATCTCTGCCAAAATTGAGGATTCTCAGCAACTCCTGATTATTGCTTTTTTTTTTAAAAAGCTAGTCGTGGAAGTATATGTTTTGTTGAATAATCCACGGAAGGCACCTTGGTAACTGTGTAAAAACAGTGGCTGTAAAAAAGAGCCAGCTTTTACTGTGTAAAATTATACAAACCAGCAAAAAAACTCTCACTTTACCTGTATCCCAGTAATGGATAGAATTACTCAACAGCAGGAACAAGTAAAATCCATGACAAAAATCATGAGAGATGACTGTGCATTTGTGGTGTCCCTCACAGGACTGTTCTTGCAGTCTACCAGCTGCCAGTTGTTGCACACAACTGGAAAAAGTTTATTCTCTTCTCTTAAACAGACAGTTTTTACTGTACAGTTTTGTGGAAGTCAGTTGTATGCGTTCTTTAATGCAAAAAAAAAAAAAATTAACTTACTTCCGTGTATTTGAACACTGGCTTGAGCTGGCTTTGCTCTTTCTTTAAAAATCTAGTGCCTGGTTGTTTTTTTCTCCCTTCTTCAGGTAACTTGGCAAGAAACTGGCTAAAACCAGTGGAGAGGTCAAGGTAGATGCTCAGTTTTCACACAAGCTCAAAGAAACAAATTGTATGCAGAGATTCAGCTACCTAGAGCTAGATTTCACCTGAGGTTCATTCCATCCTGTCCACGAATAACAGCCCCCCTTTCAGAAAAAAAGTGAAATTATTGATGGTTCTCAGTCAAGCAAGTAAGTGTCAGAAACCAGTGATGAGAAACTAGGCAAAACACCAGCGTTCCCTGCTACCCAAGGCTCAGTTTATGTCAGCCAGTTGCAAAGTCCAGCCCCACTGACATGGCAGTTGCGTAGGACTTAACTGAGGTAGAGCTATCATCATTCCCTTTTCTCCCAGTGCAACCCATTTCAGCGGTTCCTTGTAGCCCATCAGCTTCACCTGAGGTAGAAACGTACACTGTAATTAGACCAGTGCCTTTTCAAAGTGCATGTAATTGCAAAATTACAAAAGAAATGTTGCTCCATAGCTACTTCACTATCCAGTTATCCTTAAATGCCACTTATCAACCAAATGAATGACAAACAGTGATTAAAGGTAGTAGAAAAATACTTGCAAGGTAGATATGTAAGTTGTAAAGCTGGGATGTTGGGTCTAGAGAAATACTTGGGTCTGTAAAAGGTACGTAACCACTTCTCAGAAGTATTAGGGAAGGGATTTGGGTCTAAGCAGGGATCCAGGTACCACAGTACACAGCTTTGTGTCAGCTAGTTCGGAAATGCCTGCTTCCCATGGTGCAACTGGGAGTCTTGAGCGAGCAGTAGTTCTTACAGAGCGCAGGCGGGTGTCTTGGAAGAAAGCTGACCTGAAGAACGACTTCCGCTACAAACACACCAGTAAGTTTTATGGTGAGACTCTCATGCCAGCTGGAGAAGTGCTGAAATCAGTGGAGCCACTTGAAGGAGGGCTGAAGCCCAGTCTCCACCCCTGAGGAACATTACTGTCCTGTGCACACACTGTCTAGAGGGTGTCCCTGCCCATGGCAGGGGGCTTGGAACTGGATGATCTTTGAGGTCCCTTCCAACCCAAACCATTCTATGATTCTAGGTGCCACTACAAAAATTCAAGACACATCTACATCATTTCTGAAATTACTTTTCTTATGTTTCTTCCTTAGCACAGAGCTGCCCTGGCACTAATTAGATTTTTTTTTTTTTTCTTGTGGCACTAGACCAGAAGAGACAGTCTAGAAACATCCTTAATGCATTTCAGCAGCTGGTGGACACTCAGTGCATGAGGCCAGGACACAGCTAAGCCCAAGTGCATCCCCACCTTCAATGCCCAGTGTTGACACTAAGTCCTGAGCACCAGTTTTTCTGCGCTCTAACTCTGCTTCCCGTGCGTTACACCACTTGTTAGTGTAGGGGTGGTATCAGCGTCCTCAACTTCTGGCTGTTTGCTCCAAGACACACACCTAGGGTCACACTGACCTGCTATTTAGCATCCCTGGGCAATGAAAACCTCTGCACCCCTTCCCTTTGTGCCAAGGAAACTGCTGCCAAGAAAACTGCTGCCCCGTTACAGCAATTACAGTATCACCAAAGTCAGGAGGGTGGCTATTTATAGGGAACGGTCACACCGCGTGCAAGTCTACACAGGAAACAGGAGGCAGGGGCCAAGTTTTTTTCCTGCAACTTGGCCTCTTTTTGTGCTCCTTAGTTTGCAAGTTAAAACATATCCCAGCAACAGTTCAGTTTAACTTTGTCTGCTGGAGAAGCAGGATCCCACTGGGAGGACTACGCCAAGGAGGTCCCAGAACAAACCCAAACATTTTGCTGGTCTCTTCTAGTGCACTATATCCTAAAAGTTATGCATTCCCAAAGATGCCAGAAATTAAAATAAACACTAATGGAACACGACAAATCCTAGAGGTGTTTTCCTTCGGAATACGTTCGTTTCTTGCCCTGTGTGTTAAATGCCTCGCTGTTCTAAAAGGGAAGGGATGGAGAGGGGGGGTGGGGTAGGGGGGTGTTGTCTTTTACCTGTGTTTCTCCAAGCTTAGCCTGTGGCTCACCGAGTTGCAGAGTCCCAGAGACTGGCCAGTTCAGGAAGATAGCATTGACTTTGCCTTCTTTAGGGCTGAATGTGTACCTGGTTGGAAATGGGGAACGGAAACGCGCGTCAGTTTTCCCTTGTAAGTTCTCTGAAGCAATATAGAGATTGCTTTAAGACTCAAAAAATGGATTTGAAAAGTTGGGATTAATTACATTTTCAAACACATAATTATAATTTCAGACAATTTATAAGTTACTGTTCCTTGATAATCTTTTCCAACAAACTGGAGGTAATAGAGACTATTAAAAAACTGAATTTAGAGGTTAAGATTTGTAATAACTTCAGCAAGCATGTAACAACTGACTGCTGCTCAGCCATATAGGAAGGAGGTACTTGCCAGGCAGAGGAAATCACTAACAGATAATTGTGGGTTATATTCAGAAAAATATGGTAATTCACATCTATACACAAACATACAGACATTCCACTAAAAAAAAAAATTAAGGAGTATGTGCAACAATAAAGCAATAAATAATAAAGCTTCCACCTTGCACAGCTAGGGGTTTTTTTAAATTTAATTTCAGCAGACATTATCTACAGTATGTCCTTGGAAATCTTGTGGCATACATTTGAAACATTCCTTCCTTCGTTAAGTTACAATATTTTATTTCTCTTGGGAGTGGTTTTACTAAACAGTCACCAGTTCAGCATTTCAAGGCTAAAGCCAGATAGACAGCCAAATCTTACTGGGAACAGGAGTAAAAAGGCCCACTGAGGCAGAGAAAAGGGTCAAGACCTGTACTTGCCCCTCTGCTCTGCTCTCGTGAGACCCCCCCTGGAATACTGCGTTCAGCTCTGGAGTCCCCAGCACAAGAAGGACATGGAGCTACTGGAGCGGGTCCAGAGGAGGCCACGAAGATGATCGAGGGCTGGAGCACCTCTGCTCTGGAGCCAGGCTGAGAGAGTTGGGGCTGTTCAGCCTGGAGAAGAGAAGGCTCCGGGGGGATCTTATTGCAGCCTCCCAGTACCTAAAGGGGCTACAGGAAAGCTGGAGAGGGGCTTTTTACAAGGGCGTGTAGTGATAGGACAAGGTACAATGGATTTAAACTGAAAAAGGGGAGATTTAGATTGGATCTAAGGAAGAAATTTTTCACTGTGAGGGTGGTGAGGCACTGGCACAGGTTGCCCAGAGAAGCTGTGGCTGCCCCATCCCTGGAAGTGTTCAAGGCCAGGTTGGATGAGGCTTTGGGCAACCTGGTGTAGTGGAGGGTGTCCCTGCCCATGGCAGGGGGGTTGGAACTAGATGATCTTTGAGGTCCCTTCCAAACCATTCCATGATTCTAGGATTTATTTTTTTTCTATAGTTACTGTTCCCAGCTACACTAAGAAGTGTAAGATCATTAAAGAAACGCCTGCAACCTTGTCTTCAGCCTCAGCACCATCCCAAAACTACGTTCTCCAACACCGATCGTCTACCTACAGTTTTATACACACTTTTATGTGCAGATCCTTAAACTGACAAAAGGGTCAATTTCTTCACAGCACGCAAAGGTAGATGGTGATTTCTGCAGCATCAAGTCATTAAGAACTGCAGAATTTTACACACACTGCTGCTGCTCTACGCAGCTCACGCTTTGATTCAGCAGCCTTACCACACTTCTGGCGTAATCGTGTCGTTCTGGGCTCTCCACGGTTTCGTTCCGTAGATGGCTTCTCCGTTGACTTTCAGCCAGGCCCCCATCTGCCTCAGGCGTTCCTCAAATACAACAGCGATGCGACCATCATGAGTGGGCCCGATATTCATCAAGAGATTTCCTCCACAAGACACTGTTTCTACAAGTTGCTGAAATGTTTTTAAACATACACACAGAACATATGGTTACGACTAATTAAATCATACATTTGGAGTTCTTTCTAAAGCCAAGCATGCTGCTGCAGAACGATGAACTGAACGAGTTTTGTTACTGCTGCGTATTTAGACTTGGGGGGGTCACCCCAACAGTCAATACAACATTGAAACTCCCATAAAGTTCTGCTGTTAATTTTTATGGCAGAAAACAGCCCAAAATACATTTGTGCGCCAATACATCTGATGGAATCTACGATAGAATCAGATCCTACAAGTTTTGAACATTTTGACTTCTGCAGGCATTTCATGAGGGTGTTACTGATAAAATGCATAGGAGATGACTTCTCTACACAAGAGGAGAATCAGGCTAACAGATGCCAATTCATTTTTACTGAAGCCAAGAGAAGCAACTTCTTCTTCCTGTTTGATGCTCTCCCTGTTTTACAGAGACATCTTCAAAACACTAGGAAGCCTTCTAGAGTCCATAAATACTTGTGTTCATATCCACACTGCCCTCCAGAGAACATGGACTGAGATGCACAAGTCTGAGAAACAGACAGCTGGGGACAAGCTACTGAATGAATTAAAGCCTTCTGCCTCTGCAAAGAGGTTACTTCAATTTGAAATCATCCTGAGCAAGGACAGTGCTAAGATTTGGATCAAGCAACAATAACAATCGATCTTCCCCTCACTGGCTGAATTTTGCAATTAAATGCATTGTATCTGAAAGACAAGTCTTCCTTTCAATTCAGTTTTCCTGAGCTCCAAATCTTTTTTTTTTTTTTTTAATAACTTAGACTAGCAAAGGGAATCAATGTCCTTTTATCTGCATTTTCTAGTGTTCAACTGCCCATGTGTAACACGGGTGTTGGTTTTTTTCCTTTAAACGAAGTGTGACGAAAGGCAAGTTTCTTGCTGCAAAGTAAAAAGACTATTGAGAGTTCTGAACTGTTTCTAGCTAGAAGAGGGAGAAGATGCAGTCTTTAATTAGGAGTTCCTAAAGAGGAACTGTGAAACTGCGACTGTTTGCTTCTCAGCAGCTGTGAGGTGCAGTTACTAGAAAAGCTTAGTAGAAAAAGATAATTATGAGACTATCCAGATCAGTCTTTGGCCAGTTACAGTCTTTGGCCAGTTATTCACTGGAGAAATAGCCACTAAAAACCTGACTGGCTTTTTACTAGATACTTTTTCTCTTAGTCATTGCTATAAAATTAGTAAGAATTACATGGATATTCCATCCTGCCAGTGTTAGGCTGCAAACGAACAAAAGGATTTACAATTTCATCAATTCATTACTCAATTAAAAATAAATAATTTATTAAAATAGATATATAATTGAAAGGTTATCCCTCACAGAAGGGCGAATCAGAAGTCGCAAGCAACCCCTTTGGCCCACTGTACCTTCACCAAGTCCTCGATTGTGAGGTAGTCATCGAGCTGTGCGTCCCTCCTGTACCCCCACGACTTCTTGTCGATGGTCATACAGTTCTCCCACTTGTGAGGCAGGAGGTGCCCAGGGTTGTACCGGTCACTGCAAGTGTAGAAACCACCATGGGTACAGATGCTGCCACGTCCCCAGCGGTCGTTGGTCACAACTGTGTCCCGAACTGGACTGGAAACAGAGAAATGTCAAGTTTATGATTTTTATTCTACAAAACGTAGTCACAGCCATGTGATCCCTTTCCACACACACACACACCCCCCTCCTTCCCAGAAACCAGCATTTAGGACAACTTTTGTACTACTAATTTATTACAATTAGACTAAGGGAAATTTCAGGAATCCCATTCTTATCCTTTGCTAAGTAAAAGGTCCAGATCAGCCTTTCCTAGGGAAATATGCTGCAGACTTTCAGAGGAGGTCTGCCAGAAACCAGCCTGCACCTCACGTCTGTTCCATGTGTTCCATGTAGGATGACCAAAAGGTACACATATTCTCAAATTATCCCGCTATCCTGTTTGTCTGTGCAGTAGACAATACTTAAGGAACAATACAATTAGGTAGAATAGCCAGTATCATCTTAACTGACTAATTTTCAAACGTAGTTTAAAAAATATGAAACAATCTTTTTCTAAAGCAAGCTTTGGTAGCTCTAGGGAAGACCTGGCTTCTTTATTGCAGGAAAAGTTAAGTCCTTGTAAGTAGAGGTAACAGGTTGCACAAAATATACAGAAAATGAGACAAACTAGACACAGAGCAGAATTTCAGATAGGGAGCTAAATCGGCATCATTACCTACCTGTCATTATACAGCCAAGCCAAGAAACCAGTGCTGTTCCAGTAAGTATCTGGTGCATTTCCATCCCCATCAGACCAAAGTATTTCTGGCTGGTACATGGTCACAATTTCATAGAGTTCTGGTAACGATTTACTGGTTGGAAACTTTCTTGTCTTAAAGCCATTGGTGGCATCCTCAAGGAAGAGAGGATGAAACCATTCAAACAGGGAATGATATAACCCAAAATGCAAGTCAGTCCTGTTCCTAACAGATGTTGCTAGTTCAGCCACAAGATTTCGTTTTGGTCCCACATCAACAGCATTCCAGTTCCAAGAATATTTGGACTCCCACAAAGTAAAGCCTGAAAACAGAAAAATCAAAAGATAAGAAAGGGAAGCAGAAGAGAGGAAGCTGTAATTCATCTTGCTGGGAAGCATTTTGCAAGTGTGTTGCAAAAAATGAATATAAAATAATAAAAATAATATATGTAATAATATTGTTAGGGTATAAAGTACACCTACAATCTCTGTTTATGCACAGTGACAGTAGTCATAACATCAGAACATCACAGCAGATATGGTCATGTATTTTTTATACATACACATATGTATATAAATATATATATAAATACATATATATACACTTAAAAGCATTCAATTTTCTGATTCTGTACAGTTCAAGATAATTATCCCTTCCTCCTTAGTTGTTCACGCTTTTTAGATATCCAAATTAAATTCACCAAAACCCCAGCAACTTTCGAGCCATCTACATTTTCACTGAATGTATCGA
This sequence comes from Tauraco erythrolophus, assembly GCF_009769465.1. Lineage (NCBI taxonomy): Eukaryota > Metazoa > Chordata > Aves > Musophagiformes > Musophagidae > Tauraco > Tauraco erythrolophus. Next base: position 2,764,967 of record NC_141466.1, on the reverse strand, counting down.
ACGTGAACTGTGAACACACATTCAACAACTGGAAGATAAAACACTTTCTCAGTTGCAGAATGCACAAGCTGTCGTTTGCTACTCTCCTCCCTTCTGCTCACATCTCATGTGAATGTCCCCTTTTCATTTGTCTTGATATTTCTAACAGCTCCATCAGCTACTCGGTACACGTATATAAGCAGAGTGCAGAAACTCCTGAAAGAGTTTGTAAAACAATCAGCATTAATATCAGGAGGGATTTAACGTTTCAGACATCCAGCACAAGCACTTGCAAGTACTACTGCACCGCTGTGCAGAGGAGCTCCACACTCACCTTCAAACTGCTTCACACTCAGCCGAATAAATCTTGCAATATTTTTGTGAACTGGACACACATAATTGTATCGACTGGACAAACAAGATATAAAAATTCATGCCTGTGGCTACAGACAGGCTACATGAATCATGGTTCTTTTGAAGTCGGTGGGAATTGCGCCGCGGGCATCATCAGGATGAGGATTTTATGTGTCAGAGCCGAGATTAAAATTCACAAGTTACTAGTTGCCAGTCTTGAACCTACATCTCCCCAAACACCAACAACACTCACTAGATGTACTGTCATATTGCATCTTAGTATTTTATACTTTCTTTGCTACCGTGTTTCCTTCCAGCCACTTTCTTTCTCTTTACTTTTCTCTGCAGAGCATCTTACAATTACAGTGCCAAAAATCAATTGTTACAAAATCAAAAGTTACAGACCTGGCTCAAGGTTTTGGCTTCCATGTGCTGCATCAGGAAGAGCTGTACCCTGTGTAAATTTCTAGCTCCGAAGTTGACTCCTGGAACTTGGAGGAGTTTCTCTCTAAGTTCCTTGGAGAAATCTACAGAGCTCATGAACTACCTGTACACAGCAGCTCTCCATTCCTGAAGCAGTGCAGAACATGCTTTGTGGTTCCTTGAGCAACAAATTGTACGACAACAAAAAAACAAATTTAAGCCTGCCTGGCTTTCTCTCTCTCTCTTAGCAGGTGGGAAAGTCACCTGTTTTTTTTCTTCTGTTGACAGAAATAGAATCATAGAATCATAGAATGGTTAGGGCTGGAAGGGACCTTCAAAGGTCATCTAGTCCAACCCCCCTGCAAGGAACAGGGATATCTCCAACTAGATCAGGTTGCTCAGGGCCTCGTCCAACCGGGCCTTGAACGTCTCCAGGGATGGAGCACCATTACTAACATTCACAAACCTTCCACTTACCTTCATGATGTTTTGAAGTCAAGACAACGTACTTTGCGCCTGAAGCCTTCAGAATATCTGCCCACTGGTTGGGATCAAAGAATTCTGCTGTAAACAGTGGCCCAAAATTTTCGTAACTGAACCCAGGTGGGTAATTTGCCTCCATAAATTTCACATAAGGCTCTCTCTTTTCCTTCTGCCAGTACCACCTACAAAATATAGAGCAAAACCACGTCTGCTGGTGTATTTTTAGACAAAGAAAAGAGAAGTGAAATCATCAGCTCCCTTTTGTGTTCACACTGAGAGGCACAAGCATTGGAGGTACATGACACTGGCAATGGGGTAAAACTGCTTCAGAACATAACAGCATTAATTATGAAATATTTCCTTTTCTCTGTCCTCTTTCCCCACACTCTGCTTCTTGGAAGCACTCCACTTTGGAAAGATCCCAGGATTTCATCTGGAGCAATGTCACAAAACAACTACACTTGTTCAGTACTTACTCAGCACCCAAATCCTGAAACCACACTAGAGAGCACAGCGACACGGCCCGTGTAAGCAGCTCAGGTGGCACGAGGAACGTACTTTTCCAGACTAGAACACAAGTCCCCAACACAAGAAGGACAAGGAGCTGCTGGAGCGGGTCCAGAGGAGGCCACGGAGATGATCCGAGGGCTGGAGCACCTCTGCTATGGAGACAGGCTGAGAGAGTTGGGGCTGTTCAGCCTGGAGAAGAGAAGGCTCCGGGGGGATCTTATTGCAGCCTCCCAGTACCTAAAGGGGCTACAGGAAAGCTGGAGAGGGGCTTTTTACAAGGGCGTGTAGTGACAGGACAAGGGGCAATGGCTTTAAACTGAAAGAGGGGAGATTTAGATTGGATCTAAGGAAGAAATTTTTCACTGTGAGGGTGGTGAGGCACTGGCACAGGTTGCCCACAGAAGTTGTGGCTGCCCCATCCCTGGAAGTGTTCAAGGCCAGGTTGGATGAGGCTTTGGGCAACCTGGTGTAGTGGAGGGTGTCCTCGCCCATGGCAGGGGGGTTGGAACTAGATGATCTTTGAGGTCCCTTCCAACCCAAACCACTCTGTGATTCTACGATTCTATGACTAACAACTCGCCCTCCTCAAGTCTCACACAGCAGCCATCGGGCATCCCTGCTCTGCCCCCCACCCCACTGCAACTCCTGCAACCCACAAACAAGTGGGCCAGCGGCTTTACCTCTCTGCTGGCCCAGAGTTCTCTGTGCCAAACGCAGCCGGGTGACCGATGTGTGAGCAGACACCCACGGTCCCAGAGCAGGCGAGAGCTGCGACTGCAGAGCACTGCGGCCGCTGCACGTGTGAGGCTCTGAGGCAAAGGCATCCTACTAGAAGGCATGTCCTCCAACAACCACCTGCTGCTGCAAGAACCCCACCCGCTGACAAATGCACCTCCGTCATGGGCTCTAGCGTGCAGGTACACGTCTACCTCAGGCTGCTGGACCAACGCACACAGATCCAGGAACTAGAAGGAAAAATAAGCTCTTTTTCATCCTACCTAGAAAAGACAAGGACAGTTCCTGTCCTGTGCTTGCCCATCACAGTGACCAGTATCATCACTATTCCAGCTGGCCTAGTCCACAGCAAGGCCTGGAGCTCCACTCTGTGGTCTGAGAGTGGTCTCTCATCATGGGCAGAGATCATAAAACTTGAACAGAATGCTATTTATTTTCAACCTGCTCCATCCCTCCCCTACCTAGCTCCTGAAACAGTCCGTACTGCATAAACAGCCTTACTGCTGGAGACCTTCTGATAACAACGTATGTTGTGACTGCCAATGTTTAGGGAGAAAAGGGTCTGAAAGCATTCACCTTTCTGCGAATAAAGCCAAGCAGCAAAAATCCTGCTGGCAAATTTAGACATAAATGAAAAACTGAAAGTGAAGGGATAAAACAGGCTGGAATCTGAATGTTTGAAATGTGTTTCTGTCTCTCCTGTCCTGAGCTGAACTCTGACCTCAGATCTGCAAGACCACAGTATCTGCATGGATATTGTTGCAACCTTCCTAAAGTGACTTCAGCATAAACAAACACCGTCTCTGGCAGCCAACAGGGGAAAAAAAAATCTCAAAGGAGGAGGCTGAGACAGCCTTCCTTATTGAAAGAACCTGGGAAAAAACCCAACAACTCTAATTTTCAAGTATGCAATTGCATAAACAGGTGACATCCTTGCTTCTCTCCCTTTCTCACAAGGTTTGCCAACATGAGCACTTGTACTCTGGCATGGTTGGATTCTAGAAACATCCTGACCAAGGCTGCACAGCTCAGAGGGAAGGAGCATGGGCTTGGCGGTATCAGAGTTTATGGCCTTCCATTTGAAGCTGCCGACACAGGACCTCAATCATCCAACTGCACATGCTGCCAGAAGGCCCCGAAGCAGCTCCACAGCCACATGTGCCTAAGGATGGGAGGCTACAAGAACATAAAACCCAACTTCATCAACTACATTAGAGCGTTCTGGGGTCTTTTCAGAACAAGAAAAAATGAACGACTGATCCTGAATCTGTGCAGCACTATCAGAGCACAGCACTCAGAGCAAGGCTTGAAGCCAAAGCCCACCAGGAAAGTAATTTATTAGTAAACAGAGTCCATATTAAAAAACTGCTGAAACCCTCGAACATAACTGTGAAAAGAACAGACCAAATATTGTCAGAAAAGAGCGGTTTGTTTACATCAATGTTGGTTTGGTTTAGGAGTATTGCATTTAATGTTTACCATAGCTCTGCCACAGAACACTGTTATCTTCGTATTGTAAATGGTAACGTGACTCGCCTGAAGTCATGCAGGAAGTATTTGGTGGAACACGGAAAGAAAACAGAAGAAAAGTGCTTACAGCCAAAGAGCCTGAACCAGCAAACGCTCACAAACCAAAGGTTTTATTCAGCCTTCGAATTAAAATTATTTGAAGGATCAGAGCTTTTGGGTTTTTAAGTGGAAAGTACTCTTTAACAAAAATCATCATGAAAGAGAAGAAAACCACCACCAGCACAAAATGTGCACAGGAACGCTGCAGGCAGTTTGCCCAGCAAGGGCAGCCATGCAGGACGCAACCAGCCTGTGCCCCCGCAGACAGTGCCACAGCCCTCTGGCGAGAGCTGCTCATGGGGTCTCCGACGGCTGGGAGATTTCACCAACGCTGTGGCACTGGAGCAGGTTGCCCAGAGAAGCTGTGGCTGCCCCATCCCTGGAAGTGTCCAAGGCCAGGTTGGATGAGGCTTTGGGCAACCTGGTGTAGTGGAGGGTGTCCCTGCCCATGGCAGGGGGGCTGGAACTGGATGATCTTTGAGGTCCCTTCCAACCCAAACCAGTCTCTGATTCTATGAAATCACATCTTTCAGCTCTGCAAGACCTCTGCTTGATTTGGTTAACGTTAATTCGGCCAAACACACTCAGGACTGTCTCGGGGCAGGGCAGGCGGCTGGTCGGACGTACCAGAAGCCCATCAAACCCCGCTGCCTTCACAAACAGCCCGTGGTCCCACCGACCAGCCTCGGGTGGGATTACTCCTCTTCCCACAGCCTCGGCTCCAGGGCCAGGCTGCAGAGGGGCTTTACACCTGACCGTCCCCTTGGGAGGGGGACACCGAACCAAACCCCGTCCGCCCGAATTGCTGCGTGCCCACAAACCCCAGATCGCCGGTATGACCCATCCGCAGCAGCAGCTGTCCTGGTGTGACACCCCCCCCCCCCAGTTGCTCCGGTGCGACCCTCCCTCCCCAGCTGCCCCAGTGTGACCCCCCAGCTGTCCCGGTGTGACCCCCGCAGCTGCCCCAGTGCGGCCCCCCAGCTGCCCCAGTGCCCACAAACCCCAGCTGTCCCAGTGCGACCACCCCAGATGCCCCAATGCGACCTTCCCCCCAGATGCCCCGGTGCGGCCACCTCAGCTGCCCCAGTGCGACCCCTCCCAGCTGTCCCAGTGCGGCCCCCCCAGCTGCCCCAGTGCGGCCCCCCCAGCTGCCCCAGTGCGGACCCCCCAGCTGCCCCAGTGCGGACCCCCCAGCTGTCCCAGTGCGGCCCCCCCAGCTGCCCCAGTGCGGACCCCCCAGCTGCCCCAGTGCGGCCCCCCCCAGCTGCCCCAGTGCGGCCCCCCCAGCTGCCCCACGGCGAGGCGCGGCGGGCCGGGCCGGGCCGGGCCGGGAGCTCACCAGAACCACTCGCTGCCGAAGCTGGGCACCGAGAACACGCCCCAGTGGATGAAGACGCCGAACTTGGCCTCGTCAAACCAGGCGGGCAGCGGCCGGGCGTCCAGCGAGCTCCAAGTGGGCTCGTAGCGGCGCTGCCCGCCGCCGCCCGGCGGCCCCAGCAGCAGCAGCAGCAGCAGCAGCGCAGCGCGGCCGGGCAGGCGCGACATGGCGGCGGCCGCACGGCGGGGACAGCCCGCCGGCCGGGGGGCACGGGTGGAGCCGGCCGGGACGCGGGGCACGGGCTCGGGGTCTCCCCGCTCCGCTCCGCCGGCGCCCGCCGCCCTTCGGCCCAACCGTGACCCGCCTGCGCGGGAACGGCGGCGGCTCGGCCCCTCCCGCGGAACTCCCTCGCCGTGCCCGCCCGAGCCGGCAGCGCCGCCCCCGTCCCCTCCTGCGTGCCGAGAGCCCGCCGGCGCCCTGGTACCTGGCTGCTCGGTCACGAATTGGCCCCTGGGTTGTAAGGATTGGAAGCAAACGAAGGGACTTGCCTCCTGCCCCGGCCAGCATCCCACCGTGCTTCTCCCGCCCCCGGCCCCGCCTGGCCCGCTGCTGCCCGCCTCATGCCGGGGAGCCCTCCCTGGCCGTCTCCATCAGTGCTTGCCTGAAGGCTGCCCGCCGGGATCTGCTGGATCTGCAGCCTGAGCCAGGTCTGAGCCTTGGATCTGCAGCCACAGCCTGCTTCCAGCCTTGGCTCGGATTCCCTTCCCTTCCCGCACCTTCCCACACCTTTCCGCACCTTCCCTTCCCACACCTTCCCTTTCCGCACCTTCCCGCAACTTCCCACACCTTCCCTTCCCACACCTTCCCTTCCCGCACCTTCCCACACCTTCCCACACCTTCCCGCACCTTCCCTTCCCGCACCTTCCCTTCCTTCACCTTCTCTTTCCTGCACCTTCCCTTCCCTTCCCTTCCCTTCCCTTCCCTTCCCGCACCTTCCGCACCTTCCCGCACCTTCCCTTCCCGCACCGTCCCTTCCCGCACCTTCCCTTCCCTTCCCGCACCTTCCCTTCCCTTCCCACACCTTCCCTTCCCTCACCTTCCCTTCCCTCACCTTCCCTTCCCTCACCTTCCCTTCCCGCACCTTCCCTTCTCACACCTTCCCGCACCATCCTGCACCTTCCCTTCCTGCACCTTCCCTTCCCTTCCCTTTCCGCACCTTCCCGCAACTTCCCTTCCTGCACCTTCCCTTCCCTTCCCTTCCCTTCCCTTCCCACACCTTCCTGCACCTTCCCTTCCCTTCCTTTCCCGCACCTTTCCACACCTTCCCGCAACTTCCCTTCCTGCACCTTCCCTTCCCTTCCCTTGCCGAGAAGGACGGGGTTCATTGCTCTGCAGCACCCTCCAGCCCGCTGGTACATGGTGGCTCCCAGGGCAGTGAGCTGTCCCGGAGCCTGTCAGGGAGGAGTTTTCCGTTTCCATCGGAATGGCTCCGGAGGAAGCCTGCGCTGAAGCTGCCTCGCTTCATAGATTCATAGATTCATAGATTTCTAGGTTGGAAAAGACCTTAGAGACCATCGAGTCCAACCATCCCTAATCCCCATTAAACCATATCCCTAAGTAGATCATCCACCCTATTCTTAAACACATCCAGGGATGGGGACTCGACCACCTCCCTGGGCAGCCTGGCAGCCTTCAGTAGATGACACTTGGCGTTTGTGCAGATCACGGGTGGCAGGCACGTCCTTTAAAAGATGCATCTTCCAGCATCTTTGTAGCCCATGCCAGCGGTTCTGCCATCTTTCCCAGTGCCCAAATTGCGTATTTTTACTTTAGACCTTAGCGGACATGGGATGGCCTTGGTGAAATAATTTGGTTCAGTCAGCAAATGCTAACTTCCCGAAATCGTCACAACGATTCTGTGGCAATCTCGCCAGAACAGTTACAAATGAACCAGCAGGCAGCTGAATGAGTCTCCCTCCACCTGGGAAGGACGAATACTTTTCTGCTGTTCTATGGAAACAGAACTTCAGTTTCCAGAGTTATTGTCCACAGCTGTTCCATTTCATCCAAAAATAGCTGGAGGACTGTGAAAACAGGAAATACATGATTTTTTAGTATTTTTCTTTATGTACCTTGACAGGTGTATGAAGTTACAGGCTGATAAAAACCACGGTGACTTCCCTGGTATCATTCTTTCTGACTGACTGTTCACATGCCTCTGATTTACAAAAGCACTTTGATACCACAACAGCAGCCTCTTCATACTTCTTTTACATTCAACATTGACCTACTTTCTCTACATCTTCTTTTCTTTTAAATGTCATTTTGCTTCTCAAAAGGAATCCTTAAATGCCTTTGACCTCTTCCTATGGTATCTTTTCTAGTTTATCTTTGCGTTTCTTCATGTTCTCCTTTTCTTCTTGATCACACCAAAGGATTGCAGATGTTCAGCAGCCTCTTAATGTGGGAATTTCGAAGTAGACCCTCTGATATTCTGTACAGCACACCAAAATTATGCCTGCTCTGTGGCTCAAAATGTCTTGAAGGAAAAATGATTCAAAAAAAGCTCAGGGGTCTGACCTGACGCCCACTGACATCAGTGACCTGCCATCGACTTTGGTGAGATTTGGAGCAGGAGCAGTGTATTTCAGTATTGAATTTTATCACATCCTTTAAATTAAAACAAACAAAAAAAAAGAATGAAGTAGAAAACAGTCCAGTAAATAGCAGCCGTGAGTACACTTCTGATTAAGGAGTAAAAAGGTTCAGAAAATGTCACCAGCCCACACAGGCACAGCGACTGCAGTCTCCAGTGAGGGAAAGGTCCTCGGTGCACAGTCACATCTGTCACCATGCAAGCTGCAAAGGGTAAATAATTAAACCAGTACTAACTGGTTTAGAATCTCTGAAAAGGGGGGTACAGCATGCCTGTCTGCACAACGCCGGAGCCACCAGGCCCTCGTGAGAAGGTCTGTAAGCATGGAGCTGGCTGCTGCATCCCACGAGGAGAAGCCCCTGCCTCTTGCTCTCACAGCACTGGTCCACTGGGAAAGCTCTCCGCAGCTAGGGAAGGAGCAGGCTGGTCCATCAGCAGAGGGAAGAGGGAGAGGAAATAAGGCAATTCCCTGGGAGATGCTGAGCAGAAAAGACCTTTTGACCTGTCTAATGGCTGACATACGAGACTCATGTCCTGGATCAATTGCTTGGAGAACGGCGAAAGGTGCCTGAGCCGTCTGACTGCTGGGAAGACGGCAAAACCACCGCGCCTTGGGAGCTGCACGGCGCCGGGCGTTGAGAGGGGGGCACTTGGTTGCTTGGTGGGAAGCAGAAGCCAGTAACTGCATTTCAGATGGGCATGTGAAATGCGTGGGCAGCAGGTCAAGGGAGGGGATTCTGCCCCTCTGCTCTGTTCTCGTGAGACCCCCCCTGGAATACTGCGTTCAGCTCTGGAGTCCCCAGCACAAGAAGGACATGGAGCTGCTGGAGCAAGTCCAGTGGAGGCCACGAAGATGATCCAAGGGCTGGAGCACCTCTGCTCTGGAGACAGGCTGAGAGAGTTGGGGCTGAAGCCTGGAGAAGAGAAGGCTCCAGGGTGATCTTATTGCAGCCTTCCAGTGCCTAAAGGGGCTACAGGAAAGCTGGAGAGGGGCTTTTTCCAAGGGCGTGTAGTGACAGGACAAGGGGCAATGGCTTTAAACTGAAAGAGGGCAGATTTAGATTGGATATAAGGAAGAAATTTTTCACTCTGAGGGTGGTGAGGCACTGGAACAAGTTGCCCAGGGAAGTTGTAGATGCCCCATCCCTGGAGGTATTCAAGGCCAGGTTGGATGGGGCTTTGGGCAAGCTGGTGTAGTGGAGAGTGTCCCTGCCCATGGCAGGGGGGCTGGAACTAGGTGATCTTTGAGGTCCCTTCCAACCCAAACCATTCTGTGATTCTATGATTCTATGTTTCAGGCTCGACGGGATTTGATTCAGACCTGGGGAGTGGTAGTTGCTAAAATGTTTTCATACAGCGTGAATGTGACTTTTGGATTTGATAACGTGGCACTGGATGCATTAAAAACACAGGGCAAAGTACCGCCTAATCTTTGCCGTCGTGCCAATGGCTTCAGGGCAGCAAGGGTTTTATTCAAGGCAGAACAGAAAATGACTGGCCTGTAGAAAGCAGTGAAAACATTAAACAAAAACATCAAACACCTTTTTAAAGACGGATCGTGTCGTAGAAGCGTGCCTGTAAAACAAACACCAGAAAACGAAACCACGGGGCTCGGTTTTGCTTTTGCCCAAGTCGGCGTCGCTCCCGCTTCTGATTCGAAAGGCGGCAGGAGCACCTTCCTCCCGAAACGTTGAGTCACACGGTCGTAAAAATCGGTTGTGAAAAGCCTCTTCCCTGCAACCCAAACCTTAAGAAGACGAATCGGGGCGGGGGGGACAGGGGGGGGGTTGTAGGAGATTTGACTCTTCTCCCTCAGCTCCCAGGGTGCGATGCCTTGTGCAAACCTCCCGGTTTTGCGAGGGAGGAGGGAGTTTTACAAAAACAGAAGTGGTGGTGAGGGTTGCTCGGTTCTTTTTTAACTGATTCTCTCTTTTTTTTTTTTTTTTTCTTTTTTTTTACCCCCCTGAGAGTTGGAAATGAAGGGAGCGGGGAGCAGGAAGACACCCTGGGGGGGGAGGATGCCCGGAGGGAGGGGACGCGGGGGGGACCCCCGCGTCCCCTCCCTCCGGGCATCCTCCCCCCCCCACGTTCTTAATCCCTGTGCAAACACAACATTTAAGTCCCCGACAGACCCAAAATCCCCGTCGCCGTCTCGGGCGCCGAGGGGCGGTCGGAGGCGAGGGGCGGCTCTTCCTTTGCAAACTTTCCCTTTCCCCTCCCTCGCCGCTTCTTTCCCTCCTCTTCTCTCCTCCCTGCCCCTCTCCGCTCCCCGACGGCGATGGCTGAAAGGCCGGAGAGCACTGGGGGAGCAGCGCCGCCCGCCTGGTTCTTACCCGGTCCCCGAGGCCGATCCCAAAGCGACATCTCCTCTTTTTCTTCCTCCCGGAGAACCTGCCTGCTCCGGTCCAACGTGGGTGGCTCAGGTAAGGCATGGGGGTGGGAGGGAAGGGTGGGATCCTTGTGTCCGAGCCTCTGGAGCAAAGCTGAACTGAGGATTTTGGGAAAAGATACCCTCCTTCACCTTCCTGCTGGCCTCCCAGACTTGAGAACTGTCTTCTCTCGGTGGCCGAAGTGCGGGTCCCTGGTTTGCGGGGTGCTTAAGCTACCCCTCGAGATGATGTTCATCACGTTCTCAGCTTTTCATGCTCATGTTTTGAGGTTTAAATGGACCCCAGTAAAGTCGTGGGTACCGACCCGTTCGCCAAAGCATCTCTGACTGAGAGGGCAGAAAAGCCTCAGGAAGGCTTCAGGGTCTGTTCATAGAATGGTTTGGGTTGGAAGGGACCTTGAAGATCATCTAGTTCCAACCCCCCTGCCACAGGGAGGGACACCTTCTCCTAGATTGTATTGCAGGGACATCAAAACTCCTTGTCCTGCCTCTTCACACATTACACCTCGGTTGCATGTTAGGATTCTACTTCATGCATTTATTTGGCCGTCGGGTTTTTCCTTAACAGGTGAGGCAAAAAAAATGTGAGTCAGTATCCCACCGTGCTCCCTCAGGAGGCAACCACTGAGAGAGCACACGGGACGATTTGGGGGTGGAAGCTGGTCCTTTGGGGCAGAGTAGGCTTCCTGAAGGATTTGGAGTAACTTTGCTGCGTAAAATGAGAGTAAGTGAGGGTATGAGTTTACAGTGGAGATATTTGAAAGTGGCCAAAGTAAAATAAATACATACTCTGTTGGACTATTCTTTGCTCAGGCTGTTTCCTCGGGTCAGGTGTTACGGAAAATGAAATTCTGGTCTCTGTACTGCTGAGCACATTTTGAAAATGTGTGCTTGCCTGCTTGCAAACCAGCCCTATTGACTAAACCGAGACTGTAGGCACATGCTGCTGTGGCAATGTAGGTATATTTTGGATGCACTCGTGTGATCTGCTGCACAGAGGTACCCTGTGAACCACAACGCTGCCAGGGAAGCTCCGGAGTGCACCGTGGGACCTCCTCTGCTGCGGCACAAGTGGGACGGCACAGCGCGTGGTCGGGTCTGCAATGGACCACAGTGCTTCTCGGGGAGTGATAAGATGAAGCAGACCATTTGCTTGGGGAAACTCAAATACGTGGCTACACCTGCCTCATAAGGGGGAGGGTGGGTGGGGGGAAACTTGCTTAGTTGCATAGGAGCAAGTAGATTCAGCTTGTGAGGCCAGAGGCTGCAAGCGAAAACCACTCTACGTGCCATTCTCTGCATCGTTCTCTGCTCTACCTTTTTCTGTGTCTACTTAGAAGTTATGTTGAAGGACATTTGGGACAGGGAGAAAGGAGGAGGTTCTAGTGGTTTGTCCGAATCAGAAAGGACTACTTTTAGGTGTAAGGTGTATTTCAGCACCGTCTGGAAGAGTGCTGCGTGAGCAACGCCCTACGGCTCAATGTGTCCACAAGTGGACGTAGAGGGACTGCCACAAACTGACAAGATTGAGACTATGCCAAGTTAGATTATGTTGGTCGTTAGCTACAAAGACTACAAACAACGAGCTGGGTTCATTACAAGGGACTGGCAAGTCCAGTGGAGGTAAAATGATTGTGTTTTCAATCATGTGTGGTTATTTGTAGTTTCTTACACACAAAATTTAGGCCTCTCTGTTGCCTTACTTGATTTTTTTTTCTTTTAATTTTGAGGATGTGCTTCCTGCCAGCAAGTGACAAGAGTTGCTTTCTCTGGTTTTTATTTTTTTGACATCTTTTCTTTCATTCTGTATTTTCTCCATTGCTGCTTCCTGTATTTTTTTTCTGGCTGCTCATTGAGCACAAGAAAAATTCTTACATGCTGCCACACAACTGTTGATTCCCTCTTTAAAAAGAAAAGTATGCATTAAAAATGCAAAGCTGTTTAATTCTTAATGTGGTGGTTAGAGAATTGTTTTTATACTGAGATGCCATTAAAATAACCTACTTTTTCGTTCCCCTACTAACCTGGCGAACAACCGTAATGGGGGCAGAAATGTGAAGCACTTAGAGAAACATTACAAGCCTTATTATTATTTTTGCTTCTACCTCTCTCTCTAGCTGTACCATTTGATTAATTTAAAGTAGGTCACTCATTTACATCAGATGTTACCTGTGCCTCAGCTGCTCCATTTAGAAACGAACAATTTGCCTTTTAAATAACTTGCAAAATGTTTGCTGATTGCCTGTTCCTGGAGTGATTCACTTGCAACTGTTGAAGTCACAAGTCGCAGTTTCTGTTGCATATTTGCCTTTGTTTTCTAGATCTCGATGACACCGTCTCCTCGGGCTCCATCAGTGATGGGTTGGTAACTCTATAGACAGTTCACACTGTCATTTATTTTACCGCCTCCTGATCTACCATTCTCAATGCAGGATCTGTTAAGAGGCAATATTTGTAGAGACCTTTCTAGCTAAGAGAAGTAAAGCAGCCTCTCTAAAAGCAGCTTTGGCAGCGGCTCATAAAATGCATCTTATTCTGGATCAGTACTGTACGTACCTCAATAGTGCAGCGAGGCTGGTCGGGTGGTCCACGTGTTTATGGTGCCTGTGCTTTCTTACCCCCACTCCTTCCTCTGCTATCATCATATGCCAAAAGCAGCAACTTCCTGGTGTCACTTTACAGCATCTCGCTTCATCAGCTGCGGTCCAGTTTGTGAGGACAGTATATTTTCAGGTTTTTTCCTTCTTGTTAAAGCTGGCCTTTTCTTTTAGGGTTAGCGGTAGAAGATTGCTTAATTTCCCTCTCCGGACTGTCACCTCACTCACCATTGTATCAGGCCTTTGTCTTCCAATTCTTTCTTTACTTCTGGTAAACCCTGGGAGGAATAAGGTGATCCTCATCATGAGTAAGGGTGGCACGATCTAGATTTCTGATTTAGACCCTGAAAAAGGGCAGTGTTAGTGAAGTTCAGAGCCTCTGCGGCAGGCATAGCCTGTGCATCACCTCAACATCGTGGTACGTCCCGTCTGACAACTGGCCAGTTTGTCAGAGCATCTCTGGGAGATTGGTGAAGAAAAAAATATTCTAGAATTTCTGAGCAGCACCAGAACCACTCCAAGAATGCTGTTTGAATTACATACCTTTAAGCAGCCTTCCATGTTTAGTGACTAGATTTAAACCCGTTTTAAAGGTGGATCAAGTTAGCCAAGTTTCTTGATTTCCCAGCATCGATGGGGACCAAACTGCGTTTGAAATAAAGACCCTTTTCAAATCCTTTCCCAGAACTTCTCCCAAATCTAGATTGGGTGGCCATGGGGCTGAGGGCAGCTCTCAGCGTGAGCGGTGAGCCCCGGGGTGCAGGGTGGAGGAGGAGGAGGCTGCTGTTTCATATCAGCCACCTTTGTGCTCCGGTCACGACGTGGTGCTGGCTCTTCTGCTCGTGACAGCCCTCAGGCACCAGCCTCAGCTACTGCGGTGTCCTGTCTTTATCTGCATGTCCATGCAGACAGTTTGCAGTTTGCTCTCTTTTTAATGTTGTGGTTTTTGCTCTGCAGCCTTGCATTTTGTTCCGAAGGTGGTGAGGTTTGTGGTGAGGTACATCTTGGTGAAAAGGGAACTTTACTGCTCAGACCAGAAGTCAAAAAAACCCACCCATTTCTCCACTCCAGGATTGACACTGTCATATTGTCACAGTTCCTCTTGAGGTCTCGCTCTTTAGCAAGAAGGAGAAGTTTCAGACAATTTGTTCCACTGCTAAGAAGCACACCTTTCAGGAGCTCCTCGTGCGTGTTTCTATTTCTTTCATGCTTTTCTGATGACAGACAAAAAAAACCCTACCTGAGTATTCAGACAGCGATCCATCAATACCTCAGCCTATACCCCAGATGTTGTTTTAGCAGAGAGTGAAAGGCTGGGTGCAAATGATAGCCTCGCATCAAAACTTTCACATTCCAGGATTATTTGGGGAATTTTAAGCTAGCAAACTGGTCCTTTGCAGGTTAATTTATTCAAAATTATAATGAGTAACAGCTACTGCTGACTCCAGAATAGAGTGGATGAAAGAATGACTTAAAATCCCCCAATTAAGTGAAGAATTGGGGAAGCTTTCATGTAGTGATCAGAGTGGCTGTTGTTGGATGGCAAGAAAATTGACAATTTTTTGACTCAATGAAGCTTTTCGTGATTAGAGTGCTCCATTTTGCAAACTTAACAAATGTCAGATTCTCTTCCTAAAGGACAAACTTGCTGGGTGATGCAAAGGAAAGAAAATGTTTTTGACAGCTGGAGGTATTTGAGCATTTAGAAAGAGTGAAACTCAAAACACTCTTAACTCTAGACGCTGGCTTGACTATTTGGGGGCCTGGAACCTAGTGAAAAAGATAAATTTTAGTTAGGTAGGTAGGCAGCTGTTAAGGTTTTCCTGTATCTCCCTCTGCACTTTAATTTCCCAAAATAGCTACAGATTCCAATTTCTTGGATCCGCTTTCCATATACACCAAGCAAGAGTCCTACCAAGGCCTATGGGAGTTGAGTTCGGTGTTTGTGAAGAAGACAATCAGATGTGCGTTGGGAGGGCAGTTAGAAAGACGGTGGTTTTTAGTCATCAGATGGGAGTGAGGGGGGAGCAGCCTCATGATGTGGAAGGACACTCATAACTAAAGCAGCTGGCTTTGGTACATAATATGAAAACATGGGAGTGATGGGAAAACATGGTTCTCCATTGTATCAAGCAAGACTTGTTCGCAACATAAACCAAAGTACAGAACTTTGCAAGAAACCGGAGGCTGATAATTTGAGGTAGAAACCTATAGTAGAACTTAAGACAAATCATCCTTGTTGGGGAGATAGAAACTAAACTCAGCGTGACTGTCCCTAAGTCCACATTCATATTTTTCCATTCATTTGAAAATTCAAACAATCAGAAGGAGGCAGCAGCCATAACGATATGAAATTTGACATACGCTTATAGAATCAAAGCATCTGCTTCTTCATAATAATCTGGAAACATGCTTGGACTGTCATCCCATAATGTTAAATCTCATTCCAGTCGTCCTTGCATGTAACTTGTAGTTTCGGAAGTGTGCAGAGGAAAAATCCAGGAATCATGTAACATTTTGTACTGCATACATTGATAAAGTTTGAGTTTGCCTGAAAACTGGTTTAGGTTAGAAGATTAGATCAGCGTGCAGGGGAGAAGTGTGTGCTAGAATATAGTCAGCCACCTCTGACTTTATACCATAATGCACACGAAATAAGAATCCACTGGTTTTATACCAGACTAAAAGATACTATTCCACACCAACTCTTGCAGAATAACTGGGATAGGTTCTTGGTATTAGCCCAGCCTGATTGAGTGTGAAAGGGGAAAGAGTGGGAACACTATGGTTTGCAAATACAAACCATGTCTACTGGGTGTCACTTACACATGACCCAGTTTCTGGGACAACAACTTTCCAATGAGATATTCAGACTTGGGCTCAGGCTGATAAAACCCAGTATTTTCCAAATGTGGTAATAATCTCCATGGTTGGCTAAGTAGAAGTTGGACTGCAAACATTCGCGGCGTGGGATTAAATGTGTGTTTTTGCAGCAAGTGCTCAGTAGCTGACTGCGAGATCGGTTCAGTGTTTTGCTGCTCTGTGTGTGTTTGAGTTTCTCAAGGCCCTTTGGCTTTTAGCACTTCCTGCTGATATGTGGCTTCTAGCAAGTAACCATTTAATATCAGACCGCACGTCAAGTATGAAGCCCGGAGGTGTGATCTAAAAAGCAGCTGAAGATGACTTTTTACTCCTTCTCTTACTGGATGTAAATGACTTGTTCCAAAAAAAAGCATTTATTTTGGTTTGAAAACCTAAACGTTTCATCAGTCAAATCCATCCTTAGCATAAATTATTTACCTTTCTCCCTCCTCGCCATCTCCTGCTCTTTTTGCTGTTATTTGCTGAAAAAGAGGCACTGTTTAAGGTCAAAGGGCTGGGGATAGTTTTTAAAGATTGGTGAAGAATTTATAGTTTTATTTAGTTTTCTTTTTGAAGTCAGAATCTTTTCAGTGCCAGAAATCCTGTAGGATTTCAGTTTTCAATAACACCAGTATCAGTCTTTCTTCTGAATTTTTAGTATTTCTCACTAAAAATTCTTCTCACTTCTCACTTATGCTTTAGCATAAGGCAAAGGTATCTTCAGTGATAATATTTTCCTTTTTTTTTTTCTTTTTTTTTTCCCTAGCATTTTACCTATCATGTTGCTATTTTTAACAGATGCAGAAGTTATTCTCAGGTATGAAGCAAGTGGCACAAAAGGAAAAAATATCTGGAAGAAAACAGAAAATCCTGACTTCAGTGTTTTGAGTTTAATCGCTTTTCACTTTATCTTTGAAATTGCCAGTCTTAAAACCCACCACAACAAGGGATGCTCTTGCTTTTCATTCATGTAGATAGCACTGTGATCTGCCTGAAATACAAGCAGTGTTTGCAGGCAGCCAACACTTCCCTTGGTGGTGAGCTGAGAAAACTTGCTCCCCACCACGCAGTTTTGGTGCAGAATTGAACTTCTAATATCTCGTGTCGTGTAAATTCTAGTATTTCACTAATATTTCGCTGCTTCAGCCTTTCGAAACTCAAAATCCTAACAATACTACCTATTTTTGAGTTTTGAAAGGCTGAAGCAGTGAAATATATAGTAAATTACATCAGTACCAAGCGTTGATTGATCAAGCATTTGGGTTTCCCTGCCCATGGCAGGGGGGTTGGAACTGGATGATCTTTGAGGTCCCTTCCAACCCAAACCATTTCATGATTCCATGATTCTACGATTGAGTGTGATGGGCTCAGAAGCGTTGGCACGGCTTTGATACAGCCTGAAGTTTCCAAGCTTGGCAAGTCTGCCGCGCTCTCAGGCGGAGGGCTCCGTACCAAAGTGGAGCTAAAGGGCAGCTTAAACCACTTGCTGCTCTGGTGGTAAGAAGCTTTTCTACCCTCTCTCATCTCTCTCACTCTTTTTTTATGTTGCTGGCACGTTCTGCATTGCCCTTTCCGTTTCTCACGTTGTCGTTAAAACCGCGTGGCCGTATTCAGAGCAACGCAGGGATGAATAGCGCGGGGCCGGGAGGGAAATGTGGAAGGGGAAGCATTGTACCAGAAATGACAGCGTGGTGACTCTTCACATGCTAAATTCTGTGTGTAAATGGCTTCTCTTTGAAATACTAATCATATTTTTTACTAAATGTCTTTCCCCCCCACCCCTCCCCCCGCAGAAAACGTAGCCTTTAATAGTTATTTTTAATTAAATATGTATTTTACACCTCAACCTACATTTGTAAACTTTTGCACAATCTACAGTTTCCAGAAGAAAAGCTTGTTTGGGGAGAGTGGACTCCTATTAAAAGCAGCTACTTTGTCTTTTCCTTCAACTTCAGACATGACTCCAGTCTCGCACGCAAATTTTGTTGGCTCCCACTTGGCGAATTTGCCCAGTTCTGCAGTACCACACACTGTTTCTGTTAGCTGGATACATCAGTCGGTAGCTGTTTTGGCATCTTTACCCAAGTTGTTCCTATCCAAAATGTACTGGAAATAAAAGGCACTCATCTCTTTCTTCCTTGTGTCTTCTCCCCATTCTTTCACTCCCCTCTCCCCTACTAACCCATTTTCTGTACTCTCCACAGCTTCCAATAAATCTAATTTATCTTGTGTCGATAGTCTGCATCCCACTTTTGATGATCCTCTGCCTAGGTCTGACTGGGTATGGTTAGGTAGCTCCTGCCCATTCAAGTCTGATGCATTGAGATGTCAATGGACCTGCAAAAGTTACGTTTATTTTCTGGCTGTCATAGGAAGATGAAGGTCTCAGCTTGTACAGGCAGAGCAGAAGTTTGTTCAATTTTAGGAATTCATTGGACAGAGAAAAAAAAGCATCTAATAATTCTGGAAAAAAAAAAAAGGGTTGCTGAATGTTAAGAACAGAGGAGAAGTGCTCAGAACCCTTGCAAGATAAAGCTTGGTGCACTGGTGAGGATCAGGAAAAGGCTGAAGTCTGGCACGATCTCTACATTATTTAGAGTTATGAAGTTGGCTAAAGTTTCTTTGAATACAAATGTATCCTGAGGAAATAAGAGTTTTGTAAAAATCCACTTTTTTTTGTAGAAACAATCCTGATTCCAGTCACATTTCTGCATTTTCAGGAGAAATATCTGACAAAACCTTAAAACGGTAAATTGTTACTATTAAAAATTAGTCCAAGGTTTTTAGAACTTTTCATCGCATGGAAATTTGATATAGGAAGGTTTTTTTCTTCTAGTTTGGGGAGGAGGAACAGGAACGAAGGCAGTGGAGAAGTTCGCTGGCATAGAAATGTGATTATTCTAAGAGACCCCATCCACCTACTCAGGGCAAGTGTAACCACTGACACTCTACTTTGTCACAGAATCACAGAACGGTTTGGGTTGGAAGGGACCTCAAAGATCATCCAGTTCCAACCCCCCTGCCATGGACAGGGACACCCTCCACTACACCAGGTTGCCCAAAGCCTCATCCAACCTGGCCTCGAACACTTCCACGGATGGGGGGTCTACAACTTCTCTTGTCATGGCTAATCATTGGATATCGAATTCTTTAAAGGTTCAAATGCCTTCCAGAATGAATAAGGATGTATAAGGACATATTTCATAGACCCAGGCCCTAAAGAGCACTTTGAACAAAGCTCCCCCTCCAGAGCATGTGTGTTTACTTTTTCCATTTTTGGGGGAGAATCACAGCTTTTAAGATACATCTGTGATGAATATACACAGTACTCAAGAAAATTGTGGTCGCCAAGTAGAATTTAAGTTGAGGTGCTGTTTTGTATCAGCTACAAGCACAGTGAAGAAGGGGCTGTGATGCATTTGCAGCTGAATGTCCCCTAATTGCAGGTGGCCTTTGTGTTCAAACACAGGCAGCTATATTTAAACTTGGTGAGTGAGAGGGTAATCAGCAGTCACCTGCTTGCCACTTCTTTATTTATTTCCTCTGTTGCCCAGTGTCAGGGCTGGCAGTTATCGTGCGTGGCTTAAACCAGCGATGAAACTGTGAACATTTTATCTGAAAAAAGGTTAAGTGCTGCCAAAGCGCACAGTATTCCCACCTGGAATACTGCGTTCAGCTCTGGGGTCCCCAGCACAAGAAGGACATGGAGCTGCTGGAGTGGGGCCAGAGGAGGCCACGAAGATGATCCAAGGGCTGGAGCACCTCTGCTATGGAGACAGGCTGAGAGAGTTGGGGCTGTTCAGCCTGGAGAAGAGAAGGCTCCGGGGGGATCTTATTGCAGCCTCCCAGTACCTAAAGGGGCTACAGGAAAGCTGGAGAGGGACTTTACAAGGGCGTGTAGTGATAGGACAAGGGGCAATGGATTTAAACTGGAAGAGGGGAGATTTAGATTGGATCTAAGGAAAAAATTTTTCACTGTGAGGGTGGTGAGGCACTGGCACAGGTTGCCCAGAGAAGTTGTGGCTGCCCCATCCCTGGAAGTGTTCAAGGCCAGGTTGGATGAGGCTTTGGGCAACCTGGTGTAGTGGAGGGTGTCCCTGCCCATGGCAGGGGGAACTAGATTATCTTTGAGGTCCCTTCCAACCCAAACCATTCTGTGATTCTGTGATTCTATGAAAAGGCAGCATGTACAAAACCTATATTCTGATTACTTTTTTTTTTTTTCTGGTTAAAACCAGCTTTGGCAAGCTCAGAAGGGTTGGATTTGAAATAAGTTGATTTACTTACATGTCTAGAGCAAGTGTAATCCATCAGGGACCAGTGGACTTCCAAAGTCATGATACAATCAGCTCTAGCCCCAAGGACGAAGCACGGCATGCTGCTTTCCTCGCTTGGGCTATTGGCACCTCTGTCTGTGTTTCCCTGATTAGACTCTCAACTCTGTATCCTTAGGAACGAGCTGAGAGGGACAGTTACAGCTCCCCAGGGGCACGGCATCTTTCTTCCAGCCATTTGGCTTTTGAGCCCTGAACATTTTTTTTTTTTTTTTTTAAAAAAAAGGTGTCTTCCCGTTATGCCTTGCTGCAAACAAAACTGAATGGCAATATTTCACACTGTGTTTATTTTAGTGAACAGCAAATGCAAAAAATATGCTGCCACCCAGCTATTTAAGCCTTTGGAGACACATCTGCTATGAATTGCTGCGCCTTATTCTTTGGAAATTGAGATAAACAATGGCTTTTGATCTGAAAATAGCAAAAATCATCTTGGGGAAAAATTTCCAAAGGGTTGATGCAATCATTTACAGAGATTTTTTTGATTTGAGATTTATCTAATGAGACCTTCACGCGGTGAGTTGGTGAATATATATATGATTTTGTAGGTGACTTTGGCTCACAAGCCAGCAGCACCCGTTTCACTCTGTGGTGTAGGTGTTGGGCACATGGTACACGAGGGCGTTGTGCTACAGCTTGTGCACTTAGTGGTCTATCAGAAACAGCATCTGAAAGCTTACACCCTCGCAGTGCACAATCTGCCAGACCTGGAGGGAAGCAGCAGAGACAATGGTTTTCTTTCAGCTACAGGGGTGAAAGACTTTGGGGTGAGCTTGGGGCTTTGGCCATGCTGCCTGCCCTTCCTTGGCTCTGTGTCAAAGACCTCTGTGATCACCACCGGACCCCTGGAAGAAAATTCCACCCCTTTCATCTTCCATGGGGACAGATAAAGCCTTTCACTTGGTGCCTGCCACGGAGGCAGCACCAGGAGATGGGCAGCTCCACATATTGGCCCGTCCTCAAGTGAGGGAAGGTGGCACACTATCTTGAAATAGCAAGGTAATTACCTAATAGCAAGTTGGGCATTACTTTGAAATCACTTTTAGCTCAAGGTGGGTTAAGCAAAATGCAAACAAAAGCACTTTTTTTTTTTTTCACAATGTCTAAAATAACATTGTTGCACATTTTTAAAAAGAGAAAGGAAACATCACCAATAGAGTGAGGGCTGGAGAGATGTCTGTAACCAGGCTGCTGCATTCAGGGGTAGAAAGACCCATCAGACTTGGTGTCAGCAGTTTAAGTAAAGATTTTTTATTCTTCTTTTCTTGCGTTTGTAATCATATTGATTGGTTTGGATGGCTTTGCACTTTGGTGGAATTCTTGTAGTTTAGTAAAATTAGAAATTCTCTATTGCAAGCAGCACACAAGGTGGTATCGCATAAATTCCTGGCGAGTGAAAGTAACTCTGTGCAGCACACAGCTTTTGCAACTCTATTACATTAGTGTGTAAACTCCGGGGGGAAAAAGGTATTCGTTCCACTCGCTCTAGGCCAAGATGGGAAAAGTGCTGCAGGGATCAAAATGTCCATATAATCTGCTAACACTACACCAAATACACCAAAATAGGAGGAAAAATGCAGACACAGACCAGAGCAGGAAATTAAGGGGGTGCCCAGCCCTTTCTCATAGGAAAAAGGAGAGGATATGTGTAAACGAGGTTTCTTGGGAGGGAGATTTATTGAGCTGGGGAACAGTCTCCCAAGAGGAACAGCGAAAGCTGCCCTGCTGGGAGCACTTATGATCAGAGCTGGAAATGCACTGAAAAGTAGGTGAAAAGAAGCTGTTCCGCAGTGGCAATCATAGAATCATCTGGTTGGAAGAGACCCTCAAGATCATCGAGTCCAACCATTCACCCTGCACTGTCAGGGTCCCTAAACCATGTTCCTCAACACCAAATCCACACGGTTTTTAAACACCTCCAGGGATGGGGACTCCACCACCTCCCTGGGCAGCCTGTTCCAATACTTCACAACCCTCTCTGGAAAGAAATTTTCCCTGATATCCAACCTAAATTTCCCCTGGCGTAACTTGAGGCCATTCCCTCTCGTCCTGTCATTCCTAACGTGGGAGAAGAGACTGACCCCCATCTCCCTGCAACTTCCTTTCAGGTAATTGTAGAATGAGCAGGGACTTTTGCAGTTGTGGGGTTCTTTATTGTTCTGTGTTTAGGCCAAGTCCAGGAACAACAGTGGGGGACACGGGACTGGGCGTACCAGCCATCCACCTGCACCAGACACACTGGGCTGAGGAGATGAAGATGGCTCTTGCTTTTTGGCTGGATGGAAGAGCCACATCTATGTCCCCCCGTCTGTGGCACGGTGTCCTCTGCACCTCTTTTAAAAACAGAGAGAAGCAAAAGAGGTGGGAAGGAATTCTCCTAAGCAGCAAAGACATAACTGAGACAATAAGAGAATGAAGAAGTGAAATGAAAGGGCAAAACCAAAGGAAGCTCTCCCTCAGTATTTTGAAGAAAAGTTGTGTTACCTCACTTTTACCCTAGGCTTAAGATAAATAAATATTTAGATGAGTTTAGGTTGATATTTAGTATATTTAGATGAATTCTAGGCAGCAGGGACTTGACAGTGAGAAGCCCATTGAATAAACAAGTTTTATCTGTCTTCATTGCTATTTTTAAAGAAACGATGTCAAGGAGATTTTAATTCAAGCACTAATTAGTGAAGTCTAATACTTATTAGAACTCCATATGCCTGCTCCAGTGAATTTGTCTCAGTTATATATACCCCATAGACGAAATAAATCCCAGAAAACTAAACTTCATGCATATCATATACGAAGTAAAGGAGATTTGATCCAAAATGTTTTTTATACAAACATTGATTATCATAATAATGGGAGAAAGGGGAAAAAATATCCAGAAAGAGCTCTGTAAATGGCAAATACGCATCTCTCAGACTCAGGATTAGATGCTTCAAATTATGCACATTTGTAAGAAGGACCTGAGTTTTAAAAATACATGCAAATGTTTTCTGCTTTTAATCCTTTTATGCCTCAATAAAAGCTATCAAAATATGAACACTTTTCAGTAATCTTAATCTCCATTTGTTAATGGGAGCTTAATCTTTTAGAAACAGAGTTGTTTTAAGAGTGGCTTTCATGTTTTGCAGCGATTTGGGATCACTGTGGAAGTCATCTGGCCAGTGTATGATGATGTACGTATATATGAAAAAATAACTAACCACACTGAGGCGTGTGGATAGTGGTCATGGGAATACTCTGCTTAGTAGAGTTGCATATTTCATACTGAAAATTGCAGTATGGGTTCTTCTGCTGAGGATTCATGACGTGCGAGGAAGAAGAGCCTTTCAGGTATGTGTATGCCCGTAGGCATTGATACGTTCTTGGGTATGGTGATGTATGTATATATAAAAAAATAACCAACCACATTCAGTTCATTCCAGTTCATTGAAATAGTGTTTTTCTAAACCACTGACATATAAGCCTCTAGCTGTCAGACTGGTGGAGCTTTGCTTTCTTTGCTAGAAAATATAGGTGCACAGGCAAGGAAGGAACCAATGGGGAGCTATCAGGCATCTCCAAGAGAAAGGCTGAAAACTGGCCATGTGGGCCCTCGCTCTGAATGGGGAAGCAGGTTTCAGTCATTGTGCTTTGAGATTGCCACAGAAGGAGAAAGGGCTGGGCACCCCCTTCCTTTCCTGCTCTGGTCTGTGTCGACATTTTTCCTCCTATTTTGGTGTATTTGGTGTAGTGTTAGAAGATTATATGGACATTTTGATCTCAGCAAATGCATTGGCTTTGAGAAAAAGGAGGAGACTTATCACTTCCAGCAGACCAAGCATTCTTCAGCAGAGCGTGCAGCTTGGGCTATGCCAGCATGGTCCAGCCAAGCCGTTGCTGTGACTGCGACCAACCAAGCTTCACCTGCAGCTGCTGTGCAGCCCTTGTCTTTGACACGCAGCAGTACACTGCTGCTGAAGCATAATGCAGTGTTTCTGGGCTTGTGATTTCATTGTGAGCTCCCAGTGTTTAGTACTGGTTTGGTTTGGCTCTTATAGTCACATTCTCAGTTGGTCATTTTTTCGATGGCTGCTGGGCTTCTTTGGTGTTGAAAACTTAGAATCATAGAATCCTAGAATCATAGAATGGTTTGGATTGGAAGGGACCTCAACAACCATCTAGTTCCAACCCCCCTGCCATGGGCAGGGACACCCTCCACTACACCAGGTTGCCCAAAGCCTCATCCAACCTGGCCTTGAACACTTCCAGGGATGCGGCAGCCACAACTTCTCTGGGCAACCTGTGCCAGTGCCTCACCACCCTCAGAGGGAAAAATTTCTTTCTTATATCTAATCTAAATCTGCCCTCTTTCAGTTTAAAGCCATTGCCCCTTGTCCTGTCACTACACGCCCTTGTAAAACGTCCCTCTCCAGCTTTCCTGTAGCCCCTTTAGGTACTGGAAGGTGCAATAAGGTCACCCTGGAGCCTTCTCTTCTCCAGGCTGAACAGCCCCAACTCTCTCAGCCTGTCTCCAGAGCAGAGGTGAAAAACACGATTCTGCCATGCCGAGAAGTTCAGAAATTAGGAGAAAGAGAAAGAGAAATTTCTCGTTGTTTTGCTTTTATTTTAAATGAACATACAATACTCTTTCTACGTCATTCTCATGTTTCTGGAGATCTGATTCATGATTTTTGTGCACTTGTGACTGGCAATGCTGCTATCACCTTCAAAGGGCTTTGGCTCAGGCTGAAATACTTTGCTGCAGCTTTTATCCCAGGAAGGCCTCTTCGCAACACTTTACAAAGATGGGGTGACCTGAAGTTCAATACCACAGTCCTTTGGAAGCCAGACTGGGTTTTTTTTCAGTTCCAGCCTCTTAAGAAAATCCTGATGTAAGCAGGCGTGAGACGCATTAACATGTTTTGTGATTGCCCAGGCTCAATAATGATAAAAATAAATGTGAGATTATTTTGCAAAGGAAATTAAAGGAGCAAGTAGAAAGCATCTACAGTAATTTCATAATAGGTAACATTATACCTTGACTTCTATCTTTTTCCTGTGAAAACCCTATGAACGTACATTTGATGATGTGGGGGTCTCCAGGCAGCCTAGCTTCATGGGATGAGAGCTCTGCCTGGGCTCCTTGTTGCTTAGCTGAGGAAAAGAAGAGGGGGATATTGTCCATGATGCACAGAGTTCCTCCAGCCTCTTCTGCCTGTGAGAATGAGGAGAGTGTTGTCTCTTCTTCTATGAAGTCAGGGATATTATCTCCCTCCATGCAGCTAGTCCCTTTATGATGGTATCAAAAGGAGTAGGAAGGCCAAGGAGAAATCTAGGAGGAAAAAAGTACTGACTCAGATAGCAAAGGAAAATGGAGAGGCTTTAAAATGTTAAAGACCCCCAACAGGAACAGAAGAAATTACTTCATTCTGATTTCTGATAGTTTTTTTGTTAGTCCCACCATTATCATAGAATCATAGAATGGTTAGGGCTGGAAGGGACCTTCAAAGGTCATCTAGTCCAACCCCCCTGCAAGGAACAGGGATATCTCCAACTAGATCAGGTTGCTCAGGGCCTTGTCCAACCTGGCCTTGAACGTCTCCAGGGATGGAGCATCCACCACCTCTCTGGGCAACCTGTTCCAGTGTTCTACCACTCTCATGGTAAAAAATTTTTTCCTAATATTTTTTCCTATATTTTTTCCTATATTAATATTCCTAATAATATTATGTCCACAAACAGAACAAATGATTTTTTATCTAGGAAAATCTATTGATTCCGCTCTACCTCTTCCCCTTTATCTCCAGCAAGGTACATTTTGGATTCCTATTCAGTGCAAAATCTTTATTCTCCAGATCTTTTGCACTGCAATTCCCGCCAAGTGTGGGAAAAGTGGGAACGCTCTCCATCTAGCACCAATTACTGCCAGAGCCCACCTGCCTGTGGTGACCAGCAGAGCTAATGTGCTGGACCCTTACCAGCTCCAGCTCTGCCCTGCCATGCAGATGAGGAGAATTGTCCACAGGCTGGGATTTTCCAACAAGTCTGTGAAGGAGCCTAAAAACACAGACTGTACAACAGAAAACAGCAAATGAACAGGATGGTGACTGTAAACAATATGTTTGTATTATCGTAATTTCTTGAAGAATGTCTCACTCATGTGAGTAGTTGTAATTTCATGTTTTCCCATATAATGAATGTATGAGGTAATAGAACCTTCTTTTGCCTTTGCTCATGATATTTCCTGTCCTGTAAAGCCCAACAGCTTCAGTAGCCTTCTTGCTGCAGGAGGAGGGAAACAGAAAAAAGTTAGAAAAGTCAGGTCTTTTGGCTTTTTGAGGATGCTCAGGTTTATGAGTAAACAGTTGAAACGGGATATTTTGCCCAGCCATGAAGTAGGATTAACTCCCTTGTAGCTCCTCGTTTGTTGCCTCTTGCTCTAGTGATTTTTGGCAGGACTTCAGGGCTTAGAGCATCCTTAGGGTTCCTGCAGCATCCGGCCTCCTCACCACTACGGCAGCTTTCCCCGAGCCCAGCGATGCGCCTTATACCGAATTCCCCCAACTGCCCCCTCGGTCTCCTGACCCATCTGCTGCACCTCCCGTTCCGTAGCACCAACATACATTTGTTCAGGTGCCTTAGCCCCTCCAGCTGCCCGGGGACTGCTGGGGGGAAGATGCGGCAGGTGGGAGATTTTGTGTCCTGGGGAGATGCTGCCACGTGAGGCTGATGCACTGGCTGGGGCGGTTGCTGTGCTGATCACCAAGAACCCATCTCCCCGGCGCCGGATTTCTGCCTGGATTGGCCACCCACCTGCTCGCAGGTGAGAGGATTTGAAATTTAGGCTTGTTTCTATGCAGTGAGCAGCCCTGCTGCAGCAGAGTTGGTAGATGGCCCCGAGCTGCTTTCGGCTGCGTTCTGCTCCTTCCCGGTGACGTCATGGCAGAGTCATCGTTAGTTCAGCGCCTTTCAGTGCCCCTCTGCTCTGCTCTCCTGAGACCCCACCTGGAATACTGCCTTCAGCTCTGGGGTCCCCAGCACAAGAAGGACATGGAGCTGCTGGAGCGGGGCCAGAGGAGGCCACAAAGATGATCCAAGGGCTGGAGCACCTCTGCTCTGGAGCCAGGCTGAGAGAGTTGGGGCTGTTCAGCCTGGAGAAGAGAAGGCTCCGGGGTGACCTTATTGCAGCCTTCCAGTGCCTAAAGGGGCTACAGGAAAGCTGGAGAGGGGCTTTTTACAAGGGCGTGTAGTGATAGGACACGGGGCAATGGCTTTAAACTGAAAGAGGGCAAATTTAGATCAGATCTAAGGAAGAAATTTTCCACTCAGAGGGTGGTGAGGCACTGGAACAGGTTGCCCAGAGAAGTTGTGGCTGCCCCATCCCTGGAAGTGTTGAAGGCCAGGTTGGATGAGGCTTTGGGCAACCTGGTGTAGTGGAGGGTGTCCCTGCCCATGGCAGGGGGGTTGGAACTGGATGATCTCTGAGGTCCCTTCCAACCCAAACCATTCTATGATTCTAATTGCAAACTCAGCTTTCTTTAAAAGTACAAAGCTGGAGCGGGATGGGATGGCCTGGGAGCGCTTGAAATTTCCTGAAGCCCCTTCCCTTTTTTTTTTTTTTAAATCCATAAAATAAATATGGAAACAACAGAAAATGTTATTATCAGCCATTGCTCTTCCCCCAGCCAAGGTAATGCTGCAAGCTTGACAATATCGGTGGTACTGGTGAAATTGGATCTGCTGGTATTGATCCCGCTGTACTTTGGTCGAGGCTTGCGGGTTTGTATTGATCTGTCAAAGAAATTGCTGAGGAGCAGGTGAGCGAGATTTGTTGTCTGTGTCGTTTGGGAACTAATTGCAGCTCTTACTCTTTGCCTGTTGTGCACCTGGCCATCGATTCGTGATGAGAGAAGTCGGCTTTAATTAGAGCCAGGTTTGCCAGTGTTTGTACAGAGAGTGCTTTGACCCTGGTCCACAGCGAGTTCATAAAGGCAGGCTCTCAGGCTGAGTTGTTCATTTATTATGTAGTCTTCTGAAAAACAAACCATTAAGATAATTGGACTCAAATTTTTGTATGTGCTGAACCCGAAGTAGTCTTTGCTAAAACAAAACTCTATGTGTTCAGAAACACACATTTAGACCTCCATTGGCATTGTGCTTTGAAGTGGGTATTGCTTACCCTGGTGTTTTCCTGGCCTGCTAGAGATTTAGAATTGATGTGTTCCCCTCTAAGGGCAAATGCAGAATGCCTTGACTGGTCAGAAAGAGCCTGGAAACAGGAATTCCTTCTCCCAGCCTGAAAACTCCAGAATTAGAAACGCTTTCCCAAAAGGCTAGAAGGGAGACATCACTCAGTCTCTCTAACTTCAAAACAATTTTATGACAGGAAAAAACCTTCTGTTTTCCTTTGTTCTTTCTTTATTCTTGGAGGAGGAAGGCCTGGCTAGATTTTTACTTTTAGACTGTATTTCCCAAAACTCACACCCCAGTGGTGTTAAGTGGTTCATATACAATTGCTAAGTGTCAAAGATAACATCAGAGAGTTCATGTATGCTAGTAGGTGGGCAACAAAAATGTTTTTCTATATGAAATAATAAAACATTTTACTATTATAGTCATATTGTATTAGATATATGACTAAAAGTAAGCTAAAGCAGTTTTCCCATGCCATATCCTCCAAATGAAACATGAAAAGAACACCCTTACTAAATTATCAAAACATTTCTCAGTTATTTATTCAATACTGCCTGAAATGATCGTGAGAAGTGACTCAGTGAAAAATGACTGTGTCATTTTACACAATGTAATCCAGGTCCTATAAAATTATAGTATTAAAGCAGCACAAACAAAACCAGAAGCCCAGTAAATTACAGCGGTAAGTTCTAAGCCACCTCCCATGTAGATGTGCAGATGAATATAATAGGGAAGGGGAAAAAAAAGGAGAAAAAAAAAAAAAAAGGCCCTTGCAACAGCTTTTATTAGCCAAGTCCCAGCCAAGTACAAGCCTTGAGCACTCCAACTCTTCCAGCAACCCCCAAGCAGCCACTGCAGCATCTGCAACACTAAGGAGCCAAAGCTGCCCAGAAGAAATGCTCGATGTGTTTCGGCCCCAGTGGCTCAAGAACTTCCAGGGCTACTGCAGGTTTTCTGAAAGCTTTGGGGAAGGCTCTGTTGCTGGCACAGCGTGGTGGAAGATCTTCACATCCTGGACTCTGCATGGAGTAGTTCCATCCGGGTCTCGAAACGCGTAGTTGATAATATCCTTATGTCGGGATGAAAAGCATAGTTGTTTTGGGTTTTTTTTTTACCAATTTGGAAATTATGCACTAACCTATTTTGGATTCAGATACAACATTGACCTAAAGATGCAATAAATAAAGGTGGCCTTCTTCACTGCTTGTCACAGCCTTGGGACAACGTAGTATCTGAATGCTTCCTTTTAGGTGAACTGTTCAGAACACTTTCAAAGTGATTTAGTTCTTGATTTGGACACAAAAGCCTGTGGGAAATGTACAGCAGAGAACCTGCATGTTCTGGCTAAGCATATTAGAAGGTTTTTCTTTTGCACTTGACTTTTCTTTCATAAAATAGAATCTCTCTGTAGTGAGAGAGTCTCTTTGTGGACTGGTCTAGTTCAAAAATTGCTGTAATTTGCTTAGTTATGTTTAAATACCATATGTTTATGTTATGTTTAAATACCATAAATACCAGAAGCATGGCAAAATTAATACAAAGTCACCAAAAATGTTAAATTACTAAAATGTCATAGGACTTGTGTAACTGTGCAGAGAACTACTAGGCTGCACAGCTGATTTCTCACACGGATAGGCATTGGCAGGATTGTTCCTTCAACTTATATGGGCTCATTGAAACTTGTGGGGCCAGCACCATCTTCTTTTTAGATCAACTTCGTCTCTTCATGTCATCTTGCAAACCACAGCATGAGAGCATGTACCTCCTTAACTGATTTTTATTTGCACTCATCATAACCACTTCACCTTGTTTTCTCCTCCTGTGTTTGCTGGGCCTCTCTATGGGTTCTTGCACTTAGTTGGTAGGGTTCTACCATGCCTGACAGCCCTCACCCAGCTGAGCAGCCACCTTGGGCTGGATTGTCCGCGTCACACATGGAAGGAGCTTTTTCCTCTTGGTGTAGCAACACAACCCTTTGTTTGGAGGTCCCTTTCCCGGGATCAGCTGGCAGGGGCTGGAGGTGGGCTGGCCGGAGGGGACGAGTGAGTGTACCATGCTGTCTCCTCTGCTTCCATCCCTGAAAGCCAAACAGGAAAATGAATGACTTGGATCAGTGTTATTGTTTCCACATAGGGCTTTCCAGAGCAAACCGTGGTCATGCTGGCAGAGCAGCAGCAGAACACCCTGCTGCAGGACGGAGGAGCTGAGTTCGATGCATGGGCCCAGGGCACCTACATTGGTGGATGACCTCAGCTCTTTGGAAGGGTGTTTTGCAAATCAGTGTAGCTTGACAGTGTCTTGGTCTCAGTGTGGTGCTTTATAACAAAAGGCAGAGGCCAGTTAGACTAAAATTCATCCCAGGAAGGTCCCAGAATGAGTTATGTTGAACGACTGGCAAGTACTTAGAAGACAATAAAGTCAATAGCTAAATGAGAGCAAACGTGTAGTAAATCCATTTGATTTTCTACTTTTGGAGGGCTAAGGTGCTTAGTGAGGGAAAATACTAGATATATCTTGATTTGATATGTCCTGACATCGAAAAGATTTTGAGAGTGATCCACAGGACTGTCTTTTAGATACAAGCTAAGGAAACACAGCCTAGATGTAATCTCCATGAAGTGGGTGTACAGCAGTTTGATAAATTCTCTCAAAAACATTTATCAGTAGTTTTCTGTCACACTAAAAGGGCATCTCAAGCAGGATCTTGCAGGGGGCAGTCCTTGGCCCAGTTCTACTCAATACTTCCGTTTTGATTTGAATGTAGGATTACAGAATACCCTTGCAAAATCTGCAACTATTACCAAGCCAGGAAAGTTGTAAGCACTTGGGAGGACAGCTCTGGGAGTGGAAACGGTCTTCACAAATTCAAGCAAAGAGGTAATACAGCTTTCTGTCAATTGGCATATTCCTCCTTTGGTCTGGTTTTCACAAAGCCACCGCACACAAAGAAAGAATTATTGAAATCCAGGTAAAATTCCAAAGCACTCAAGAGGTTAATCACCATCAAGTAACTTACGCCCAATGCTAAGGTTTTGTAAGAATTTAAAATAAAGATGCTTGAAAAAAGACTTTGGAGGAATGCTGAAGCTACCATATAGAAACATATCATTTCAAGTTTCCACCAAAATGCCTGGAGTTTGGGGGTGGTCAGACTTGAAGACTGTGGCCCGAGAGGGCAAGTAGAGAGGAGGAAGTTTGGGAGGTTAAAACTGCGTATGATTGTGCCATATACCCACACGGCTAAACCAAAAGCAATTTAGAGGAAGGGAATTATTGAAAGAGAGAATGCCTGTGCTTGAAAACCAGGATGGAAAATGGGGAATAAAGGAAGAAACAATCCTCACTGCAATCCCATTGTCCATGCTGACCACAGTGACAAAAGTAAAAGATATCAGCAGTGAAATAACTAGCTATTTCAAATTCATTACATTTTAATAATTCAAACACCATGAATAATTCACGTAAAAAAATATTTCAAATATATTTTTGTCAAGATCCTTCTATAATTTTCTCTTCCTCATTGAAGCAAAGAAGCTTATACTTCTCACCACCCTGCAATGTAAAGAGAAGGGCAGCATAGCTCTGAGATACCTAGCTGCCTTTTGTAACAGCTTTAATGAGATTTTTCATATTGCTCTCAAGAGGGCAGCTTTCCCTGCACTTCTAAATACACTCTCCGGGCAAATTCAAGCAGCATGTTCCTGATGAGATTTTGTTATTTTTAGAAACGAACCAAGTAGGATATATCATTTCCCCTCCTACACCTTTGTTGATGCTTTAATACAAAGACCTGTGTTCAGAAGTTAATTACAGCATCCTAGATTGCACATCAAATAGGCCCTGCAACTGCAAGTGGGTGCTATTGTAAAAGGGAAAAGAAAAGGAACAATGCCGTAAAAACGTCTCTTTGGAGTTCTTTTTATGTCTGATTACCACGCCAGGAAAACAGTGCTGACTCCTTTTCCACAAAAGGGATTAAACTGCCTCGCATGACGCCCTGGGAATGGATGCCCAGGTGAAAGATGTGGTACAATAGACAGAGTATTTGAGGTAATAGCTGAGGAAGGAAAGAAGTAGCACAAACCAACTTGTCATGCATATTTGGCCTCTTTTTTGAACTTCTGCGCAATCTTACATGCTGTTTTACTTAGGAGCAGAAACTGATAACAGAAACAGGATGTCTTCAACTTCTTAATCTGTTTGTACACCAAGTTCTTTTTCCTTGAAGACAGCAGGAGTCAAACAAGAGGACATAATTTCATTGCCCGCAGCTCAGTCTTTTCCAGCTGACATTTGGTCCTTAGGTTTTTCTTGAGATGTATATTTCTAGAGTTTTTCTGGCTTCATGGTTGCCTCCTCAGTCAAATTCTCAGGTCTTTCTGCCCTTCTTCCCCAGACACATGTGCTTCTGAGGAAAGCATCCAAGCAACGTGAACCAGATTTATAACATGTTGTTGAGTTCATCGTAACACACCTCTCAGCAGTGGAGGTTTTTATGTTGCATTAACAGCACTTTACTCTCTGGCTCTGTGCTTGTGTGGAGCAGTTAGAGTTTTGACTCAGAACAAAAAGTTCAGGCTGCTCAATTATCAGCATTATTACCTGAAATGACTCTGAGGTTTCATTTTTCTTCTGCTATACTGGCCGGCTGTGGTCTAATGGAAGTACAGCCCATGGTGACACAGTTGCATCCTGAGCTGGAAAATATTTACCTTGTCTATTCATTCAACAAAAGCAAACTCTCTTTAATGTGCATTTTCCCAACACCTACCTATGGCACGTCTCCAGCTTGCCAATTTGTCTGATGTGCTTTGTTGGTATCAGTTTGACTCTGTGTTTGTCACACACCTTTTGCAGTAAGTTCTGGCAAACATACTCATTACCAAAGCACAATAAAAATAATAGTGCTGTCAACTAGCCTCTTTCAGGGAAAACATGTATTTTATAAGAATTAAAATATATCTGTCCTTTCATTAGCTTTGAGGTGCATTTGAACATCTGTTTTGTTGCTGGGTTTAGAAAATCATCAAGCTGTACAAGGCAAAGTGATCCTCTATGCGGTACCTAAAGCAGTCAAGGAGAAGAGTTTAGCAGAAGACAAAGACAACACAGATGTTCAGGTGACTGCCAAGGGTACCAAGAGTTAAATTACACATACACCAACAGACAACCAATTCTCCACACTTTCTGTACTTGAGAAGTGAAGTCCATCTCAGACTATTAGTCACCAAAAAGTCATTGCACCCTGTGGTGCAAGTATGAAGCACCTTCTACTGGCAGCATCTGGAGCTGTGATTCTAATCTAGCTGGATCCCTCGAGCAGGTTGATCACGCAGACGAAGTTCTCATTCATAAATATCTCCTGACTTTGAGTCAGGAAACAGCAGGTGAAGTAGACACAGGGAAAGAGGCAAGTGTTTTGCTTCAGGGTCTCTGCTGGCAAGACATAGATGGACCCTGTTTAGGCATGCTGGGCACGCTTCACTGTTACACAGCCCACTCAGTTTAAGCTCCTGCCATGAAGGAGGAACGTAATCCTTGCAAATCCATGGAAACTCAGGGGCTGAAGTAATAGTAACCCTGAGCTTGAAAAAATGAGACACAATTCCATCAGACCTTGTGCAGATACCAGTTGCTCATAAGGATACCACAACTCAGACTGTATGTGGGTAAAGTGAATCCCTTCTGTGTGGAATAGGAGTTGCAATTAAGTGAGAATGCAGTCCCAGCATAGTAATATAGAGAGTAAATTTATATATAAATATAGATGAATACATTGTTTTTGAGCTCATTTGGGAGAACACACTCAAGCAGTGTCCTTTACTCTGCTTAAATTAGGTTCTCCTGTCGTTCTCCTTTCCAAATATTGCAAGCAAAACATCTGGCAGCACCTATCAGTGCTCCTTTATTTAATGGTGACTTCTGGCTCATGGATTTTACTTTTTAACGTGCAGTATGGAGTACAAAAGCAACACAGGTTAGCAGCGAGATCTATGTGATAACTAGCAGGACCTCAGGGGAAGAGACAGTAAAGGTAACAAGCTGAAGTTACACCTCTCTGTAGTGGATCTTGTCAAATGTCTCCTCTGGTTGTTTCTAATTTATGTCTGCTCAGATTTCTGTCTTATGAATCAAGTTACAAAACACTAACCTCTACAGAGTCAGTCAAGTTTGTCTGTCGCAATGCAGAGTGCATAATGCAAAGTGCATGACTTCACACTTGCGGTTTCTCATCAACCTTCAGATTTTGAAAGACTTGTTTTTCTTTCTCAGTGTTTATTTGATCATTTTCCTAAGGGTGGCATTTGACATTTGAGTGGTAATTACCTAGTTCTCACTTGCCTAAATTTCACTTCAACTGGGAGAGAGGGATTAAGACAAATGATGATAAATATCTCAAAGGCACTCTTCTATTCCATTGCTTAAGTCTTCCTTCATGTATTTCTACCCATACTACTGAAAACAAACCGATGTACCCAGAATCTCCTCTATGCTTAACATAAGCCTGATCACGTTTTACATCCAGAGATGAAGTCCTGGCCCCACTGAAGTGGAAGCTTTGCTGATGGCTTCACCGTGAGTGAAATGTCACCTCAGATCCTCAGATCAGGATATATTGTCTTGGGTTTCCTCCACTGAATTATCTGTTAGCAGATTTTAAGGCAAAATAGAAAAAAAAGCTACATTTATACCTCTCAATAAGGTTAAATTCCCTCTTTTTTTTTACTGTACATAAGATTACAAGAGAGAAATCTGCAGAACACGCAAGAGGAAAAGTGGGTGGTGAGCAGAAGGTAAGAATAAGGTCCCGAGATAAGGAGCAGGGTAAAACGTTTTGCAAATCTATTACATGCAGTCATTAAGGCATGATAAAAGTCTGGTATTTCATTTCAGCAAGGATAATGAAGATTGGGCTTTTTACGTAGGCTCATAGCACTAATGCCAGAGGGGTTATTAGGTCTGACTTGTGTGATACAAGCCCTTAAATTACTCTCATTGACCCTCTTGTTGAGCTCAGTAACTTACGTTTGATTGTTGTCATCCAGAAAGACATCCAGTCCTGATGTGATGACCTCCAGAGACAGAAAATCCACTGATAGCCTTGGTAGCTTAATCACATTTGCTGTTGCAACAGATACTCGGTTTTATTTGAAACTGCCTGTTCTCAGTTGTCAACCCTTGTTTCTTGCCGTCACTTTCTCTGCCAGACTAAAAGGCCTTTTTTTTACTTGGTGCCTTGTCCTTTATGACCCAAAAAGTGTGTTCACTTTGTGCATTGTGACAGGAGGCTGAAGCATTTTTGCCCATCTTAGCCATCCTCCTCGAGCTGGGCACTGAGAGCGAGGTGCTGCTGCACCAGCCACAGTACGACCGAGCCGGAGACAAATGGAGATCCCAAACTGGCTGTCCTCGTATCCAGAGCTTCAGTTTTGCCTCTTCATTAGAAAAATCTGCCCGAACACAAATACTGCATCTAGCCAAATATCGTGATGGTTTCAGAACATTCAAAGATGTTCACAGATTTCCAAAGCCAGAACATTTTATAAACAGGCTTTGTAATTGTCTAGCTCAGGTGTGGGAAACCTGCAGCCCATAAAATGGGGGTTGAGTCTGGGACTTTATGTCACAACGTACATACGGATACAAGTTTTCTAGTCCTTATTATTTTCAGATAATACTGAGGGTTGTATCAGCCCGCTACCTTACAATTGCACTCAACAGTCTCATTTTGCCCTGATTTGCCCCGTTTCCTGGGCCTGATTTAGCCTGGCACTCTGAATAGCAAAGGCCATGCTCCGAGGTAAGGTTTTGATTGGAGCTCTTCTCTGTTTCCATAGGAATAGTAACTCATTTCAATGCACTTGTTTGTGATATTTAAAGAGAAAAGGAGAGAGGTTATTTCAGTTTGCTTGATATAATTCTCTTATGTGAGCAATATAGAATCATAGAATGGTTTGGGTTGGAAGAGATCTTAAAGATCATCTAGTTCCAACCCCCCTGCCATGGGCAGGGACACCCTCCACTACACCAGGTTGCCCAAAGCTTCATCCAACCTGGATGTTACATTAATGCATGAACACTCATGCCAGGGACTGCAAATGGCTGTCCAGGTCTGGTAGCCTTTCTCCCAGAAGAACACTTGCCCAGTTTTCTATGACAGAGAGGAAAATATTTCTTCTGTGTTTTCCCAAATCATAGCCCTAATCCCTTTAGTAGCCATTTGCTTTTTTAAGTCATTTCCAGTTTTGGGAGACTGTAAAAAGCCAACAGAAGGG
Source organism: Tauraco erythrolophus (assembly GCF_009769465.1). NCBI lineage: Eukaryota > Metazoa > Chordata > Aves > Musophagiformes > Musophagidae > Tauraco > Tauraco erythrolophus. The sequence goes on along the minus strand of NC_141466.1, from coordinate 2,728,313 downwards.
CACATTCTGTTTCTGAGGAAAAATACTTGACAGTTCAGTGGGAGATCTTGGGTCTGGTACGTGATGGGAACTGAGAGTTTACCTTCCAGTAAGAGAAGAACAGGGAGGACTAACCACAGACCATTTTGCATGTGTACGTGTGCCTGTGAGAGAGACAAGGGAAGAAGGGGAAGCAGAACAGAAGAATGGCTAAGAGAAAAAGTGAACACACATTTTGAGTCATAAGGGACAAGGCACCAAGTAAAACAAAAGGCCTTTTAGACTGGCAGAGAAAGTTGCAGTAAGAAACAGAGAGTCTGGGATTTAGGGCGTTTTTACCAGCATGTCAATGAGACCTGACTCCGAGTAGATTTAATTGTGCTCCGAAGGCAGCCAGCCTGCTGATAGTTCTGAGCTGGTTTAAATAGTAGTAAAAATGCTTGAAGCTATTAGATGTCTTGTTTCTGAGGCTCCCACGCCAGCTGTGCAGCTGTGCTTATGGTGGCACCAGCAGATATTTCGTATATATTGACTTTCGACCCTGTCAGTGCGTGGCATGTATCGCTCAAGCGCATCCAAGTCCAAGAAGTCCTCTGAAGACTTCCAGGGCTAGGTGGGCAGTTAAGCATGTGCAAAGCTGCCTGACTCCATACTGGGATCAGTGGGAAGACTAAAGGAGAGAAACATGTATATAGAGGGCAGATTTAGGTTAGATATAAGAAAGAAATTTTTCACTCTGAGAGTGGTGAGGCAGTGGAACAGGTTGCCCAGAGAAGTTGTGGAAGCCCCATCCCTGGAAGTGTTCAAGGCCAGGTTGGATGAGGCTTTGGGCAACCTGGTGTAGTGGAGGGTGTCCCTGCCCATGGCAGGGGGGTTGGAACTAGATGATCTTTAAGGTCCCTTCCAACCCAAACCATTCTGTGATTCTATGATTCTATGTGTTTGCTTTTCCAGACATTTCAAAGTGTCCTGTTCATTACAAATAGCTGTTCTCTCTGGAAGAGCGACCCCGAACACGTACCACACCTCTGCCTAGATACGCGTTTCCTAAAAGCAGGGATTTGGAACCAAGTTAGAATCACCTAATTGAGCGTTTAGAGGTGTTTTTCTTGTCCTTGCTTTTATCTCTTGCTGAGCACCCCTCTTCATGATATGCTTAAACCTTCTTCTTGACCTCTCCCCACGTCCCTGCTTTCCCCTCCCGCTGCCTCTGAGCCTCCTCTCGCTCAGCCCTGCCGCTCTCTCTGCACCATCCTCACCACACACCCAGCCCCTTCCTGCTCCCTCTGGAAACCCATCTGTGCTGTGAAACTCCCCACCTACAACGGCCACACATTGCTGTCTGGATCCCACTCGCTTCTTGTTTTCTACCAGTTCAAATCTGTTGGATTCAGTGGTGCTGCTTCTCCCCTCGCAGCTTTCTGCAAGAGTCAGAACCTCTGCATCTGGCTGGGCTGTTCAAGGATAAAGTCTTTCCAGGGAACAAAAAGCTCCTGTTGTTTGCTCAGCAAAATAGAGCATCTTTTGCACTTATAGAGGTATATTAACAATATTTCCAGATTAAACCGTAGCTTCTTCCCAGGCAAAGTGCGTCCTATTACGGCCTATAAATACTTGAGAAAAGATGGTGGGGAGGTGGGGCAAGGGCTCTTTACATTAGTGATGGGTGATAGAACAAGAGGAAATGGGCATAAGCTTAGTCAGGGGAGATTCAGGTTGGATGTTAGGAAGTATTTCTTCTCTGAAAGGGTTGTCAGCCACTGGAATAGGCTGCCCAGGGAGGTGGTTGAGTCCCCATCCCTGGATGTGTTTAAGAATAGGGTGGATGATCTACTTAGGGATATGGTTTAATGGGGATTAGGGATGGTTGGACTCGATGGTCTCTAAGGTCTTTTCCAACCTAGAAATCTATGAATCTATGAATCTATGAATCTTGTTACTGTCCCGCTTTCCAACTCTTCTGCCTCTGTGAGGTGGGGAAAAGGCTTTTGGCAAAACTTCTCCAGTGATGCTGGGAATTGTTGCTGGGGCTTAGGGAAGGCTTCTGCTAGAGGTCAGTCCTGCCCTACGCTGAACCCTCAGCCCTAACCCAGGGAAACCTAATTCTTTGCATACAGTTCAGGACTTCCTCAAGAGGCTTTCCCTTTTGCCTTGCAATTTTCAAGAAGATGCCAGAGGAGAGATGGTTTTCATATACCTAAAGCCTGAAGAATGTGCATCTAACAGCTTTGTATTTATAGAATTGTTACTAATCAAGGATTTTAGTGAGTTTTGTAGAGCATCCTTTTGCAGTAAGTGGCAATCCCCATTACTGACTGAAAAATTAGGATTTGTCTGTAGCAGAGCTCAAGATCTTTTGCTGAAGGCATTCCTGTGCCTTTGAAGTGTCCTGCCCTCCCTCCCCATGCAACCGCCCCACCGCTGGTGCTGAGACATGTACTTCACAGAAGGAAACATCTTCTGTAAGGCCACAGATCCCTTGTACTCAGCGTGGCCGTTGCCCTGGGACTTGTAGATGCTTAGAAGAACGGCATGAAGCTGTATATTTAGAACGTTGGCGTTGACTACAAACCCACAGCATCTAAAAACAAGTACAGCTCCTCCCAGAGACACCTGCGTGATGGTTTCTGTGTGGGAAGAAACAGACACAGTGACAGGGAAGCAAAACATTTTGCCCGAAATGGCATCGTGCGGAGTCAGATCTTCGCAGTGACAAATCTGCGCTGAGCCGAGCCAGGTTTCACGTTTTCTACTTGTGTTCTTAGGTGTCTTTGTCATGGTTGGAAACGCCACAGCTGAAGCTGTACATCGATTCCACGGGTTCGTCAGCTCAAAGTGGTTTTGATGGCTGGGCGCTGAGGTCTCTGTTTACCCTGATTTCTCTGATTGCTTCTTACCTGGGCAGATTGCTGCGCCTCTGTGACTCCTCGTCGATCCTCCCAGGAGTGAAATGTCATTACTGCAGCAGGCTGTGTACACTGAAGAACGGGATCATTAGGGTTCCGTGTCATTAGCTGTGCTTCTAATGTACCCCCCATATGCTTTCCTCTCTAGGAGGTGGCACTGATTATCTGAGCTAGCTGCTTCCTCGGCTCTTAGTGCCGTACCGGCGGGGTCTGGCACAACCTCCGATGTGTTTGTCCTCACCCAGCTGAGGTGTGAGGAGTGAGCATGGTACAAGCCGTTCCTGTAGGAGGTCAGATGTTGGAGGAGCTTGCATGAAATGAAAGCTGGAGAGGGACTTTTTACAAGGGCGTGTAGTGACAGGACAAGGGGCAATGGATTTAAACTGAAAGAGGGGAGATTTAGGTTAGATATAAGGAAGAAATTTTTTACATTGAGGGTGGTGAGGCACTGGCACAGGTTGCCCAGAGAAGCTGTGGCTGCCCCATCCCTGGAGGTGTTCAAGACCAGGTTGGATGAGGCTTTGGGCAACCTGGTGTAGTGGAGGGTGTCCCTGCCCATGGCAGGGGGGTTGGAACTAGATGGTCTCTGAGGTCCCTTCCAACCCCAACCATTCTGTGATTCTCTGATTCTCTGATTCTATGAAATTGTTCAGGAAGTCTGTGGCTGAACTGGGAGTTGAACCCAAGTCTTCAGTACCTGTGACCGAAATGAACTGTGAGCCAAGACCACCTCACAGCTGAAGAAAACTGGAATGCAGGTTGATGAAGTATGAGATTTTGGGAAGGGGAGCAGAGAGCTTTGGACCTGTGCAGACCTGATCTTCTCAACCCTTAATTGCCCTTAATCGGACTGAGGTATTTTGGTGTCATGCAACTATGGATTATGGTGGGGTCGCTCTGTAGTCACAAATTAAATAAGTTTATGCCTGGAATATACGTGTATTTAACTTTTAAATAACAATTGTAGCCAGCTGTTCAAACCCACCTCATATCTATATCTTTCTTTTGACCATGTGCAGTCAGGGAGACATAGCTTTAATCCTGCAATAATGGCATCTGATCATACACATTTGTTAATTTCTGTGCAATAATCTAATTACCTACAAGAAAAAAATAAGTCATATGTTTTGTAAAGTTTTCTTTTTTGGGGAGGGATCCTGATGAGATATTTTTTGTTCATGATTTGAGTCATATGTCATATCGGGCTTCCATTTATAGTTAGCTTTCAAGAGTTAATAAATAGTTACCTGTCACACAGCCCTGATGAAGCACCCAAACTCAAAGCTTATCAAGCTGTTGTAGCTGGTACTTACCATATTCTAGTTAGCACCTCGCAATCCTGATCCTCAGCTGACTGGAGACTGTGACTGTATCAGAATTACACGTCTGAATGGGACCTGGGTAGACATTACCATCTTCCAGAGCTTCTTTGGAAGAAAACTTATGCATGTGAGCAGGATGGGAGCTATAGTATGCTCCCATAGACCTTCTCATCTGCCTGGTTGGGGCACCAGCACCCTGAAGGACATCGTGACGCCCGTCTGCCCCGCAGATGGACTTCAGTCATGGTACATACACTGGGACCTGCCTGCCACATCGAAACAGTCACCGTTTGGAAGTCTTCATTGCCCTGAGGTCTCAGCAGCTGCAGGTTTGCATCTTGTCTCAGGCTCTTGGGCTCTTTGGCACAGGCTGTTGCCCCCTGTATCCCCAGTTACAAGGCTCTGTACCAGTTTCCTGTAGCTGCATCATTGCCTGGTGGCTGCTCAAGTACAGAGCTCTCCTTTCTCATCTCAGCCCAAGTGAAACTCAAAGCGAACAGATCGGTTTCAAAACCAAACTCTCTTTGCTTTAATCAGCACAAGACATTTGCTTACTTGCAAGGGTTTAAGATACGCATATGCCCTTCTGCCCTGCTGTGGTTTTGTCACCATCTCTCGGTGTCATTTGAGCTCAGCCAGGTTTTGCAGCTCTGCAGAGCCCTGTCTCCAAACCAGGGAATCTCTTCCTTTTATGCAGGCAACTTGCTTTTCCCATGGTTGGCTCCGTAGTGAAGCAGTAGCATCCTGGCACAAAGGCACAATCCTCTGCTCTTCTCTCCCGAGCAGTCTGCCGGTGCTGCAGTACATCCCCCAGCTCTCTCCAGGACCTGTGGGGCTTTGAAGACCCACCAAGACTTCTCACTTTCTCTCCTTTTCTCCAGGGACCCAGTGCTCTCCAGGCAGCTAACTCCCACGGAGGAGCCAGAGAAAACTGGTCGCATCTATCAGGTGGCCATCTCACGGCCTCCAGTTGGGTGCTCCTGTGCAACTAGATTTCATCAGATGCACGTTAACCAATTACCTAAATTGGCACATTAATCAATTGTCATTAACTGATACAGAATCTAGCAGATGAATAAGCTCCTTATTGATCCTTTTTAACCCTTTGTATTGGTGCAGTCGTAGCTATCTGTGACATGTACTGAGGCAACATGGTTACGATAACTTCTATTTTTTATAAGCTTTTTATAAGCCACTTATAAATAGAAGCTTAATATGAAGTGTGACAGATTTCTAATCTTTAGTCTCTCCTTAGCCCTCCAAGCACTTCCTTTCTGGAAATACAGAATATATCCAGTATGCCCTAGATATTCTCCATTCTTGCTGATGACTTTAGCTCTCAGCCATTGATTCCCTCCCCTTCTTAATCAGCGTAAATAGATCAGTTCTGCAACTGTCTTTTGATTTAATATTTAGAAAGGACAAATAAGATCAAAGGGGCAGTGAAGGGGTGATGAATGGAAAAATGTATTTTGTTGCTCACGTGATGCTGTGAGACTGAGGGGGGTTCATGCCAATATATAACACAGACACAAAAATCTGTATTTCTTTTCCATTGCAATAAAGAGGATTGGAGTAGCTGAGTGGATTATTTAAAAGGGAACAAATATTGAGGAGGCACTGGATGGCATTTATGTAGTGTCAGTACTTTGTGAAATTCTCTTTCACCAAAGGCAGTGTAACAGTTTCCCTTTCACCATTGGGCAAACACCGTGGCACAAAATGCCTTGTTTAGGGTTACACAGCAAATCAGTGCCAAAACGGGGGATGGAACCCAAATTTCCTGGTACTGTCCATATACTGCTGCTGTTCGCCTTCTGCTGCCAGGGGAGAGATTGAAAACAAGGTATTTTTTCATTTATAAGGACGAAACTCTAGAAGTGTAGGGAAGGGAAATGTTTAAGAAACTATACTGGTTGTGTTTGTTTCCTTCCATGGGGGAAAAGCCTGTGCGTTAGAGCCCAGGAGGTGTGGAAAATTTACAAATCAAACCTGTTCATCTCAGCATACGTAATTCTGATTTCTTTGAGTCTAATCCCTCCAGCATCCAGTGTGTTCTTGCTTTGACTTTAAAAGGAGCAAAGCCCTGTAGTTACTTTTCGCCCTTTCCTTACACTCAGCTCTGAACAGTGTAATAATGAATGTCCCCAGACAATTAATATATTGACATGCATTTGCAGATAAGTACATATTCCGTGTTTCTCACGAACTGTAGGGAACATCAGGTGCAGAACTCGCAGGATTTAAAGCACAGCCAAAGCTAATGGCTGCAAATTGTAACCTACCCCAACACTTTCTCAGCCATCGATTCCTCCCCCTTTTTTTTTCCTCCTTAAAACTTTTGCTGTCGCGTCACTGATAAATCACAGCCCTTTACTCTGTAATACATCCCTTTTTTATTTAAAGTTTTGCCTCCCTACCCATTAAGCCTTTCCTTATTAGCATTACTTTGACTTTTCAGAAACATGTACTCGATATGAGAGGCTTGGAGTTCTTTTGTTTTCTCCCCGAAGAGGTAAATCCCTGGGGGATTGAAGTATCTACTTGATAGGCTCGCATAATCTTAATCAGCCTATAATGGAGCTAATGGCTGTTTGTCATCCTTGGAGATATAAATTTCCTGGTGATGTCTGCTGCAGTCAGTGCATGAAGTGTGCTGTGCCTGCCAGCAAGGTCTAATAACCAGGAGAAGGGCAGCCAGCTTCATTAGCGAGAGCGAGAGCGTACCGGCTGCTTTTCTGGGAAACTCCGCTTTTTTGACTATCCAGGGGGGAAAATGGATAATGCTGGTAAGTGAAATAAAACAGATTCTTAGCGAAGCTAACGGGGTTCGTTTGGCTCCTGTCTCACTTGCTGCAGGAGATGTATTTCTTTAGCCTTTGGGGCTTCTTCCTTTTCAGTGTTCTTTTTTAAAGCAAATTTCTATGTGTAAAATGTGGCACGCTTCAGTTGTTAACCCTTTAACAGTGTGTTTTTTGCTGGTTTAAGTCTGTGTTTCCTTGAAATGTGATCATAAACTGTAATGTAGGATCTGCCTTTTTAAGGTTTTCAGTGTTATTTCGGAAGCTATATGCAGGAAATGTGGCAGGAAGGGGAAAAATCATATACTTCAGTAGGAAAATATCTGTCACAAATTGCAATAAGTGTGGATAGGTCAGTAATAAAGCTAACGAAAAGTAGATAATGCATCTCTCTCACATGTCTTATTTAAAGCTGTTTCTATTTTCTCCATGTAACACCTTGCTCTCTTTTATATTTAGTACATAAAATATTGAATATATTTGCACTTTTTATTGTTTTCTTTGATGCTCCGACTTCAGATCATGCATTTTCATGCCAGATAACGCGCTTCATGGTTTCTAAGGAGGCACGCACAACATCAATGTTGCATCTGTGATGAAATGTGGTTTTTTGCATTTCCCTTTTGCATTACCTTGTAGCACTAAGCAGAGCAAAAAGACAGTTTTTTGGGATGGACGTTTTGCATGTTGCTTGGACTGCTGTGAAACTTGAACATGCCAAAGTCTCACTGATTTATTGGTATTAGTACTGTACGTACTAGGACACAGCATCTGCAGTAGATTCAGTGCCCTGCGAAACCTGCTCAAATCATCAGATTTGTCTAATGTTGACCTTAAAAGTGATGATCAACCTCTACAGTGTGTAAAAAAATTATTCTACAGTAGATTTCAGAGGTGATACTATACGTGTAGCTTATTTTTGTGGTTTGTTGTGGGTAGGGTTTTTTCTTTGTTTTAATAATAATAGCAAAACTCTTGCTTATGTCGGCTAAGCTGTCCAGGTCAATCTCATCTCGAGTGTATTTCTGCCGACTTCTGCGACAAACAGATTAAAGGGTATTGCTGCATTTATTTCTGTAAAGTCCAAGACAAAAAAAAAAAAAGAAAAAAGTTTTTCCAGAAATTAAAATGTTGACATAATGGCAAATTAAATTGCTAGTACCTATGAACTTAAAAACTGACATGGTCCTAGTATAATATTCATTTTTGTGAAATAAATAAGATTAGGAATACTCTTTGCACTTGGTGCTTTGAGGAGATTTTGAGAAGCCTTAACATAATAAATGATGATGACGTGCGTTTCATATTCCATGACGAGGCAGAATTTTCTGGTCGGAGGTGAAGGATTCCTGTTCTCAGGCTCAGAATGCCTGTGGGCAAGAGATACTCGGGCAGGCAGGGCTGAGAATTCCTCCAGGTTTTTAAACTGCCCAGCATCAACAACTAATGCTACTGAAGTCCTGACAGAGCTATCATTTTAATCCAGCTATAAGAATCTCTTCTGGAGTGAGTCACGTTTATTTTAAAGGCCAGTTTTTGGGGGTGAAGAGGGAAGCTAGTATCTGAAAACCATAGAAACAGATTTTCCTGTGTGTGTATATAAATTTTTGCCTTAGGAAGATGCCACTTTGGTTGCTATCTGCAAAATTTGGAAGTTAAAATAAGGAAGGCTTTGCTCTCTGCACAACTTTATCAACTACTCTCAAAGCCTCTTACAACACCAGTTTGCTGAATAACTCCAGATTTTTATTTTTTTTTTTAATGCAGGAACAGTGGCTGATACTTTGAATTTTTTTTAGAAAACATCCTATATAGAGTTGAAATTAGTTAAACTAATCCTTTGGAAGGAGAATTGAAAACTAGTTGTTAGAAAAAACCCAAACTCTAACCAACCTAACAACAGATCATAGAATCATAGAATCATAGAATCGTTAGGGCTGGAAGGGACCTTCAAAGGTCATCTAGTCCAACCCCCCTGCAAGGAACAGGGATATCTCCAACTAGATCAGGTTGCTCAGGGCCTCATCCAACCTGGCCTTGAACGTCTCCAGGGATGGAGCATCCACCACCTCTCTGGGTAACCCGTTCCAGTGTTCTACAACTCTCATGGTAAAAAATTTTTTCCTAATATCCAACCTGAATCTACCTCCCTCTATTTTAAAACCATTACCCCTTGTCCTATCACAACTGGCCCTCCTGAACAGCCTCTCCCCATCTTTCTTGTAGGCCCCCTTGAGGTACTGGAAGACCGCTATAAGGTCACCCCGGAGCCTCCTCTTCTCCAGGCTGAACAGCCCCAACTCCTTCAGCCTGTCCTCATAGGAAAGGTGCTCCAGCCCTCTTATCATCTTCGTGGCCCTCCTCTGGACCCTCTCCAACTGGTCCATGTCCTTCTTATGTTGGGGACTCCAGAACTGGACGCAATACTCCAAGTGAGGTCTCACAAGGGCAGAGTAGAGGGGGAGAATCACCTCCCTCGACCTGCTGGCCACGCTCCTCTTGATGCAGCCCAGGATGCGGTTGGCCTTCTGGGCCGCAAGAGCACATTGCCACATTAAGATGGAATTAAGCCTTAGCGAGGACGTCATGGCAGAGGGTAAGGCCGTGCTCCAGCTTCCACTGTGGTTACCAGTGAACTTCTCACTGCCCGTGGTCAGCCTGGCCGAACCCTAGCAAGCTTCAGCCCCGTATGTGACATGGGCACGTTCCCTTCTCCAGGCACCTCTTCCAAGAGTCCAGCCACTTCCATGCTTTGAGCAGTGTAGGGAACACATCTGTTTCCAAAAAGTCTACAGGGAGCAGGGTAAAGATGTGTGCAGAGGTATTTTTAGAATCATAGACTCATAGAATGGTTAGGGTTGGAAGGGACCTCAAAGATCATCCAGTTCCAATCCCCCTGCCATGGGCAGGGACACCCTCCACTACACCAGGTTGCCCAAAGCCTCATCCAACCTGGCCTTGAACACTTCCAGGGATGGGGCAGCCACAGCTTCTCTGGGCAACCTGTTCCAGTGCCTCACCACCCTCTGAGTGAAAAATTTCTTCCTTTTATCCAATCTAAATCTCCCCTCTTTCAGTTTAAAGCCATTGCCCCTTGTCCTATCGCTACATGCCCTTGGAAAAAGTCCCTCTCCAGCTTTCCTGTAGCCCCTTTAAGTACTGGAAGGCTGCAATAAGATCACCCCGGAGCCTTCTCTTCTCCAGGCTGAACAGCCTCAACTCTCTCAGCCTGTCTCCATAGCAGAGGTGCTCCAGCCCTCGGATCATCTCCGTGGCCTCCTCTGGACCCGCTCCAGCAGCTCCACGTCCTTCTTGTGCTGGGGACTCTTGATCCCTAATTGCAACCAAAGGGAGTTGGGTGCCAACGTGGGGACTGTGCAGATGTGCATCTCTGCAGATCTGGCCCCTGCCCTCCGACTTCTACATCTGGGCATTTACGAGATCGAAGAGAAAGGAGCAGAATATTTGCAACAATAAAACTAACCACCTAATTAATTTGTTCTTCAGCCATTTGCCAGTTGAAATGTAAACATGCTAATGTATACAAACTGGATACCTGCCTGAATTCTTCCTAAATAGTTGTTATTTCTGGCTATACAGAACTGCAGAGTATTAGCACAGCTGTGAGTTTCAGCCACCGAGTGTTAGAAATAACAATTTGGTTATCAGTGTCAGTGAATCAGGCCTTTGTTATTAAATTCATCATGCTGCCAAAGAGACTTTCAAAGTCAGACCATGGATAATTGTTGGGCAAAACTCCATCTTCTGCTCTGCATAACAGAAATATCTCTGTAGTTCATCACTCATCTTCTGTGCTATCATTAAAATAATTTTCTGGCCAAAACTATTATTTAAAAAGAACAGTGTTGCTAATAGGTCACCTGTGTGCACCCTTTAGCTGTTTTGGTCCGTGCTATTCCAGGATTTCAAGAAACAATGTTTCCATTAAAAAAGTCCTTTCCTTTAAGTGTTAGATTGCTTATATTTTTAATCTGTGTACCGAGGCAGCTCCACATAACCGTTGCCTCGTGTGTTCTTTTAAAAGCCTTTCCTGGAATAACAATAAAATATTCATCCATCTGCAGATGGCACATCGGGACAGTTCTAGTTGTATTTTTTTGCCTATTTTGGCATCAGCTGCTTGTGGCAGGCTGGCAGCAGGTATCCAGCCACAGCACTGCCTGCTGCTACGGGCAGGGGAGGGCAGCCAGCACCCCTCTGCCTGCTTCCACCGGCACGTCCTGGGCTCCGGCTTTGCCGCACGTGTCTGCTTCAGGGCAGACACTTTGAGCCTGGCGACAGCAATGATGTACTAAAAGTGGCTTTAAAAAAAAACAAGGAAGGGCCTGAAATAACTCATGGGAAAGAAAACGAATAAAAAAGTAGCGAGAAACTTGCGGTAGCAGGAAGGAGAGAAGCTGCGGAAACAGACGTGCTGCCAAGTGATGCTTTTTTGGGGGGGATTTCCGGTGAGAAGGAGTGAGATCAGCATCATCCCTTCCCCCAGAGCTCCTAGCCAGCTGTGTCCTGCCTGGACAGACATCTCACCTTGAAGTGGACAAGTCTCCCACACTCATTCGTGCCCAAGGAGCGTGCCAACACGAGGTGCCAAAAACTGGGAGGAGGGATCTCGTCAGGGTGAACGGCACCATAGCAAGGTGCCGTGTCGTGCGTACCATACTGGTGTTGAACCAGCATGAGAGGCCTTCTTTTGTGTTTCTTGAGGATTTATATGACTTCTTTGCACTTGGTATATTATTTTAGCAGTAATGAGCTAGCTGTGGTTAATTGTTGCCCATAATTATGTAGGCTCTATGGCTGTGGCTGCAGGCCATGCCTGCCAGTAAATAATCTGTTTTAAAGGGACTGGAGGTCTTGCACACTGAATATCCTGTCTCTGAGGAATATCCAGTAGCACATCGAACTTTGTATTTGACCAGCAGTGAGACTTAGAGCTTTCCACTGAAGCAAGACTATTCAACCTGAGGACTGAAATGTTGGGCAGGGTGAATAGCAAGCATCAATTTAGCCTTCTTCTGCATGGTATCACGTGTGACAGGAAGGGTAAGAGACACAGGAAGCTGTTTGCTGACTGTAATTCCCTTGCTTTTGAAGTAACTGGTCATTTTTGTCTTTCAGTAACTTGATAGGACTCATTTAGCATCCTTTGAAAATAAGACTGCTGGGACTGAATGCTGGTTAAGGATTTGACCTTACAGATGCCTTGTAGTCTCTTACCTGAGCACATCTTTCTAAAACATAGGGGAGAAAAAATTTCTGGTAGTTAGAAGAGCAAGCAGGGAGGTGAGCTTCAGATTACGGTCCTGGTTTTCTCATTAACTTAGAGTGTTCAGAAACCTCTAACGTGGCCCAGCTGATCTGTGTGCAGAATTAGGCTAGATAACCATCTCAGCATGTTGTAAGGTTCACTTGTTGCCCATAAAGGGCTCTGAAACCCTTTGGTCATCTAAGGCTTAAGCTTGGCTGAATTGTCCCTACCAATTTGGAAACCTATTGGAACAAAACCCATTGCAATGGAGAGGGTGACAGTGTAACTGAGGGTTTGTCAGCCCTTGAGATGTAACGACACCTCCAAACTCCAGCAACAAAATCAGTCGTGTCCTGCTGGCAGCTTCTGTTTTGATTTTTGGTGGTACCTTGCCCAAGTGACTTGTGCGTGCGTTCCTGGTGTTTTCCCTTCTCTTGTTCTCCCCAACAGTGGGAAGATGCTTTTGGACAGGACAACAGCATCTCCTTTCTCTCCCCCTCGCTCTTACGTGTAAGTTCGCTTATGGCCCTTGCAAAATGTGGCCGTCGATGATGCCATGTTGACTGTTATTGGGTTCACATGCCGTGTTCTATAGATCACAAAGTGGTTTGCACATGGGCAATAAAATACAAAGCAATAATCAAGTCTTTTATACTACATTGTGTATCTGTATTTGTCTCCTATTTGCACCCATGGCCTCCGTTGAAGCAGATGCTATAGTGTGTCACAGGTCACTGTCTGCTAGAAAGTTGAATTTCTTCTTGTAATTTTAGAATAATGCTCACGGCTTATGCCCCTTTACCCAGAAGCTGGGAACAGTGTGCTTATAAAGCCACGATCTTGGAAAACAGTTCTGTGAGGATTAAACTTCCTTGTGATGCTGTTGCTTTCAGTGTTATTTTCAAGTCTGTAAACATGTAGCCCAGAATAACTCTACAGGAGCTTGTACTAGGAGTAACCAAATACCATATAGGACCAAAACGATGGTGCATCTTCTAACATAGTGATGGTTCACCCACCCTACTTCAAATGGTACTTTTTAGCTAGAAATGCTGGGGTTGCACTGTGTTGACACACGCTTATGACATTTTAAGCAACTATTCCAGTTGCTTCAGTACTTTTTATAAAGAAGCACCATGAATTTCAGCTGGTTTGGAGAGATGGTATAACACAGATTTTATTTTCTAATAAGTTCTGATTTTGTTTTCTCATAAAAGTTAGTAAGCACCAGATCATCAGGTGCTGAGTTTCTGTCTTATATTTACATCTGCTGTTGTGTGGTTTTTTGGCCAACTGCCCTCGGACCCCTGTTCTGTGCTCTGAATCATCACTGCCACCTCTAGTGAAGAAGCAAGTGTTGTGTAGGGAAGTAGAAGTCCAAATTTGAGAGGTATTGCTTCCCCGTATGATTCTAGCTAGGACCAGACCACAGTTGCAAGAGCCAACAATTTTGACAGCCCAAGGGAGCAGTTCAGAGGAGGAAAGGTTGTGTTAAGAGAGGCATCGGTGCAAATCACTCTGAGAGAAGCATTCTGTGCTCCAGGGGCTTCAAACACTCCAAGTTGAGGAGGCAGGAAGTGATCTGCTGGGGGGAAAGCAACACTGTATGACCAAAGAGCAGGTGGCTGATAATAAGGATCTATAATGCTGCTGTTTAATCATCATTCATTGTCTCTAACTGTGAGTCTTTTAGGAAATGTGATGCTTAATTAGGGGGTGACTTGCAGGGGTATTGCTTCGGACTCTACAAGTAGGCTGGATGGAATTTTGCTAAAAAGTCTTTTTTTTTCCCTCTCTATCTCAGTATTTAACTGTTTTTTATATTTTCACATAAAACATTTATGAGACTTCTTCCTAAAGTATAATTGGAAAATATAAGCAGCTGAGGACTTGCAGCCTTCTCGTGGCAGACAGAAGTAAAACCTGAGTAAGGCAGCTGAGTTGCTCTCTAATTGCTCCTTCTGGCCGGTGGGACCCAGCAGCCCCCGAGCGAGCACAGCAGGGTCCCAGGGCCAAAGCAAGCAACCCCCATGGGTGCCTTGTGGAGAGGCAGGGTGTTGGAGGAGATAAGTCACCTGGATTTGTTGTCCCACACTCAAGGAGCCATGTATGCTTGGCTCTGCACTAGAAAAGATGTCCCATTTGCTGCTGGACATGCCAGAATAAAGAAGCAGCCATATGCATTTGAATAAATCTGCCACCTTTTCTGCAGATACTGGGAGACAGAAGCTAACGTGGTTTGTACAGATACCAGGACAAAAGCATCCTCTCCAAAGACCCCATGGGGGCAGTGGTACCAAGCAGTAGGACTTCTTGCAAGGAACAGAAGCAGAGATGATGTTTATGGTTAGCTGCTTCCCTCCCAGAGGAAACAAACTCAACAGGGGTGATCTTATTGCAGCCTTCCAGTACTTAAAGGGGGCTACAGGAAAGCTGGAGAGGGGCTTTATACAAGGGCATGTAGTGACAGGACAAGGGACAATGGATTTAAACTGGAAGAGGGCAGATTTAGATTGGGTATAAGGAAGAAATTTTTCACTGTGAGGGTGGTGAGGCACTGGAACAGGTTGCCCAGAGAAGCTGTAGATGCCCCATCCCTGGCAGTGTTCAAGGCCAGGTTGGATGAGGCTTTGGGCAACCTGGTGTAGTGGAGGGTGTCCCTGCCCATGGCAGGGGGGTTGGAACTGGATGATCTTTGAGGTCCCTTCCAACCCAAACCATTCTGTGATTCTATCACCCAGACTTGTCAGCAATGGGGTAGGCGAGTTGCTGGGAACATATGGCTCAAACAACGGACTTGAGTGCAGAATTAGGTCCCTGACCACATCCAATTTTCAAATAAAGCAAAAGGCCTGGGAGAAGCTAAACTGGCCAGGGCCAAATATTTGCCTAATCTTAGTGTGCTCAGCACCACCGTTCTTGTAAGGTAACAATCAGAAAGTACTGTGTTTGCATGTTTCACAACTTATCGTATGCTAAAGTCCCTTTAAATGTACTTCTGAATAGCAGCAGGTCATTTCATCATGATAACAACAATCCGATGTCTCCATAGAGAGGTGGAGACAGTGGGAGACAGCGCCAGAAACAATCTTCTCATCCATGGCTTGACCATTGCTAGGAGAAGCCCTGCACAACGAAATTCAAACACAAATGCGGCAGCAGCTGCTATTTCCACAGGAAACAAAGTTGTGATGGATTCATCCTAGCTCCAGCTCCTGCTGACTCACCAGTCCCTTCTGTCTTTCTCACTGGGGCTTGCGTCGGTCCAGAAAGCGAGCAGTACCTCGCTCTGGAGGCTTGCATGGAAACCATGTGGAGAGATGAACTGAAAACATGTCGCCCTCAAACCAGCAGAAAATATATGTTGCTGGAAGCTGCTTATTGACATTTAGACCGTAGTCCAGCAAGGCTTTGCCACGGCCTTTTGTCAAGAGAAATGGTTTGTTACTGCAGGAAGCCCAGGGAGCTGGTGTGTGTGTGTGTCACACAAGCAGCCTCTATATTGTAGCTGCTTTGTTTGTAGCTGTAGTTGTTTTAAAGTCCCCTTTTTCTTCTCTTTTCTGCTTCTGTTTTTGTTGTTTAATATTATTAAAATCCCTAACATGACTCATTCTGTTTTAATTTCAAGCGAAATTTGGCAACTTCTAGTGGTGGGATAAGGTTTAATTGCTCTTGGCATTTTAAAAAGAAATGCAAATGACAAAGATATTAAACTGGCAAATTATGACAGCTCACATAACACTTTTTTTTCAATTGACATTTTCCATGCATTTTTAATACCCAGAATAGACAGCCTTAATACTACCATATTTACAATAAATCATTATTCTAACAGAGATGTTCTGCTTTGTCAGACAATACACAATCAGCAGTTTTCAATAAAGAATCTGAAAACTGTTTAACATTAATTCTGTGTCACAAACTTGCAAATGCCAGACAATTTAAAATTGGGGCCAACATGCTGCCCTTAAATTGGGATATTAAGAAATAATTAGAGCACAGTGAGGGCAGGTTGCCAAATGTAACTTTTAAATTCCCTAGTTTGTATCACTTAGCACAGTGATTGTAATAGATTCCATGGCTCCTGTGAAACATAAGCATGCATGAGCAGAAATTTTTCACTCAGAGGGTGGTGAGGCAGTGGAACAGGTTGCCCAGAGAAGTTGTGGATGCCCCATCCCTGGAGGTGTTCAAGGCCAGGTTGGATGAGGCTTTGGGCAACCTGGTGTAGTGGAGGGTGTCCCTGCCCATGGCAGGGGGGTTGGAACTGGATGATCTTTGAGGTCCCTTCCAACCCAAACCATTCTGTGATTCTATGATTCTATGATTTCCTGCACAACAGCTCAAGGCTCTGAGCGGTGCCCACAAGAGGTTGAAGTGGCTGCTCACTTTGGCATGTGTGGCATCAGAAGGCATAAAGCATCACAAAATTTAGGAGTGAGGATCGCTTTGGAGTTAAAATGGGAATGGGAATCAATGGAAGAGTCCACTTTTCCTAGGAACCTCAGCAATGTTTTGTTTGTTTGTTTGTTTTCCTCCCTGGGCACCCCAGGAAGGCTGTGTCTGCCCTGTGTAACCAGCGCCGTGCCAGAGCTCCCTGAGCTGGTTGTGTGTATGTTTATATGCTGCAGTGCCTTTTGCCCAGCAGTCATCAATCTGAACCAGTAAACAGCGTAGTCACATCAGTACTGGTGGCTGCCCCCAGACTGGTCAGCCAGCTCAGGTTAGATGTGATGCAGTGTCTTACATCTGCATGGCATCCAGTTCAGGAGACAACTTTCCTGCTTGTAGCTGGAGGATCTTTGAACACTGTGATGTTAGTTGGTGCAAACAGGCCTTAGAGCCCAACCCTGCCCACGGTTTTGGAGGTTCCATGCATGCTGACGAATTACCTGTCTTATTTAGAAGCAGAAGAAGGTTGCACAGTGCCATGTGAGGGCATTTTGGCAATTTCCGAGGTTAGATGGTCTAAACAGTGGGGAAAAATACTGCCTTACCTGCATGTGAGAAGTTCTGGGGCCAAGTTAGCTGTGATGAAGTCTTGAGCAAGATTTTGAGGTCCCTCAAGTCGAACAATTTCCTTTGCTACATCAGCAACACCTGAAGGTGTCGATCATTACATTACATTATTTTATTGTCCTCCAGTTCAAAATAGTGTAACATCTGTCAATGTTCGTTGATCTAGCTCCGGATGTTGATCCTTCAATGTGAATACTAGAGGAGATGGAGTAGCTGTACACATGGCCCTTCGTTTTCACACACGTTTCTGCCACCTTTGCAAACTCTTAAATTCCGTAAATGTGATGTGTATTCTTTAATACTGCAGTTCAGGAAACTTGTCTGCAAAGTAGAGTTGGCAGGAATAATATTGGCAAAGCAGACATCCTGCACACTTTTTAGAGTCTTATTTTGAAATGTTGAAGGAGGAAGAGCCAGTGTTATCTCCACCTTCCCACCCAAAAATGTTCCCTTCTCCCAGGGAGGAATAAGAAAGACCCCGTCTCAGGGGGTAGCCTTCCCTGCTCTTTCTTCTGCTCAGCAGGTGAAGAAGCTAATGACATGCCACTTGAGCAAGGGTACGGCTCATAAAGCCACTGTTGAAGAGCACCTTTCTGAGAGTAGTGGTTTTCCAGCACACCGTTAATACTGTGCGTGCACCAGTGAAGTCTGCTCCTCCCTGCAGTCCTGTTGCCTGTTGTGACAGCAAAACACGCCGTTAGCTGTTGTCTACCTGACACAATGGCTTGCTAAATCAGGGACATGAAAGGCTCAGCCGAGGTAAAGATTGCCCTGAGATCAGTTTCTTCATCGCTGCTTGCAATCACAGCTAGATTTCTTTGTGGTTTTGGTTTTTTTTTTAATCTAAATTTCAAAACTTGAGGACAAATTCAGCTTTTTTCATCTGGTAGAGCAGATGGCTCCCAAGTGTTAAAGTTTGTGCACCTCTTCTGGATGCAGATAGATTATGCAGCCGTTTCAGACTACCCTCGGGTGAACAAGGTGAAGGCAGAAGCATCATTTCTATGATCAGCATTCACCACACTTTTGTGGCATTCACTGCCTCTCAACTGTGATGTCATAGAATCACAGAATGGTTTGGGTTGGAAGGGACCTCAAAGATCATCCAGTTCCAACCCCCCTGCCATGGCCAGGGACACCCTCCACTACACCAGGTTGCCCAAAGCCTCATCCAACCTGGCCTTGAACACCTCCAGGGATGGGGCAGCCACAACTTCTCTGGGCAACCTGTTCCAGTGCCTCACCACCCTCTGAATGAAAAATTTCTTCCTTAGATCTAATCTAAATCAATCTATATCTAACCTATATCTAAGTCCTTTTCCTCTGCTCTGCCTTTAAGCTTTGTCCCCAGACCAATAAGGGCTTCCTCGAGCAGTAGCTTAGACTGCTAATGGAGAAGAGGGTTACCACCATTGTGAAAGACAGCTGACATGTTCTTGCCTGAAAAAGCAACACAAATAAACTCAGCACGTTGTGGATGGAGCTGTGTGATCTCAGGCTCTCCTTTTCTCTGCTCTGGCACATCACACTTGTCTTTTGCACCTTTGCCTTTTTATAGCATATCAGAAAGCATCTGAGCATCCACAGGATGCAAAAGTGGTAGCAAAGCATCTATTGCCTGCCAACATGTTGGGTTGGTCCTGATAACTCCTGTGGTTCCCTCCAGTTTCATATTCCCACCCTAGTCTGCACACTCAGTGTG
Source organism: Tauraco erythrolophus (assembly GCF_009769465.1). Classification (NCBI taxonomy): domain Eukaryota; kingdom Metazoa; phylum Chordata; class Aves; order Musophagiformes; family Musophagidae; genus Tauraco; species Tauraco erythrolophus. The sequence continues at coordinate 2,709,315 of NC_141466.1, read as the reverse complement.
AACCTGCATCACTGGGGTTTCTTTTTTTTTTTTTTTTCTTTCTGCCCATTATCACAGTCACAATGTATTATGGGCAGAATGAAAAAGAAAAACAAGTATTTTGACAATATTAGTAGCCTGGCAACCGTAAAGCTTTCCTTTGGCTTTGCAGAGGAATTGAGGAATTTGGAGTACTTATTTTCTGTTGTGCACCAGAGCTCCAGTTCTGCAACTGATGCCATGAAAGCAGGTTGCTGTGCTCAAATCCAGTGTTTGCCTGAGTCTTCTTAGTTCAGTTTTAGCACTGGGAAGACAAAGCAGGCATTGCTGGTTTAGACTGCTTCTGCCACGGGTCATCCATGGGCTGCCTCATACCGTTTGGCAGGGGGAGTGGTTGAAATCTTAGCAGCAGTTTGGTTTCTAGAAACACAGAAACAAAATGGTAAGAGAACACTCATCAAACTGAGCTGCTTCTCAGCTGAGACAAAAAGCAAAGAAATTTTCCATGCACCTCATGATTTCCCTCCTTGCCAGCTCCCTGGTTGCACTGGCTAGACCTGAATATTGGAAACTGGAGGTTCTTTGCAACTGGTATTAAAGGACTTCCCGCAGCTGGGAAGTGATCACTAAGTTATTTCAGATTTTGCTGTGTCAAAGATGACTGGTCCAAGATTTTTGCCATCCTTAAAAAGCATATCAACACTTCCACTTTGCTCCTGATTTTTTCCTTCCATTTCAGCAAACAGCACATTAAATCAAATTCTGTTACGTGTTCATTTATAGAAAAAGCTGTCTCCTCATAATATTCATGGACGGCTGCACCACGTTCTTTATGCAGTTCAGGAGGCACTGCAAACACACGGGAGCAAAAACGTTTCCCAAGCAAAACGACGCACTCTGCGGCACGCGGAGGGCTGACCCACGTGGGTGATATTTGGCCAGAGCGCAGAGCCTGTGGAAGGTCTGCCTTGCTTAGGGACACTGCTGGGCTAGGTGGACCTCTCCTATACGTTTGGAGAGATGCAAGTAGGGGAGGTAGAGGTCCCAGCCTGTTGCATGACGTGTTAGTGTATAGTGGTGCCCAGGAAAGTGCTACGAAGGAGCTGCAGACAGTTGGCCACGCAAAGAAACAGCGCTGCCATTTCTTTTGTAGCCCAGAGATGGAGCTGGCAGAGCTTTCTGCCTTCTGTTTGTGGGCTGGGAAGGCAATGAGTTACCTGGGCTCAGGATCTTTCCTCTTCTGAGGGTAACCATGGTACCCCCTTGGTCTGCCTTGCTGCATACTTTTAAAGAAATTATTATTAATCTGTGGCGTAAGAATTTTTAAAGGGAGTAAATAAGATAGACTGGTAATCATTAGCTGGTGAGTCTGACATCAGTCCCAGGCAAAAATATGGAACAGATGATACAGGGACTGAGCCAGAGAGAATTGAGAGACTGAATACAAGTAATTCCAATTAACATGAGTTGGGGGAAAAACAGGTTTGGGGGAATTATTTCATACATCTATCTATCTTGCTGTATTAGAAGATGTTTGGCTTAGTTACACTGTGTAGAACTTAAAATGATACAAAATCAATGTGTTATGTATCAAATGGGTTATTCTGTGCCTAAACACCAGGCTTCAAAATACAAGTGTATTTTTGGAATCATTGCCATCCATCAGGTGGGATTCAGGAGGTATCCAGCAAGAATTTGTTCTTTGCTCCAGGCTATATGGTGCTACTAGCACTGACTAGCAAGAAAATATAAAACTATTTTTGGGAGAGAAACCAACACATTTTTTATGGACAAATGAAACGCCATATAATCAGGGGGAAAATTAATTAGGTCATAGTTACAGATTGGGAGGCTCAGTGTTGAGAAGCAGTGATTTTGAAAGATACTTGCATAATAATAGCACTATGCTGTAAGCACATATTCAGCCGATGAGCTCTGTCTCAGAGAGCTAATACACTTTTTAAAAGTATTTGCAACATTGAAAGATGTTGTCTTACTCTGGTTTGAGCACTAGAGTGACTGCTCCTGGGATATTAGGTAATCTTTGGTGTCCCACATCTTCCTTGAAACATGAACATCTGGAGAGGATTCAGGAAAGCCTCGTAACTAAGCAATCTGAGTCACCGTGAAAAACTGATGAAAGCAAATATCTTAATATTCCAAACCTTCTTTGCACCTCACCCTAAAATCCCTTTGCAGCTTTCTAATTATAATAATCCTACAAAGAAAACTGTCTCAGTGTTTCTTATCGGAAAATACTAGTTTGGACCTCTTCCTTCCCACTTATGACTAAATATCAGCAAGATCTATCTGTAGAGGTACATTGTTGAGAACTATTATATATATATATATAAAAATATATATTACATGTGTGTGTATATATATTACACGCAAATATGGGTAACGAGTTATTCTGAATACATTTCGGATTAGAAAAAGGAAGGTAACTATTGACTACCACCAGAGAAAAACAATATTGCACAACTTAAAGCAGACAGATTGCTAAAAAGGCTGGGAGTGAGGGTCCCAGGTGTTGGAAAGCCTCTAGCAGGATGCTTCCTGATCAACACTCAGAATTCTTCCTTCCAGTTTTAATAAGGGCTCTGTTTCCACTGGATCTAGCTGCACCCGCCTTAATTGCCACCTGTCAGACACTACGGTACGGCAACGCTGACACATGCAAGCCTTGGCTACCCTGCCTCCTCAGCAGGAGAAAAGCTTGTTGAAATAATGCCCATTATACTGTTTCTCAGTGCACGTGTAGTTAAATGAAAGGTGCTCAGCTCTTTCTCATCATCCCAGAGTGAGCATCAGCCAGGGTTCCTGTGCAATGAATCGACTCATGTTTCTTGTATCACAGAATCACAGACTGGTTTGTGTTGGAAGGGACCTCAAAGATCATCCAGTTCCAACCCCCCTGCCATGGACAGGGACACCCTCCACTACACCAGGTTGCCCAAAGCCTCATCCAACCTGGCCTTGAACACTTCCAGGGATGGGGCAGCCACAGCTTCTCTGGGCAACCTGTTCCAGTGCCTCACCATCCTCAGAGGGAAAAATTTCTTCCTTAGATCTAATCTAAATCTCCCCTTTTTCAGTTTAAAGCCATTGCCCCTTGTCTTATCACTATGTACCCTTGTAAAATCCCTCTCCAGCTTTCCTGTAGCCCCTTTAGGTACTGGAAGGCTGCAATAAGATCCCCCCGGAGCCTTCTCTTCTCCAGACTGAACAGCCCCAACTCTCTCAGCCTGTCTCCAGAGCAGAGGTGCTCCAGCCCTCGGACAGTACTAGGGAGAGGGGCTGGTGGGGGTAAGCCAGAAGCAATTAAGTCATTTATCTCCACTTACACCAACGGAGGGCAGATTTTGGCACTATTCCAGCGTCTCTGAAATCAGGCGCCATCCTCATTCCTCAGTGTCGCCGTCAGCCTGGCAATGTAGCTGGAACTCATACAGGGCTGAAGTGAAGACCGTGGTTAAAAACTGCTTTGGTGTTTTGCCTAGTAGGAGGGGTTCACTGCCTGAATCTGGCTGTTTAGGAGACAAATCACTGTTGCTGCTTTTCAAATCGTGAGGAACCACTTTCCAATCTTCTCACCACTGCTTTATGGAGATGGTGTGATTTTCTCCTCTGTGCTCTGGTGAGAGATAGTTTTCTTAAATTTTATTTTTCCAGGAAACATCAAAAGGAACCTTTGAGTCCTGTCCTTCTTCAAGTTTATGATGTCCTTCTTTGGGTGCCACCTGGGAATTCAACATCACAGGGCACTCCCTGGCAGGAGAGGACTCCTGGGACAAAAGAGCTGGAGGTAGCAGAACAGGTTGTGATGAGGGTGTTGTCAGAGCACACAGCCAGAGTCTGCAAACTCCACGGTGCCTAAAAGAACAAGCAGTTCATTATGCCTTAAATAGACTATATGTATGGTATATCAGCCTACTGATTAGCACACTCACCTGCCCTACTCAGTACCTACTCAAAATGCTGAAGCACTTTTTTTTTTTGGAAGGAGGACTAGTAACAAGAGCTCAGCCCCACGCCGCCGTGCTATAGAGAGGTGCCAACACTGCATTATTCTCTATGTAAAAGCATCACGAGTGTTTCCCCCTAATCCCAGGGGCAAAAAGTCCCCAAATATTTGTACTATACCAGCAAACATGTCTGGTTGGTTTGGCCATTGGAAGGTTGAAGAAGCAGGAATTAATCCCTTCAAGTAGAGAACAGGATTGAGTCAAGACCCCCAGAACTGTTCTGCATCCTGCCCTAGCTACTGCATGGATGGACTTCTCTCTAAACTGGAAAGACATGGTTTTGATGGATGGACCACTCGGTGGATAAGGAATTGGCTGGATGGTCGCACTCAAAGAGTTGTGGTCAATGGTTCAATGTCCACGTGGAGGCCAGTGACGAGTGGTGTTCCTCAGGGGTCGGTACTGGGACCAGTGCTATTTAACATCTTTGTTGGAGACATGGACAGTGGGATTGAGTGCACCCTCAGCAAGTTGGCAGACGACACCAAGTTGTGTGGTATTGTGGACACGCTGGAGGGAAGGGAAGCCATCCAGAGGGACCTTGACAGGCTGGAGAGATGGGCCTGTGAGAACCTGATGAAGTTCAATAAGGCCAAGTGCAAGGTCCTGCACGTGGGTTGGGGCAATCCCATGCACAAGTACAGGCTGGGCAGAGAATGGATTGAGAGCAGCCCTGAGGAAAAGGACTTGGGAGTGCTGGTGGGTGAGAAGCTCAACATGAGCCAGCAATGTGCGCTGGCAGCCCAGAAAGCCAACCGTGTCCTGGGCTGTATCAAAAGCAGCGTGGCCAGCAGGGCAAGGGAAGTGATTCTGCCCCTCTGCTCTGCTCTCATGAGACCCCACCTGGAATACTGTGTTCAGCTCTGGAGTCCCCAACACAAGAAGGACATGGAGCTGCTGGAGCGGGTCCAGAGGAGCCCACGAAGATGATCCGAGGGCTGGAGCACCTCTGCTACGGAGACAGGCTGAGAGAGTTGGGGCTGTTCAGCCTGGAGAAGAGAAGGCTCCGGGGTGATCTTATTGCAGCCTTCCAGTACCTAAAGGGGCTACAGGAAAGCTGGAGAGGGGCTTTTTACAAGGGCGTGTAGTGATAGGACAAGGGGCAATGGCTTTAAACTGAAAGAGGGGAGATTTAAGTTAGATATAAGAAAGAAATTCTTTTCATTGAGGGTGGTGAGGCACTGGAACCGGTTGCCCAGAGAAGTTGTGTCTGCCCCATCCCTGGAAGTGTTCAAGGCCAGGTTGGATGAGGCTTTGGGCAACCTGGTGTAGTGGAGGGTGTCCCTGCCCATGGCAGGGGGGTTGGAACTCAATGATCTTTAAGGTCCCTTCCAACCCAAACCATTCTGTGATTCTATGATTCTATGACAGAAAGGGTTCCCTCAAGCTAAATGCCAGTCTTGTGTGGGACTTGATCTGGAAAGAGAGCCCCTGTAACACAAACAACAGGGTACCTCAGCACCCAGCACTGTGCTGTCTGGGCTCATCTCTTGGGAATAGAGACCTTGAGGAGAGAGGATAAGCTTTTTTTCCTCAAACATGCATTCTTTTGACAGCCCAGTACCACTTGAAAAGGCACAAGCTCCTCAAAAAGCAGTCTTCAGGGCTGCTCTCCAGGACTCTAAAAGGGACTGGACACCATTTATCCAACAGTGTAAGTGCTAACAGGGCACTGCTATGGTGCAGACAGCTGTGGTGGTACCCCTAAGCAGATGTTTAGGTACCAAGGATGAGAGCTTCGGTGCACAGGTAATTCTCGTGCCTGTGTGATTGGACAGCAATGAAGGAGGGAGTTCAGGACTGTGGAACTGAGCGTTTGTGGATCCAACCACGTTTCTGTAGAAGGGAATAATTTCTCCTACAGCTCTCCCATTACTCCTAGATTATTGCTGGGTACTGTGAGGTACTCGGATATCTCAGCCATGGGGAGCCTGATGTTTGCTTTACACCATAGCTGGTCACCTCCCATCAAGCACACTGTTCCAGCTACACAGTGTTTTGAGGATAAATGTGCTTCTTCTATGCTTTGTTCTCTCCTGGGCTGCAACAAATGGCAGAAGAGACTTTGACCATGATGGAAATAGCTACCATGCTCAACACGTGCTGTCTTCAGAGTGAAGGGAATGGGAGTCAAGAAGTGAGGTCTGGGTGCAGGTTGTTGTTGTAACCTTTTGCTCACATTCACAAACAATGCCCAATTGTGATGGTGTTTCCTGGAGATTATCCTAATAACCAGTGAGCAGCGAAGCATGAACACGCGTTCAGGTTTCTTAGATTGAATTCTAACATAAGAAAATGTGCCAGCTTTTTAAGGGCTGATCAAAAACGTACAAGAAGGCGAATTGGATCAGACCAAGCACATGGAATTTTACTGCAACCCTCAAAATTTGGAAACTTTCTGGAAGAAATGGATTTTATACCTGAGGACACATGATGCGTGCTTTCTTTTCGGCTATTTTATAGCTGAAAGTGAATAACATGTTTAAGAAAGGGCAAAGAAACTTGTGCCGTGCTGGACCTGCAGCGGAGAGAGGGGAAAGGTGCAGGGGGCTGTCTGCGCTGGGCTGTGCCCCCCTCTACCCTCACCTGGCAGGGGGCGACTTGGAGCACTGTGAAGTGCCTCGTTCCCAGGGCACCGACTGGGCAGAGCTTGTCCCGCTGGGGCTGCCAGGGTTCATCAGGCATGGCTGCAGTGGAGACAGGAGTGAGATGTGAAAGAAAAAACTCTGCAGGCACCAGGTCAGTGAAGATGGAGCAGGAGGAGGTGTGCCGGAGCTGGGATTCTCCTGCAGCCCCTGGTGAGATGGCAGGCGGCCCCCCCTGCAGCCATGAGGGAAACGGTGGAGTAGAGATCCACCTGCAGCCTGTGGAGAACCCCACGCTGGAGCAGGTGTCTGTGCCCAAATAGGGCTGTGGCTCTGTGGGGAGTCCAAGCTGGAGCAGCCTGTTCCTGAAGGACTGCACCCCATGGGAGGGACCCACACTGGAGCAGTTCGTGAAGAACTGCAGCCCGCGGGAAGGATTGATGTCGGAGAAGTTCACGGAGGGCTGTCTCCCGTGGGAGGGACCCCACGCTGGAGCAGGGGAAGTGCAAGGAGTCCTCCTCCTGAGGAGGAAGGAGCGGCAGAAACAACGTGTGTCAAACTGACCCCAACCCCCTTCCCCATCCCCCCGCACCGCTGGGGGGAGGAGGTAGAGCCGGGAGGAAGGGAGGGGTGGGGGGAAGGTGCTTTTAAGATCTGGCTTTGTTTCTCATTATCCTCTCTGGTGTGTTTGGTAATGAATTCAATTGATTTTTCCTCCCCAGTTGGGTCTGGTTTGCCTGTGACCATGATTGGCGAGTGATCCCTCTCTGTCCTTGTCTCAACCAGCAGGGAGAAGTGAGCAAGTGGCTGGGCTGAGCCACGAGTGTGTAATATATTGGGTAGAAACCTGATTGTCAGTGAAATACAGTTGAGTGACTTCAGTGGAACAGCACCGAAGAGGAGCAGGAGACTAATGATGTCTGCACGTAAATGTTCTGTCTGTGGAGAAGGTCGTGCTCAGCTTTTAGTACGACAATCGGAAGGGTTTGCAGTCAGAAAGGCCCTTCCAGTCAGACAAATTCAGTTTGATGTAAAAATGAACAGACAGACAGGCTAAAACAACTTCAGAAAGGGTATGGATTTTTCTTCACAAGGTTTTATGGTCCATTAGTAAACCAATGTTACTAAACAACTTACACAAACAAAAAATGTCTTGCATGAATTGTGGATCCAATTACCTTGTGTTAGCTTAGTCAACTTGATGGGGAAAACTATTTATAAAATCACCTAATATTTATCATATGAGAAGGAAATGTCAGGTTTGTATCGGCTGCCTGCACCATAATTTTTCACCTACTAGTTTAATAACAGAATACCTTAAAATTCAGATATTTAGCTTTCTTTCTATTACACTGGTAAATACATCTTTTTGGTACGTCTTCCTTTCCATACCTCTTCCAGTCCATGGATTTGAACTGCACAAGGTCTCTCTGCTGGAACTCCTATTCAGACTTCTAAAAATTTCGTAGGATTAGTGGGACGTTTTAACACAAACATCTGTGCACCAAGAAAGTTTTCAGTGGTGCTGATCACACAAGAAAATTTGTACCTTTTTCCTTGGATCAACATTCAACTGACTTGCATCAGTTCAGCATTGCATCAGCAAAAGGCAAGCAAACAATGAAACAACAAACTCATGCCTCCTTACAGCTTCCTCCCCCAAGCACAGCTGGCATTGGAGTGGGAGAGGGGAAGATTTTTAAAACCGAGCCATTTAAGTGATAAGGTTTACAGTGTGACCCCACACAGAGCTGTATCTGCCCAAGTTGAGCCAAGGTCTTATGCCAGCTTTGTTGCTGAGGGGTGCGTGTTGACCGTTACTCCAGATTCAGGATGTTCAGCAGATGCAGGGGGCCCAAGTCATGCCATGCTTTATGTAACTATGGTGATCTTATAGCAGCCTTCCAGTACCTAAAGGGGGCTACAGGAAAGCTGGAGAGGGACTTTTTATAAGGGTGCATAGTGACAGGACAAGGGGCAATGGCTTTAAACTGAAAGAGGAGAGATTTAGGTTAGATATAAGAAAGAAATTCTTTACATTGAGGGTGGTGAGGCACTGGCACAGGTTGCCCAGAGAAGTTGTGGATGCCTCATCCCTGGAGGTGTTCAAGGCCAGGTTGGATGAGGCTTTGGGCAACCTGGTGTAGTGGAGGGTGTCCCTGCCCATGGCAGGGGGGTTGGAACTAGATGATCTTTGAGGTCCCTTCCAACCCAAACCATTCTGTGATTCTATGATTCTATACTGGCTATACCGCTTGCTGCTTCATCAGCACGTGTCAAGAAAACTCTCCTAACTGAGGACTTCACTGAAAACAGTAAGCCTCCACAAAAGGTGGCAGTGCTGGTAGTTCATATTTTCCTGAAAAATTCCCAATCAGGTTCAAGGTGGGAATACATGCAATACACGGATATGCATGAGCCTAAATACATTCACTTTATAAAAGATTTTACTTAAACTGATCCAGCCCTTGTCCATAGACATGATCTGGCCAGGAGTTAGCAGAGTGCTGAGCAAAGGTTAAGTCTCTGTATCTTTGAAAAAATTAGCTTTGATTAGCTTGAGCTGCAGGGATCTGACGCCTGACAATGTAATGTGATTTTAAGCACACTTTGTCTTGAATTGAATGGAAATCTGCCTGGATCCAGGTGTAATATTCCATGCTGAGACATTTGTTTTTTGTGGAATTCAGCTGCACAAAATGAAGGTAGCCCTGTTTCATCCTGTAACCAAAAGGCAATTTCTCTTAAGGGCTGCTTTAGAAAGGAACAAGTATTTTCTCTGTATACATTAAAAAAAAACCAAACAACCAAACCCAAGCCATTCTGTGCTTTCCTCAAATGCTAATTCTGCATACTGCCCTCTGATTTATGTTCAGCATGTCAGGATAATGGGGATGGAAAGCGCAGGGCACACTTCTCGGTGGCATAAATACGTTGTAAAACATTCTGAAAGTTTTCAGCACGTCTCCAGCGACGGATCGTTAAATAAGAGGGAAAAGAAAGAAGGGACCATCACCCTGACCTCCACATAATGTGCTTAATGACTGCCAGCTACACTCATGAATTTACAGGCACTGGGTTTTGTCACCATGTGTGAATCAAGGTTGCAGTTCAGATTTAGTGTGCAGTTCATGGGAAAACCAAGACTCTGACACCTTGCGCTGTATTTTCGGAGCTGAAGTGGGATCTGTGCTTGAGAACACTTAGGACCCCCCCCTCCCCCTGGTACCCCACGTGCATAGGTGAGATTTTATATAGATTTTTGCATACTGTTTTGGAAGAAAACAACCATTTACTGCGGTGCACAGCTAACATGCAAGGAACTGTCTCAGCTTTTCGGGAAAGGGTGACTGTTTAAAAAGAGAAACGGCGTGGGTGTGGGTGTCTTACGTGCGGTATCTTTTTTTTTTCTCTTCTTAACACCATTAAGACCTATCAAATAAGAAGGCCAGCATTTGCATACCTCAGTGACAGGAAGGTCCTACACCAGATAGCACAGCTCTCTAAGTGACTTTACAGAAAATACTGAAGCATAACGCCAAGCTGGATTTTGTGGATCGTACCCCGCAACCAAAAGCATCTGCGCTGCAGCCAGAGAGCCCAGCGGATGCTATTGGCAGCACTCCTGCACCTTGCACCGACCCAGGGTTTTAGAGGATGCTTGGCATTGCAGCCTGGCTCCTAAAGATGCTGGGGACTGCAGAGGAGGCAGTGAGGGCTGCCCAGGCAAGTCATGTTTTTGGAAATGTCTATTTTCTTGCTTTGGCAATGCGTCTTCTTGGATTATTTTTTTTTTTCTACATTCAAAATAAGCACTGTAAAATTAAGTCCTTTTTCTCCTAGTAAGTGACAGTCCTGTTACTGGCTGTCCCACATCAGCTTTGCAGGTTCTATACGGGAATGTAATTCAGCGAGCCACAGAACCATGAAAATATCTGAAGTACTGTTTCTTTTAAACAGATTTTCCTTACAGACAAGTTATCTTCCTGGGCATTTCTGTGAAAGCTTCTGTCAGTCTTAATTTAATTGGGTTGTAGCTGAAAACAATAATATTACCTTCACTTTAGCTTTAAAAATCTCTGCATTTTTCCCCCCTGCACCCCTCATCTGGCTTTATCGTTGCAGAGTTTTAATTTAATGAAATACATTTATTCTAGCAAACTAAATGTGCTGCATTACCGATCTATTGTATTAAGTGGGTAGTTAGAAAAAAGTGTAATATTGATGTTTAGTCTTGGTAAAAGCCTTTTTCACGAGAACAATATGGCATTCCTGCTTCAGTTCATCTAATTGTTTTCGTTTCCTTATGTGTGGGTTTTGCAACTCAAAGAAACTACAGGAAAGATGGGGAGAGGCTGTTCAGGAGGGCCAGTTGTGATAGGACAAGGAGAAATGGTTTTAAAATAGAGGGAGGTAGATTCAGATTGGATATTAGGAAAAAATTTTTTACCATGAAAGTTGTAGAACACTGGCACAGGTTGCCCAGAGAGGTGGTGGATGCTCCATCCCTGGAGACGTTCAAGGCCAGGTTGGACGAGGCCCTGAGCAACCTGATCTAGTTGCAGATATCCCTGTTCCTTGCAGGGGGGTTGGACTAGATGACCTTTGAAGGTCCCTTCCAGCCCTAACCATTCTATGATTCTATGATTCTAAAGAACCTGAGCTAAACACGATCTGGAACAGCACGAAAAAAAAGATGCAGGACTTGCGTGGTTAAAGCACGTTGATTCCCCTGGCCACCAGCAAGCAAACCAAAGATGCACAGGAATTTAAGAAGCAAAATGAGACCCACAGATTGACACTTGATTTAGACAATCACCGTGTAGAGACCAAATACCATGTGTATGGGAGGAGCTCGAGGCAAAGCTGGCCAGGCTTTCTGCCTCATTAAAAGCAGCCTTCTCCAGGGAGATGTTAGCAGGTTACTAGATCAGAATTCCCCTACAGCGCGCTGGCAACGGTGCGAAACCTGACCCTTTGTAACCCTCCCCACCCACAGCAATGCAGTGCGTCAAATGGAAGTAAACAGGGATGATATTTTTCCCAACATCAGGGGTGGCTTTAGAAAAAATGGTATGTAAAACCTATTGAGAAGAAAGCTACATCCAGTTTGGAGAATGAAAGATGGCAGCTGGTTCTGAAGGTTCAGAACAAAACCCTGCTGAGGAGGGAGGTGGTTGGTGTGCCTGTAAGCACCAAATTGGATCTACTGGTGTCTTTGAACCAGCCACACCTTCAACGTTCCATCTGAAGCACAGGGCCTGACCACCCAAGTCAGCACCCACTGAAGACATTCCCGTTGGTGAGGTTCATGAACTTTTCCAGCCCCGCTCGCTTGCCGGTGGCTGCTGTTCCTGAGCCCTGCAGACCCCACCACCCAACTGACCCGTTGGCCCTTACGAGGAGCCGCAGCTCGGACGAGCGCCGCGAGGCTGATCGGTGCCGTGCCACCCCTGCCGTATGTTTTTGAGGAAGAACAAGCTGGTGGGCCCAGCGCACAGAGATCCAAGGGGCGACTTTTTCTCTTCTGTCCCTACCTCCTCGCTCCGTGCTGACTCCGGGAGCAGCTGCTGTCCGTCTCCCAAGAGAGCTGGGGAGCAGATGGTTGTTCCTGGCTGAGCCCGGGTCCTTCTCGGAGCCAGCCAGTTGGTGCAGCCACACGCACATAGAATCATAGAATCATAGAATCATGGAATGGTTTGGGTTGGAAGGGACCTCAGAGATCATCTAGTTCCAACCCCCCTGCAATGGGCAGGGACACCCTCCACTACACCAGGTTGCCCAAAGCCTCATCCAGCCTGGCCTGGAACACTTCCAGAGATGGGGTATCTACAACTTCTCTGGGCAACCTGTTCCAGTGCCTCACCACCCTCAGAGTGAAAAATTTCTTCCTTAAATCTAATCTAAACCTGCCCTCTGAAGCCAGAGGTTTTGGTCTGCCTTCTCGAGGGAAGCGAGCTTGTACAATAAATGCTGTAGAACAATGGCCTCTAATGACAGCTCTTGAGCCCTGTGGGGAGCTGGCACCAGACCTGGCCGAGGAGAACCAGCCCCAGTCCGTGCTCTGCAAGCGCTCGCTCATGTGTACCTGCAGCCAGCCAGACCCTGGCAGACTCAGGACCTCGCTGCCCTGTTAAACTTCTGGAGAATTTCCAGTGGATGCTCCACCAGCCCCGCTCCTGGGGAAACTTTCGGTTGGTGTTTGTATTTTGTTGCAAGGCAACAACTGTGAGCAAAAGCCACAAATCCACAGAAAAATCAGGCTGCGCAGAAGGAGAAGATTCATTTTACGTCCTTGATTAGGACACTTTAGCTCGTTTGGGGGCTTTTCTAAGGAATCAGCAAAGGTGCAGGTCAAGCACCATAGCTGTAATCATGGAGCTGTTCAGCCTGGAGAAGAGGAGGCTCCGGGGTGACCATATAGCGGTCTTCCAGTACCTCAAGGGGGCCTACAAGAAAGATGGGGAGAGGCTGTTCAGGAGGGCCTGTTGTGATAGGACAAGGGGTAATGGTTTTAAAATAGAGGGAGGTAGATTCAGGTTGGATATTAGGAAAAAAATTTTTACCATGAGAGTTGTAGAACACTGGCACAGGTTGCCCAGAGAGGTGGTGGATGCTCCATCCCTGGAGACGTTCAAGGCCAGGTTGGACGAGGCCCTGAGCAACCTGATCTAGTTGGAGATATCCCTGTTCCTTGCAGCGGGGTTGGACCAGATGACCTTTGAAGGTCCCTTCCAGCCCTAACCATTCTATGATTCTATGATTCTATGCAGAAATTTTTCTGCAAAAGAGGGGGGATTTCCAGGATAGCAGCAGGAGAAGACAGCCCAGGGCCAGGCTGGCTGCCTTGGGGCACCTGGAAGCAGCAGACTGAGGCAGCAGGAAGAATCTGCCAACAAGGAGAGCGCAGCTGAGCGGGGCACCCTCACCTCTTCTGTAGCACCCTCCCTCCTGCCATGACTCCGGGTGAAAGTGAAAATCCTGCTCGGAGGATACCGGCACTTCCCTAGGACCAGTGAGGGGTGCTCACACCCTGTAATAATAGTTGCTGTAGAATCACTGCAGATGGAAAGTGGATATTGGCTCAATATTTGCAAAATGGGAATAATAAGCCCGGTCTTGCAGAAGACCATTCGGGGAGCGTGTGGGGCAGGAAAGAGCCCAGCCCAAGAAAAGGAGAGCACCTCCACCACCAGCCCCTTGTTCTGTTGCTCTGCAGACACTGATGAATTAAGTGTATAGTGGTGTGCTGTGCAGAGTAAGTGGAACAGACACAGGGAGATGTCTGACATATATTTTGAGGTGTGTTTAATATTGTAGCGCTTCCGGATTCCGCTGGCATGCTCGGGGTTTTGGCCTCACACCAATGTTTGCATCAGTACCATGTGTCTCTGGAACAGCAGTGCTTACTTTAGAGCTGGCTATGAAAATAGTTTCCATTATAACCCCTTGTTTTCACATGCTTCTTGTATTTTATTTTATTTTGAAAATCCTCTTTTGAGTCAAAAATTTCCACTCTGTATCTTTGCCAAAAGGTGAAGTTTTTCCCCCCTCTTTCTCTTAAGCTTGGAGGAAGAATCTTTCAGATGTTTTTGAGTCATGGGAGAGTGGAAAAAATGCATTTTCCCAGTAGGGGTAAAAAAAAAAAAAAAAAAAAGGTCTGCATTTTCATAGTAGTAGAAATATGGTGGGAAATGAAACTGAAGGCTGAAACTTGTATTTTGTTCTAGAGATTTCTGCAGTAAACCAGCTGTGTAGAGAATGACTTTGATTTGCCAAAGGCAGAGATTATTCTGGTTTTCGGCAGTTCATCAGGCACAGGTCCAGGTTTCAAACATTGCTGGCGTTCGGGATATCATTTAAAGTAGTGTCTTTACAACTGCCAGTTTAAAGAGGAAAGAGCTGGTTCCCTCTGGTCTTCTGTCCTTCAGAGCTAATTATAGTCCAGCAATACATTTAAATTCATTCTCAAATCTGATTGAATGGGGAGGAACTAGGACGAAGAGTTGTGCCAAATGCCTTCAAAACTTCTCCTCAATTCTCGCTCGAGTCAGCAAGAGCAAATGGACATGCCGAAGTCACGGAGGGGCTCAGGCACTTGGGAAGGGCCAAAGTGCATGACAGGGAATGCACACACATCCCGCTCGAGCAACTGAGAAACTGCATCGGGTATGCCTGCTGATTTTTTGTTGATGTCTTTCCCCCTGTACGTAAGCATCTGTGTAAAAATCTGCCGTGCTGTGTGTAGATAAACTGAATTGGTTAATTAACAGAAGAGAGCAGAAAGAGGTAGGCACCTAATAGTCATGCTGAGGGGTGGTCATAGAATCATAGAATCATAGAATGGTTTGGGTTGGAAGGGACCTCAAAGATCATCTAGTTCCAACCCCCCTGCCATGGGCAGGGACACCCTCCACTACACCAGGTTGCCCAAAGCCTCATCCAACCTGGCCTTCAACACTGCCATGGATGGGGCAGCCACAGCTTCTCTGGGTAACCTGTGCCAGTGCCTCACTACCCTCACAGTGAAAAATATCTTCCTTATATCCAATCTAAATCTGCCCTCTTTCAGTTTAAAGCCATTGCCCCTTGTCCTGTCACTACACGCCCTTGTAAAAAGTCCCTCTCCAGCTTTCCTGTAGCCCCTTTAGGTACTGGAAGGCTGCAATAAGATCACCCCGGAGCCTTCTCTTCTCCAGGCTGAACAGCCCCAACTCTCTCAGCCTGTCTCCAGAGCAGAGGTGCTCCAGCCCTCGGATCATCTCCGTGTCCTCCTCTGGACCCGCTCCAGCAGCTCCATGTCCTTCTTGTGCTGGGGACTCCAGAGCTGAACGCAGTATTCCAGGTGGGGTCTCACAAAAGCAGAGTAGAGGGGCAATGGTTCTGCACCCCTGTGCTGCTTTCTGTTACTGTTTTTTCCTGGTGAGAGCTGTGGCTGATCCACCAGTGGCAATCACCCTCTATGCGTTCTAGAAAATACACAGAATTTGAACAACTACCAGGCTAACAGGACTGTTGTGACCTTCAGATTTGCCTTTTGTAGCTTTTTTTTGCAACTTTTAGCTATGCAGCCTGCACATTTCATTAATCCTTTCACTTTCTATCATTCAGAACCTGTTCTAAGTGTACGTGCATTTGGCAAATGCATCCGAAATGATGTGTTTATTTTGCTTCGGTGCCAAAAAGCAGTGATTCATTAAGGAGCTTGGAGCCATAGAGAGAAAGCTGCAGCCAGCAACCACCACACGTGCCCCGAAGAGCAGCAAGCTGTGTTTTCCTACGGAAAATGGTTAGTGCAGCTGGACCAGTATCACGGATGACTTCTGTGAAGCGAGGAGGCACTGCCAGCCAGGCTGGAGAGTGCAGAAGTTCTCCCAGGCAATTGGGCTTTGCTGCAGCAGCAGCAGCAGCAGTCAGGAGGTATCCAGAGGCTGCCATTAAGCCCAGACTGGAGAGAGAAAAATGCCTAAGGGGAGCTGGTCCAGCCTGTAGGAGCCTTTCCTTGAAATGACAGATTAGGGGGCTCCAGTACCGTGACAACCGCTATGGAGAATGTCATGAAAGGAGCAGCAGGCCCAGAGAAAAGAGGTGGAGGAGGAAAGGTGGTGTCCTGCAGTACAGACCTGCAGCTGCTTTTAGCCACGTTGCTTCATTTTCCCCGCTGGGGACACACCAGCTTGTATCAGCACAGGGGCCAGTCCACTCTGTGCATTGTAACTACTGGTAGGAACTTGCCTGCTAAAGCCTTTGAAAACCTGGCAGAAACCTGACTCTTGAGGAACTGTACACTCTGGCATGTCGGTTTTACGCCATCGCTTTCTTCTTCCCCAGTGGCTTGAACTAGGACAGGCAGAATGCTATTTATAATTTTTAATGTAGTCCTTTTCGTCTTTCATCGTAAATCTGGAACCCTGGACAAAATTGATATCTGGTGACAAACACAGGCTTGACTGGAAAATTTCTGATGGTTATTTTCTGCCTGGAAAGGAAATGCTGTCCTGTACTGTCACGGCGCTGCCACAGCACGGCAAAATGTAATGCAACAGGAGGTGCTGGGATCAAGGAGTCAGTACAAGGCACAAATTATCATAGAATCATATAATGGTTAGTGTTGGAAGGGACCTCAAAGATCATCCAGTTCCAACCCCCCTGCCATGGGCAGGGACACCCTCCACTACACCAGGTTGCCCAAAGCCTCATCCAACCTGGCCTTGAACACTTCCAGGGATGGGGCAGCCACAACTTCTCTGGGCAACCGGTTCCACTGCCTCACCACTCTCAGAGTGAAAAATTTGTTTCTTATATCCAACCTAAATCTGCCCTCTTTCAGTTTAAATCCATTGCCCCTTGTCCTATCATGTATGAACAACATTAATATCAAGAGTTCTTAGTAATAACAATAACAAAAATGTGAGAGTTTTTGGAAATTTAAAGTTTAAGATTTAAATCAGGTCTGTAGCCTGTAAATCGTTAAGGATTAGGGACCTTACAGACTTCGGATAACACGTCATGCCAATGACTGAGGGGTTCTTCAGCTCTTTTCAGGCATATCTGATCTAGGGTTAGGGACACAATGTGATCCAGTACGTCAGTTCCCCTGTGCTTGGCACGAAGACAGAAGATAGCTTTTTCCAGTATCAACTGCACAGTACTTAGCTCTTCTTAAAAGAAGACGACGAGATCCTTGCCCTGAAGATTGCACATTTCTTATAGCGTATTGATTTTCATTAACTTTGAATTTAAAAAGCCACACACTGTTAGTGTCAGAAGGATCTGATTCATCATTTCCTCACCTTTCATTATCTTGCACAAGTTCTCCAAAACCTGGATTACACCACTTCAGCTACTCAGGTCAGAAGTCTTTAGGCAGATGATAACTTTTAAATAGTAGATGTGAAAGTAATAATACTGCAGATAACTATTGGAATACTCTGGGTCCGTGAGGAAAGAAAGGTTCTTGGGCAGGCCAGGCTTGCTCAAGCAAAGCAAGGGAACCGACTGCAGATAATCGCGAGCAAAGTAAACAAACATTAGCAACAAATGTGGGATGGAGCAAAGTCAAAGAGCTTGGAGGGATATAAACTTTTAGAATTTGCTTTTAAGGATCATTAGGGAAGGAAAACACTTCTGGAAGGTATTGTGGAACAGAACTGGGGTGGAGAAGGAGCATGCAGAAATTGAAATGTTAGAAGAAGACGCAGTGGAGGAGCAGGGCAGTTTGTGAAGCTGAGGAGCACGCCCGGGGGACGAGTAAATCTACTCTCCATGACTCCCGAAATGTTTGTGTTGGGACCGTTTTCTTTCTATTTTCTGCCCTACAACCACACACATTATGTAAATTACTTTAAAAGCTCAGTGAGTAGAGTACCACAAGAAACTACAAACTGTTATTGCAATGAAAAGAGGGATTTTTCAACATACTTGCAATATTGAAGTCTGTAGAAGCCTCTCCTAGAGCAACTTGCCAAGCAGTTACTTAGTATAGGCAAGAGTAACGTAAGTTAAAGGGTACAAGAGAAATCACAGATCAGATGACAAAACCACACGGGCAGATCTATAAGCATTCATCACTGACCAGTTAAAACCATATCCATGCAGCTATTGTGAAAGTTTCCTCTAGGTGCAGATGGCACGACCGAGTCAGAGAGCACAAACAGAGCCCTGCGGGCACCTAGCGCACAGCCCGGATAATAAATTATTGAGCTGCTTTTGCCACGAATTGTTTACCTGCTTCCCCGTGTCTGAAATTTGCTTACAAACTGTTACGGTGAATAATTTAGAGTAGCTAACAAGTTAGCAAGTGCACAACCTATTTGTGAGCAGAAAGAAAACCTGCCTGTGCCAAATTGCCAGAGTGAGCTTGCCCAGCTGTGTTCTTTTCCCACCTGTGATGGGAGAGAGCTGGTAAGGATAAATAAGAACAGACAGTGAAACAGGAGCTAAGATCACCTGAATCCAGGTGAGACCCCACCTGGAATACTGTGTTCAGCTCTGGAGTCCCCAACACAAGAAGGACATGGAGCTGCTGGAGCGGGGCCGGAGGAGGCCACGAAGGTGATCCGAGGGCTGGAGCACCTCTGCTATGGAGACAGGCTGAGAGAGTTGGGGCTGTTCAGCCTGGAGAAGAGAAGGCTCCGGGGGGATCTTATTGCAGCGTTCCAGTAACTAAAGGGGCTACAGGAAAGCTGGAGAGGGGCTTTTTACAAGGGCGTGTAGTGACAGGACAAGGGGCGATGGCTTTAAACTGAAAGAGGGCAGATTTAGATTGGATATAAGGAAGAAATTCTTCCCTCTGAGGGTGGTGAGGCACTGGCACAGGTTGCCCAGAGAAGTTGTGGCTGCCCCATCCCTGGCAGTGTTGAAGGCCAGGTTGGATGAGGCTTTGGGCAACCTGGTGTAGTGGAGGGTGTCCCTGCCCATGGCAGGGGGGTTGGAACTAGATGATCTTTGAGGTCCCTTCCAACCCAAACCCTTCTATGATTCTATGAATACTCTTAAACAGCTCTGAGCCCCTCAGATCTTCCATAGGTAAGGGCCTTGCTACCTGTCTCCCAGTGCAGTCTCAATCTGGACCAGCAAATCTTATCCCAGAAGTGTCTGCTCTTGGTTTTAATCAGAATACCTCTCACTTGGATAGTAACTGCAGTGGTCCAAGGATTTGAACTCCTAGCTTCCGAACCAAGAGACTGAACTGCAACAGCTTCTCTCTGTTATTCTGTATAGATGCCTTTCATTTTACTGTGTAGAAGGTATGTATGGTGGGGTTTTTGTGGGTGGCAGGGTAAGCCATACGTTGTGATGATCACTCGCAAAGACAGCAGCATCTTTTTAAAAAGAAATTTCAAATCCCTTTTTTTTGTGCTATGCTTGTGCATTGGAAATGGGAGGTAATACTTGGGAAGAACATAGCATTATTAAGCCATTAAAAATAAAAAAGGACGCATAAATATTTTAAAATATTTCCAGATGAGAGCATAATCTAGGGTTATTACAAAAGACTCCAGTTATTAAAAGGAAATGGCCCAAACTCCCAATACAACCACAGTATAATTGATGAATATGGCCTGTGATTTTATTTTGACAGTGCCTGTTTAAGAACCGTATTCAGTTTCCCAGAAAACAGAATTAGCTTTTTGCTCAGCTGCAGCTGATGTTCTAGTCTTAAGTGAACAAACTGATTTTGGTGGTGCCCTCCCCAAAATCTTCCTCTTTGTAACTGTAAGTTCTCTATGGGCGGGTACAAATTCAATGTAATTGTTATAAACCTCATCGTGACCCGTAACTAAAAAAATTACTTAGCTGCTTGCTCATGTTTACTGATGCCATACCCCCTGCTTTGTTCATGGAATCGTACAGCTCTTCAGCCTTCAGGACACGATGCTGCTCATCTTCCAGCAGCTCTGCAAACTGGCAGGAGTTGTGAGTGGGATGTGGAGGGGTGGGAGGACCGCACCAGAAATGACCTGTCTGGATCATTTCTGTTCTGGAGCCAGTGCCGTCCTCTTAGTTTATGTCAATAAGCATCCCGGTAAATTTTTTTTTCCTGTTACAAGGTTGAACGCGTTTGCCAGCCCTGCATTATGCATCCTGGGATTAAATGTGATAGTCCCTCCTATAGCTTCTGTTATATTTGGTGCTATAAATTAGCCTTGGTGACTGAATGAACAGTAATAGAAGTTCACCTTTCTAAAATGCCTCTTTACTTTACTCTTTTAGAGTTTAAAATGCCTTTAAACTCTAAACCTGGGCAACAGCATCCTGCAAATTATAGGTCATCTATTGCCATCAGTTGTCCCTGTATAGTAAACACATGGAAACGCAGCTATCTTTCTTTGAAGCTCTATTGATGGGAGAGAATTTGCTCTTTGATGTGTGAGATAGATTATTGTGGGTATTATTTCATTCTCTCTTGGGAACAATTTTGAAGTCTTCCATTCTCCTCTATGAAGCGATCTCATGCTAGACATTTATCCAAGTGCAATATTCATGTTTTACAAACATGTCTGAAGTTCATTAAGAAGCCGTTCTTCCTCTTCTGGTGGAAGATTTCAGTTCTTGAGGGAGAGCAGAGTATCTGTTTAACAGTATTAACTACAGTACCCAACATTATAACTTGGGACAAGAAGGGAAGAACTGTGCACGCAGCATGAGGCACTCAGATAACCACAGTATTACTGCTGGCACTGAAATCTTATCCCAGTTATTAGTCCAGGAACCCCAGTGATGCTGATGTTGTGTCAGAACAGTCTGGCACAACCCACCAGCACCTGTTCTACCCATTAGCTGAGCCTCAGATCCCCACCTGATAGAAGACATATTCACGTTTTAGCATCTTGTTGCAGCATTTCCCTCAGTACAAGATTATCCCTGGCTAAAATGATCACAGAAATTTTAATCCTGAAATTCTCACTTTTGCCTTCCCAGGCCATTTTTGCTTTGCTAGTAATCATGGATTTCCAGAAACCTCAAAAGACAATAATAACTACAAAATGCTGGGCAGTCCATCTGTGTCTCATCCTATTAGTTTTTTCAAAGGAAAGTGGAATATACATCCAAATGCATCAAAGATAGTCATCTACATCCTAAAAATACAGTATACCAAATAAAAATGTATTTTATTAACATAATTGCAATCTCAAACCTCTGCTAGAATCAGTTGCTATCAAACATTTTCCTATCCTTAAACTGTTAAGTGTCCCAAATGCCAGCTACCAACATGGCAAGAAATTTAATGCACAGACTAAAATATCTCTATCATACTGCAGAATAAAAGATCCAAGACAACTGAATACTAAATATATGTATTTTGTGTGGATGCTTATAAGGGAACGTCAGTAGGATGCTAGAATCCTTTCTGTGTGGAGGCAATTACATAAATATAGCTCGACATAGGAGAAATGTAATATATCCTCGATTTCAACAGTCCAGTTTCTCTCATAGGTCACGTTGGTAAATGTTGAGTGTTGAGGATTCAGGGATCATTCCCTCCCATTGGTGAGTCATAAGCTGAATTACTAAGTTGCATGGCTTAAAAAGCAGGATCTAAGCAGAAAAGTGCTATTTTTTTAATAAATAAAAAGATAAAAGATAAAGCTGAAAGAGACATAACTGTTGTACGGAGCGGTACTATTTTATGTATTCGACTAGTATTCCCTGTTCAGGATCAAGAGAAAGCATTTATTTTTGCCCACTTTACAAAAACTGAATATAGAATCTACTGTGATAGTACTGGATGCTGCCAGTATCTTGTCCATTATGCATAAAAATGTCCTTAACAAGACCTTTCAATTTTGTAATTCAAGTAAATTATTTACTGTTTCCAAGTTGCTCTTTTGGGTAAACTTTTCTAATCAGAAGCTTCATTTTCTTATTCTATGCAGTATGATGCCTACAATCTGTTAGTGCTATAAATTAATATTTATCTTCCCTAAACTAGAGCTGACATCCCCTACTTTCTAAAGTAGTAATCATATTCTGCAATATACCACTAAGCATTGCTGAGGTATGAAGGTAGGACCCTTAAAAATGAGGTGGCTGCAAAGAAAACACAAAAAAGAAAGTTCATTTATGAAAAAAAAAAACAAACAAACCAGACAACAAAAAAACACCACCAACAAAGAAAACAAAAGAAATTGGCAACTAGTTCACCTGCACTGGAAGATATAATTACGCCCATTTTATTGGCTTATGAATTGACCTTGAGGAGTTCATTAGAGTCAGAATCGTTGCAGGCAGAGGATATATATTTTTCCATTGTAAACAGGGCTTTTAAATAGCAGAGAAACACATATTTGTTGGATAAAATTAATGAGATTCACTGGAGGCAGACAGGAACACTGTTACATTCCTGTTAACGAGTGACTCCAAAGAGGTAACACCAGTTTCTCAAAACAAAACCTTTCAAAATCATTTTTCCAGCTAAGAAAGACAAATGTGGGAAGGAGTTGGTTTTTCAACAAGCCACGCTTCCGAAAGGCTTTCCTCAGCTGGAAGAAGGGACCATTAGGCCACCGACCTTCCACTCGGCTCCTGCTGCGTAATTCAGCCTGGTGCCTCTGTAGTCACACCACTGACTTGCCTTCAACTCCGTGCTTTGTGCAGGGATTTGGAGGTGTCAGGCAAAGAGCCTTGCCTTCAGTGTTTGGACTTCCAGGAGCACTGCAATGCTGTTTTCTCCTTGCAAAGGCACTTCTAGGTTAAAATGCAACACGCCGGTCTTTCCTGAGTGCATCCGCACCACTCAAGCCTTTTGTCAGAGAATGCTTTCTCCGCTTTCCATCTCATCTCGTGGCTTTCTTTTGAGCTGTCTGCCATCACTCAGCATTGTTTTTTAAGGGGCAGACAACACCACTGGACATGGGACAGTGATTTTTGTCTGATAAAAAGCACAACGAAGTAATGGGATTTCTACCTACCTCTTTCCTATTTGCACATCCATATGTGAGTGCCAGCTTCCTTCTGTACCAGCGCTAGCTCACTAGGATCTCGTGTTGAATCATAGAATGGTTTGAGTTGGAAGGGACCACAAAGATCATCCAGTTCCAACCCCTCTGCCATGGGCAGGGACACCCTCCACTACACCAGGTTGCCCAAAGCCTCATCCAACCCGGCCTTCAACACTGCCAGGGATGGGGCAGCCACAGCTTCTCTGGGCAACCTGTTCCAGTGCCTCACCACCCTCAGAGTGCAGAATTTCTTCCTTATATCCAATCTAAATCTGCCCTCTTTCAGTTTAAAGCCATTGCCCCTTGTCCTGTCACTACACGCCCTCGTAAAAAGCCCCTCTCCAGCTTTCCTGTAGCCCCTTTAGGTACTGGAAGGCTGCAATAAGATCCCCCCGGAGCCTTCTCTTCTCCAGGCTGAACAGCCCCAACTCTCTCAGCCTGGCTCCATAGCAGAGGTGCTCCAGCCCTCGGATCATCTCCGTGGCCTCCTCTGGACCCGCTCCAGCAGCTCCATGTCCTTCTTGTGCTGGGGACTCCAGAGCTGAACGCAGTATTCCAGGTGGGGTCTCAGGAGAGCAGAGCAGAGGGGCAGAATCCCCTCCCTCGCCCTGCTGCCCACGCTGCTCTGGATGCAGCCCAGGACACGGTTGGCTTTCTGGGCTGCCAGTGCACGGTGCCGGCTCATGTTGAGCTTAATTTCTCCAAGCCCCTACACGGAGCAGCTTTCTAACATACCTTCCTTGGCCCCATAGGCTGCGTCGCTCCGTCCTTCAAGTCCGACTTTTGTATTCTTTTGGCCCTATTAAAACTTGCTTGTTTGAATGAGCTGAGTTTATTAAATAATCCAGCTAACTCTGTGACTGCCTTGTCCTCATTACCACTGTGGTAATATTTACTCTGTTTAAAATTGCTGTCAGTGGCTATTTATTTAGTCTTTTAACGCTGTTTGAAATAATACTTCTCTAGATTGCTGATGAAAACACTGAAGAGCCTCCCTGCAGCTCCCCAGCAGAAACACTCCCATTAAATGCTAGTGCTCCTTGGACAATTGATCTTCTTTCTATTTAGTCCTTCATCTGTTCATACTTTATTAATATCGTGTTGTCCCCACTTTTTTCTCTCTTGGTAAATCAAGTCTAGCAGAAGTCTATTACGCTCAAGCCCGTACCTCTGGCAATTTAATGTCTAATCATATAAAATGAGGAAATGAAAGACCTGTTTACCTAGACCTATTTTCCACAAAAAACCCTGAAGATTAGCATTAGTTGTTTTCTTCTCTATGCACCGTGTATTAGCTGATGACCACATCTCTTCTGCTTATAACTGATGTTGGGCTACCCAGACTGGAGCTACCTGTGCTACTCCATTTGCTTCCTGAGCACGGCTCCCATGCTAACACAATCCTCCATCTCCTGCAACATCGCCACAGTGACAACACATACAAAGATCAGCAGGTCCGAAATCTCTTCAGCCAACCCCTCTTGGGCTTCCAGGCCACTCAAAATTGCTGTAATTTCACAATACATCTCACTAAGAGATCTTCTTTGGGTGAGCCTTGAGTGTCCTGATGTGATGCATCTGCATCTCCCTGCTTGTTTCTAGCTATTGCATAGTAGCAGCCATTTGGGACCGGAGGTGGTTTTTTTTTTCATCTCTGGTTTGCTGTTTGCTCTAGGATTAAGCTTGTATCACTGCTTAGGTTATGGTTATGCACCAAGAAAACCGAAATAAAACTTCTGTTCCTTTTGCCCTTGTGCTATGCGCAGTCTCTCTTTCTCCCCATCTTCCCCATTAATTTATCCAGTCGATTACATCCCATCTTTACGCTTTTTACAGCGGAGCGCTGCCTGGGAGCTGCTGTCTTAGACTATCTTCTTTCTTTTGAAATTAGCCGTGGTCCTGTCCTTGGTGATGCACCCAGGAGGGCGGGAAGGGTTGGCCACTTTCTCAGACCTCCTTCATTCACATCCCACGATCTGCCCTGCCCAGGCGTGCCCTGCCCAGGCATCCCCTGCCCGGGCATTCCCTGCCCGGGCATCCCCTGCCCGCTCCTGCTGGCAGCAAAGCCCTCGAAGCTTCTCCCAGCGGAGAAGCGCCTCGGAGCAGTGCGGTGCGATGCCTCCCGACAGCTGCCGCCACATTTTCCCTCTACCTGCAGGAAAAGGGTGGGAATGATTTTATGTGCGGACCAACATAAAATTTGTTGCTTTGGACGTGGGAGAGGGGCAGGGTTTAGGCGGGGGCTTGGGGCGTTAGCAGGCCGAGAAGTCTCGCCCATTAAGCGCAGTCTTTCCCAATCTCCCTATAATTGGGGTGAGTTTTCCTTCTTTTTTTTTTTTTTTTTTAAATTTATTAACCACTTTTACAGCCCCTGCCCCACAGCGGCGCGTCTAGGCGCACCCCCGCCCCCCTCCACGGCCGGGCGGGGCGAAGCGGTTCCCCGGGGCGGGGAAATGGCGGCGGGGGGTTGGGGGGGAGAGAGGCCGGACGGAGCTGCGGCCGCGGGCCCGCGCCGACCGGCAGCGCGGCGGCATGACAGGCAGCCGGCGGCCCGCAGCCGCCCCCCGCCCGCCGGGCGGCGCGGCCCCGGCGAGCGGCGAGATGGCCCCTCGGGAACAGCCGCGGCGGAGGCTGCGCGCCCCGCGGGCGGCGTGACCGCCTCCCGGCCAAGCCATGGGCCAGACCTCGGTCTCTACGCTGCCCGAGCCGGCCGGCGGTGAGTACCGGCGGCGGGACGGCGCGGCGAGGGCGGGGTGCGCCCGGCGGCGGGGAGCGGGGCCGGGGCGGCGGGACGGGGCAAGCTCGGGCTCCCCGGGGCGAGGGTGCGGTGACCGGGCGCCCGGGGCGCTGCCGCTGCCTCCCGCCTGTTCCCTCGGGCCGCGGCGGGGATGGTGGCGGCGGGACCGGGGCGAGCGCGGCGGGACCGGCGCTGCCCTGCCCGGCTGGGGAACGGGGGAGCTCCGCGGTGCCCCTCATCTCTTCCCACCGGGGTTTTGGGGCTCTTTCCCCCCCTTTAATCAATAAATAAGTACGAAGGAGGGGGGGAAGGAAAGGAGCTCTGGCACCTCGCCCAGCAGCGGGGCTGGTAGCCCGCCCATCTGGTTGCTTTTGGCTCCAGGACGTTTTACGTGAAAGCAGACTGTAGAAAATAAATAAATAGAGTGTGAGCGGAACTTTTATTTTATTTTTTTTGACGCCCAATAAAGCAGCCCTGGCTCTTTGCGAGTTTTTGAAGGTAGTACGAGCTCCTTGGGAATGCTGTTTGGAGGCGTGTTAGGGTAACCCGGTGTGTTTTAGTTACCGAAAAACAGAGCGGGTCTCGTCCTGCAATAATAGGATGGAGAATCTAAATTAACTCCAGCGAGGTTTGACGTTTCCTGCGAAAATGTCACCGCGTGCATGTTTTTCCTCAACGCCTGTTTCCTTTGCATCCATTTTAAAAAAATAAGCAAGTCCTGTTGTAGACTTTAATTCTGAAGGCTGAACTTTGCTCTTAATTTGCTTATGCTGTTAATGTGGGAATGTTTTGTCAAATAGGAGACAGCACAACAAAAGTTTCTTTTTCTCTTTTTTTTTTTCTTCACGGGTGTTTCAAAGAATAGTTTTGGTAATAACACATACATTTTCAGAAAAGTTCCGTTATGTTGCCGGTGGTACAACTGGAAAGTTGTACATAATGGAACTTTTCTGGAAGGTTGTACCATCCTGGTCAAAATCTTGGATGATTTCTTCTCTTGCCAAACATTGTATGAAAGAGAAATTTGACCATTTCCAATAAACTTCACCATCCTGTTGAAGGTTTCACCCAGCAGCCAGCACGTTAGGGTTATGTCAAGGTAGATGTTGGGAAACAGATGTAAGGAAACAGATGGACCGGTTATAAGCTTTTGTTAAACTTCCTGTACAAAAATGTGTCTAAACTCTTAAGTGCAAAAGTCTATTGTTGAGGGTATTTTGACTGGGATAGCTGTGGTGCCTGTGTTCCCTCGGCAGAATGCTAATGGACAATAATTGGACTGGATTTCTAGTTCTAGCTAAAAAAAAAAAGTCATCTTTGAATTATTTCCTAACTGAAACCAAGATTTTCAATTAGTAGCAATAAAAGACAGTTATCTGAAGATGTACGTTATGGTAATGCTACCTCAATATTGCCAAGTAAATTCTAGTTATCATTTTAAGAGCACTGCACTTGTGATGAGACACTTAGTAGTGCCTCCAGGAGGTTTCATGGAAGAGCAGTCCCACTGCACTTTCCGGTCTGTTGAAAATGTTGGGAGATTATATCCTCAACAGCAAACCACAGGGGCAGGTAGGTTCCTGGGTGCTGTGGTTCTCGGGGGTGCAGTCACTTGTTTTCTCTTGTCTGCTGTGCAGGTATGGTCTGAATGCTTAATAAATTGCAAAGTTTGAGAGGTCCCATCCAGCTCTGATCAGGGCAGGAGAATGACTTCCATCGGTTCCAGTTCAGACGAGTTGCCCCTTAGGCAAGTAGTCCTAAAATCTTGGTTGATTTTGGCGTGCCAGCCAACTACAAGCCATTTATGTCTTTGACAGCTGCTAGAGATTAGAGTTGAAGGAGATCCCTGTCTTGCACACGCAGGGGCTACAAATCTGTTTTAGTCCTAAGGAATCAATAGTGCATTCAGATCCCCAGTGAGCCACACAAAAGCAGCTGTGAGAAGTTACTTGCCTGTTCGCTCCCTTTTTTTCCGCAGCCGTGCCAGCCTGCGAGGGCTCAGATCCTGCCCCCTGATCCCGGCTGTGCCCCTGCGGGATTCGGAGGGGCTGCCAGCTGGGCGCAGGGGAGGACACCACTAGTAAATGACTGTGGGGCCTTTGGGTGGACTCATAAGGTGAATGTGGTTTGATTTAGAAAACCAAAGTGACAGATTTTTCCTGAAAGTCTCAGCGTGTTAGAAGAGGTAAAATACATGCGTAATACAATACTGAGAATGGACCCCAGCCAATGTCCTGTGGATTTTTTTTTTTGAAGATTTACTTTAACCAAAAGATTTTACTCTTGGGAAGGGAAGTATATATGAAGTACTTAAACAGACCAAGGTCCTAGTGGCACTTTCCCATTGGGTTAAGTGCAAGACCAAGGCCTAGCCATAAAACTCAAAGTCCTTCTTGACTGGGCCAATGTATGTTCATACCAGCCGGTTTAGAGTGCCTGTAAAGAGAGGAATCAGAGAATGGTTTGAGTTGGAAGGGACCTCAAAGATCATCCAGTTCCAACCCCCCTGCCATGGGCAGGGACACCCTCCACTACACCAGCTTGCCCAAAGCCTCATCCAACCTGGCCTTGAACACTTCCAGGGATGGCGCATCTACAACTTCTCTGGGCAACCTGTGTCAGTGCCTCACCACCCTTGGAGTGAAGAACTTCTTCCTTATATCCAATCTAAATCTCCCCTCTTTCAGTTTAAAAGAAGAATCAGATTTTCATGCCCTGCTGGAACTTTAGTAGCAATGCTCTCACTGCAGTTTGCCCTCAGCTGTGGGTGAGTGGGTGTTGAAGTATTTTGGACAGGAGGATCAGGGCTTTAATCACCTCCTGTAACTGTGAGTGATAGATGGGCAGCAAAGCAGGTCTCAGCTGCCTGCGGACACCCCCCAGGCAATCCTTTACTCCTTCTCTGCTTCAGTTCCAGCTTTTCAGTCATTTCAATTAATTTTCTAAAGCTCGTGGTTAGCAAATGTGAACAGTGATAGCAAGAGGGGCTTGGGAAGATGGTATAGACAGTATGGATACGTGGAAAAGGAGGAGTGTGTACTGTGCTCATTCATCTTCCTTCTTCTGTGATTTTCCCATGCCTGGCAGGGCTGGAGTAACGTGCTCCCTCCCCATTCATTGGCTGGAGTTCAGTGCTTTTGGGGGTTATCAGCCATCATGTGCAAAGACTATCACTTCTGCTTTCTGATCTACAACTTATCAAAGGGCAGCAGAGCTCTGTGTTTGTTTGGGTTTTTTTCTCTTTTTGGATTTGTTCTTGGGTAGTTCAGTACCAGCCACAGTACTGGGAAACAGCCAGGTCCTCAAGTGGAAGCACGATCGGCATATTGGGAAGATAACACTTAAAAGCAGACGTAGTTAGGTGGCAAAAGATTTTTGTGGTTTCTTAAGTAGCAATGCCTTGTCGAAAATGAAACTCAGAGTAAAAGCAGACCTACTGGTGTTCCTAGGAGGAGGTCAGGCAGATCAGCACGGAGTCCATGGAGCACAGCAGACGGTATGTGGAGGGGAAGCACAAGCTGCGCAGGGAAGGTCTCGGGAACCTCTTGCCCCAGTGGTCGGGGTGATCAGTGGGACCAGTTGAGGACTGGGGTCAGATCCCAGCGCTGACCTGCAGCGCCAAGTACGTAATCCTTGAGCCTGTTTACTTTGGAGTGGGTGGGAGTCCTCTCATCTTGTACAATTTACAGAAACAGAGCACAAATTGTCAGGCTTGCGTTTCATCCTATTACAGACCCAAAGTTTTTTCAAGGACATGAACATGTGCTTTGACAGCACAGGAAAACCATTTCCCACCCATCTCCCCCCATGAGATGAAAGCAGTCACTGGTAGGATCCTGTTGTTTGTTGACCTTGGCACTCGGTGAAATGATTATCATAGGTCAGAAGTGAGCATGTTTCTCAGGCTGCTCTTTTTCATCTCTCTTGGCTTTATGGGATTTCCTGTTCGCTGGCAAGGAAATGGCAACTTCACCTGTCTCTGGGCAGAGGAACTGTGATTGCCCGTTACCACTGGGCAGCCTTATCTTAATCCTGAAATGAAATGGAAAACTAATATTTGTTTCATCAGCTCTAGGTGTTGGTAAACAAACTCCTTGGTTATCAGCGCAGCATTTCAGGACTTCTCTAGGAAGAGAGGTTGTTCCAGTAGTGTGTGCTCTTTGGTAGTAGCTGCTACTGAGCCTTGCTGAGGGTGCTGTTCTGGAGCAAGCACTTCTGTTCCGGAGGAGTTGGGCATGGAGATACTCGGCCGTAGACTTAAATTCTCATCCTGACTCAGTCCACTATGACTCTGAATGTGCAGACAAGCCCTTACAGTAATAATTCTTAAAGAGGGAAGAAATGAAGTTGATTTTTCTCCTCCAGCTTCTCTTGCTTTCAAGAGTGGGAGAACTTTGATGTTGTTACACTTTACAGAAGGGCGTCTCAACGCATTTTCAGGTGTGGTGAGCTGCTCACAACACACCTGTTAGGTGATCATTTCAGTTATTGGTGCTCTTGAAAGGGTGGAAAGCAGAGACATTGACCCAAGATGTCAAGTCTTATTTGATGTGAAGCCCTAAATGACTTGTCCACAGTCACAAAGGAAGTTCTGGGCAGAGACCCTCATCTTCCTTATTATTTCCTGATGTTTAAATTGATTTGGGACTTGGAGGCTGAACCCTTGTAATACTGCAATGGGAATCCTATTCCTTTTTTCCCTTCTTTATGCTTCTGTAAGTTACGGAAGAGTTCTAAGTACAAAGGGAACTCTGTTTTCACTTGCTGCTAAGTTTACATCCAAAGCTTTTCAGTTTTTGTGGATCTTGAGCATGGGAAACTCTTTCCTCATCCTACCGGTGTTGTCAGATGGGGCTACAATTGTAACAGCTCCAGAATTTGGGTTAATTAAGCAGGCAGTTTGCCCCAGGCTTCGGGCCAATTGAGTGGATGTTTTAGATACCTGGTCAAAGGCATAAAGAGCCCATGTTTTCAGACAGAATGGGTAGCCACAAATTCACCTGCTACTAATGGGAACTGCAAGAGCTCTTTTAAAAAATTGGTCCTTGTGTGTCTTGAGCTGAAATGTCAAAAGTGACAGTGACTGCTGAAGGTGTAGGTCTCAGCGCCCAAACCCGTGATGCTGATCTGTGCTGTTGATGGGGGTCCAAGTGTGAGCCTGTGGAACGAATCACTGTTTATAGAGGAAAAATATTGTACACACTTTTAAATATAGCGCCTTTATAAAACAGAAAACGTATTTCTGTGTTCGTGGGTGCTGCTGTATGCTCTTGTGATCTGCCAGAGCAAAACTCAGCCCCTAATGCCTTAGCGGTCGCTGCTGTTTGTCCCAGACCGAGCTCCTCTGCTGCAATCTGAGCCTTTGCGACGGGCCGTGGCTGAGAGCAGCCATCTGGTGAGGGCATGGACGACCAGCCACAGCACGGGAACCGCCTGTGAACCACAGGAAGACGTGTGTGTGTGAAAAAAGTAAAGGTCTAAGGCTCAATAGGTCCCAGGCTGGTGTCTCGCCTCTTCTCACTCCGAGGCTGCTTCAACGACGACCAGGAATTCTCCTCACTTAACTGCTGGTATACATGACCTTTCATTTCAGGCATGCTGGCTGAGATGCCTTCGTGTGCTCATGTTTGGTAGCTGCTAATCACCTGTTCGCAGTGTTAATCATCAGCTTCCTCATCTGCCACCAGGAGCAGGAGAGCTGGCTGCCGGGAGGCTGGCACGGGCAGGGCAACAGAGCCCCACGGGCTGGCTGGGTTTGCCTAGAGTTGTCTTCTCAGATGACCACCCCAATACTTCCCCTAGATGAAAAGCTCCCGGGAGATCTCATTTCCTCCTGAGCCCCCCGTGCTAAGCCCCACTGACAACTGATCCCACTCCCTTGGATCTCAGCCACCCCTTGGATCAGTTGTCCTGCCTTCCTGGATCCTCTTCCTCGGCTTTCTTACTGCTCCTGGGTAATATCGCCTTGTCCTTAGGTGGTGTTTTCTGTGACAGATTTCAAAACATTTTCCAGCCCTTTTTATAACGTTCCTTGATTTAAATGGGAAAACTGAGCACGAGGAGGTGGGACTGGAAACACAGCCAGGCGGAATCCAAAGTGCTCCCAAATCCTCATTGCTCTTTGAGCCGTATCACAGTCCTGCCTATTAAAAGCAGAGAAGACTTGGAGATTTGTATCTTTCTTTGTATGTTTTTACCTACTTAAAGTTGTCCTTTATTCATTTTGGACACTGATGCTTTTTGAGATTTAAAAAACAAAGAAACAGTAACGTTGCTAAAAAATATTTCTGAATCAGTGCTGGGTTTGGATTTATTTTTTGCTTTATTGTTTTAAAACGATGATGATGATGATTTAAAAAAGAGTGCACTTAATGCCTTGGATCAGTCACTGATGGATTTTTTTTAAACTGCTTCAGCAAGCAGCCTGCTTCCAGAACTTATTTCTGCCTGTCGTGTTTAGATTGTAACAGTGGCTAGAAAAATATTTCTGATCTTCAGCAATGCCTCAACCAGCTGCCATTCAGTCCCACGTAGAGAAGTCATTTCTGCAGTGTCCGTTCATTGCCTTCTCTAGTTGATATAAGGGGGGTTCCTGATCCTGCGCTTTTTTTGACGGGGATCACGATGATGTGGCAGAGGGATTTTAATTCAGGAAGGTCTGGGCAGGGCCAGTGCTCAGCATAGGAGAACAAGAGAGGAGATAGTTTGCTGGTCATGATGAAATGGCTCTAGCAGCAGGCAGTGGTGGCTCTGGTCTGGTTTGCCCCTGTTGGATCCCGGAGAGCAAGGCTGGCTGCTGCTGTCCCTGCCAGGAAAGCAGCCAGGGCGTAGATGTGTGTCGGGGAAGAGATAGTTCAGTTTTATCTGTGCCCCTGAGTCGATGGAATTAAGTTTGGCCAATGCTGCTGCGAAGCCCTCAGTCAGGTCTGGTTTCAAGCCACATGAAGATACAGATCTTAAAAATATGTGCAAAACTGAAGAAGGAAGAGAAAGAAATTGTGAGTGCAAACCATCAGCAGGGAAGGTAGGCAGACACCGAGGGGTTTTTTATTTTATTTTATGCCCCCAAAACAAAATCAAAGAACAAAATTGATTCAGTTCTATCTCCTTTCAGGTGAACTCTACAACCCCTAGACTGTCAGGTGTATTTTTGGGCGAACATAAAATTAAAGGGAGGCTCCAGAATGTGTTATTTCCTACAGTGATAGGATAGAATGATGGAAATGATTGAGTAGGAGCTAGGTAGGAAGGTCCCTGTGAACATCCAGGCGATGCAGACTGTGAAGATGGACTGTTTTCTCACTGTCTCTGACCAGAATCACATGGATAACAGTGGTGGGTGTCCTCTCTTTTGGGCTTGTTTTTTCCCCTCTGTTTTGTTCTGGATTAAAATATTATGGTATGTGAATCAATCTAACCTTGGCTATTTACAATCCACAGAGTGGTTTGGACTAGCTATCTGCACAGACAATGCAATCACTTCTGTCCATCATGTGAAGGCTCATTGTTAGGAAATTTGGTTTAAGACTTGAGTTTCTTGCAGGCTTTATACAAAGCTGCTACATAGGAATGAATTTCTTCTGTCTCTGACTTGGATTTTGGGCACTTGGAAATAAACTGTCTGTCAAAAGTGGAAGTTTTAGTTACCTTTGTGTTCTCTCAATGCTTTGAACAGCTGGGATGATCAGTGTGAGTAAAAAAGCTAGGGAGAAATGAGGATCTAGATTGCTCTGTTGCATGGAAGTCTAGGGTGTGCTGTCAGGTTGCATCCAAGTAAAATGATGGGAAAAAAATGTGAAGATAATGACTTGCTCTCTGTGTAGTGTTGATAACGAGTTGAGTAAGTGTATGTTGTATAATACTCTTCTCTATAATACTATAAAACTGATAACACTTCGTTACTTGGCAGATCAGAATATTAATACAGAATTCCATGTCAGTGATAACTTTGTGAAAATGAAGTTTTATATGAAAAGATGTAAACAGGAAGGGGTGCGTTGCCTTTTCTTCTCTGGTTCCTGCTTTGGATTCATGTGAATTAGAGTGATGTTTTGCTGAGCAGAGTTAGACTGTGATACAGCTGTCCTAACGTTTGAAACTGTACAAGCGAAACCAGTTCTGTTCCTAAAGATCAGTCTGCATCCCTCACCCCTGAGAATGTGCTTTTTTTTTCTAATTAGCGTTGCAAGATGCCTTCACTCTGACCAACTGCCCAAACTGTCAGCAAATCCTCGTCATGTAGACGAACCATCCTTACTTAATCCTTTTTGTATTTTCTGGATCTCAATGTTTTAATGTATTACCCAGTAGAAGTCCAAGAATGGTGCAGATACCTTCGATGCTGGTTGGGCTTTTAATCCTCCCCTGTTACTCTGTGCAAACAAATCACAGTCTGGAAATAATTCATGAAAACTATGGACAATCTCTAATGCTTACTGATTTAAGCGAACTAGGTAACTTGCACGATTAGAATAACTGTGATAGACTGTGAAACTCGGGTGTTTTTACTGTGATCATGTAGCTTATATTTTCAGTTTAAACCATTGCTGATGAGACTTAGAGCCGCACAGGGACTCTTTTTGAG
Organism: Tauraco erythrolophus; assembly: GCF_009769465.1. NCBI lineage: Eukaryota > Metazoa > Chordata > Aves > Musophagiformes > Musophagidae > Tauraco > Tauraco erythrolophus. The sequence goes on along the minus strand of NC_141466.1, from coordinate 2,674,957 downwards.
GCCTAAGAATTTTTCTTTAATACTTGAAGCTTCAGCTCAGAAAACTAGCTGGGGATTTGACACCCTGGTTGTAGTTCTGGGGTTTGCAACCCAAAACTTTGATTCATGCTAAAATTATTGTCATTTTGCTTGACAGAGCTCTTCTTGCCTTCTGCCTGCGTGGCTGCAGAGCAAGGGCAGGCAACAGAAACCAGTTTGGATCCCAACTTCTGTTCAGTAGCCAGCTGAACGAAGTGAAATAGCACATGCCATGAGTGAAACTGGGTCTGAATGCTCAGGAAACTTCACGGGAGGGCAGCCTGGCATGGGACAGGATGGTGTGGTGATGGGGGCCAGGCTTTGTGCTCCAGCTCAGCCCGCTGCAGTCGGGTGCACAGGTGATCTTCCCTCTCAAACCAGGAGCTGGGAAGCCAGCGCCGTGTGCCGGTATCCGTGTCTGCATCCTCAGCCAACTGCAGCCTCTGTTGATGTATCCCAGGTACCAGTATAAGTTGGTATGTGTTGTTGCACGAATGCCAAAAGGCATAATAGCAGTTTATGGAAGAGTCATGATGCTCTAGCCTTAGGTTACGTCCTTCTGTGCCCCAAGCCAGTTCTTGCAGACACTGTAGGGAGCAAGGTGCCTGAGATAATTACTCCTAACCAGCGTTTGCCCATGAGGCCCCGGTAAGCCTCAACGTGGCTTGTAGACATTCCGCCTCTACTAAGGCATGCACAGAGGTTTCTAGTGCTTGAGCACCAAACCGGTGAAGTTCACCAACGGACAGCATCCTGAGTTAAAAATGTGGTGTGGCCGTGAATAGCAAGGGGCAGTCTGGTTTAACTTTTTTCCCAGTTGCTTTCCTCATGTATAACCCCTAGAGATCAACTTACCTAAAGCATTTTTGTCATAACAAGCAATATAGTCCTTCAGGCTGAAAACTGATGTCCTGAGAGGTTTTTTTTTTAAGTCTTTTTTTCCCCCCAGATCCTGGACGAGTCAATAAAGAAATGACACTATCATTGCGTGCTTATGAGACGCGAGTTTGACTCGCGCAACCGCTTAAAGTTGTTGTAAGCTGGTGGGAAATGATTTTTAGATACTAGCTGTCTTTACAAGGAGAAAAAAACCTCAAACAGTTCATTGCCAAGAAACTGGGCATGATTAAATTATACATATATAATGTGTTATAATTTATTTCATTGGTAATAATTCAAAACTGGCTGTGCATTTCCTTTCCTGTAAATTCATTCAATGTGTCTGAAGGTTACTGGTTTGTTTCTTGGAGTTTTATAGATTTATTGCGTTTCTAAGGGGAAGGAAGTGTTGGTTTTGGCACGGGTGCTAATAATATTCTTGTTCTGAAAATGTGAAACAGTGTTCTAGTGCACTGCTAATCTGGCCTCTTTTATGCTGATACAGAGAAGGGTGTAGTGGTTTTCTTATCCTACACATTATACCACCATGCATGGTTCTCCTGTTCTGATGAATTGTTCACATGATTGATAAAAAGAAGGAAAATTTTAGTCTTAATAATCTGTACATGACTTAAAACAATTGTGCTAATTGCAGAATAGTTTCTGTGCTTAAATTCTTGCAATGAAAACTTCTAGAAGACTGGTCTGACTCTTATAAGATACCAGATTCAGTTTATTGGGAAGAAGATGCTATTATTGTTGTTTACTTCAATATTGCTGCTTTCGACAATGGAAATAGGGTGTGAAAAAAATATGAAAGTCCTGATGGTGAGACATGAAAGAGACTGTCTGTGCAAGAGAGTGATAATAAAAGGGACAACTAAGACTGTGGATAAAGCCAGCTTGTCAAGAGCTGGACAAGGACCAAGCAGAAATGAAAAATGGTCTATACTGTATTTGGAGGAGAAAGTAATAGAGAGTAGCAGAACATGAGCCAGCAGGAGAGAGAGAGAGATGTTAACTGCAAAGCATTGCAGAAACTATGTGACCATGAAGCTTGGCTTTTAAAGCCTTTCGTTGGACAATACCGTCATGTAACTGTTGTTTTATAGAGCGAACGCGATTCTGAAGAGAGGAGGAAAGTTTTTGTTGGAAAAGTTTGGGGGACTTCACAGAGACCTGACACTGAAAAAAACAAGGATCTTGGATGCTTACAGCAACACAACACCTCTCTCTTAACTCCCCTCTGGCACTGCTCCTCCAGCTGATTTAATTTTCCCATCACTACTGGAGGCAAGAGTGGGGAGAAGAAGAGGAGGATATATTTCACCCAGACCCAGCAAGACAGTTTGTTTCTGAAACATTTGCGTAGTTTGACATGCATAATAAGAAATGTGGTGAAGATGAAAGTATTTAATGTCAGTATTGGATCTCTAGTATCAGGCCTTTTTGAAAGGAAGAGGAAAGAAAAATGTACTATTGTAGCTGTCATCCATGAACAATGAAAAAAAACCCTTGAGAACACAGAGCTAGGCCACTAGAAAGTATCCAAAAGCTAAGCATTATTTTCCATACACTTTAAATCATTTAAGCAAACGTTTGGGACTTTGCAGGATTCTCTAGCTAGCAGGAGAATCATAGAATGGTTTGGGTTGGAAGGGACCTCAAAGATCATCTAGGTCCAACAAGCTGGACACAAAATTTGATGTATGGCACTAGGCACTGTATCTCATGCACAGACTGATTGTTAGCTTGCAAGTGGCTGCAGTGGCTTAAGATGTGCCCACCGATGCTTACCTCCCCTTAGACAGAAGTTACCCTCTCCTTAGCTCAGCCCAGCTGATGTGCCCCTTTCCCAGCTGCTTCAGTGCAAAGTCAGCAACATCTCTTAGTGTGTAAGAGTAAAAGCCATAGCTTGTCACCCTGGCATGATCCGGAAGGGTTCGTGTCTCCCAACTCTGAACTCTTCTTCCATGAGCATTAATCAGTCCTGAGGATGGTCTCGTGGGATAATTAAATATTGCTGCCCTCTCACCTCGCTACAGGTGGAGTGTGCCAGACCTCAAAGCCCTAGACTGAGGAACTGAGAACAAATGAACCAAGTCAAGCTGTGGGTTTTTTCCACCAGCTATCCTCAAGGGATCTGTTTGTAGAGAAAACATCTCTCTGTCTTGCTCAGCCTTCAGTGTGCTCAGGGTTTCCTCAACCACAGAAGAAAAACAGCGCAAGAAACATCCCCAGAAGATGAGATGAACAGGAAAAAAAAAATAGTAGTCCTTCGTTAAGTGAATTCACCATGGTGGAGGAATACAGCTAACCCTGTGCCGTGGCTAACCATTCCTTCAGTTTTCCGAGGGAGCAGGCTCCTCAGGCCCTGCCTGTGCTTTAGCAGATAAAGGATGGATGAGGCTTGGGGCAACCTGGTGTAGTGGAGGCTTTCCCTGCCTGTGACAGGGGTGTTGGAACTAGATGATCTTTGAGGTCCTTTCCAACTCTAACCATTCTATGATCCATAACATCCTTACCCTCTGACAGTCCCTGGATGGGAATGCTACTGTTTAGTGTATTTGGCAACCTGTTTTTTCCCTGGGGGCTTCTTTCAGGGGATAAATGCCAGCAGAACTGAGTGCCCCGTATCTTTTTGTCAGCACAGAGGTGTCTCGTGGCACAGATGAGGTTTTTTTTTGACCCTCTAAGAATTGATACACCCTCTGTATGTATGGACCCAGAGGTGTTTTACTTTTTTTTTTTTTTACTTTTTATGCAGTAAATTCCACATAGGAGTGAGGGTAGAGTGGAGTAAGAACAGAAGCAGCAGAGCTAATTCAATTAGCCATTTCTTAAAAACAAATAAATACCAGGCAGTTCAATCTCATAAAAAAAGAATACCAGCATGGAGCCCATTCTTTCTGGTTTAAGCGGTTGCTTCCATGCCCAGATGTCAATGCAGGGAAAACTTGCAAATCCAGAGATCTATTTTGTCTTATTCTATGTATTTCTTTATAAAGGCCCTGAGCAACCTGATCTAGTTGGAGATATCCCTGTTCCTTGCAGGGGGGTTGGACTAGATGACCTTTGAAGGTCCCTTCCAGCCCTAACCATTCTATGATTCTATGAATATTCAAACTTTGCACTTAACCATTTTTGGCTTTTTTTTTTTTAAACATATAGGGTGGTAGCAAAAGTTTTGAGACAAAAAAAAATGTCATTCTTGAGGGGTGGAGAAAACAAAGGAGCGTGTTTGGAGTGAGAGGAGGAAAGGAGGTTTGGGTAGTGCTGAGACAGTGCAAGAGTTGACCCTTCAAGGAGATGGGTAGTGAAGTGGAAGGTCTTTAGGAGGGCTTCCAGTAGCCTTCTCTAGCCCAGCAACTTGCTATAAAGTTCTATGAGAAAGTCAGCCATTAGTATATCTTAATGCAATTATCATTGTTATCATATTGATGTGGTTTTTTTCTGACATATTTACATACAGAACATTTTTTTCTAACCCAATTATGGCTGAAGTCCCACAGAGAGACACACGTGTACAGTTACCTGTACTTGCAAAAGTTTTTAGCGTCAGATTATGTTATATTTTGCTGTAAATTTCTGTAGCACAGTTTTCAAGAGAACTGTGACAATTTTTCAAAATATTTCTTGTCTCTTATCGGCACATAGAAAACAAGGAGGTGATTGGTGACAGCCAACATGGCTTCACTAAGGGCAAATCCTGCCTGACTAATTTGGTGGCCTTCTATGATGAGATTACAGCATTGATGGATAGGGGAAGAGCAACTGACATCGTCTACCTGGACTTATCCAAAGCATTTGATACTGTCCCACACGACATCCTTATCTCTAAACTGGAAAGACATGATTTTGATGGATGGACCACTCGGTGGATAAGGAATTGGCTGGATGGTCGCACTCAAAGAGTTGTGGTCAACGGTTCAATGTGCACGTGGAGGCCAGTGACGAGTCGTGTTCCTCAGGGGTCGGTACTGGGACCAGTGCTATTTAACATCTTTGTTGGAGACATGGACAGTGGGATCGAGTGCACTCTCAGCAAGTTTGCAGATGACACCAAGTTGTGTGGTGTTGTGGACACGCTGGAGGGAAGGGATGCCATTCAGAGGGACCTTGACAGGCTGGAGAGGTGGGCCTGTGAGAACCTGATGAAGTTCAACAAGGCCAAGTGCAAGGTCCTACACGTGAGTTGGGGCAATCCCATGCACAAGCACAGGCTGGGCGGAGAATGGATTGAGAGCAGCCCTGAGGAAAAGGACTTGGGAGTGCTGGTGGGTGAGAAGCTCAACATGAGCCGGCACCGTGCGCTGGCAGCCCAGAAAGCCAGCCGTGTCCTGGGCTGTATCAAAAGGAGCGTGGGCAGCAGGTCGAGGGAAGTGATTCTGCCCCTCTACTCTGCTCTCGTGAGACCCCACCTGGAATACTGTGTTCAGCTCTGGAGTCCCCAGCACAAGAAGGACATGGAGCTGCTGGAGCAGGTCCAGAGGAGGCCACGAAGATGATCCGAGGGCTGGAGCACCTCTGCTATGAAGACAGGCTGGGAGAGTTGGGGCTGTTCAGCCTGGAGAAGAGAAGGATCCGGGGTGACCTTATAGCAGCTTTCCAGTACCTAAAGGGGGCCTACAGGAAAGCTGGAGAGGGACTTTTTCCAAGGGCGTGTAGTGATAGGACAAGGGGCAATGGATTTAAACTGAAAGAGGGCAGATTTAGGTTAGATATAAGAAAGAAATTCTTTACATTGAGAGTGGTGAGGTACTGGAACAGGTTGCCCAGAGAAGTTGTAGATGCCCCATCCCTGGCAGTGTTCAAGGCCAGGTTGGATGAGGCTTTGGGCAACCTGGTGTAGTGGAGGATTTCCCTGCCCATGGCAGGGGGGTTGGAATAGATGATCTTTGAAGTCCCTTCCAACCCAAACCATTCTGTGATTCTATAAAGTAGAGAAGCCAGAGCTCTGGTAGCAGTAACTGGGTTTAGACACAGAGAACTGTTCACAGTTGGCGGACGGGTACGTGAAGTCAGTGGACGCGAGAGAAGCTGAGAGATGGAGCAACACTCCCCAGAGCTCCTGGTAGTAGAGTAAGGTAGGTTTAGGGTAGGAGTAGGTGAAGAGCTCCTTCAGTAGCAGAGATTTGCCCTGGGTCTCCCCAGTTCTGCGTTGGTGCTGTAAGAAGTAAATGGGATCTTTCTATTTTGTGGATACAGCCCTCCATTTCATCTAGCATTACTGTAATTGCCTGCAAAGAAAGCCACCCAAATTAATGTCAGTGCAATCCTTGATGAGAACTTTTCCTTGCACAAAAACCTATACTAATGTTTTTGGTTATTGTCCTTCCAGCGTTTTCACTGATCACTCACCTGTTCCTACTGGCAGGTAGTTTTGTGCTTATAAAAACATCCAGGTATACCCCAGAAAAGTACTGGGACTTCATATAAAATTATGATCCCATTCTTTTCTAAAGCCTGATCAAAGGACAGTATTCTGCCGCTGTATATTTAGCTCTGAATTTAAGCTCTAGCTTGCTTTAGTTGTGAAATAGGTGGGTTTGTCAAAATATTATGTGGAGGCAAAGGTCCTTTCCAAAAGCTGGCACGGAGGGCAGTGGCCTCCAGAGTAGGTACAGTAATGAGGAGCTTTCATCTGCACAAATAGCAAGAGCTGTGTTATATTTTGTATTTTCGTTTTCCCGTGCTTGGCTGCCTCCCTGGGCAGCAGGGGCTGAGCTGGGGGTGCTGCCATGGCTTGGGGTGGAACGGTGCATCCCTGGGAGCAGCAGTTGGGGCTCACTGCACCCCTGCAGGGGGGCATTCCTGGCCACTGGTGCCTGTCCTTCCTCCAGCCCTTTGCTGCAGTGCTGGTCTACGTAAGGGGGAAGTTTTAGTGATAAACCTTATTAGTTAGTATTCCTAACACACGAGTAAATGAAAATAGTCTTTTGTCTTCCTCTGAGTGTGAAGAAAATGTGCTATAGTAATGCATTGTTTTTTCTTAATTATTCAATTTTTTTCTTCTTAATTTTTCTCAAAGCTAAACTTTCCCCAAAATGCAGTTATACCTTAGAATTCTGTGTTGGGGTGAAAGATAATTAAAAGTCCACTCAAACATTTGATTCCCAAGTGGGTTAAAAGACAGAACTTGAAAGTTAGCATAGGGGCTGACTGGAGCAGGAAGGCAGTGTTGGTGATGAAGCTTGCTGGGAAGGACACTATTTGGACTGGAAGCTTGGAGGCAACATCTGAAGGTTTTTTGTCTTCTTGAGAGCTGGTGTTGCTTGAAATAGGATCCTGTTTTCCCTGGGACCCAGACACGATCCATCGACTGTACCCTTCAGTAGGCTGCTCCAGCATCGCTGAGCCGCTCTGGTGGGGCCTGACTTACAGTGGGTCACTGTCTGGGTGCTCAGTTGGGCTCCCCTTCTTCATGCTGACACCTGTCCCAACCCTATAGGGCAGCCTGTAAAATGTCAGGGCGACATATGGCTCTGTTGATATGGGCCATATACATGTCCACAAACATGAAGCCGAAGAGTTTTGGTTTAAGTGAAAATTGTTATAGAACTGGTTCCCAGTGACTGCTATTCATAAAAGCATGAAATGTTGTAAGGTTTGCCAAAAAAAATGAGTTAGTTATATCATGCATACCTCTGCTGTTCAAGTTTAGTGTGTTATTCCTGATCTTGGGCAGGATTTTTTTTTTTAAAAAAGAGCCAATTAGCAATTGGTTTTAATTTAATTTTGTTCCTTCTAGAACAAGAAAATGCTCGGTGAAGGTTAATGATGCTTTTCCAGCAATTTTTTTTTTTAACCTGAATCAGGCTGTGCTGTTGTGCTTACCTACATTCCTTCTATTATACATCTGTATTGATATACAAAAAATCTACTGAATACGGAAATCTTCAATTTTACTTCTATGTTTCCATCACAATTTCAGGTTTTTCCCTGAAATACCTTCGCTCGTGTGAAGGGTTTGGTGTGACTAGCCAGCGATGTCCTTCTGCACAGCGACACCGGGCTGCCATCGGTTCGGAGGCTGCACGTGTGGGCAGTGCCCGCGCCGGGCAGGAGCTGTGCGGTGTGATGCACCAGTCTCTCTTTTCATCCCTCCTGGGGTGAAAATTGCCACTCCTTCCCAGAGCTCAGCATCCAGCTGGGGTGAAAAGTGAGCGCGGGGTCTAAAAATGTCGCGTGTGTGTGCCGAGTACGTGAATGTTCGCAAGACGGGGAGTGAGGCTTAGGGAAAATTATAAACCTTTTTCAAGGCAAGAAAAGTGACTGAACCCTTTATTGCTTCTTTTCAGTTCCAAAATGTCACAACCACTCCCCTAAGCTCAGGAAAGCTGCTGTCATTTGTTTGTAAGCTGCTTGAAGGCGCTCTTTTAAAGAGTGGTAATTAACCTCTTTCTGTTTCAAAACCTGCTCTTATACAAAGCGTGTTTTGCTGGAGATGGAGTTAGGCAGCAGCTTTGTTCAACGTGGCAAAGAGAATTTTCCAGGAGGTGTTTTCCGAGGGAGGTAAATTGCCAGGGGCTGCAGGAGGGCCCTCTGCTCCTTCGGTGGAGGTTGGAGCCGAACGGGCTTCTAACCACTCGATCGGAGGGGCACTCGGCGGGTGACGGCAGGGACGTCGTGCCTTGCAGAAGTGCACGGGGACTAGGTACGTTCAACCCCTGGTTGCCAGCCCAGAGCTGCAGCCCGTTGGCGCAGGGGCAAGAGCATCCATCATCCACGGGCTCTCTGCTTTCCTTTCCTTTCTTGGATCAGCGCAGTGATGCTGTTTTGGGGGCTGCTGAGCAAGGACCCAAGCAAGCCTTGGCGGCTGGGACAGGCTGCCTGCCTCTGGGCAAACCCTTGGAGGAAGACATTCATGGAAAGACCACCAGTGGAAACTCGGCGTTTGCTTGTTTCTTTGTGGGAGACTCTATCCACATATCGATTTGTTATTAAGTGGATAAATCATAGAATGGTTAGGGTTAGAAGGGACCTTAAAGATCATCTTGTTCCAACCCCCCTGCCATGGGCAGGGAAACCCTCCACTACACCAGGTTGCCTAAAGCCTCATCCAACCTGGCCTTGAACATGGCCCTTTCTCTCCCTTGTTGGGTGCATCAGCTGCTGGGTGAGTTGCAGGAAGCCCAGGATGAGAGCACGAGAAACAGTTGGGACAAGCAAAAATTGCCAGCAGGAATTTCTGAAGTATTCCTGTAGGCTTTCCTAAGGGATGATTTCACTTTCGCTGGGAACAGGCGAGCGCTCCGTCACATAATGTTCCCTCTCTAGGAAAACATTTGGTAGTAGTTTAAAAAAGAAAACTTTACAGAGCTTAAACAAAGCCAGAGAGGAATTTGGTGAACCTTGATGCTGTACGTACTTCGTTTGGGAGGATTTTGAATTTCCAGTGCTGCTTGGAATTGCTAGCAATAGGTGCTGGACTTGCCAGTCATATCTGGTCTTTTTGAACCACCTTTTTTTTAAATCAAGTTCTTGCTATGACACTTTTAAGCACACAGCTACGCATAACTGTTGTGTTCAGTTCATTTGTATCAGCATGGTCATGGCACTCACAAAGATACCACAAAATTTGAGTTATCATAAAATTTATGAAATCCTGATAATTATGAATCATAGAATGGTTTGGGTTGGAAGGGACCTCAAAGATCATCCAGTTCCAACCCCCCTGCCATGGGCAGGGACACCCTCCACTACACCAGGTTGCCCAAAGCCTCATCCAACCTGGCCTTGAACGCTTCCAAGAGACTGGCTTCGATTTAATTCAATTTTTCAAGTAAACCATTTTGGTGTTTTCATTTGTATTCTGGCTTATAATTACTCAAGGGTCATTTAGCCTAGTTTACCTCTGCAGTCATAAATAATAATTAAAATAAATTCTTTTTAAGGAAAACTGGTGACTTTTTTTGGATTTAAAGAGTCTTCAAGAAAACATGAAGTACAGTGAAGTGTGTCATTCCATACAGTGGGAGTGACCTCTGTCAGCATTAGTCTGGCTAAAGTAGGCTAAATTATTCTCGATGCCTGTATAAGGTTTTGTACAAAGTAAATAAATCAATGTATTATCTGATTCAGGACAAGCTTGAATACATCTTAATGGTGACTGGAACACTTAACATTTCTCATGGGGCTACAGTGATTGCTAACTCCTAACTGTGCCTGGCCCAGTAGGAAAAGGAAAGGAAAGGTATTCCTGAATGACAGTGCAGCAATGTGTGCTGGTGTAGCTGAGTGGATACCAATCCCCCTTGCCAGGCAAGCAAGCATCACCACTGGTGCTGTTGGAGTCTCTTACCAAGGATGTGCGTGGAAGCTACGTAGTGAATGAATGTTGTTAGGCTCTGTGATGGTGTAGCGCTGAAATGCGTTGGCGGAGGGGAAGATGGAGTCTGGTATTTCTACTGTGGGTAGTTGCTTTCAGACTCGGGATGCTTATCCAGCTCAAACAATTCAGTTTTAGCCAGCACACAGAAGTTCAAGTTGGCATTTTATTTTAGCCTACAGGTATGTTTTATGATTGCTCAATAGGCAAAGGTATGTTTTCTGATTGCTTGATGCCGATGTCTGAATGAGAGCGGTGTTAGAAAAGGACAATGCTGCAAACAAAATCATGTGGACTTTTGGGTAGTGAAAAACTCTTAAAAGTGCAACAGCTGAACAGGTAGCAATGAAAAATCAAGTCTGTTGTTCGAGCTGTTCTCTTTTGTTTCGTACTTAGAGCTGGAGCAAAAATGGTCTTTATGTTTTTTTGTTTGTACAGCTCTTGTCACAAAGAGGTCTTGATGTATGACCAGCCCCTTAAGCACTGCAATAATACAGTCATTCATTATTAACAGAGAGCAGAGGAGAAGTGGGTACCTCAAATACAGCATAAGACAAGCAAATGGGGAAATGAACGTATCAATTATGCATCTGCTGTGTTGATGATGCTCTTACCGGGTAGCTGCCTTCCCCTAAGGGAAGAATCTGCTGGGAGGGCTGAGCATGTTCTCAATGCCTTCTCTGACAAGAAGACCATGTCTCCCCATCTGTGGCCTCACTGAGCCCTAAAGAAAGGGCTAAAGAAAGCCCTTTTCCCTCCCAGGAGAACTTGATGCTTTGCTTAGTCCTGGGCTGGTGCCTGGCCCTAAAAGGAGGGTGCTGCTGGCTTTCCCACAAGGAAGTGGGATCCTGGTTTCCACCCCCACATCCATAAGTGTCTGCAGCCCCAGGGTGCTCTCCCAGCATGGCATCGTGGTGTGCTAAGTCGAAGGGGAGCAGCTTTCTCATTTGCAATTTGTTCCAAACAAAGCTTTTTGATTATCCGTGCCTTGTTTCCGTAAACACTGATTTCCATGGAAAAAAAATCTAAAGTCTGAAATGTGTTTGAATACAGCCTTCAAATCTACATGAAGATAGTGCTATAATTCTGTTGAGTTTTGCTGTAGTGATTTACAGTGTCACCAGCTTGCTTGATGGAATTAATATTTTTTATTGCGTAGGAAAGGGAACACGTTATTTTCAAAAGTAGAACTGAATCCCATCACAAATTGCACACAGACCTGTCCTTTTACATGGACGTGCCCCTAAGAGTCCGAGCTTAAATTGGCAAAGGAGGAGCAGCTGGGCTGGCAAATATTGTCGGCTTATGTCCGATTTTCCCCAGCCCAGCCCTAATAAAGAACAAGATACAGGGAATAAAACAGCTGTTTGCTGTGTGGCCGAGGACGGAGGGAGTACGGAAACATGATGCGGAATCGAAGTCAGCTGCAACTTGGCAACTCCCATTTCCTCACAGCAAGGAAGATGGCTTAGATCGTGTTCAGAATTGGGGTGCTGTAGGTACAGAGTGATGTGAACCCTCTGCTCTGCTTTTGTGAGACCCTACCTGGAATACTGTGTTCAGCTCTGGAGTCTTCAGCACAAGAAGGACATGGAGCTGCTGGAGCGGGGCCAGAGGAGCCCACGAAGATGATCCGAGGGCTGGAGCACCTCTGCTCTGGAGACAGGCTGAGAGAGTTGGGGCTGTTCAGCCTGGAGAAGAGAAGGCTCCGGGGTGATCTTATTGCAGCCTTCCAGTGCCTAAAGGGGCTACAGGAAAGCTGGAGAGGGGCTTTTTACAAGGGCAAGTAGTGACAGGGCAAGGGGCAATGGATTTAAACTGAAAGAGGGCAGGTTTAGATTGGATATAAGGAAGAAATTTTTCACTCTGAGGGTGGTGAGGCACTGGCACAGGTTGCCCAGAGAAGTTGTGGCTGCCCCATCCCTGGAAGTGTTCAAGGCCAGGTTGGATGAGGCTTTGGGCAACCTGGTGGAGTGGAGGGTGTCCCAGCCCATGGCAGGGGGGTTGGAACTGGATGATCTTTGAGGTCCCTTCCAACTCAAACCATTCTATGATTCTATGAATTTTTACAGGCTGCAGGTTTAGGGTTGACAAATTAGCATTTTGACTGAGGGGAACTGTGTTTAATCGTTAATAGTTTCTTCTGAATGTGTTGGAGTTTTATTATGGTTGTTTATCCAAGTTGATATCTAGCAACAAAGACAAACATTTTAAAGGCAGCTAAAAACTCAACTTAAAAATCAACACAATTTTCGCTGCAAAGACTGCTGAGCTAAGAGCTTGTACAAACATTTGCAATGACAGCAACACTCAGAAATTTGCTGGTTGGATTTAAAAGCATCCTTGACCTCCTCGGCGGGGTTCTGAGGCCAGAGGGTCGCAAAAAGAAACTATTTGCTTCAGGTTTCATTTACACACATTTGGACAATTGTGATATGCTGTTTCCTGTTCTAGGAAAAAGGTGTTGAAGTGCTGCCAGTATAAAAGAAAATGTTGCTTTTAAAAGGCAGCACAGCAAGCTCTGGGCTGTCCTGTGCAGGCGATTTAATTACATGACTGATCAAATTGCTCTTAAGGTTTTTTTTATACATAAACGTTCTGTTATTCATGGATCAAGAGCTCCTTGTTAGGGAGCGTTGGGATGGGAGCCCACAAAACCAAACTTGCTCTCAGAGGTCTGAACACTTTAATCGTGAAAGGTTTGGTTCAACATAGTAATAACAAAGGGAAAAGCACATAGAATCATAGAATGGTTAGGGGTTGGAAGGGGCCTCAAAGATCATCCAGTTCCAACCCCCCTCCCATGGGCAGGGACACCCTCCACTACACCAGGTTGCCCAAAGCCTCATCCAACCTGGCCTTGAACACTGCCAGGGATGGGGCAGCCACAACTTCTCTGGGCAACCTGTGCCAGTGCCGCACCACCCTCAGAGGGAAGAATTTCTTCCTTATATCCAATTGAAATCTCCTCTCTTTCAGTTTAAAGCCATTGCCCCTTGTCCTATCACTACACGCCCTTGGAAAAAGCCCCTCTCCAGCCTTCCTGTAGCCCCTTTAAGTACTGGAAGGCTGCAATAAGATCCCCCCGGAGCCTTCTCTTCTCCAGGCTGAACAGCCCCAACTATCTCAGCCTGTCTCCAGAGCAGAGGTGCTCCAGCCCTCACATCATCTTCGTGGCCTCCTCTGGCCCCGCTCCAGCAGCTCCATGTCCTTCTTGTGCTGGAGACTCCAAAACTGAATGCAGTATTCCAGGTGGGGTTTAGTAAGGGTACTGGGTGGTCTGGAACGAGTTGGAGTGGGATGGAACAGGATGAGGTAGGGTGGGATGGGGGGAGAGATGCCAGCTTCCTTTGTGCAGAAGAAGAAAATAGATAATGTTGTTAGCACTTCAGGTGGCCATTGCTTCAGTGTTGGATGTGATGAAGGGGTCGGGCTGTGCTGCTGTGAGGAGCAGCTCTCACACCTGCTGGCAGTGAGCTCAGGTGCTGACTTCGTGGCAGAAGTCTTCCATCTCTTCCCAAACTTCTCCCCCATCCCCTCCTGTTCTGCTTCTGCCCCAGCTCCATGGCACACCACCAGCTCAGCCTGGTCAGCAAAACTATTTGCCTGACCCTCCTGTGTCAACAGTAGGAACTGACTCGGTTTTAAAAGCCTAGGCAAAAGGTGATTTTTCTCCTGGCTCGATGAAGTGCAGCCTCACACATGGTCACCAGCACAGTTGGTGGTCCAGCTGGTGTTTCCGTGGTGGTCGTGTGAAAGCACAGGCTGAGACAACCAGGAACCCGTGTGTGTGGGCAGCACCTCTATCGAGCCGTACCTGCCGGCCGCGGTGGTGGCTTCTGGGGACACGTCCAGCAGGCTGCGGGGAAACACCTCTGCCCTTCCCAGTGCACCCAGGGAACAGCCGAAAGGTGTCGGAGAGGCATCAGCAGCTGGGTCCTTGAGCTGGTGCCACAGGGTGGGCGAGTTGTTAGTGGAGGAAAGCCCTCCCTCGGGATGACGCACGCCTCCAGAGGAGCCAGCCAGCTGGGATGTGAAGCAGCTCCAGGTATGGACTGGAGCTAGACACAGCCCCGAAGAGTAATCCAGAGTAACTTTGGCTGTGCTTTGACCGTTTTGCTGGATTTTTGACTCAGCTGGGATAGCAAGCAGCACGGGCTGCACAAAGGTGTGCTGGTTCATGCTCCCGAGGCAAGCAGGCTCCGAAGAGGAGTCACAGGTGAGCACCAAGGACTGCCCGGGAGCTCGCAGCGCCATGGTCCAGGGCGGCTCGGCAGCGTTTGCGCTCAACAACAAGGTTTACATTTGCCTCCCATCTTTTGGTTTCCCTTTCCCCAAATTCCTATGGCCTGTGTTTCTCATCTTGTCAAGTTCCTGGGAACACCAGGGGTGTAGAGCAGCGACATGGTGTTCCTATCGCCACGGCTCTCTTGTCGGGACAACCCATCCCCGGGAGCCGGACTGGCCACCGCCGCTGCTCGGACGGGGCATCCGAGGGCTCCCGGGCCCTTTGGGGCAGGTGGAGAGGAACCTTGCCCCTAGCTGGAGAAATGGGAGCAGGGCTGAAGGCTTCCTCGTGACACACCTCACCCAGTTTTATCTCAGCATCGGCATTGCATACCTATTAATGACCAGAAAAATGTTTTATTTGAATTCCTGTTTATTACCACAAAGGAGGGGGGCTGCGCTCTCGCTTTGGTTTATTTTCACACTTCCAGCCACTGTCTGCTGGAAAGTTTTACCACTTGTCACTGTAGCTAAAAATATTTGTTGTAAACTTATTATTTTCTCCCCCGTATTAAGGCTATACCAAGAAAAGTCAATAAAGAAATATTTCCAGTTCTGGTTTTCAGATGTGACATTTAAAAAATGTCATTACAGAATTTAACAAGATGAGTACGTGTGGCTTACTTTTAGGTGGAATTACAAAATTATCCAAAAAGATTTTCAAACTATAAATAGAAATCTATACCACTGTACTCCAAGGAGATTTATCCCTTAATATTCTGACACGAGAAGCATTAATTTTCGATCCTCGGCTGTTTAAAGCAGTTTGATTGCTCTTTTATGTACACTGCTTTTAGTTGTTGTTTTTCCTGTCCTCCCACATGTCTGTTACTGTGCCTGGATTTTTTTTTTTTTCTCGTTTTTGTGGAGAGTTGCTTGGATCCAGAATTTGACCTTTGAGCTGATGTTTCATATATCTGGAAAATGTAACCATCTGGAAATTTTCCATTTGCTGCTTTTCACTCAAGTGTTGAGGTCGAGAAAAAAGGAATAAGCAGCCTGCATTAAACCCGTGGTCCCTTGCCTTCTGGTCGGAGTCAGCTGCGTTTGGGTCAGAGAGGAGGTAGCAAGAAGATTTTTGGCCAGATCACGTTCAAACCTGTATAATGGGATTGCTGAGTGTTTGCCTGTTCCTTTCTTAGGAAGCCAAAAGAAAGGAGCTTAAACGTTTGGTTGAAGAGGAGGAAGTAGTGCAGGTGTTCTGATAAGGACTGCACGATGCCAAAGTGTAAATAATTTGCCAACATGTGCTTGTGGGCACGTCGCAAGCCTAAGGTCAGGTCCGTGTGTTTATTCAGGTCCTGCATGAGAGATGTGGTTTAGTCACAGGCTGGGTGGCCCTGACTACCTGTATCACCTGCAGCATTTCCAGTGTCTCCACAGAGTGCCCTACAACCATAACTTTGCTTTTTTTTCCATAAAATTGACCCAGTGGGAGTGAAAAGTATACCATGAAGTAACTCTGAAGCTGCACGTTGCGTGTTGTCTGCGTTTGGGTTACATGAGCAAGAGACAACTTGCAGTAACTGGTGTGATAATGTGATAGCCTCTAACTTGACAAAACATCTAACAGTGCTTAAGTTGGTTATTGTGGTTAAGTGGTTATTGTGACCAGAAAAAAAAAATAAAAGAGCAACACTTAAGGCAATTCTAAAGCAAAGAGTTCTGTGCTTGAGCCCAGTGAAGCAGCAAGCATGTCTCAAGCCCTGAAGATAACGCTGTTTTTTTCCTGCTCCTTGTGTCAGGTAGTAGGAAGTCAGGGTGAAGTCCCCTCCTTGCTTGCTGGGGACCAGTGACTTGAGGGGTGAGGGCTTCCGGCATAAGAGACAGCTAAACAAGCTCTTCCAGGCTCGGAGCGAGTTCATCCCAGGTGTACAGGTGAGAGTGAGAAGTAGAATAAATGCATGTGGGAGGCAGCACCATTGCTTGGGACTTTGCTCATGTTCCTCTTCTGCACTGTAGAAGAGGACAGCGTGGCTGAGTGTCCCTCTGAGCCACGCGACGTTTGCTCTGAAACGTGGAGCTCTGGGCATCTGTGCTATCGCTTTCAGGGGGAGCACAGGCTCCCCTCCTTCCCTTGGAAGTACCTGTGTAGCAGCAGCTGTGCTTTTTGCAGAGCTTAGGCAGGGACTGATCACAGGGGCAGAACAGAGTATGGCTTTTTGTCTCCAGATGTTATCCCAGGAGGGTCCCCTCCGGCTGTTTCAAGGCAGCAGCCAGCATCCCTCTGAAGTAGCCGCTGCCCGGCCTGTTGAGCTCATTGCCAGCAGGAGGTCCAATTAACATTTTGCAATATTGGCAGTTCCATATGGAAACTACCATTCAGCCGCCTACATTTGAACTTCAGCTCTTTCCTTTCATTTAATTAAAACACAATCAAGTCAATTAGCTCATGACAGAGTTTCCCCAAAGTTAAACTCCAGATGTATGGCAAGGCGAAAGCATTCGGATGCCAATTCGTTGTGCTGCTCGGAGGTAGATTATAGCTCTCTCATTTGTCAGTTTATCCACTGGGGATTAGTTGCATTTTTTTCCCTTCCAAGCAGAAAATAAAAAGGGAGAAAGAGAAAAGACTTGTCTTTCCATCTGGTTCTGGTCAGGAAAAATCGATATAACATTGCAGAATTTGAGAGATTTGTTGAAAATGGCATTGATAGTGTCAGAATGACTTCTGGGTTTTAATGACCACATCAAACATTTTACCATGCAGTGTTTTGATTATTTTCCAGTAAGCTCCAGGAATAAGCAGCTTACCGTACTCTATAACAAGTCCATGAGTTATTGTTCTTGTCACTAAATGGGGATAATATGCAGCTGCATAAACGTGTTGATTTTGTTGGCATAAAATCCATGACTTCCAACTCTGTGCCCTTTGGCAAGACTGTATAGAAAATCATAACGCTGTCAGGAGAGGTTTTGAGGTCTCAATAAACCAAAATGACTTTTGCAGCATGCCCCTGCAGGGCAGCTGGGTGCAGTGAGAGGAAGAGAAAAGAATAACTGTACTAGCTAACTGGTAATTAATAAGCATAGAAATCATTCAGACCCAAACCCACACATAAGGCAGTTTTGAACTGAAGCCATTGCATCTTCTGTTATGTTTTTTAATTCATTTATGGTTAGATGTGGCAATGCCCAAGTCACCTCTATTAAAACAAAAAGATCATCCTCACACACCTGAAGGGTGATGTAGAGATACTATGGCAATACTGTGAGATACCTAATGCTAGTGAAAGTGTTAGATGCTGGCACTACCTTAGCACCTCGATATCGGTAGAGCACTTGGTTCTGTGCCTTTTTCCCTCTTGGTCATGTTCGCCAGCGGTGGGGAAGAGGAGAGAGGCTGGAGGCAGATAGAATCATAGAATAGTTTGGGTTGGAAGGGGCCTCAAAGATCATCCAGTTCCAACCCCCCTGCCATGGGCAGGGACACCCTCCACTACACCAGGTTGCCCAACCTGGCCTTGAACACTTCCAGGGATGGGGCAGCCACAGCTTCTCTGGGCAACCTGTTCCAGTGCCTCACCACCCTCAGAGTGAAGAATTTCTTCCTTATATCCAATCTAAATCTGCCCTCTTTCAGTTTAAAGCCATTGCCCCTTGTCCTATCACTACACACCCTTGTAACAAGTCCCTCTCCAGCTTTCCTGTAGCCCCTTTAAGCACCGGAAGGCTGCAATAAGATCACCCCGGAGCCTTCTCTTCTCCAGGCTGAACAGCCCCAACTCTCTCAGCCTGTCAACTGATCATTCCTTCATCTGGCCCCCCTTCTTGACAAGGATCTAGAGCAGAACTGCAGTGCAGGTGAGGGAGTATTGGAGGGCAAGTGGGTGGGAGAAGGAATTGCAGCACCCAGCAGGGTGGAGAAAGAAGAGAACTTGCCCCTCTACTGGCACCATCTTGTACTTAACAGCCCAATGTGAGAAAGAATCCCTTCAATATATATCCCAGTGCTCCAGCCAGATTAGGTCAGTTGTAGAGAGCTGTGCTGGTGAGGAGAGTAGAGAGACAGGGGAAAGAAAAAACGCTTCTGACTACTTGTTCGAAAGGTTTAATAGCATTGCAATCCTGTGATGCTTTTTTTTTAGTATGAGAAAGATTTGAGTGATATTGTATGTGCTTGCCTAAAGTACAGTGACTTTTCCTTGCAGAAGGTCCACGCACCTTGCATGACTGATGGTGTGTATGAATTCCTGCGTCTTTGTAAAACAGGGAACTTAGCTAACCAAGTACAGCATCACATTCCTTCTTGTGTTCTCTCTCACTCGTGGCTGGATGGCCCCAAAACTGCTTTCTGCAGACGACTGTGACTCCCACTCCTGGATAGCTTGTTCTTCTTTGGGAAGGGAAGGATAGTAGATTTCCACTCTATTTGGTCGGGAAGGAGGAGGAACCCAAGCCTTCCACCTACCCTGTGAATGCTCTAGGCAAAAGCATGCTTGTTTTGTGGACTTACCCAGGTTCGGGCACTTGGTATGTGCCAGGCTGTGTAGCACTGCCAGGTTCATGGCTGGAGCATCCTGGTATCCTGGCTGCAGCTGTGAAGCTGGCTTAGGCTGCCTGCCCAGCCCAGGCACCAGCTCCTGCCCCATGCCACAGCCCGCTCCTCGCCCAGCCCTGACACTTCAAGTGTTTGTAGGATTGTGCTGAAGGCTAAATCACTGAAACAGCCCAAAATAAAAATAGCCTTTTAAGAAAGGAAAGGGGGAGGCGTTTTTGGTTGGCGTCATTCAGAGATGTACTTGTGATGAAGCCCAATGAACAGTTGTGTTTTTACAACTGCAGGGATGGCATATTTTTTTTAGGGTCAGAAATGAGCAGATGGAAGTGCAGAGTAGAAACTTCCCCAGCTGACTTCATCACCAAAGCCACTCTACTGTGAAGCTCCAGTCTGGGATGCTGTTTTACATACAGAGAAGCAGAGATTTCAGATAGCTTTAATGTCATGAATTATGGCATATGTACCTTCAAGAGTCAGGGAGCATCTGATCAGAGTTTCTTAGGCTCCCAATAGCCCAACTTTTGACATACACACCTAAATTCTGTCTCATTTCTTTTCTTGGATGCCACCCTAAGTGCTTTTTACATCAGGATCTCAAGAACAAACTAATTAAACTTCATTTATTAGCATTGATTCCAGTGTACTTGTCAGCTTGGAGTATCTGTAAGACTGAATTAAAATGATTCATGTTTTTCGTGTCATGCATAGTTGTTGGCCACACAACACAAAACTGTTTAAAACACCATTCAGATAAGAATTATTAAACAGCAATTGTATAAGACATTCCCTACTAGATTACAACGAAGTCTATCTGATAAAATCTTCCTCATTGGGACTAAACGTGAATGTGGACTAACATGAGAAAGAATCTTAAAACTGTTCAAATTCAGTAAGGGATTCTTCTAAAGCAAAATCTTTTGAGTATACTCCTGTAGCTAGCTACTTGATTACTCAGGTTTGACCTTTTCCAAATCATCAGTGCCTCAAATTACTAGTAGTAAACTATAAGCAAGGAATTTTGATCTGATAACTATTGAAATATGGTTCTAGTAGAAAAAGACTAGTATAAGTGCCTCATGGTGTGTTGTTTGTGGTTTTTTTCCCCCGTATATCTTGTATTACTCCTAATATTCAGTTATGAGGTTGGCTTCTTCTACTGGCTTTCCACTTTCACTGCCAAGAGTAAAAATGCATAGAAGTAAAAACACAGAAGCTTATGGCATATATGTAACTCTCTTTCTCTGATCATGAGTTTTCTTGAAGTCAAAGCTTTCAAAAAATGGTCTTACCGTGTTCCAGATGGAAAGGCCTGGAACCAGCGGGATAATAGCTGTTTACTTCAGAGGAATTTATATTACACTTGCTTAAAATGATCTGATGGGTATTTTTTTTTGGTTTCATTTTGTTTTTGTGAAGTTAGTTGTAAGTTCTTACTTGAAGAAGGTGTTAGCATGTGTCAGTGCTGCCACGAAGAAAACTATGATGAATTTGCACACCTGCTTCAGCCGCACAACATCTCTGGAGGCTGAGAACTCACTCACAGCAGAAAAGTGTCTCCTAGGCATCTTCAGAGATCGATGTTGCTTATTACAAGTAGCCTTCCTAGGATAAGCTGTGTTCAGGCATTTCCTTCTTTTGGTGTTTATTGGAAAGTTGGGGTCACCCATGAAGTGATATAATCTTTGGTGGCTGCCCATGAATTTGGGGAGAGGCTGTCCTTTTTATATCCTTCGTCGAGCTCGTGGCTTGTGCCAGCATGATTTGGCTTCACAGTGTCTCAGTTGGTAGTGTTGTTGGACTTTTACAGCAAGATCTCATCTTCATGTGGTGTCAACAGGCATGGTCCAGGTACTTCTTATCCTTCTTGTGTACACTTTTTATCTGTCAGATGTAAATCTACACCTAGGGCAAGAGGACTGGAATATAATAACATAAACTGTGCAGGTAGTATAGTCAAAAGTCCTAATGTCAAACTTAATAATGATATTTATTGAAGGCAATGAAGTGACTCACCAGCTTTTTGAAGATGGTGGGAAGAAGGTAGGACTCCAAGACATTATACAAATAAAAGAATAACACAAGTGACTGAGCTCTTCTAATCTTGGAAAGCTAAGATGTTTCCTTTCATCTCAGTGAATATGTATAATATTTATAATGATTAATAGAAGGTAGTTAGGCGCTCTGAAATGAAAAATACACTGCTTTATTCTTAAATGGTACATGGCCTACAAAGCAAACAGTGTAAATCTTAAACATCAATTTCCTGCTGAGTGTTTCAAAGAGGAGGAGTAATAGCTTTTGAAGAGATCTTTCCATAAATGTTCTTCAACGTCATTGCTGAAATTGTTTGGTGTTTTTTTTTTTTTCCTAGGCAGTTTATTGATTGGTAAAATATGCTACCTTATGATTGCTTTTGAATATAAATAATTCATTTTTTCTATAAATGTTACTTTATCTTAGATTATTTCTGAAATCAATCTGTGATGTTTGGCCATGCTGTGATTCCTCCTTTCTAGATATATATTTAGGTCCTTTTTTCAAATGAAGGAAATGCTACAGGGTCAATGGTTCAGTAAATTCCCAAGTGTGAGCACTTGTTGAACTCATTTGATAAACCAACGCCTCATTTTATTGTCAGAAGGAGTTAATGCTGAATCCTGTATTCAAAAGTTGTAGTCTTCCCAAACAGAATTATTCATCACTAAATGGATTCCGTTTCTCATATGTTAGCTCATTTGAAGCAGATAGATTTCTTTAGCTGGAATGAATGTGATTATTTCAGAGTTAAACACTTTCAGCAGAGAGCAGAGCAGGGACTGATGCAAATCCATGTTTCTCTGTGGGGAGATATAGGAGCCATAGTCTTCCTCCATCCTTGCTAGTAGGCACTGGAGGAAAAAATTTAGATGAGTCTTGTGAAAGTGGTTGCCTGCAGCAGACTGGACTCCATGAGCCAGGAGGATTTGAAAAGATCTATGTTTATAAAGACGGTGCTGTCCGTCACCAGGGTGCAGGCTCTCCACGTCAATAACCCAGCCTTTCTGAGCCAGTGGGACAAGAATGTGGGGTTTGTCCCACTGCCTCCAAGGAGCGGGTAGCCTTGCCCTCTAATGAGCTGATGGACTGCCTCTGCTGGTGAGATAATGCTTGGCTCCTGTCCCAGGACCAAACTGGTCAGCCACCAGATCGTGGCCTCTTTTCTTCAGCACTTCGCTTTTGATTCTTTGGATTTACTAGCACAGATTGCACTGAGCAACCGTGTCTTTCCCCATCCTTTAGCACCATGGGAATCTTGATTGGGAGGGACCTCAGGAGGTCACTCAGTCCAGTCCCTTGCTCAGAGCAGGACTGGAGAAGAGAAGGCTCCAGGATGATCTTATTGCAGCCTTCCAGTACCTAAAGGGGGCTACAGGAAAGCTGGAGAGGGGCTTTTTACAAGGACATATAGTGACAGTACAAGGGGCAATGGCTTTAAACTGAAAGAGGGCAGATTTAGATTGGATCTAAGGAAGAAATTCTTCACTGTGAGGGTGGTGAGGCACTGGCACAGGTTGCCCAGAGAAGCTGTGGCTGCCCCATCCCTGGAAGTGTTGAAGGCCAGGTTGGATGAGGCTTTGGGCAACCTGGTGTAGTGGAGGGTGTCCCTGCCCATGGCAGGGGGGTTGGAACTGGATGATCTTTGAGGTCCCTTCCAACCCAAACCATTCTATGACTGTTACTGACAGTAGGTGAGGTCAGCCCTGGCTCACCTGGCTGAGCCTCCCGAACCTCCCAAGACCAGCTCCCGTGCTATGCTACCCACCTTCTGAGAGTATTTTCCTTACCTCTAAGCTGACTCTCCCCAGCCTCAAGCTATGGCCCTTGCTCCTTCTTATATCACCTGGAATTGCCAAGATAAATTTAGCCCTCCAGTCTTTGTAACTATCCTCCAAGTAAATGTACTTCTCCCATAGATCCGTAGTTTCCGACAGAGGCTTCTGTGTTCCATAGGGGATTCTACAAGACAGGCAGTGGCTGTGAGCCTAACCAAAACTGTGATCCCTAGGCCCGGGCAAGGCACCTCTGCACCTTTTGCTGTCGCATGCCTCTCTCTTTCTGCAGAGCTGCTCACTGCCTTTGGTGGTCTTCTCATCCCCACCTCTCACCCGGCTTCTCAGGGTCTGTAGGGTGGTGGCTGGTTTGTTTTAAGGGAGTTTCAGCTTAAAAGTCCCTGAAGATCACCCTGTTACGTTCTTGAGGATGCACAGGTGAGAAAGCTGGGGGTTTATGCTTGTGCAAAGGGTAGATGTATCCAGATCCTTACCAAGATCTTGGCTTTTTACATATGAAGCCCGTTTGTGTGCCTTTCTTCCATCTCCTCTCCGTGTTACAGACCAGAAAGTGCCCAAGGAAAACACTTAAATAAAAGCTTTAAATTCCAATGCATTTGAATAACAGTAATTTATCCTGGAGAAGTTTTCCATTTCTCTGTTCCATCTCTCTGACAGTACAGGATTTATTATATTTTATGGCATAACTTATTCAGATTTATTGATTTAAATGCTATCGTTTTCATACAAATTTATCTCTGGTTTTAACTTCATAGACTTCAGTGAAGTTATACAATGGATCTTTTTTTCTCAGTACTTTATTTCAAAACATTGGAAATAAAATTTCTTGGACTCTGATTGCATTACATCAGCTTTCTGACAGAAAAGATTATTTTTTTTTTTAGCATCCTGGATCAATCTAAAGTCTAGGACAAATATAGGACTCATTAAATGCCATTTGTCTGAGAAACAGAATAATAAGATTGCACCATGATGTTATGTTGCCTGAATATGTATCTTTTTAGCAGCTAGGACACAGGACCAGGATTCAGGAAGCCATTTGGCAAACATAAAATTAAGCACTTAACGATTCTGTGGTTCGTATTTTCCATCTGTAAAATGGGGACAGTGATATTTCCTTCTTTGAATAGCACTTTCTGATTTAATGATCTATGATTATCATTATTACTGTTGACAGTGGCATCAACTCTGTTCCGAATTGGTTATAATTAGAATGTTCAGATGAATGAAAGCAACTACAGAGCCCTTGTGCCACAAACATTTTTAAGCCTGTGATTAATTGTATGCACGTAAGTAATCGCAGTTACTTCAGCCAAGCTGCTCATGTGAATAAAATTAAGCACATTTCAAGTGTTTGCAGGACCACGAATGGAAGGCTCTAAGAAACCTTAGTTCTTAAATAGAAATAGATAATAATAGACTTCTCAGGGAAATTTCCGGGAAATTTATTTTAACTGTATCATAGAATCATGGAATGGTTTGGGTTGGAAGGGACCTCAAAGATCATCCAGTTCCAACCCCCCTGCCATGGGCAGGGACACCCTCCACTACATGTTGTGGAATGAGTCTTAATTTGGTTCTCAGAACTCGATGGAACAGCCGTTGATGATGAATATTTGCTTTCCTATCACTCAGTGTGTTTTTGCAGAAAAGTAATCCTTCCTTAAATTTTGGTTACCACCCAAAAGCTGCTTGCTAAGTACGTTTTGTTAATAAGCCGCCTGAGTCACGGCAGGCTGTGCTGTGGAGGACTGATTACCAGGGATATCAAACAGACCTATTTCCTGGTTATCTTTAGAGCTTTATCTTTTTTACCTGGCCAGAACAGTTATCTTTAGAGCTGGCTTAAGAAAGAATTCTTTTTACTTAGCAGAAATAGTTTATGTTTTTACATTTTAAGAGTTGAGTTTTCTATATGATGACAGCAAGTTATTCAGCTTTACCAAAGATAGGGAAGAAGTCACCCAAATATGTGTTGAAAGAAATTTTCCAGTAGTGATGGAAAACTGCAGAAACATGCAGATGTGCCAGACGTGCGTCGTGAGAAGCAAGTTCTGTCCTGCTGCAGCCGAGGTGCTGAGCAGCGGTGAAGCCTGGGGCTGGGCTTGTGACCAGGGGCTGCAGTCAAAAGCCCTTTGGCTGCCTCTGGAGCAGAAAACACATGGACCTTCACACAACTGACTGTTATCTGTGGTTTGGATGGTGGAGGGGTTTAGCTATTGGGTACCATTTTGCTTTCTATCCTTCAGTTACCTTTACTTTTCTTGTTTATACAGTTGATGGTTTGGATAAGGCTTCAATCGCTAACTCGGATGGACCAGCCCCAGGATCCCAAACTCCCCCCTTCAAGAGGAAGGGCAAACTCTCCACCATTGGCAAAATCTTTAAACCTTGGAAATGGCGGAAGAAGAAGACTAGTGACAAATTCAGAGAAACGTCAGCAGGTATGCCTGTGGCCCTTCGGTGGCAAACAGTAGAAAACACTGTGATGACTTTGCAGAGTAATATTTGAAAAGCTCTTGGAGCTTGTTAGGTGCCAGGGGTTGTTTAGACACAGTGTTGGACATACAGAGAAACAGTTTGATCCTTGGCAAGGAAAACCTAACCTTGTTCAGCTTCTGTCCTGAACCTATCACCAAAAATATGCAGTTTGTTTGCTTACTATGTGTTATATATGATATTCTTTTGATATTGACAGTACTCTTTTTTTTTTAACTAAGAAGCACTAGGCTTTATATTGCATATCCTGGAATATGTTGGAAATGTCTCTATGTTCTCCTTATAGTCAGTGACTTGGATTATGAAACAAACCTTGCCTTCACGGGGACAGAAGTTTGGTCTGTTCAGAGGGGAGAGGCAGACTTGATCGTGTCCGGCAGAAGAACGAGGATCAGCTTTGCAACCACTGCCTTCATACAGGCTGCCCTGCCCCTTTGCTCCCCCTTGGCAAGGCTTGAAAAATGGTCTAAAATTACATGCTGAGGTTGAATTATATTCGTTCTGAAAAAGAGGAGGATTGAGGGCTGGGATTCAGTTGCTAAACACAGTTGCTTGGTGGCACCTGAGATGCTCTGGGGTGTCCTAGCTGCTCTCCTAGGAGGTTCTGCATCATATTTGCCATCCCTGTGCAGACATCTCCAAAACCCTGGGACATCTCAAGTGACTGTAGACACCCATGTTTAGGAAACTGAATGCCACCCTGCGTATGTGTGTGTGTCTGTGTGTCACAGCTCTGGCCAAGCTTTCTCCACAAAAACCCCAAACTTCTGTTTTGGGATTCAGACATATTTGATGCTGTGCTTTTCTAAACTTGAGCCTAATTAGAGTTCAGGGAGCATCTCTGAGCTCTTCAGATTCACTACCACAGTGCAAGCCCTCTGTCCACTGTCTTCCATGGCTCTAGGTGATAAAACCAATGCTGATCTCCTGAAGTGTCGTCAGTAGGCTCTCCTGAACTCTTAGGAGTGTACTGTTTGACACTTTAAACCCATAGCAACCCCTGACAATTACAGCAAAGAACTCCGTGGGTTTGCAGTGTAATTTCTGAAACATGCTTTATTTACACAAGAGGCAAAAAGAAGCCATCTCCTCTGGTGCCATCATCACTCCAGACACCAACTGAAGTTTTGGACAATCTTTGCGAGATCCTCAAACCCTTCTCTCAATCTCTCTTCTCTTTTTTTTTTTCTTTCTTTATTTTCCTGGGTACCCTGCAACAAAAGCCCCACAATTTCTTCCACTACTGCAATTAAAAAAATCCCCTCGGTCTGCTATCTCCTTCATCGCTTCCAGTTTTCTTCAGCTTCCTCAGTACTTTTATCACATTGCTAAAGCAAAGTTATTTGTAGTTAATGACTCCAACTGCTACTGTTGGACAGGTATGTGATTTTATATTCAGTGAATTCTCCAGAATGAACGTAGGCAAAGCATACGTTTGTATTTCTTTTATAAAAGGAGGAAATTTGGCACAAAGAAATTAGGTTCAACGTTTCCAGAAGTGCCTCCTTAGTGACTTGCTTGTACTTAATTTGCTTGTCTTGTTTATGGTGGTGTGGTCCCTCATGTCCTTTCAGCGGGGTGGAGAACCCACAGTTCCCATTGGCACTGACTTCAGATGGAGTAATTAAGGACAATTTATCCCAAGGTGAGCACCTGAAAAATGGAGATACGCCTAACAGTAGGTATAATGGACAGAAAACATTAAATAATTTCAGAACTGCAGTGAAAATCACGCTTTAGAATTATGCTATAGATACAAATAGACAAACTTTGAGCCACAAAATCTCTTTTTCAGGTGCCATTGAGCTACAGTGGTTTGTAATAAGGACTGTTATCTCTCCCCTGAACCTTGCAGCATTCATATACCATCAGAGTAAGGTACTAGTAACATCACAGCAGACTATGTAATTCTCATGTGCATAGCTCATTTTTGAGCTCTCAGTGCGTAGCTGCATTTATTACCCCTTAGGGAAGAGTTGATTATTGTTAAGCAGTGTCCATCCTAACTACCTCGAAACTGATTTTCCAAATGATAATTTATCTTCCCAGTTGTCTCAGCTGTGTCTGTTTACTTCCACTGCCTCCTGTGTAGTGGCACCAGTTTTGTAATGAGCAGATCACAAATCTGGTCCAACTAAAAACAAATGCAGCAAAACATAACAAGAAGTAGTAGTTTTTACTCTTCTGCGAAGGTTACCACTTGGATTTGTGTCCTGGCATGGTGATTACAATCAGTAAAGCACACCAAAGCAGAGAGGCAAAACAGGGCCACTCTTTTGGATGACTTCTTAAAATTTAGACAACCTAATTTTTTTAGTTTCAACCGTGATTTTGCAGCACTGCCTTTCAGATTTGGAAACTAAAAGAGTAATATAGACCTCCTTGTCTGTTTTCCAAGTCTGGCCATACGTTCTGTCCTGTGCCAGCAGCCAGTTGTGGGCTAGGTAGATCTTCCATTCATGCTGGTTGCCCAGTACTAGTACTAGTAGTGCTCGTAGGAGTGGACCAGCCTAAGTCATTTTATGTGTTGACTTCCAGTGCCCTCCTGCAGTTCCTCCTCTGTCTTGACCAGAAATGCAGATTTCCCCACATATTTCCATATAGAGAATAATAGGGATAAATAGTACTGTTCTGCAGCACTAGACGTAAGGGGTTGTGTCCCCAGAAATCCCAGAAACAGAGTGCCAGCCTCAGCTGCATCATGAACAAGCTGTATCTTTTCAGTGTGAATCAGGTTAGCTTGCAGTGAAAGCATATATCTTTACATGTTTGCAGACTATTTCACTGTCAGGAAGCCCCAGAGCTATAGGCAGATATTAATTTGCTTTTAAACTCTATGTACCTAAGGTATGGGATCACTTATGTTTGTGTACGTGCTTCTGGTGAGGCTGGGATTTCAAATGAAAACTAGTTTGGATTGCATTCAGCCTGCCTCAGATGGTAGTTTCAAGAGGCCAAAAAAAAAATTAAAAAATACTTATCGCTGTATTTCTTGAGGAAACAGACCCAGGACTAACAGAGAGTGAGAAGATGCATTTACTTGGCAAGTTTCTTCTTGCTGCATTCTAACTGACACAGCAGAAGAAACTCGCTTATCTAACTCAAGAAAAAAAAAATGGGAAACCATCCATACAAAATAAAAATCCTACAGGAAATCCTTTTCCTCAGACTACTCTATCAGAGATGTATTTATGTTATAGAACAGGGTACGTGTGTGTGCGTGCATCTTACAGGCAGGAAGCTGATTTCCTGGCCTGAAATCATGGGGCAGTACCATGATCGTCACATTTATTGCCTGTTCTTTTATTGTTTTATCTGATTTTTCAATAGGCTTTTTGAGATAGATTCTTGCTACAGCCTTGCCAGGGCATGTACCATGCAGTGCTTTGACAAAATCTCAAGTGACTCTCTGCTGCTAGCAACTGAAAGATGTTCATAAATACCACAAACAAATACCACAAACTTAAAAAAAAAAAAGATGGAGAACTAGATGTGGAAGTATTTGTGCCGATGTGGGAATGATGGTTGGAATTTTTTCCTTTAGCAACATATTTTCCATGCTGTATCTCAGAAAATCTGTTCTCTGGGCACTGGTTGTATGCTTTCTGCCTAGAGGGCTCTCAAAATTAAGTAAAAACAAACAGAAAATGGCATCATCTCAAGGGTTTCTCCTCTCCGCAGTGTTTTGCTGCGAAGGAAAAGAAGGCAGCAGTTTATGTCTTGGCACGAAGTAGATGCCACTTCAAAGCTCCACTGCAAGGCTGTATGTAGACAAGGAGCAGAAGGCCATTTTAGCTCTTACTAGGTCAGAGAAGAAGTAAAAATCGGAATTCTCTTGAAAGAGCAAAACTCAAGACTGGAGAGTATCCAGAATCTCAGAGCACTCTCTGGTCAGAGAATGACTTTTAGGACTGCCTGGGCTTTGTAGCTGCTGAATATCACTAAGCAGTATCTTGCGAGGGGATAGTAAGGGAGGGATGGGAGCTCTTTTTGAGGTAAGCTTTTTTTATGATTAGTGTTCCTATTATTTGTGTTGGGCTGAAAATACAAATGTTTGTTGAGTCCCTTGGGCGAGTGAGATTTACTCAAGTAAATGAGGGCTGTGTACAGCGTGATAAATTGACACGCTCACTGGCAGTTACCCCTGAAGTCAGGGCAAGCTTTGCTTTTCACTGCAGTAAGGAAAGGGTTTTGACACGGGATTTTTTGAGTCTGCTGGAGGATGATGTCTGAGAGCGGAGCCTACCTCACCTCAGCCTTCCTCAGCAGGCAAGGGCTAATAACCAATAACTAATAACCAATCGATCTCAATACATACATGTATACAGATGGAGAAATTGCTAATTCCATTTTATTATTGCTTAATATTATAGACAATATGTTGATGTTAGTGCTGAAATATTACATGTATTCATGCTTTATCATATACACACAGATATGTTAAGATACACCTATTCACAGGTACATACACACACACATTATTATATGCACATATGACAGAAGAGCTTTGTAGTAATAAGATCAGCTGGTCACTCAGCTTAGGGATGTCCACGTGAGGGTGGTACAGCTAACAGTATTTAGCAGGTATTTGTTCTAGGATAGTGCTAGTCATCTACTCCCGGGTGAGTAATAGGTAAAAACTTGTAAGATCAGAGGTTGCAAAAACAATGATCAGCGGGAATAGAGGGACAAAAGTGTGATTATGGGAGAAGCAAATGGCTAGTGTATTGTGGCAAGTTCCACTAGAAGAAGGAGGAGAAGAGAGATGGGTCTGTGTTTAAACTTCTTCAAGTGAAGGAGAAAGACCCAGATAAGTCGTGACAGAGGTGGTGAGAGGAGGGAGCATGCCAAGCAGGACAATGGTAGAAGCACCAGACTGCAGCCTTCTCCCTGTACTGAACTCAGGAGACCGAACTATTTCTAAGGTGACAAATCATAGAATCATAGAATGGTTAGGGCTGGAAGGGACCTTCAAAGGTTATCTAGTCCAACCCCCCTGCAAGGAACAGGGATATCTCCAACTAGATCAGGTTGCTCAGGGCCTCGTCCAACCTGGCCTTGAACGTCTCCAGGGATGGAGCATCCACCACCTCTCTGGGCAACCTGTTCCAGTGTTCTACAACTCTCATGGTAAAAAATTTTTTCCTGATATCCAATCTGAATCTACCTCCCTCTATTTTAAAACCATTACCCCTTGTCCTATCACAACAGGCCCTCCTGAACAGCCTCTCCCCATCTTTCTTGTAGGCCCCCTTGAGGTACTGGAAGACCGCTATAAGGTCACCCTGGAGCCTCCTCTTCTCCAGGCTGAACAGCCCCAACTCTTTCAGCCTGTCCTCATAGGAAAGGTGCTCCAGCCCTCTTATCATCTTCGTGGCCCTCCTCTGGACCCTCTCCAACTGGTCCATGTCCTTCTTATGTTGGGGGCTCCAGAACTGGACGCAGTACTCCAGGTGAGGTCTCAGGAGGGCAGAGTAGAGGGGGAGAATCACCTCTCTCAACCTGCTGGCCACGCTCATCTTGATGCAGCCCAGGATGCAGTTGGCCTTCTGGGCCGCAAGAGCACATTGCCACCTCATATTGAGCTTCTCGTCCACCAGTACTCCCAAGTCCTTCTCCTCAGGGCTGCTCTCGATCCATTCACCACCCAGTCTGTATTTGTGCCTGGGATTGCCACGACCCAGATGTAGGACCTTGCACTTGGCCTGGTTGTACTTCATGAGGTTGGCACGGGCCCACCTCTCCAGCCTGTCGAGGTCCCTCTGGATGGCATCCCTCCCTTCCAGCGTGTCGACGGCAGGGACACGCCGTCGTCACGTGATCCCCATATGATCCCCATCCCAGGTTGTTCAGGTAGATGATAACTTTCTACAGTTGTCTAAGCCAT
Source organism: Tauraco erythrolophus (assembly GCF_009769465.1). Taxonomy (NCBI): domain Eukaryota; kingdom Metazoa; phylum Chordata; class Aves; order Musophagiformes; family Musophagidae; genus Tauraco; species Tauraco erythrolophus. The sequence goes on along the minus strand of NC_141466.1, from coordinate 2,643,725 downwards.
TAGGTCAGCAGCAGATGGCCAATGCTCATGGTTTCACTTCTGTCGATTAGATATTTTGAACCATAAGTAGGCAATTCAACTAGAATTCCTATGCTTTGGGTTGGTCTTTTTTATTTTATTTATTTATCACAATTTTAATGTGAGAAATTACACCTGGAAAAGGTACCTCAAATTGAACACCTAACAAATGTCAGCATGTTTGACAACATGACTTAAATCTTTCTATGCCATAAGTTGCTTATCTGTACAGTCACAGTCACACCTTTGCATTTCTCACGTGGGTGTCAAGGAGAAAAACATGTTGTCTTTGGTTCACTCAGTTGCTGGGGTGAAGTTTGGGAAAACGAGGAGTTTTCTGTTCAAAGGAAGGTTTAGGTTTTTCCTCTAATGCATTCTTTGCCCCAGGTTGAAAGGTAAGGTTAAAAGTTTAGGCAAAGAAACTGCTCACTGAACGCAGTACAGTCTGTATCGTAAATGAGGCAGGGATGGCAAAAGTAAAACATATAACCAGTAAATAAAAGCTGTAAAATCTGCACACCCATCAGCCTTCGTTCAAACATTCCCTGGCTTATGAATGCTTGACTTTGTGATCTCTTATTTTAAGAGAGTTTGCTGAAACATAACAGTAGTCAAATGTAATTAGCTCAGCTGAGTGCTTTGAGACCCTTAAAGCTCAGTGCAATTGGGCTGTGATAATCAAAATACTTGACTGTGTAAATGTGAAACGTATTGTGTAGTCCAAAGTCTGGAATAAGCAATAAATAGTGATGATGAGTCCACCTTGGCTAAGTAGCACCCAGTATAGGTTTGTAAGTAGACAGGCTACTCGTTCCTCTTATTCAAGGAGATATATTTTTGGTCACTTTGATATAAATTAAAATTCTGCCTTTGTAGGAATCAAAATTATGATGCTTATAGTGAATACTAGCATGGTTTCTAATGTTCTTTCCATGGGCCCAATAATATTTTAAATAAATTATCTTTTCAAGCTGAATTAACTGAGTTTAATCATTTTTAAATAAAACCACCACTCATGGCTAGCATTTTAGATGATGAAGGATAGGGACTTAAGCTTCTTATCTGTTCATAAATTTTCTGATCTGTGAAATGGAGATACTTATGTCTAAGGGATGTTATGAAACCTCTGTAATGTTAATAAAATGCTTTGAGGTCTTCCAGTAAAAGTGTAAGGAGTTAATGTCTTTTAATGCCCATTGACATTTTTCATGATAATTAATTTGATACGGTTGTTAATTCAGTGTTTTAGAACTGAATTCAGTGGTGTAGAACTGAAAAAAGATATCATCCTGAAAACTAGAGACAGACATTGATGGGAGGTCCGATTCTATATTCTTGAAGTTGATGGAAAGAGCATAATTGATTTCAAGTGGTACTGGATTAGGTCCCACAAATAAATATATGAAAGATCATCTCATTTCACTCACCCCAAGAAAACATGTAAAAGGAAAGCAGAGAGGAAAACACAGTAGGAAGTAAATGATAACACTGAAATAATAATAAGAGAATATATATGTTCACCTACATGAAAAGCTCTTTGCAAGAATAGGCCGTGCTTCTGTGCTTTGTTTGCCACGCCAGTAACATGTGCGACACGCAGTTGCAATTCATATACCTTATAGAATCACAGAATCACAGAATGGTTGGGGTTGGAAGGGACCTCAAAGATCATCCAGTTCCAACCCCTCTGCCATGGGCAGGGACACCCTCCACTACACCAGGTTGCCCAAAGCCTCATCCAACCTGGCCTGGAACACTTCCAGGGATGGGGCAGCCACAGCTTCTCTGGGCAACCTGTGCCAGTGCCTCAGCACCCTCTGAGTGAAGAATTTCTTCCTTATATCCAATCTAAATCTGCCCTCTTTCAGTTTAAAGCCATTGCCCCGTGTCCTGTCACTACACGCCCTTGTAAAAAGTCCCTCTCCAGCTTTCCTGTAGGCCCCCTTAAAAAGTACCTTAAAAAGTAAGAAAAAAATAGAAGAGCTCCTGCCTAATTTAGGATCAGGACCCAAGGCAGTCTAACCTGATCCGAGTTCAGGCTACCTCTCCCCAAAGAGGCTACTTGCCATGGACAGTCTGCAGCCACGCTCATGGGTTCCTTTACATTGTCGAATGTGATTGGAATGCTGTAAAGGTTGGACCATTAACCCACGAAGTACCTGAGTGTATAGACACAAACTGAATGCCAGCTTAGATGTTCTTGTGCCAGTACTTCTGTTCCACCATCCCCTTCCCTGGCAGAGGAGGGGAGCGGGAAGCTGTGAGCTTCAGGCATCTGAGTTCAGCCGTGTGGCTGTTTGCCCCAACTGGGCTGGCACACGTCGAATGGCAACGCTTCTTGCAGTGTTTAATCTGCATACAGCAATTAGACGGGCCCTAGAGAGTAATTGGGTTACTGAGTGTTTGAATTAGTTGATAAGATAAATAACCCTATCCCATAGCACTAATAGGGTGAAGTCCAGCATGGCTCATGCCACATGCCCTCAGCTTGAGGTCCAGACACCACTTGGGTTTTGATGTCCATATGTAAACAGAATCAGGATGGGAGATTAACTTTTCCTAACAGTGAACACAGGATTTTATGAGTGATGCTCATGTTTTACGGACCGTGCGCCATGATTCCGTGGATCATTACAGTGGCCTCCCAGATCACTGATCGTAACTGTTTTGGTTTGGCAGTGGGGTGCAGTGGGGAGTTACTCTATTTTGCCATCCATAAATGCTTTTCTCCCCTATAAAACTATTTAGCTTTTTTTCCTATGGGAAATAAACATAATAATTAAAATGCTTCATGTCACAGTCTTTTTTCATGTGTTGTATGATTCTTTTTTTTAACCTGAAAAACAGGATGCTGCATTGTTTTCCATGAAAGCCAACCAACCTGGATGAGGATGTTATTCCCTTTTAGAACAGAACTTTCTAGTGTCTGTTTAAGATGTTTTGGTTTTTTACGTTAAACTAGTTTGCATGTCATAAAGACTAACCCGCGAGTTGCTTGCTCTGAGCAGGATTTGTCTCTCCCAACTTAAACCATTTACAAAGCAGATGGAGGTATCTCCAGCTGAGCTAGCCATCCCAGTCCATGGTAAAGAGGTCCTTTTATGTAGTAAATACCTATGCTAGGATGAGTTCAATTTCACTCTGGAATTACTTTTTTCCATGGACTGTGAAGGAAGTCTTGTGGAGCCTCGCTCAGCTGAAGGCCTTGGATCAGATGAATCTCCCCTTCTGTGCCTGAAAGTATGGGAGAATATTTTCAGAGAGCATCCATAAAACCCCAGACCACTTCTCCTGCAGAATCAGACGAAACAAGATTTCTCAGGGTTTCTTGAAAATAAAAATCTTTTTCTACGTTTTTCACAAGCGTCAGCAGTACGAGAATAAATCTATTCTTAACTGTGCTTTTTCTTTAGTGTTGGAAAGGAAGATTTCGACCAGACAAAGCAGAGAGGAGCTGATAAGAAGGGGAGTGCTGAAGGAAATGCCCGAGCAAGGTGATAACATGTTACCTAGAGTTTAGCTCCTAAGTGCTGAACATGGATGATGAAGCCACTATTGCACTGGTTCCGTGTAGTATAAATAGGTAGGAGGAGACAAAACTGAGGAGTGTGAGAGGTAATTTGGGCCAGCTGACAAAAACTCATGTTGGAGTGGAGAGATTTGTGTTCTGTAACTGCTCTTGCCATAGGTCTGCCTTCGGGTCATATCCTTAAGTATTTTGATGCTCCCTGTAAATGATGTTACTCCTGTGGTTCCTATATTTTGCCAGAATTTTGTTAAGTTAGTGATTACCCTATTTTTTGAGTCAAGGTCTGCTGTGTAAAGCAACTGAGGTATAATATGAGAAATTTTGGCTGAAAAATTAGAGGCTTTGGGATCCCCAAGCAAACCAGTAACATCACTTCAGGTATCAAAAAGTACCAGTGCTGGGATCATACAAATCCCACCACTGTCACACAGACCACGTTCACAAATGGCACAAACATGAAACTGTGGGGAAGACACCACTTGTTTCAGAATACTGTGAGGTTTAGTAACTGGTTTTAACCAGAATTTGTGGCTCGAAAAGCATGAGTAAACCATGGTTAACACCTCTGTGCTACATCTGATTATGTTTCTAGTGGTGGTCTTTCTAATAGTCTTGATCTTCTACAAAACTAGATCAAATAAAAGTCAAGTGAATAAAATGATTTCCCGTATCTTAAAATTAAACCATTCATCATTTTATCAAGGAGTCTAAGAACTCCATGATTTCCAAAAATATTTTTCTCCTAGAAATCGTGTTACTCTGCCTGAGCTAAAGAATCATGGAAGTATCAACGTGTATGGTTGGGATCATACACATGGATATTTCGAAGTAAAGGGCTTGTTTGTCGACATGTGACATCACTTTACAGTGTTTTGCTAATTGCCAGGCTATGGCATTTGGCATAGCTGGCTTCTGACCTTGTCTCTGCCACTGTCTTTGACTTAAAACGAGAAATGCAAACTCTCCATGATTCCATTTGTCCCTCTGTGGATTTGTTACATCTTTTTGCGACATGCTTTACTGGGGAGCTGCGTGACTTTGTCCGTTGGTGGTTGTAAATTGTGTTTAGACTGCTGGGGAGGTTAATGACATGCATTAACGTTTCAGGTTGGTTACAGTCTGAACATAAATGCTATCATTTGTGCTAAAAGTGCGTACGCTTTGGTCATCAGTGTCCTTGACTCTCTGCTCCGCTCTTAAAAGGTGATGGGACTTTGGATCCCTTACAGAAGTTGAGCAAAGTGAGAAAAAGTTGTGAAGATGAACGATTTTCTCCCCTTCATGCCGTCTTAAGGCAGCTATCAATCTGGACTGTGTTGCTTTCATCACATTGTGCTACCTGTCTGATGAAAATTAGAGTTTTTAAGGAGCAGTTTGAAAGAACCCAGGGTTGGCTTGAAGGTGTTAAAAAAAGAGAGACAGAAAAGACAGTAGTTGAGCGATGTGAAGGCATTTAGAAGGAATGACTATGGAGATGAAAGCTGGATGGAGAGTCTTGAAATGTGAGAGGCAGGATGTGGGAAGAAGTGACTGTTTCACATGGGATGAAGAAGGAATAAGTGCAAAGTGCCACTTGGAGGCAGGAGGTGTTTGCAGAACCATGACATGGATAAAAGGTGGGAATGCCACACGTGGAGGCAGAGAGGAAAGAATGGATTTACGAACATCTGGAACAAAGGAGCTGAAGAAACTGAATGTTGCAGTAAGGTAAGAAGGAAGCCTCGTGCAACTGTGAGCTATAGTGAACGAGGAAGAACTTAGTTTTTACGCATCAAGTTGATGTTAGTGTGTGGGTGAGAACGAAACCAGCAGCTTAACCCATGCAGCAGGCTAAGGTGGCAAGAGAGAGGCTGCATAATTGTGTTAAAACCAGGGAACTGCCAAACATCCACGTCTGATAACACACAGCAAGGAAGAGGAGGAGAAAAGGAGAGCGGAATTACCACAATTAATGAAGAAACCACAGGAAAAGAGATGCCAGGTAGGTTTGCATAATTTTTGGATGGACAGCAAGACAATCCTGCAGAGGGAAAGCAGTCATCTACATGAACTGCAGGTAGGGTGTGAGCAACATAGGGATCACAAGCCTTAGAAATGACCAGAGAAGAAGAAAATCTTGGAGTGACCTCACTTGGAGTATTGCGTCCAGTTCTGGAGTCCCCAACATAAGAAGGACATGGACCAGTTGGAGAGGGTCCAGAGGAGGGCCACGAAGATGATAAGAGGGCTGGAGCACCTTTCCTATGAGGACAGGCTGAAAGAGTTGGGGCTGTTCAGCCTGGAGAAGAGGAGGCTCCGGGGTGACCTTATAGCGGTCTTCCAGTACCTCAAGGGGGCCTACAAGAAAGATGGGGAGAGGCTGTTCAGGAGGGCCTGTTGTGATAGGACAAGGGGTAATGGTTTTAAAATAGAGGGAGGTAGATTCAGGTTGGATATTAGGAAAAAAATTTTTACCATGAGAGTTGTAGAACACTGGAACAGGTTGCCCAGAGAGGTGGTGGATGCTCCATCCCTGGAGACGTTCAAGGCCAGGTTGGACGAGGCCCTGAGCAACCTGATCTAGTTGGAGATATCCCTGTTCCTTGCAGGGGGGTTGGACTAGATGACCTTTGAAGGTCCCTTCCAGCCCTAACCATTCTATGATTCTATGATTCTATGAAAATCAGCAGCAACTTTAAAATGTACGGAACAGAGAACAGAAATCAGTAAATAACAGAAGAGAGAAAGCTGTGAGCCAGCAAGAGTATGTAGCATTTCTCAGGAATAAAGAGACAAATAGAGAAGAGAAAGAAGGGTTTTTTTTCAGGATTAAAAAAAACTCATAGCTGAGGTAGTCTGGGTAAGTGAGTAAAATATCTCCAGAGCTGGGAAAGAATTCTACTTGCAGAATTTAGTAATGGTATGCTACGTGATACAGGAAGACCTCACCTTGGTTCTCAAGACTGGACAATGACTTTGTGACCTGTTTTATTCATTAACTGGGCACACATAGTCTGAGAACCTCTGTCTGAACTCCTGGCTGATGTACCTACTGGGATGCACTACTTGTCCAGATTCAAGGCCTGTTGGGACACATTGAAGCTCCATTGTGGTCCGTGCACACGTTTCTTTGCTGTGCAAACCAAGGTGCAGGGAGGAGGAGAACGGGATGCTCATGTGTACAGACACGAAGTTGGACCTGAAAACCCATGTGCACTTCCAGGGCCACAACTGCAGAGGTGACCACCTAAAGAGCATGGAAGCCTATAGAGTTCCTTCACAGCGTTAACTTTTCAGAGCAGATCTGCAGCCTGACATTTCACATTTCAGTAAGTCTTTCTGCTTTGCTTCCATGGAAACTTGGAAGCAGAGGGATGCTGTGTGTTGTCAATAGGGGCTAAACTAGACAATAGCTTTTTAATTTTCGTTTCAGATGGTGATGTAACAGTAAATTTTGAAACTTCAAACGGACACACCGTAGCCATTGGTGAAGAAACTATACAGGAAGAAAATGTGCTAAAAGCCAGTGGAGATAATGGTGCTTTATCAGAGAAAGCATTAGAAGGAAAAAAAGAAGATCAAAAAGGTAAATGAACACATTCTTCACAAATTGTTTTTCACCTAATTAAAATATTGACATGTTCTTCCATTAGCACTAATACATGCTGTGAGTTCTGTTCTGCCACAAGGATGCCAGCAGAACAGACCGAGAAGATAAGACTTGTGAAACATCAGTATTTCATCACTGGTAGGCATGCCTTTTACTGTGGTTATAATAAGGTCATAAAGACAAGCATGGTCTGAGCGTGAAAATGGGTGTGGGGATGTTAGATTTCTAAATTAAATGTGAGCCTTTCCTTGTAGCCATGGGCAAGCTTTGGTTTCAGGTTTTCCTTTTGTGAAAGAAGACACTCAGTGCATCTGCATCACCTTGCTATATCATTGTAGAAGTGGCTCATGGGTTGAAAGTTCAAAAGCGTTTAAGCCACTTGAAAACCAGGTATCATTTTGAAAGTAATTTCAGCAACTCATTCCTATTGGGTTTTGTTACTTGCAGACCAGCTCTTCAGAAACATTCAAGGGGCCATATCACTACTGCAAACTGAACCTCGGTCATTTATGGAAAATGTCTTTATAACTAAAGGATTTTCCAGAGATGAATTGCAGTAAATGCTGCTAAGTATTTAGCAGTCCCAAAATCCATGTTAGTTTTGTTACCTTTTCTCAGATCTACGTGGGTAACGAGTTTCACTGGGTAAGAAAAAAAGTAAAGATCAATGCCGAATCACAGGGTTTGGGCCAGTTTTATTTTCTTTCTTTAGCCTCTTGAAAAATGCACCACTTCTTTTCCCTGTCAAAAAGTGTTCTTAAATACTATTCTATTTATTGGATTTTCCTAGAGGAAAGAGCAAACGTACAAAAGATCAAGAACTTCATGGCTCGTTGTTAGACTGAGAAGCCTTTCCAGTGTCTTCTAGTGACCTCTACCTTGTGATGAATGAGCCTCTGGAGGTTGAGAGGGTCGGTTTGGCTAACACAAAAATTTGAATTCTTCTCTGAGCTATGTAAATCACTTGACTATGTAAAAAGTGGCTGGATGTCCAAGGAGAACTGCCTTTCTTGTGAGATTTCTAGTACTTCCTGTCTCCCAACAAGACAGAAATACAAGATTAGCCTTTTTCATGACATTTAAATACATCTGTCTTTTGGTGCCAACTAGAACCAGATGTGTATTGGGTCAGGGAAAAAGAGTTATAAAAGCCATGGAAAACTGCTTTTAGATGGTTCAGGTTAACTTTGGGGTTAGATCAGACCACTTACTATTTTACACATCCTTAAATACAGCTTTTTGGAACTGTCAGGTCTTGGAATTTTTCCGAAGGTACAGGGTTTTTTTTTAGAAATGCACATTTCTATGTTGAAATCCCCTCTAGCTGACTTTGCAGAATGTAGAACTCCAATGAAGCAGGAAAGGTCCAGTATCTATTTCAAACACATTATTACACTCCGCAGTCCCTATCTATTGTGTTGACCTTACGAGGAGAAATTAAAAATGATGGCTGTACAGGAGTAGACTCAGTACAGAAGAATATATAGCTATCACTCCAGTCCCTCTCAGAAAATGAAGTATATGTGGAGGAGGGAGAAAGAAAACAAAAAACGAGCAAACTTGGTATTCTAGGCTTCATAAAATGTCAATATGACCTCATGGAAGATGCAAAACACTTCAACTATACTTTCCTTTAGCATCTAAACATGAAGTTCTTCTACATGTAAGCATCTTGAGTCCCCTGAAAAGAAACAAGATAGATTAATTGCAGAGGAATAGTCTGCCCCCCCCAAAAAAAAAGTGTTAAGAATCAATTCCATGCATCAGCCACAGTGTTAAACAATGCAAATCCAGTACAACTCACTGGGTAGTCATTGTGAATCCACTTCAGTTATTCTTTACTTCATAGCACGTTAAGCCAGTCTGTTGAACTCAGAGGAAGAGTAAGGCCCACTGCATCCCATAGATGCATCTCACCTGACAGATTAATCCTCGGTGATTTTTTTGTGGCAGATGCAGTTGGTACACGTTACACCCACACCCACTGGCGCAGCAAGGAGTAGAGTAGAGGTTTGCTGGTGCTGGCAGAGCATCGACACCGGAGCTGGAGCAGGAACACCTAGGTTTGCTCTTCTGTGCAAACCATAAAACGTACTGGTGTGTCATAGAATCATAGAATGGTTAGGGCTGGAAGGGACCTTCAAAGGTCATCTAGTCCAACCCCCCTGCAAGGAACAGGGATATCTCCAACTAGATCAGGTTGCTCAGGGCCTTGTCCAACCTGGCCTTGAACGTCTCCAGGGATGGAGCATCCACCACCTCTCTGGGCTTGTGTCACATCACAACCCTCCGTCTTGAGAGCTGACATAGGTGGAGTGACCTCTAGCTGGATAATCTTCAGTAATGGGTGCAAGGAGTTCATCGTTAGTGAGGCTAATGTTAGGCTTTTTAGAGTCCTGAACTCTTACGTGTAAATCTTGAAGGAAGTTATATACACTTTCCATGTTTATAAGACCTGAAGACAGGATTAATTCCTGCTGTTTGGCAGCATGGTGTGCTGCAGTTCCAACTCCGGCTGAATCAAAATGTTCCAGAAAATGCAGCTCAGCCCCTGAAAGTTATGAGGTTATTTTAAAACGCTTTTATGAAATGGTGGTGGTCTTTATTTGTTCTCTTGTTCTAGGAGGTCTTGAAAATGGCCTTTTCATATAAATATGATGATGGCTGCTGAACTGGAAGCTTAAAAGAGCAAGTGATACAGGCACATGGTGATAATACGGTGAGAGTTGGCAGCAACGCGTGGTCGAATGTGGAATATGTTACGAGTTAAATTAAAGGGAAGAAGTTTCGGCACGAGCCAAGGAAGTACGGTGTCAACAGGGCAAACAATAGGCTCTACCACACAGTGTAAAAGTGAGTTTAGCAGAAGCGAGGGAAGAAGGCAACCCCTCAAAACTGTTGCCTGTGCTGCCAGGCAGTTCCATAAACCATGTGTGATCTTATAGCAGCCTTCCAGTACCTAAAGGAGCTACAGGAAAGCTGGAGAGGGGCTTTTTACAAGGGTGTGTAGTGACAGGACAAGGGGCAATGGCTTTAAACTGAAAGAGGGGAGATTTAGATTGGATAGAAGGAAGAAATTCTTTACATTGAGGATGGTGAGGTACTGGCACAGGTTGCCCAGAGAAGTTGTGGCTGCCCCATCCCTGGCAGTGTTCAAGGCCAGGTTGGATGGGGCTTTGGGCAACCTGGTGTAGTGGAGGGTGTCCCTGCCCATGCAGGGGGGTTGGAACTGGATGATCTTTGAGGTCCCTTCCAACCCTAACCATTCTATGATTCTTTGGTACCCATCTGCTGCCTGTCAGCTCACAGGTGCCTTTCGTATTTGCTGAAAAAATTCTCTTTGGCAGTTTAACAGTGTAACTGTTACTGTTTGTAGTAATGATGAGATGTCAGTCATCCAGGCGAGGTGTTTAAAAGGAGATTTCTCCTTTATGGCAGGATAATAAGAAGCTGGTGACAGTTTTACATAAAACAGGTAATTGATGGATAAAGCTTTGCAGATGAGAAATCAGAGAAATCTTTTTCCTAGATCATTTATTCACGTTATGTTTGTACTGGGTTGAGTTCTGAATTCTTTTGTTTTGTGTTGACTAAGAACAGTCACTAGCATTGTTTGCAGAAAACGAAGAGCTCAACTGTAGCCATCCTCTGTGAGCACCCTGGAAGGGACACAGAGCAGAGAGTAGACAGGCAGCATGTCAAGGTACACCCTGGTTGTCTGGGCAGCAGACCAGACTGTACCATGTGAGCTCCTGACCTGTGGTGCCTGTCTGCACTAGCCCCAGCAGACCCCAGCACTCCAGGTTCCAGGTGGGGTATGAGCATCGCAAGGAGCCTCCCTGCAGCGGTGTTGGAGAAGACCAATAGCCACATCAGTAGAATAAATGTCAAAATTGTCACTGTTTGCCTCCCTAGGTATAGGGCTATAGGTAGCATGCTGATGCAGCATGTGTGCTGCATGTTGTAAAACCTCCTAGTGCTGCAGCAGAGCTGCTTTTCTCCTTTCCACCCTCACAGGATGTCTCTGGCACACAGATGCACCAGAGAACCCAGAATTTGAGTCTCAGTTCGGTTTGTAAACTTAGTTCTTACTCATTTTTAGCATTACCAAGCTAAATCTTTTAATGATTCTGGTAGATACTTCCACGTTTCATTGTTAGCTTGGGCTTGAAGAAGCGAAAAGCTCGGTAACCATTAGCAAGATACTGCCTGGAAAAAAGTAATGAGAAGTTCCTTTCTGCATACCATTAGTCAGGTGTGTTAGATGCTGCTCGGAAAAATAATTGCATTGCAGGAAGCCAGAGCTCTGTTGCAGATGCTGTGAGTGTTGTGGGTGGCATGGAGCAGAAGCTTCTGAAATGTTCCTATGCCATTTATAGCAGAGGACTGATCCTTGCAGGTTTTCTCATGTCCTTCAGTGAAGGAAACCATTTTTAGTCCTGTTTCCAAATGAATTCAGAGGATACAGGCTGAGAGAGTTGGGGCTGTTCAGCCTGGAGAAGAGAAGGCTCTGGGGGGATCTTATTGCAGCCTTCCAGTACCTGAAGGGGCCTACAGGAAAGCTGGAGAGGGGCTTTTTCCAAGGGTGTGTAGTGAAAGGGCAAGGGGCAATGGATTTAAACTGAAAGAGGGGAGATTTAGATTGGATATAAGGAAGATATTTTTTACATTGAAGGTGGTGAGGCACTGGCACAGGTTGCCCAGAGAAGTTGTGGCTGCCCCATCCCTGGAAGTGTTCAAGGCCAGGTTAGATGAGGCTTTGGGCAACCTGGTGTAGTGGAGGATTTCCAGGGTTTCTAGGAACTAGATGATCTTTAAGGTCCCTTCCAACCCTACCATTCTATGATTCTATACCTGCACATAATGTTCCCCCTCTCCAGGATAACTCTAATCTGAGAACTGGTAAAGGTTTCAGGTCTCAGTATGTTGGGTTCAGAGTTTCTTTCCTCTGTACTTTGTCTGCTCTCCCCTTAAGTCTGCTGTTACATTTAATCTTTTCTTTTTCTTATGGGTAACTTTAAAAAAGCAGGTTGGAGGCACGAGCTCTGGTCTTAAGAGTGTGCATCATTGCTAACCAAGACTTTAGTTTGTCTACCAAGGAATGTTCTTCAAAGTCAAATTTTCTAGGTCCCTTTTCTCCGAGGTCTTTGCTTTATTCCCCCAAAGTGAAACAAAACCTGTTGAATTTAAGAGAGTAACCCTCATCTTTGTGGGTCTCAGACAAGATCTTGCTTTCTTTCAGAACACTAATCCAGTAAACCGCTCACTGTGAGAGACTTTCTTCCCTTTTGTGTCCCTAGCTGGTGTCCTACACTCCTGAGCTCTGTAGATTGTCGATGTGAGCACCATACATAAAAGGTGGCTTTTTTGCCTGACTCCCGAAGAATCTTGCACTCTAGTTGAGTTATTTGCTGGCTAAAACCTGTTCTTCTAAGAATAGTATATCTTCGATTCATCACCTGAACTATGTAAATGAGGCTGAATCCAAATCTTCTTAAAAGGAAAGCTACTCTAGATAAAGCTGTATTTGGGCAGAGCCTGTCCACTACGGCAGCCAGGCTGGCTCGTGCCAGTAGGCTGACGTGGGCAGCATGGGCTTTCACCCACAGAAGTTAAGTGGCAGAGGAAAGCTCCTGATTTGTAAAGCCTTTAAAAAAAAAAAAAAAAAAGAATTTTTTTCTTCTTTTGCAGGAGAGATATCCTAATGTGGCTCCAGAAATAAGATTGGAGATGTGATTTTAACGAACTGACTGTTGAATTCTTTGAGCATATCTTTACAGAAAGTATAACGGAATGTAGAAGCCTTGTGACAGTGAGCAGTGTAAAATGATAGTGGTTTTTTTCCTTTTTTATCTTGGAACCAATGCAAAATGTCTGAACATGGTTGCTTTAGGTCAGATGTTACACCTGTCCCTTTCTCCCCTCTCCTGTTTTCCACTGTCGCTGTTAGAATCTCTCTTGCACATGGTGCTGATGAAACCGTAGAGTACGATATGAAAGTCTGCAGACATACAGATCTGCTCGTCCATCTTCAAGAAATATTAATTCAAAACTGCAGAGAGAGCTGTGAAAAGTGTCGTGAGATGGCTGTTCTTGTTCAGCCTGGCAAAACGGAGCCCGAGAGAGCCTGAGTCCGTTTGATGAATGCAACAAGTTGGTATGGAGCCAGGAGAGAGCATGGTAAAGGACAATGCTGGCACAAGTAGAAAGGAATAAACAGTGGCTTGAAATCCATTTAGACTGGAAATTAAAGGAAGCTTTCTAACAATTAGAATGGGTCTTTTCTTGAATAGAATTTTAGTAGCAATAGCAGGAACAAAAAATGGAGCTGGTTAAATCTGAAGTTTATGAAAGGATTTGTATGAGTTGACTACCTGCATCAGCACAGTCAAGGAGTCAAAAAAAGAGACAAAGGACCCCGTGTCTTGCCCTGTGTCCCATGTTTCTGAATGACAGCTTCCTGGGTTTTGATTAATTGAAACACAGCTCTCTGCATAGGCTGGAAAGGAAACTCATGATTCTCAAAACTCTTATAAGAGCTTCATTTTGCAGGGAGTCGTCCTTCAAAAGACAACATATCTTACATTATTTCCAACTTCCATTTTATATAGTGTTACTCCACTGAGTTGTGCTCATCTTCCAGGAGAAAGGTGCTTTGCAGCTGATGTAGATTATATGGTTGTGCTGCACCACTATTGATTTTCTGTGAGCTAGCTTCACGTCATGGCTCCAGCTGTAGAAACAAAAATACCAGTACTGTATGACAAAATCCAGGGGTAGAAAGGCTTTGGACTTCTGTTCTTTAGAAGTTCACAAAAGTAAAGAAAAAATTCTTGTATTGTACAAGCCAGTCACGTATGGCTTCTGAAACCATGCCCAGGATTTTCATAGGTCCATTTGGTCCAGAGTTTGCAAAAGATCCCAGATTTAACTTCCAAAATAAGTCATCTGATTTTTCCAGTGCATATGGCACACTGGCATCTCTCTGAAAGTCTTTGAGACTTGATGAGTCCCCACAAGAGCTGTTGTAGACCGAGTACTTTGTAACCCTGACCATCATTTAGGTGTTTACATGAAAACACAGCTTTCTTAAGAGTCTGACCTCAATCACAATTTCTGGGAACAAGAAAATCTAGTCTCAAAGCGAGCTTTCTTGAAAATCTGGCCTTTGGAAAAGTTACTCATATTCACATAAACATATTATTGATTGAAATGCTTCATGAGACAGTAACATTTGCTTTGCTTTCCTATTTAAAGAGTAATTTATAGACAGATTGCTTTTACAGCAGATGTCTTGATCAAGACAGCAGTGAATAAAAACTATTCCTATCTGATGCTCTTTTGGAGACCTTTTGTTAAAAGGTCAGTTCGTGATGATCAGATGTCTGCATCAAGAAAAACAACAGCAATAAAAATACATTGCAGCTGGTACTGAAGTAACTGGAGGATTAGCTTGAACAAATAGATGGGTCCAAACTGATTCAGATGCCACCTTGTTTTGGCAAAAGATCCAAAAGAAAGAGCAGGCATGAAGACCAAGGGTCCATATTCAAGCAGAATCATGCTAAGGAGGTACAATAACAACACAATTGTATCTCGAGCCGATTACAGACATCAGAACATCCCTGTCACTGTTCAAGGCCAAGCCACTGTTGCCGTTATTAGTTATTGGTATTACTACAGTACTTAAGTATATACCAGAAAACCACAAAAAAGTTCCAATGGACTTGCAGTAGAAGAGAACACAGTGGTTAGGCACTGAAAAACAAGAGGAGACCAGACCAGGATAACAAGTACAATGCCAGGAGCCTAAAAATTGTCAGGTTTGGCATCACAGCGGAGGGGAATTTGAGGGAAGACAGTCAATGAACGTTCACAAAGCCTGAGGGGCAGCAGAGGAAAAGCAATGAAAAGCATCTGCTTCAAAAGTTGCCTTGTTGCTGGCAAAAGCTGGTATAATGAACTGGTCAGGTAGGAACTGGAAATGTGTATCTCAGGAGTAAATGAGATACAATAGTTTGGGCAAGATCAGACTGACTGTGAGGGCAGTCGAGTTTCTAGCTGATGAGATAAAAAAGATGCTCCATCCCTGGAGACGTTCAAGGCCAGGTTGGACGAGGCCCTGAGCAACCTGATCTAGTTGGAGATATCCCTGTTCCTTGCAGGGGGGTTGGACTAGATGGCCTTTGAAGGTCCCTTCCAGCCCTAATCATTCTATGATTCTATGAAGGTAGCAAAGATAAAAACAACGAAGCTGGTGAGACTCCAAGAGGGACAATATGGTCAAAGGCAATCATCTTCGTCACAGCTTTCCTCCTGTGAGCAAAAAGAAGATTCATTAGTCAATGCCAGGAAAAGGGGCGGTCAAGACTCGGTGAGAGCTGTAACTATTTGAGTTATAGACAGGATGCTGTTGTGCAGGAAGAGTGTGCCAGTCTTTGGTAAGACTTTTCTGTGATATCCCAGTGATGACAAGGTATTTCAGTTAAAATCAATGTTATTTAAGTTGCCAGTTTTAATCACAATTGAAGTCTGCAAGCAAGAACTTTGATGTGAATGAACTGTTCCAATTTTGGTTTTCATTTATAGTTTTTAGTTCTTTCTCTAAAGAAAAATTGAAAATTATTAGTTGATTGTCACTAAGATGTGTTTGTCTGCAACAAAGTAAAGCCTTATATTTTGTGCTTTTTTTCTTGAATCAGAAGACAAATTCTGATACACATTATTTAATAAGTTATTTAGTTTAATGTAGACTGACTAAGGTTCTAAAGAACTGCACTGTATTACTTTAGAATATGGTGAAGGATCTATTTCTTTTTACTAGGTTATCATTCAATTTTTAATATTTTCTCTACTAATATGACTGCAAACAAAACACAGTAACGGTGTATAAGTACACACGTTTTAAAATTTTTCTTACTAGTAAATAAGATTTTAGCATGCTGGGCCTATAAGTAAAAGGTGCATCAAAGAATTGTTTACACTTAAAATTCTTTCTGATCATCGTGTCCTTCACGAACTTCAAAATACAAAATCTGATCTTCTTTTGCCATGTTTATTGTTAATGGAATTAAAATTTTAAAATGTCCTACTTTTTCAGAGTTAAATCAGTTTTTCAACTTTGAATGAAGGTAGGTATGTTTCACAAGGAGATGCTTCTTGCTCTAAAAGAGGAGAGCAAAATGTAACAAATATGTATGTTTCTTTCTTCTTCCAAAGTCTTTCTCTGGTCCGAAGTTCTTTCTCTGGAAAACAAAGAGGCAGAACAAGAATCTGTGCTCGAAAGAATCTGTTTGAGAGCTGTAAAAGGTTGCTATGCAATGGTTCTTCCAAAACATTAACAAAAACATATTCGTCTGTACTGGGCTGGAAATAAAGAGGGAAGACACTGGACAGTTGATGTTAATTCCTCCAGTTCATGCAGAGACATATGTGTGCATGCTGCTTTTAATAACTGCAGGTGATCCATCAGGTTACATTAACAAGCCTGAAGCTGGAGGTTGAAAAGGCTTTGTTTCTGAGATGAAGAATGTCATTGTTGTCCAACGCGTTATTTGTTTTTCATCTACTAATCTTAAAATGAAAAGGTGCTGCTTATCTCTTGGGAATCTTTTACGTGGGAAGGAGGAGAGCAGGTGATGAACAGGAGATCCAGGAACAGCCATTGAAAGTGTGTAAGAGTGAGGGTCTAATACGAACATACTGCAAGAAATTAATAGTTTTCCTCTTGAGTGATAAAAGAGGCTATTAGAAGTCCTTGCAATATTTACCTGGTTCCTTTCTTCCCCAACCACTGTAGTTTTTAGTGTGCCTTTGGTGAGGCACTGGCACAGGTTGCCCAGAGAAGCTGTGGCTGCCCCATCCCTGGAAGTGTTCAAGGCCAGGTTGGGTGAGGCTTTGGGCAACCTGGTGTAGTGGAGGGTGTCCCTGCCCATGGCAGGGGGGTTGGAACTGGATGATCTTTGAGGTCCCTTCCAACCCAAACCATTCTATGATTCTATGCCAATAAAGCCTGTGTGATTCTGATGGTGTGCCCTTGCACAATATAATATAATATCCTGTTATATAATCCTTTTTCTGGAAGGCTTGAGAAGGCTATCTTGAGACCAAATGGACACAGAGTCGGTGTGATTGAATTGATAAAGATTCCCGCCTGGGAACTTTAGTCTTACAACCATAGTGATTATATTGCAAAATTTTATGTTGACTATAAATGGCTCACCTACATTAACATTACAGTTGGCATTAGGCATGCACTTTTGAAGGGAATTTCCTGGTCATCCCCACTTACTCTTCTCTGATTTGCAGAGCACACAAGCCAGGTTTCTTTTGGATGAAACTAAGCCAAAAGATGCATTAAGGAACTTGTACTCCAGTACTTAAAGGGGTCCTACAGAAAAGCTGGAAGGGGACTTTCACAAGGGTATGTAGTGATAGGACAAGGGGCAATGGCTTTAAACTGAAAGAGGGGAGATTTAGATTGGATATAAGAGAGAAATTCTTACTCTGAGGGTGGTGAGGCACTGGAACAGGTTGCCCAGAGAAGTTGTAGATGCTTCTTCCAACCCAAACCGTTCTATGATTCTACTCCCACCACTACTGGGCATGCAATCTACAGAACTAGCCTGAAGCTAGTCCAAAGTCAAGTCTCCTGAAATGCAAGTTGTGGACATCGGGTCCTCAGTGCCACCTCTTTCACAGAGCCATTCCTATTGCACAGCACAATGTAGATACAGTCCAAATTCCCATTGACTAGGGAACGGCTGATTCTTGAAAGTGCAGTCTTGTAACAGTACCCAGAGAGCTTGCAGGACAGGAGAGCATTCCCATGGCAAATGATGTCCTCTCTGATTTAGCTTCATCTCCTTCTGAAGAGTAGAAATACCTTGGGGAAGATGCCCAAAGTAGAGTTGCTATGAGCAAGCAGCCTGCAGCTTAGGAGAGCAGGTTGCTTCAGGAGAAAATTTCAGCTGCCTAGCCATATTTGAACCCGTGGCTGAGAGAATGGCCCTGTTGACATTCAAATTCACATGAGTCTGAGTTTTATAGCCCGTTGATCTGAGGCTGGAAAGAAGCTGCGGGAATTTGTTAGAGCAGTAAATGGCATTTCCCTTGCTTAGTTTGCAGCCAGCAGTCTCGTTGGAGATACTGAATGTTAAAGATGATCCTTGGAGGTCTGGAATAGATGAAACTGAGAGAAGTGTCATGCAAAAAGTCTTCCATGAGAAGGACTTGAATTGAGATGGATGGTAATATTTTTCTGAGATAATACTTCAATAAGAGGCAGAAGATGAAGAGGTCTCTCCTGATTCCCAAGACCTCAAGCAGCAAAAAGTAGTCATTGTTGCCAGGCTTGCTGTTGAATGTACATGGTGTATGTCTGTGTCAGTTGGCTTCTGTTCACTTTCTTATCCATAGAGAGCACTTCTGATCACTGCCCAGAAATACCGGCATCTCATGTTCCACCACTACCCAAGCCTAAGCCTAAATCTAAAAAAGCTCCACCACCACCAAAAAATCCTATTGCTGCTTCCACCACCACCACCAGCCATAAAAGTAACGAAGCACCTCATGCTAAAAAAAAGGGAAAGGCTCCTGCTAAGCAGCCTCCTCTCCCACCACCCAAGCCAACAAGTCACAGTGCAAACCGAGAAGCTGGTGAGTACTGCACAGGCAGCGCCAGTGGCGGTGGGTGCATGTGCATGGTGGGGCTTGGCTTGGTCTTACGATGCCTTCTGCCTTCGTACACAGCAACGTTGTTAAAGAGCATGCCAAGAGTGTTCTTAGCTAGCTTCCTGCTCAGCTCTGCTTCTGCTGTCTGCAAACACCCCAGGCAACGGGCAAACCACTTCGCTTGTTCATCGAATGCATGCACAGCACCAAGCACGTCAGAGACTATATTGAATTCCCAAGTGTGAATGCTGGCAACAAAATGACCCCGAGAACTGCTGAAGAATCAGCAGGGAAAAAGGTGATTTCTGAAGCCAAACATGTGAGTTGCCCCAAAGTAGAACTGCTATAACTCTGCTGGCAATATCTGCTATTCTGATCAATTGGACAAGATTACAAGGTCTCAAAGAGGTAAAGGATGAAACTATGAAGACATCTCCTGTTCAGGGGGGCCTGTTGTGATAGGACAAGGGGTAATGGTTTTAAAATAGAGGGAGGTAGATTCAGATTGGATATGAGGAAAAAATTTTTTACCATGAGAGTTGTAGAACACTGGCACAGGTTGCCCAGAGAGGTGGTGGATGCTCCATCCCTGGAGATGTTCAAGGCCAGGTTGGACGAGGCCCTGAGCAGCCTGATCTAGTTGGAGATATCCCTGTTCCTTGCAGGGGGGTTGGACTAGATGACCTTTGAAGGTCCCTTCCAGCCCTAACCATTCTATGATCTTTAAAGACTGTTGAATAGCAGTTGTTTTAGCTGAAAAAAAAAAAAAAATTAGAAATATAACTTATTAGAAACGGCCAGGCTTCCCTGTGCTGGGTGATGGCTTACTGTGGTTCTAAATACGCACTGGAAATGGAAAATGTCCATCGTCAGGCACATAGCAGGGGTGCTTCTCACTATGCTGTCAAACTGGAATTCAGCGGTGGTGCCAGGTTAAAGATGATAGGGAGCTGTTCTTAAGGTACTGATCTCGAGTTTGAATGGTTGTAAGTTAGGTGATGACCAAAATGAAAACATCCAAGTGTAATTTGAACACAAGTGGTATTATGACGAATGGACTGTGTATACGCATTGGTCAATTTATAGAAAATTTATGTTTTCAATCCTCTGTCAGTCTTTCAAAGCCCTCAGTCCCTCCAGTTTTCACTCCAAGTGTACCTCCTCATAGCTTGTATGTTTTGGCACGTTTTGTATTTGAAGCACGCAGAAGAGGGCTGTATGAAAACATTGCAAGACTGCTAGAGTTGCAGTAATAACTTTGCTATAAAATATCCATTAACTTGGTATTAACTGTCCCCATGACATCAGACAACCACAAGAGCCCTCCAGGAGCGGCTGAGGGAGCTGGGACTGGTCAGTCTGGAGAAGAGGAGGCTCAGGGGGGACCTTCTCGCTCTCTACAATTACCTGAAAGGAAGTCGTAGGGAGATGGGGGTCGGTCTCTTCTCCCACGTTAGGAATGACAGGACGAGAGGGAATGGCCTCAAGTTGCACCAGGGGAAATTTAGGTTGGATATCAGGAAAAATTTCTTTCCAGAGAGGGTTGTGAAGTATTAGAACAGGCTGCCCAGGGAGGTGGTGGAGTCCCCATCCCTGGAGCTGTTTAAAAAACGTGTAGATTTGGTGTTGAGGAACATGGTTTAGGGACCCTGACAGTGCAGGGCGAATGGTTGGACTCAATGATCTTGAGGGGCTCTTCCAACCAGACGATTCTATGATTCTATAAGAATAAATATTTTGAAACCCCAGAATCTGCTGCTTGTATTTCACATTCAGCTGGAAAACTCAGTTCTTACCAGGTGAAGGAACCTTATAACAGCAGAGCTTTCAGGAATAAACCAACCCATCACATAAATAAATGTTTAGACCAGTGGTTGGTAACAAGCTTTCAGGTCTCTCAGTTCTTAAATTAAAAAACATTCGGATTCCAGATTTGTCTTTTAGTGACTGTGCTGAAATTTTATGCAGTGCTTGAAACTATATGGTTTTATTGATATATAAAATATATCAATATATCCCTTATATGAAGTAC
The DNA here is from genome assembly GCF_009769465.1 of Tauraco erythrolophus. Classification (NCBI taxonomy): domain Eukaryota; kingdom Metazoa; phylum Chordata; class Aves; order Musophagiformes; family Musophagidae; genus Tauraco; species Tauraco erythrolophus. Next base: position 2,622,884 of record NC_141466.1, on the reverse strand, counting down.
TATATATTGTACTGGTAATTTCTTCCCTTAGGTACACTGTTCATTTTAAGCAGGGCAATACTTACTGAGTAGCGCTGATTTGAAGCAGTATTTAGTACCAGAAGTTTATCAGTCCGCTGTGAAAGTGAACACATGATGCAACTGGTGATGCAGTGATCCAGTCCCACGAAGGCGAAGAGGAGTATGAGTAACAAGTGAGCCATGGCTCTCCTGAGGCCACCAGAGCAGGTTTCCAAACTGAAATAGTGGAGGTGGGAGAAGGGGACTTAAACATAGGTATGGACATGTGCCCAAAGGCAACTAATGCCTAAAGGGGCTACAGGAAAGCTGGAGAGGGACTTTTTACAAGGGTGTGTAGTGACAGGACAAGGGGCAATGGCTTTAAACTGAAAGAGGGGAGATTTAGATTGGATATAAGGAAGAAATTCTTTACATTGAGGGTGGTGAGGTACTGGAACAGGTTGCCCAGAGAAGTTGTGGCTGCCCCATCCCTGGCAGTGTTCAAGGCCAGGTTGGATGAGGCTTTGGGCAACCTGGTGTAGTGGAGGGTGTCCCTGCCCATGGCAGGGGGGTTGGAACTGGATGATCTTTGAGGGCCCTTCCAACCGTAACCATTCTATGATTCTATAATAGCCATGAAATTTTTCATTTAATCAAAATTTAAATCTTCTACTGAAAAAGAGGCATGACAGAAAATCGTCAGCCAGCCCAGCCAAAAGCAACGATAACAATAGCACTTTTGAGCCACGTAAAAGTGTAGGGGGGGATTTTCCTTGGGAGAAATCTGTCAAGTTTCTGTGTCTCGATCGCAGGTTCAGAAAGGTTCTGAGAATAATGTAAGGGTTTTTTCGATGGAAACATCTTCTGACATTTTCCCAGCAACAATTATAGTGTGGCTGTATATTTTATTATGCCAGAGTCCTTAAATGTAGGCGTGTAACTGGTTCTGGTGACCTCTAGCCTGTGTTGAAGTGCTTTGCTGGGTCGGAACCAGAGCCCTCTCTCACTACCACCCACTTACTCAGTAAGGTTTCTGCTAAATAATATGCAGGTTGGAGCCACCATCTATTTCCACTGGCGTTATGAACTGCTGCCTGGACCATTTCTTTTCTTCCTTTTGGTTTGCTGGTAAGTTAGGTCAGTGATGTGTAGTTGATGGGGATGGTTCGTGCAGTGGCAGTAGATTCTGTGCTGTGCCCTTTCCGCCTACCTTGCGGCACAAAGTGGGGCAGGGATTTGCCTGAAGTCAGGAGTTTCTGCACATTTTTCCAGATGTACTGAAAGCCTCACAGCCCTCTGAATGTTTATAAACTGTAACAGAAGAGAACGGTGTAATGTGTCTTCTGAATTATTTTCCATCCTCTTTGAGACGGAGAACATTCTCCCTGGGAAAGCTATTTTTATATCATGAGCTTATTATGGCCAGTATCTGTATTTTGGTTCTATCCTAATCTGCTGGGGTTTTGTTTTTATTTAAATGCTGGTAAGTAAAGTAGGCCTTTCATCAGCTTTCTACTACAGCTTTCTGTTTCACTCGCTAAGCTTAGCCGCAAGGCTGCTGTGTAGCTTTTTAATGCTTTCATTTGTTCTCTTGAGGTTAATGCGTTTTTACTCCAGCAGAAGTGTTTGAGTTGGATGTGTTTGGATGAAAAGGACTGAGTCATGAGGATGCTTGTAATTTTTATTGCTTTTTAAATGAAAGTCAGAAGCCTGAAGCTCCCAGTCCATGGAATCACGCATGGGCGTGCAGGCTAGCTGAAATCTCTTGCAAACTTGGGCATTGATACCTATATGCTTCAACATATACCAAGTGTCACAGAAGCAAGTGGCAACATCACTGGCCAGCTTGTAGAGCTAGGGTCAAAACCTTGTTGCACTGCATTTTCAAGGCTACCTGAGTTGGTCACTGGTAAGATGGAGACCTCCATTCCAGCACATACAGGAGGCCTTCAGTGCCTCCTCCCTTCTGGAGATCATTTGTGCAGAGTGAGATCAGTGGTTTCTGCCTCTATTTTGTGGACATGCCCAGCTGGACCTGAAAGTACATCTCGTTTTGCTGTCCTCTATTGCTTGCCCTTAACTGGGAGCACCCACTTGCAGTAACATTGTGAAAGGTAATTAACTGGTATCCATAATGGTCTGAGGTGTTCATTGAAAAGCATAAGGAAAATCATCGCGTTCTCCTACTGCTCAGACCAAAAATGCACATAATAGAAAAAGGTCAGGCAGTTTTCTCTGTCCAGTAGCAAGTTTTTTAACTAGGACACTAAACAAGTTTGGAAAAAAGTAGTGGACTTTTTAGATGATGTCCAGGCAAGTCGTAATGGGCCAATGCAGAATGCTAGAATCAAACTCTCACCCGTTTCAAAGGTTGATCCCCTGCACTGTTCTTGGGCAAGTAGTCATCGTTTCCGTTTTTTCCCAACTCTAAAGCTGAAATTTGAACTGCAATGTTTACTTGTCTCAAGCACATGAGTGAATGATTTTAGAAGTATCAAGTGTAATTTTTTCATTTTTTAAATATCAGCACGATTCGACTCATGCAGAAAGAACAGTACAAAAGTCATGCAGTTGCAAGACTGTAAAATGCTTTTTCTTTTCTTATTTTAGCTAGTTCCTCTCATGCAAAAAAACCACCAGTCTCCAAGTCCTCTTCATCACCATCTCCTTCGTCCACATCATCTCATCCCAAAGCCTCTAAGGAGACTTCCAGCAAATCGGGCACATCAGGGACTCCCAGGGGCAAGAAGAAACCTGGGAAACAGTCAGCCCCACGAACAGCGCCGGATGGGGCTGCTGCTTCCCCCTCGGGTGCCACCGCCAACAGGTTGGACGTGAAGGCAGAAAAACCTGAGCCTGAGCAACCTTCCATAGTAATTTCCGAAACGGAGGACACAGACCAACCGAGCAAGCTTGTTGTCCCCCCTCCTCCCACCGCTGCCCCTCCTCCACCTCCACTCCCACCTCCTTTTCCTGCAGCAGCCCCTCAGCCCGCCATCTCCTCAGATGCCCAGGATGTGCCAGACGGCAGCGTGGCAGGGCCGTCTGGCCCCGGATCAGATACTGAACAACTTCTCCAGACTGAGCATGGCATGGATGAGAGCCTGAGCAGTACAGCCCTGGACAGCAGTCCGGGTGGTAGTGGAGAAGACACAAAAAGGTAAGACAGTGCGGCTGTCACGGGTGAGTGGTGGGACCCACAGCCGAGGAAGCCCCATTTCTTTGCAAAAGGGACACTGCAGGCATGTGGGGATCTCTTCTGTTTCTTCTTCTTCTTTAAGTACCTCCCAATACTTAAAGGGGGCTACAGGAAAGCTGGAGAGGGACTTTTTACAAGGGTGTGTAGTGATAGGACGAGGGGCAATGGATTTAAACTGAAAGAGGGGAGATTTAGATTGGATAGAAGGAAGAAATTCTTTACATTGAGGGTGGTGAGGTACTGGCACAGGTTGCCCAGAGAAGCTGTGGCTGCCCCATCCCTGGAAGTGTTCAAGGCCAGGTTGGATGAGGCTTTGGGCAACCTGGTGTAGTGGAGGGTGTCCCTGCCCATGGCAGGGGGGTTGGAACTGGATGATCTTTGAGGTCCCTTCCAACCCAAACCATTCTGTGATTCTATGATTCTGCTGACTGTTTGTGTTGCATCCCAGCGCAATTTGTTCCTTGCCAACATCTTTGAGCCATTCACCTGCAGTACTTTCATGTTTCCCTGGAGGTCATTGCTCCTCAGCCACCTCCTGCATCGTTCGGGGCTTAGTGTGACCGCGGAGGTCCGTGGTTCAGCTAGTCCTGATAACACTTTTGTTTCTCTCTCATAAAAGCGCTAAAGAAATGATGCTGAATTACAGTGGGGTTTTACTTTTTTTGTGGATATCATTAAATATCTCGCTGCTAAAGCTCTCAACTCAATAGCTGAATGTACTTGCAGACTTGAAAATGGCAGTTTCAGGCTTTGCTTAGTAGGTGCTTGGTCTGTCACTGCCTAATTGCTTGTCTAAGTCTCAGATACTATGAAATCTAGTCAAGAGCAAGGTCATAATTACATTTTTTAGGCGAATTGGTTGGCAGCAAAAAAGAAACTGGCTTATTAATCTGCCTTTTCCCTGCCATGAGAACCAGCATCTTTCATAACAAGCCAAGAGGGTTTAGTCTGGATGCCTGTGGCCTAGAGACTTTCCTTTAAATTCTTGCTGGTACGTCCTGTGCCGCATTGCATTCCTGTGCTGCCTCTCCCCTTGCATCTACTCTTCGTTCACATGCAAGATTTTCCCAAGGCAGAGGGGACTCTGCTGCTTATTTCCATGTTTATCAGTGATGGATGTGAACATTTTGGACTCAACAGCAATAAAACCATATTTACAATAAATAGAGTTAGGCTTCCAGAACAGGAAGCTTTGCACTCCCATCCACTCTTCTCATCTCCAACTTTATGAGCTGTTTTGCTCTTCTTGGTGACTTTTAATGTGCTATTGGTCCCATCCCACAAGAAATAAAAAATAACTAGAATTTTTCTTTATGCAGGCTTTGCAGCATATAATTCCAGATTTTTTGCATCTTTTTTCCTAACATACATACATACAGATACATATTCACATATGCATGCTTCATATATGTTTTAGATAGGTATGTTTTTTAGAAAGAGAGAAGTTAGTTTAAATAACAGAACCTTTATTTTCATACTTGCTCACACAGTCTGTCCCCCATTTGTGTTCAGTGCTGCTTGCATTAACGTGGCACCACGTCTGCTTGTGAATTAACAGCTTGGCTACCAAAGAAGCCCAAGAAGCTGAGGCACCTGACCAGGCACACTCTGAGCTGGGGGAGGAGGCTTCTGATGCTGCTGCCCCTCCTGAGAGTGAAAGCAGCAGAGAGAGCCACAGCAGCGACTCGGACTCTGACGGGCCGATACTGTACACAGATGATGATGATGATGACGATGATGATAACGCAAGTGCTGAAAGTAAGCATCCCCCCAAGAAGTTGCAGGCTACCTTTTCAGCATCGCGTTCTGTGACCGTGCCTGACCCGTGTCAGAGCAAAGGAAAGAGAGGAGGGTATGGCTACATGGGATGATTTTAGGTGACTTAACATTTCACTGCTACTGAGAAATAAGTGTCCTGCTTCTTCCTTCCCAGACAACTGTCATGAGAAACGTGCTGGGGCCTGTGCAACGGTGGGAGCAGATCAAGCGTTGCACGGGTGGGAGTGGAAGTGGGAGCAGCAGGTTCTGGAGAACATGAGGATGGACCAAGGCCTCCGTGTCAGAGCGTCAGCAAGCCATTGATTTGGCTCGCCCATGTCAGGAGCCTCTAGCCTTAAAGCACTAGTGTAGTGACTAGTGACTACTGTAGTGACTAGTGTAGTGACTAGTCAATTCATTTTGACTGAATTGCAGTAGAGATCACAGAGTTTCATGTGGGAGTAACAGGCTGTGGTGGACGACAGAGGAAGCCCATCAGTCAGTGGCTTCACTGTCTGAAAGTCGTTTGTTCCTCTTTGATGGGGATGTTTTAAGCGTTGGAGCACCTTAGCAGACAGAGCAGATCGCAGTGGATTACTTCTAAGTTTACAGCTTTGAAATTTCATCGGGGGTCATGGCTGTACCATCACCGTACATAACTGGGCAGAAGTCCTTGCTGCTGCTGAACGGGCTTGTCCTGCCCAATCCCTGCTCCCAGCTGTTCCTTTTTCCCTTGGACCAGCGTTCCTGTTTATTTTTGCGGCAGTGGCTGTTGTTGAGCTGATTTTTAGTAGAATCAGTTCCCCGATCCAGCTTGCTCGATGGCTGCACTTTTGCTGGGGCAAAGGAGGTGGCAGAAACAGGCTGTAGGGGTGGAGAGGAGGGCAACCCTACCCCTACCATCTGCAGGGTGGCCTCGTGTCAGAGTTAAGTGACCACCAAACCATGGCTGGAGAGCCTTTCCCGCAGCTGTTCAGGCTGTGTAGTGAAGAGGGGTGAGGGAAAATGAATATTTTTTTTTTTTTTTAACTTGGCCCCTGGTGCAGCAGAAGGTGAAGTGCCAGCTAGCTCAAGAGGCTGAAGTCTTCTGCAGTTCTGCCTTTGGATCAAATATGATCCAAAGTGGTAGCAACCAAAAATTCACGTACTCCGACAGCAGCACGGTGTCTTACGAGAAGTGAGCTGGGAGCCTGTGGTCTTACCAAACTGCCCTGTGTGGCGAGAACCTGCCAGCCTAGAATCCATGTAGCCCCCTCAGTCAGAATATCGAGAGACAAGGGAAGGACTAAAGGCTGTGAAAAATACTCTTCTTTCCACAGCTGGCTGAAGCCAACACTGGCAAAATTTCATGGCCCTTGTCCCTGCTGTATCTGCTTTATGGAAGAACAGATCGCTTCAGTGCCTGAGGGTTCCTGCCCAGGTTACTTTACAAGCACTCAGAGCACTTTCCTAAACTGTATTTTTGTTTTAATTCACAAATTAGTTACAGACGAAGAGCACTATACAAGAGCTAAGTGCTGTTAGATTGAAAAAATTTGAAAGAATGAGGGAAATGCTGACAGAACGAGACTGAACCATTTAAGGCTGAAGACAAAGAGCAGCAGGTTGCTAAATATACTAAGGAGATAAATAAACCAACCTGTAATGTGTCAGACTTCAAAGACACTTAAGTGTAGGTTTGTCATTTTTCCTCTATCACTTCACAGATGCCAAGTGATGTTTGTAAAACTCCTCTGTTGGTTTGACTGGTAGCTTTTTCATCCTAGCCTTTCAGCTTTCTGTCGTTGTGAACTGAGCTGAAACTGTTTTTCTTTTGATGTTAATTAACATTCCTCTCCTGCATGTGGGAACAAAGCTGCTTTGGGGAGGTATTAAAGTTCTTACTCAGAGTTTGGGTCTGTAACCTAAGCATGAATGAACTAAATCTACCCTCCTCTTCCTTTCCTCAGGCTCTTTGGCAAGTAAAATTCGTCGTAGGGATACCCTTGCTATCAAACTTGGCAACAGACCATCTAAGAAAGAATTAGAAGACAAAAACATCTTGCAGCGTACATCAGAAGAGGAGAGGCAGGAAATCAGACATCAGATTGGAACGAAGCTAGTGAGGTACCAGTCGCAGGGTGCATGTGGTTTCACTGGGCGGAGGTGGAGGAAGAGAATGGGGAACGCTGGGTACACGTTTGAAATGCAGCCCAACGTGCAGTGCAGGATCTTCGTGGTACGACTGCCTGGAAAACAGCATTTTTATTCTGCTCACAGCACTTTAAAATGTCAGCAACGTGGTTTTGTTCTGCAGGAAACAAATATGAGAGCTTCTGGGGTTTTGGGTTCTTTGATTTTTATTTTAAAAAAAAAAAGAAAAAAGAGGAGGAGAATAAGAGTGACTCCAGAATAATCAGGGCCATGGTTCAGGCTTTTTCTCACATCAGTTAGCAGAGACTTGCACTTGTATGTCCCCATCTCGAACGGAGAAGTAGCGCTGACACACAGAGCATGCCTGTGCATGTTCAGCCCTTCTGGGCCCCCTCCTGCTCCTCCTGCTCTCTAACTCCTCCATTATTCTCCTGTTGGTTCCAGCAAAAGAAATGGAGGGAGGCTGGCCTTGGAGGTCAGTGTTTAGTGGTTTACTGTGCCCATCTCCAAGGCATGTCTTTCTCATGCTGTTTAATGGCTATGGGGTATATGTTACTATCTCTTCCTGGACTTGAGAACATTGCATAAAAAAAGACTAATTTTCACTTGCATTTCTACAAGCGTTTTTAAAAAAGTCCTAATAAATGTTAATTTTGGCTTTCATGGTCTCTGGGAATAGAGTACAACATGCCTGGATTTTCCCAGACCTTCCCTTGTTTCTCTTGTGCTCAGAAACGTTGTCCAGACAGTTTTGGAGGATGTCCTGTGTTTGTTGGAGATTTCCAGATATTGGGTAGTGCAGCCAGTGCTGCTCCAGTACGGAGTACGGCAGCCCTGCGCCAGCACTTAGAAGATGAGCCGGGTTGCTCTGTGAACCGGGTGGCTGGCAAAGTCATTTCTTTCATCCCTTGACCATAAAAGTGATAAATCCATTGTGTAGAGCCCAAGGGTCATTTTTCTTCCGCTGATAAAGCGACGCGGTTGTTATCACCGCTTTCCCGACCGAATCCCAGCTCCGGTGATCACATCCTGCTTGTCGGTGCTCTCTCGGGGGCTTGATCTGCAGAAGCCACTCCGGTCCCCGTCCTGAGCTCCTCGCGGAGGGCCACCACTGGTTCTGGTGGGAAGGTGGCACACTCCCCGTGCAGCTCCGCTTTGGTGGCAGGAGACAACGTCCGTGCATGTCAGGGCTGTGCTTGTGCCTGAAATCAATCAGTTTTGACTCCAATTCCTCAAAAATACAAACCAGAAAATGAGTATCTCCATTTGTTGGGATTTTGAATGGCAGTTGTTATATATATAGGTAACGAAATAAAACTAAGTTTCAATTAAAATTCCCAATTGTATGCACAAACCAGTGAGGAATGCACAGCTTATGTGAGGTTGGGTTTTTTTTAAAAAAAAAAGAATAGGATTTGCATTCGAAATATCTGAGAAATATGAACTCTTTCATAAAATTATACCTGTAAATGAGGAATTTAAATTTGCTGGTCCAATTTCTGTAATATTATGCAAGTATCAGTTATTTATGTGTTTGAGAGGCAAGAGTACATCTTTTAAAACTCAGAACTGAGCTTACATGTACCATTATTATAACTGTGTCTGGAAATTACCTGTGTTGTTGAATACCTCTGTTGGCAAAGAATAGCATGGCCACATGAGAAACACCATTTAAGAGGTATTACAAATCATAATGTGTTATTTGGATCTGGTTTTAAATCGGTCACTTACTTTGTTCTCACAGGAGACTTAGCCAGAGGCCTACAACTGAAGAGCTAGAGCAAAGAAATATCCTGAAGCGTAAGTATTTTATTCAGATTTCAACTCATGTTTACATAGAAAGCGAGCACATGTTGGATTCATATGGAAGCCTGTCGTTGTTGTTCTAGTGTCAGAGCCATAACTGGAGGGAAATGATGGTTTTGAAAATAGCATGCCAACACTAGATCTATATAGTAGCCTGTAATGTTAGCTGTGAAAATTGCATATATTCCAGATGCCAAATTTTTGCTTGTCACAAGCCCTCTTCTTGAAGCTGGTCCCAAAGACCAGGAATGACTTAGATACTGCTTAGAAGCAGTTCTGGGCTGGTTAAACTTCTGCCTAATTTTTAAAAGGAGGAGGAGAATGGAATATCTGTAGGAGCTGGAGGTGGGATAAAAGGCAGAGTAGAAAGAGGAAAGGTGAGTGTTCAGGGGAAAGCGAGTAGGTAGATGCCCCATCCCTGGAAGTGTTCAAGGCCAGGTTGGATGAGGCTTTGGGCAACCTGGTGTAGTGGAGGGTGTCTCTGCCCATGGCAGGGGGGTTGGAACTGGATGATCTTTGAGGTCCCTTCCAACCCTAACCATTCTATGATTCTATATTACCTAAACACGTACTGTAACAGTTGCCATGCCCAGCTTCTCTAGCCCTCTGTTCCTTCTGCAAGGGTAGCTAGTACCTGATGCTTAAGTAAAAGAAATAAATGAAGAAAATGCACGTGGAAGCCTTTCAAACATAGCAACAAATCCAAAACTCACCTATTCTTAAGGTATAAGGACTTTCCGCACTTGGTGTAACTGAAAGAGCAGGTGTAATGCCATTATTTCCAAAAATCGTTAGAAAAGCTGGAGTTCATCTGTGCAACCCTGGTGGCAGGAAAGAAAATGGGCTGTTTACTTGACAAAGAACACGGGCCGGTTACTTCGTCATCTGCTCAGGCCAGCAGATCAAGGGGACAGAGCAACCGTCCATGCCAGTGAAATCCTACGGCTGTTGTCCAAGCCTTCAAAAGCCCAATAGTGCCATGTCTTAGGAAGAAGAGAAACTACAGTTCATGCACGATGGTGCACAGGAGACAAGCCAACATCGACTTTCTAAGACTGTAATTTCTGAACCTATCAATTGCGTGGATTAACATAAAGATGGAATTTGAAATAAGAACATTTTTTGATATGACAAACCACTCATGCTAGACTATGTGAGAAAGGTAATTCCAAAACAGCTTTGGTGGGCCAGTATACAGCCACTGAGCTGGGAGCATCAGCTGGGCTTCCTTACTGCCCCCTCTGTCTCCGTAATCTCCAGATTACTAATCTGGAACCTGCGATGTATTCCATATCCTTTTTGTCGTTGCTTATTCCGCTCACTGATTTTGCAATAAGTAGCTCAAGGCTGGAAACAGTTAAGAGATTTCTTCTCCTGTTTCAGCTTGTTTCCTTGAAGCTTTTGGCAGCATACCAGCCTTTGCACTCCATGCCTCCTGCTGCTGCCAGGGGCTGCCTGACTAAGGAGCCAAGGGAGAGCATGAGGTAAAGGCTGGGAAGCAGCATTAGAAGCCACCAAAAATCACAGAGTCATTGACGAGCCTGTGGAAAATCCAAAACTGCTTTTTGCTTATCACAAGCAAATATTTCCAAGATAGAAAATATTTTGACAGTCGTCTATAAAAAGCATAGAATCATGGAATGGTTTGGGTTGGAAGGGACCTTAAAGATCATCTAGTTCCAACCCCCCGTGCCATGGGCAGGGACACCCTCCACTACACCAGGTTGCCCAAAGCCTCATCCAACCTGGCCTTGAACACTGCCAGGGATGGGGCAGCCACAGCTTCTCTGGGCAACCTGTGCCAGTGCCTCACCACCCTCGCAGTGAAAAATTTCTTCCTTAGATCCAATCTAAATCTGCCCTCTTTCAGTTTAAAGCCATTGCCCCTTGTCCTGTCACTACACACCCTTGTAAAAAGTCCCTCTCCAAGCAGAGCGAACCGAAGCAAGCTGGGGGTTGTGTCCGACTCGGAGCCATCTCAGGGTTCGTGTTCTCTCTCAGCTCTAAAGCACTCGTATTATTTATTACAATTATTACACACCCTTCCTGTGGATCAGTGGAAAATGTTTACATCGCTTAAATGCCTTTGTTGCTGCAGGCAGCTTTTTGTGAATAAGTTGGGATTTCTTTCATAAAGCTTCCTTCCTCCTATTTTTAAGCAGTGGATGGGGAGAAGGGGTTCTGTCATTGCCTGTGTGTGAACTGCAGCTAAGGGAAAGTATTGCTGTGAGTCATGTTTTTCAGCCTTTGAGGTTACATTAAGTGGCAAAGGTCTAAATGTTTATTTCAAGACGTTAAGTTCAGCCCAAATCTTGTAAGAGGTTCGGAAAAGTCCGCGATTTTCTTTTTTCGTGTTTCCAGTTAGTGAGGAAATCTGTCTTGCAAGAAGTTTTGTTTTGATAATATTTCCAGATAAACCAGTTACTGAAAATCCTGTGACCGAGTACGATCGCAAGACATTGCAGGCGGGTTTCTGTAAAAACAATTTGAATAAAACAGTCCGGATTTCTGAGTCTTCCCACACTAAAACACAGTTACAATAACTCAAGAGTCCACTTGAAGGAATAGCTAAATCTCTGGGTTTTTGATACAGACAGATTTCTTGTGTACTGGCTTTGAGCCAGTGGTATTTATAGCATTGCGTTATGGCAAAGAAACTTTTTATTCTTCCAGGAATTTCGGATTAAGATAACTGTATTTTTTCCTGTATTAGTAAGGGACAGTGAACTTCTTGTGCTGTGCACCTGCGTGCCTGCCAGTACGGGCTTTGTGGAAAACAGGATTTAGTTATGCTAGTTAAGGAATATTAATGGTTATCTTTGCTCGTAAAACCAGGAAAGAGAAGCTGCTTTGTGCGTTCCAGAGCGCTGCAAGAGGCAAGCACTTTGTTTGTCTTTTCTTTCTCTTTCCCTAACAAGTCCACAGAGAAGTCTAAACATAGCTAATCCCAGAGGGACATGATGGAAAATTCGGTTTTATGCTCCGGGAATACTTTCTGGTCAAGAAAGGAGCAGTCCTCAGGCAGAACAATTTCTCTCTTCTTTTTTCCCCATCTGTTACGAAACAAATGTCCAACAGAACAGAAGGTGACCACATTTAATATGGCAAAAGTTGCAGGAGCAACAACATGCAGATGCCAAGGAAGCTGCTTCTTCGGCTTTGACCTGTGGTTTTATTAACTCAAAGGCCACCATAAGTGATGCTAAACAAAATTGTTTCAGTTAGGAGTCAAGTCCCAGTTTGACCTCCTAGGAGCTGCAGGCAGGGAAGGAGGGAAACCATAGTTTTACTGGGATCTGCCTGGAGACTCCTGCAAGCAAAGGTCGCTCGCTGAGCTGGTCCTTTGCCAGTACAGCAGCAGCAGGACATCTGAGGAGGGGACTTGCAGCTGGGAACACTGTGTTTATATTTTCTTGCTCCACATGGCACAGATTAGATCCGCTTTTAAGGTGGAAAGCAGTCACAAGTGTGTTCCTACGCATTAGGAATTACCCAGTTGCTGTGAGTTCATACCTGCGGCTAAAACGCGGCTCTCCGGCTGGAATTTTCCACGCCACCTGAAGGAAGCAGGAGCACCAGGCCCCATTATTTTTAGCACCACACATCATCTCAACTCACTTATGGCAACTTTCAAAACTTTTAGCGTAAAAGAGCAAAAATATGTTGTAGGTGTTAGTGTTAGTAGGGATTTGCATCCGAGCAGTGTTTCTGTAGCACCAAGCTTGGAGCAGCAGCAGGCTGGAGGTGGGAAGTAGGTGCTTCAGGTACGGGTTGGAGTGGGTCAGTGCTGTAGACTGGGAGCCATTTGGCAAACAACAAATTCAATATATTAGCAGCAGCCCCCAGATTTCAGTCCCTTTCCTTTAGCTCTTGAGTTTTATTCTTAGAAATAAAGCAACTCAAATATGTAATCCATGTCCCACTCCCGACCTTTCATGCAGAAGACTGTTCCCCACAGATTCGATGCCCTGCTGCTTTGCCTGGGAGTGAAGGAAGCTCCTGGTGCCTCCTGTTGGAGTTGTCCTCCAAAAGGTGGGCTCTGCTTGACAGCCTGCTCCAGGACCTGCCTGGACCCTCTGCCCAGCAGCTAAGATGATGGCCTTGCTCATCTCCCATTTCCGGGTGGTTTCCCATGTCCATCCCTTCATTCAGTCATCTGCAGCCCACAGGAAGGTGGCTTCACAGCTTGGGAGAGGCAGCTAACCTTCAACCTTCCTAAATGTCCACATCAACTTTTTTGAGTTATTTTCTCCTCCCTCAAACTGCAGAAAAACAGTATTTCGGGTGCTCTTGGTAGTTGTTTCTTAAGGTACAAATTAAGCAGGGTGAGCCCCTGTTTCTTACATCAAGTGTCTTAGTGCTGCTTCTTAGGAGATACAGTGGTTTAGATAGCAAAGAAACATGAAGATATGAGTAAATAAGAATGTGTTTTCCAAACTAAATTAAGGAAAAGGCAGTACTGCACCGTGTATATCCAGCTATATTTCTTCTGCTGTGTCTGCTGCTGGAGAATTTCTGAGGCTTAAGCCAACTCAGTTCATGAAGGGACAAAATTTTATATGTCAAATGATTCCCAGGTGAATGGAACCCCAAATTAATAGTTTGTGTTTGATTACCTCAGTTACTATGTCTGTTGATTGCAAAGACAGTATGTTTTACATACAAAAAGCCTACAGATGATTTACCTGTCCTAAAACTGCTAGAAAGCTTTAGATTTTGTTAGGTGAAAATGTTATAAAAAGAGTTCCAATTTGAATTCATAAGTCCTAAAAGCTCCCAACTTGTTTATTGATAGATATATTAATAAAAATTTTTAAAATGTAGAGTTTCTGTCTGTTTTTCAGTTTTAGTTAGTTTACAGTTCCCCTATGGAAACAGGCCATCCATTTCTTCACCATTTAAGAGAAAAGCTATTAATAAACCATAAATTACATTCATATTTCAGTGTCTCAGTAAAATTACCATCAACACTAGATCTAGATCCAACCTAATCCTGGCAGCAAGCCTGTGCGATTGCCTCTTGCCAATGGAAACCTGGGATTGGAGTTGGACTCTTCTTACAGAGCAGGTCTTGGGCAGACATCACCTTTTTTCTACTGTAACTTTCTTCTTTTTCTTTTTTATCGTTTATTCCTCTTCCCCTTTCCCTTGTATTCTCCTTACATGGGAGCCCTTGAGCCAGCAAAGGAAATCTGCAAGTACCATGAGATGACCTGTTGTAGTGTTGCCTCCAGTGTATCTGTAGTGATACAGAAGGTCCTCTGCAGCCAGGTTGCTGATAGAACCACAGCAGGCTGGCCAGAGCAGGCAGGGCAAATCGGACTACACCAAGATTTAAAACTGCCTTTTCGTCTCCGCAGATTGGCTGCATCCACAATCCACAAATTAATTTCTTTAAATTCGTAGTTAGCCTTGAACTGCAAAGTGGAGTCCGTAATCCCCAATCATGAATAAAACGGGATCAGAATTTTCTGAATATCTCTAAGTGGGATATTTCAGCTGCAGTGAAGTTAACTTTGCATATAACCACCACAGATGGACTGAAAGAGTGAATAATGAAGTTCAGCAAGGCCAAGTGCAAGGTCCTGCACGTGGGTCGGGGCAATCCCAAGCACAAGTACAGGCTGGGCGGGGAATGGATTGAGAGCAGCCCTGAGGAAAAGGACTTGGGAGTGCTGGTGGGTGAGAAGCTCAACATGAGCCGGCACCGTGCGCTGGCAGCCCAGAAAGCAAATTGTATCCTGGGCTGTGTCAAAAGAAGTGTGGCCAGCAGGTCAAGGGAAGTGATTCTGCCCCTCTACCCAGAAAGCCAACCGTGTCCTGGGCTGCATCCAAAGCAGATTCTGCCCCTCTGCTCTGCTCTCGTGAGTCCCCCCCTGGAATACTGTGTTCAGCTCTGGAGTCCCCAACACAAGAAGGACATGGAGCTGCTGGAGCGGGTCCAGAGGAGGCCACGAAGATGATCCGAGGGCTGGAGCACCTCTGCTCTGGAGCCAGGCTGAGAGAGTTGGGGCTGTTCAGCCTGGAGAAGAGAAGGCTCCGGGGGGATCTTATTGCAGCCTTCCAGTACCTAAAGGGGCTACAGGAAAGCTGGAGAGGGGCTTTTTCCAAGGGCATGTAGTGACAGGACAAGGGGCAATGGCTTTAAACTGAAAGAGGGCAGATTTAGATTGGATCTAAGGCAGAAATTTTTCACTCTGAGGGTGGTGAGGCCCTGGCACAGGTTGCCCAGAGAAGTTGTAGATGCCCCATGCCTGGAAGTGTTGAAGGCCAGGTTGGATGAGGCTTTGGGCAACCTGGTGTAGTGGAGGGTGTCCCTGCCCATGGCAGGGGGGTTGGAACTGGATGATCTTTGAGGTCCCTTCCAACCCAAACCATTCTGTGATTCTATGAAATAATATTCTTCAAAATGTACATCAATTCAAAAATAACAGCTGAGTTCATGTGAACGTGTAAGTGTGATTTTCACAGGCACGTAAGAAATCAAGTGTGGCTAGCACAGAAATTTGTTAAAAGCACATTTCTGTCTCATGCCCAGACACATTCAAAAAATGCACGGCATTTTCTGCTGTGCTCTTTCATTTGGACTAGCTAGTGGCCCTTAATGAAGAGGGCTTGAGTACAGAATCATATGCCCACATTATAAAGTCAGAAAAAAATTAAAGTAAGAAAACGAAATTGCAGTAACAACGGACAGTGCAATGAATTGTCCTTGATTCATGGCATCCTGTAGCAGTAGAGAACACTCAGATACTCCGAGCAAACTTTTTTCTTGAGCCTTATGAATAATTAGACTGTTACTGTCAAGTCAGTAGGTGGCATGTTGGAAGTAAAAGCGATTTTGATGTTAGGAGAAGTAATTGAACCATTAGGCAGCTCTTTCAGGGTACTTTGTTGTTACAGAGATGGGAAATGAGAGGCATCTCCTCTTTGCTGTGTTCCTGACCCACAGTGGTGACTAGAGAGGTCTACAGAATCAGGGGAAATGAGAATAGGGAAAAGAAATGAGAGCACACAAAATCCAAAAAGTGGACAACGCGTGCAGGATCACCCAGAAATGTGAGGAAACATGAGCCAGGACTTGAAGTCCTGAAGCTTTCAACCGAGAGAAATACAGTGTGTGCAGTTATAATACTTAAATATTCACTCCTTTTTCTCTCTTCTAAAAACAGAGAAGAATGAAGAGGAGGAACAGGAAGCCAAAAGAGAAATAAAACGTAGACTCAGTAGAAAGGTGATGATGTGTTTTTTGTATTGTATATTGGTGTACATGGGATTGTTTTTTACAAGATTTTAAAAATCAATGTGCATACATTACAGCAAATGCCCATCAGTGTGCCCCAAGATGAGAAGTCTCTTTAAAAAGCAGTACAAGCCAAGTCCATCTTGGAGGAAACTCCATCCTGCCTGTTTTCCCATGTCTGGAAAAGCATAATCCTGGCCACGCTTAATATTTAACTTAATATAACTTAATATAACTTTAGGAGCTCGTTCTGGGAGACGATGGGTGGTGTTTTCATGTCTCCCTAGTCTGCCCTTGGCTGCAAAAATACAGTTTCCTTCATATGATCGTCCTTAGTTAATTAAAGTGAATGTTATTCGAGGTGACTGAAACAATTTGGCATCGTAATGACTAAGATAGAATATCTGTCCCTTAGATGTTCCAAACCAATTTTTTTTTTTTTTCAGTTAGGCAGACACCCTCCTGCTTATTTTCAGTCGTGCAGTTGAACACAGCAGACTGTGTCATCATTAATGCAAAAGGACTCGCTGTCTCGTAGGATAAATTGGGATGACAGTTGCAAAGCCACAATTAATATTCCGGGGATGACTGTCATGATTCTCTCTGACCTGCCCGACAAAGACTATTTTTATAATTGCAGAAATTAGGCTGTGCTGCTTCCCCGTTCCCGTGCAGCACTCCCAGGATGGTGCCTTTTTTAGACACCTGAAAGTGACCCTGTTTAGAAATCCCATTAAAGTTCTCTTGAGATTACATCATACCCTCAGCTTTTATTTTATTATTTCATCTGATTAAACGTACTATTTTCTGCCTCCTGCTTACAGCTTAGCCTGAGGCCGACAGTGGCTGAACTTCAAGCAAGAAGAATCCTGCGATTTAACGAGTACGTGGAGGTCACGGACTCCCCGGATTACGACCGTCGTGCCGACAAGCCTTGGGCCAGGTTAACTCCTGCAGACAAGGCAAGGCACAAATGTAGATTCTAAGAAAACACTCGCAGCTCTCGCTTTTGGGGGGGATGTAAATCCCGCTGATTTACGTTCTCTTGACATTGGCATCGCGAGGGACGTCTGCTGGAGCCAGCGAGATCGTCGTGGTCCTGCTGGGCATCTGCTGCTTGCAGCTAAGCAAACCCACTCAAGTGCCTGTTAGGATCATGTTTGCCTTCTCCCTTCTGGCAGTTCAGGCCAGAATTCCTGCGTTTTTCAAGCCTTGCTAAGGCAGGTGCACATCGTTAGCAAAGATGGCCATGACCCTTCAAATTTGGGCAAAGCATCGCTGCCACCAAGAGTTACTTTTGCAGCTCATTCAAGTGAAAAAGGTGGAAGCTGCTCCATCCCCCGAAGCGTTCACAGAATCCCAGAATGTCAGGGATTGGAAGGGACCTCAAGGGATCATCTAGTCCAATCCCCCTGCCGGAGCAGGACCACCTAGATCAGATCACACAAGAACGTGTCCAGGGGGGTTTGGAACATCTCCAGAGAAGGAGACTCCACAACCTCTCTGGGCAGCCTGTTCCAGTGTTCTGTTCCCCTTACTGGGAAGAAGTTCTTCCTCATGTTTAAGCGGAACCTCCTGTGTTCCAGCTTATATCCATTTCCCCTTGTCCTATCATTAGATGCCACTGAGAAGAGCCTGGTTCCATCCTCATGACAGTCACCCTTTCCATGTTTATAAACATGAATGAGGTCCCCCCTCAGTCTCCTCTTCTCCAAGCTCAAGAGACCCAGCTCCCTCAGCCTTTCCTCAGAAGGGAGATGCTCCACTCCCTTCAGCATCTTTGCGTGCACTGTCAGTGCAGGAGCTGACCACATGCATGCAGCATGCCTTCTGGGGTTTTTTCTCCAGTATGTGCAGTTAATACTTCCTCTGCCGAGCTACTAAGGCTGAGACAAAAGATTTTGAGATTCTCTTTCAAAAAAACTCAAAGATTTGCCATAAAAGACTCTTCCTTTTCTGTCCTCTGCCACTTCGTAAAAGAGGAGCGGTAGGATTTATTACCAAAAAACATGCTGCCCTTTTAGCACTGGGTTTCAGCCAACTTTTATGGAAATGCTGAGGGATGTGCTTTGCCTGACAAATGATACCTGCAAGAACCCGTTGTCTTTTAGCTGAGGACTGTGAAGCGCTGGTTTTGTTTCAGCTTGCGTTTCAGTATTAATGCCAACTCCTCCGACAAGCAAAGGAGAATCTCATATCAAGTCAAGGTGCAGACACTAAAAATGTACCCAGAAACGTTTGTAGACGTTGAGGTGCTGAGCCCCCTAACGTAGTCTGTGGGAGGTCAGAGCACCCAGCACCTCCAGTTTCACCGAGGTCCAAACAGGGAAAACAGCACTAGAACAAGCAGTGGAGTTTCCTGCCTGCTTTAGGGTGGTGGGTTTTAATCTCAACTCATTTTGTAACGGACACATGTCCAAGGCTGGTTCTGCAGTCCTCATGTTTGTTGGCCTCGGCAGAAAGGCAAAGACCCCAGGTTGCCTGGAAACTCCCTTTTTTCCCGAGGAAGTAATTTTTATAATTCCAGTGCGAGCAGAAAATGATACTGTAACAATATTATGGCACTGGAGCTCTGGTGTCTTTGCTGCTGGTGGTGGTCAGAAATAGCTGTCTCTCTCCTAGCTATCCCAGCGGCCTCCTGTAAGCATGCTGTTGTGGCTAAACAGAACCATACCCTGCCTAAAATTGAGTTTCTCACTTATGAAACCTCAGTCTGGTGATGCTGTAATTTTCTCCTGCTGCATTAATGAAATTATGCTGCCTTTGTTTGAAGTGGTGAAGGGAAAGGGAGTAAGAATAAACTGTTATTTCACAGCGAAGGTGGGAAAGCATATGGCATAGAAACAAAAGCCTTTCTAGTATCTGTTAGAGTATTTCAGAAATTACACGTGTTACCTGATGAAGTTAAATTGCTTATCACTTTTTTAACATAAGCCACAAGGCATTTACGAAGCGCACTGAGTTTCTGCTGGTCTTTAATATCTGCCAACATGAAAACATAAGCCTGAAATATCCAAATACTTCATTTTTACATGAAACCAATCAAACCAAGTGACTAATTCCACTTAAAAAAATGCTATCCATCTTGCATTCCCAAACTGGTGTCCCCAGTGGGGAGATACAAGGCCCCTGCTGGGAGCACGGTGCCTGTGCTGGCATGGCTCACCGGCTCCTCGGGCTGTGCCCCGGAATACGGTCCCCTCGGGGTTGGGTACTCCACAAGGGACTCTCCAGGTAACCCAATCCCTTGTCTGTTTTTTTCCATGGCAGGTGCCAAATTTTGGTGGGGGGTCAGTTCACCCATCGCAGTAGCTTGGGTGTTTCTTTGGTTTTTGGTGGTGTTTGATGCTTTGAGTTTCTTCGTAGTGTATTACTGCTCCAAATAGCTGTAATTAAAAAAAAAAAATCATTCCTGTTGATGATGAGAAACGTGTGAGAGCTGTGGATTGCAGTAAGGGAGACTGGAAAACGGGAACTTTAAGGGAACCTGCAAGAGTAGGGCCAGGCTCCTTTCAGATTCTTCACTGTCCTTAAGTTTCGTGTTTCTGACGGTTGCGTGTGTCATTATTGTTCGTTAGGCAGCAATACGGAAAGAGCTGAACGAATTTAAAAGCACAGAAATGGAAGTACACGAGGAAAGTCGGCAATTTACCAGGTGGGTGAATCTCCCTTCTTGCCCAAGTCGGAGAGATGAGTGTGACCCTCTGCCTTTCTGCACGTCCTCTGCAGTTGTGTCACGACTGGCTCCTTGCATGGATTCCTGCCGTGAGTCCTCTTGGATCCCACCTGAATCCCACCACTGATTCTGGTGGGATTCCCAGTGTTGCTGGTGTCATCCCTGGAGTTGGGTGGTTGATACAGCAGCGAAGGTGACTGCAGTGGATCAGTTGCTAAATGGAAAAAGATTGATTGGGAAATCAAAAAAAATAATCTTTTGAAAGGACTCAGCATCTCTCCCAGAATAATTTAACAGTCCTCAAGCACAAAAAAAAGGGATGTCTTCTCTGGCAGTACTCCCTTGCTCATGGAAGTATACCTTTTTGGAGATGGGTTTAGTAAGTGGAAACTAGATGTGTTGAATTTCAGAAAAGCTGATCAGTGTTTTGGGGAGCTTTCTAGGCTCCTGGCAGCAGTTTCAGGGGAACAGGACAGATTCTAATATTCCTTGTTTGCTACTTCTAATGTTTTAACCCAGATTGGTTTCATTCTCTGTCTGGGGTAACACCAAGACGTTGTCTAAGCACTACTATTTAAAGAGCTCTGAAATGTCCACGTTTTTTGGCAAGACTTGAAATTTGGCAGTTATGCCTAGGAGGAGGGAGGCGCTTTCTGCCATCCCCATGGCGTGTTTGCAACTTCTTTTGAAGTTGTAAAGGCCAAGACTTGCCACCAGCGAGCAGAACTTGCTGCCAGCACCAGCCAACGTTGCATACATAGTATTATCATCTTCCCTTCCACACAGAGTTACGTCAAATCAAAACAATTGACCATGACTGGGTCCTTCCTTTTCCTGCTACTGTTTCAATTAAACTTAGGACCTGTGCAGGTGAGTGGGAATCCTCTAATTAAAGAGAGTGTCACAAGGAAAATTCACAATGAGAGATGGGTGTTTGGTGATTTCTGGCATCTCCTTCAGTGGAGATCAACGTCAGTGATTCTTTTTTCACCAAAACGTGGATTTTTGTGTAATATTATAAACCCACTTCAGCGTAGTGTTTGTTTACTCGTGTATAACATGAATAAGTTAATTTTTAAAAAGTTCAAACAGTTTCACAGACAGCAAAGCTAAACCAGGAGATGAACCAGGAGGCAGGGTTTTAATCCAGCATCATTGCGTTCTGACCATTAGAAAATGTCCTTTTCAAACATGGATTTATGTATTTTCATTTGGATTCTGATGTCATTTTCTCTTCAGGTAGTAGGTAGTGTCTCTTCTTCAGAATATGTAAAAATACTACTTTAAAAAAAGCAAGCATTCCAAAGGAGAGAAGGAAAAGGAGCAGGAATAGAAACCTGGGTGCGTGCTGAGAGAAGTGGAGTGCAACTCCCTGCTTACGTTGTTAGTTTTTTGAGTTGCATTGCAATATAGAAGCGTGAGTACGGGTAGGCATGAGTCACGCAAAAAGAATTGGTTCTTTTTTCATCAGAATTGAAAACAGTTGAGACTGATTACAGTTGGATTCTTGAAAGATGAACCAAAAGTCTCAGGGATCCAGTGGAATGACAAACCAGTTAAAAAGTGATTTTTTTTGTTTCTGAGGAGAGCCTTGGAAAATAGAGTCAAAAATAGGCACAGACAAATTAGGATAAATACAGGGTCCTGGAAGAATTTCAACCTGAGGGAAATCAGGCTTTCTCTGTTTCCTCTCCAGCCTGGTTTTCTCACTGGTCATGTTGCGGAGCCACTGCACAGAAGTCAGCAGAGTAACACTATAAAAAGCTAATTAAGAACAGAATTAGATGCAGATGTTTTAAGTCAATTGCAATTTTGAAAATAAAAAGAGATCCTGTTTCCTCCGGGACCCCTCATTAAAAATTATGTAGTTCACCACCACATTTGGATTGATACAACAAAAATGATTTGTTTTAAGAAAACTATAGACAAAAGTCTATGGCCAGAGAATGAATTACTCATCTTTTAATTTTTTTTCAAGGATGATCATTGAGATAATACAAACCAGAGGGCATTTGCATTGGCAGCTGGTTAACAAAGGCTTATCCTTCATGCTCTGTGATAGAATGGGTCAGGAAGGAAGCTGCTTATTAAACAAAAATACTTTATAGCATATAGTTTCTTGTAGTATTACACGTTCAATATAAAACACTTTAATATAATAATCAGTATTTACAATACCTTTCAATTGTTAAAATTTTATATTAAACTTTGGCAAGAAAAAACACTGGGTTTCATTGTTCATCATTTACTGTAATGACTGTCAGTTGAACTGTTTTTCTACCCCTAGTAATTTAGGCTGATTTCTCCAGCTATTTGGTAACAGAATCCAAGAAACGAAGTTCCTAAACATAGAGAAATAAATAAAAGTTTGGGAAGAGGATATTAGGAGATATTTAGAACCATCGAATCATGGAATCACAGAGTGGTTTGGGTTGGAAGGGACCTCAAAGATCATCTAGTTCCAGCCCCCCTGCCATGGGCAGGGACACCCTCCACTACACCAGGTTGCCCAAAGCCTCATCCAACCTGGCCTTCAACACTTCCAGGCATGGGGCATCTAGAACTTCTCTGGGCAACCTGTGCCAGGGCCTCACCACCCTCGGAGTGAAAAATTTCTTCCTTATATCCAATCTAAATCTCCCCTCTTTCAGTTTAAAGCCATTGCCCCTTGTCCTGTCACTGCACACCCTTGTAAAAAGCCCCTCTCCAGCTTTCCTGTAGCCCCTTTAGGTACTGGAAGGCTGCTATAAGATCCCCCCGGAGCCTTCTCTTCTCCAGGCTGAACAGCCCCAACTCTCTCAGCCTGTCTCCAGAGCAGAGGTGCTCCAGCCCTCGGATCATCTCCGTGGCCTCCTCTGGCCCCGCTCCAGCAGCTCCATGTCCTTCTTGTGCTGGCAGCTTTTGTGAGTGGTAACTTTTGTGTTCACAGCGCCTTTACTGGAGAAATGCCTCCCCATGTTGTACTGCACCACTTTACAGGGCTGACATGTGCCTTGTTCTCTTTTCTCTTCTCTGCAAGTGTGAAGAGAAAACATGTCAAACAAAAACTTAGGTAAATCTGCTGTGTGGGATGCATCATTGCTGTGCTTTTTTAAGGTTGCTGCACCTTTCACTACTTCGTGGACAGACACATTTTTAAAGCCTTTTAAGCAGAGATTTAGAAGTCTGGTGATAGATACGATGAGCACTTGATTTTTTCTCTTACCCTTTGCTTGGATTCATTGCATTTAAGCTGAGTTCGAATTTCAGTTGCTATAGGCTCCTAACTTATTCCAGAAAAGGTTGGTGACACCCTTTGGAGCAACCCACCTCTCTATTCATCAAACAGGCAACCTGGAGTGATGTACATGCCCTACCTAAAAGTCTAAAATACAGTGAGGTTTATTTGGGCCTTCATGTGCCACAGTGAGCTGCTGTTAATAGAAAGAAAGCGTCTGCAGTGCCGTAAAATTTGTTGCTTACTAAAAAAAATCCAAAATTCTTGTTAGCCTCATTTTGCAGAAGGATTTAAACCAGCAATTTAAATTGTATGGTTTAGCAAAGCTTTTCTGATTTACTGAGTGTCTCTAAGTAGTGGATGCAATGTGGCTAAATCCCTGCTGGTAAACAAAGCAGACTGGAGATTGTTCTCCAGCCCTGGTGCCAGCAGACTCAGCACAGCTTGAATTCCTGCAGTTAACCTCTTCCTCCCCCCCCACAGCAGGGTGAGGTCTCCCCATACCCAATCTGCCTGTTGGCCTGTGCTGATCCCAGCCATGCCCAGGCAGTATCTGGAAGAGCACTGGTTGACCTGAGCAGAACTGTGCCAGGGATGCCAGTAAGAGGTTACTGGTACGGACAGACAGACATGCACCAGTGCCTGAGCCACACCATAGCCCTATTGGGTTTAACAGGGAAGACAGACAGACAGCGGGGGATAGTAGGGCTGACTCTAATCCCACTTAGACCAGGAAAATCAGGAATAGTTCTGTTCAGGCAACAAAAGTGAAGAGTTGCAAGAGCAGAATAAAGATCAGTGTCACTGTCAGTTGAAATAATGTAATTCTAAGTCTTTTAACGCTTTATCGTTTCAGGTTTCATCGTCCATAACTGTTTGATCACATCCCGTGTTTCGTGTAACAATTTTCTTTGGGGAAATCATTGCGTCCCGAGACCCCAGACTGCACTGGAACTTGACTGAGTCTGTGTGCTACAGCTTGCCCCAAGGTCAACAAAGGATGTGGCCCTTGTCTTTATCAACGGACAAACGATTTGTCGAGGAGGAGAATCCACACGAGGTGTTTGTAAGACGGACCACGGTCCTGTGGCTAGCCCACACCGATGAGTGGTGGTCGTCTTCGTCAGGAAGCGCTGAAGACAATCGCTTGAGAGCCTTTCACCAGGATCTCATCAGACTTCGTCGGGTTGGGACTGGGGTGACTGAGAGGGGGAGCGTGAAAAGGATTGGGAGTGTTGGGGGGACAGAGAGACTTTGCTTGTCGGTCCACAGGGAAAAGCGGAACGGATGGGACTGCTTAAAGGTGCACTTGGCCAGTGGGAGGAATTATTTTTTTAAAAAAACTGAGAGTGTGAGCAGCTGTGCATGTCTTTTTCTTAGTGTCCACAGCCTGTCTTAGAAAGACAGCAGGCCACAAGCCCTCATGTCATCAGTACTTTAGTGCAGAACTGTAATTTTCCATGGTGCCAGTAAATACAGTTGCCAGAAATTAGTCCTAGTGTAAATCAGCTGTCTTTTTTTTAAAATCCCAGTGAGCATGCTTCAAGAAAATACATTGAACATTCATACAGAATATGAATATCGTATATTTTGGGGGTTTAATGTTGACATACTGTGGATCCTCAGAAACACATAAAGAGGACTGGAAAGGCACATAACGTGTGGCACTATGAATGCAGTGGAATGCTTCATGTTTAGCAACACTCCTTGCTGTCATTCAAACAGAGGGATCATTGTCTTTCTCACCTCTGACAGGCAGCGGTGACAACTTCAGGAGCGTGCGAGTATGAATCCAAAATCAGCAGTGAAATTAGGCACAAAAGGCTTCAATAGTAGGCTTGAGCAGTGGCTGCTGATGCGACTTTTTAAGCTTAAGGACTTTGCACTGCTCGGAGGAAGAACTCCCAGATGAATGAGTGTGTCTTCAGCCAGTGACCTTGTAAAAGCGAATGGAAAATCCTTGGAGTGTCTGCAGCCGGTGTTTGTTGAGTGTGAAGAATGCTTCTTAGATTCATAATTTTTTATACTATCTTGGAATCGTCCATGTGAATACAGTACTACTAAAATTCAGTGGTATGGAGTGTGAAAGGCAATACATGGTTTTTCTAAGTTGGCCCAAAGGCCTGTTAAAAAGCCCGTGGCGTTGTTTACACTAAGAAATTCTCTGTCTTATATTAGCACTTATTTATCCTTTGAATTATTGTACACAACATTGGGGGGGGTCTGGAATTCACATATGCATACATTTAATGCAGTATTACAATATATTTGCTATTTATCCTTTCTAATATGTGTACATATTACAATTTATTTTTGTCTTTTATGTGCCCTGTTTAGTTTTTAATGATGACGTGTAAGTATTTCTTTTTTTCAGGCAATAAAAGATCTGTGTAGATGTGATTTTTACCTCAGAACACGCAACAGATTGTTGTGGAATGTTTTTAGTTTAGAAAACTGAAGGTTGTTGTTTTAGATGTCAGCCTAAAGGCAGGAAGGCAATTTGGTGGCTAAAATTAGATCTCCCTCTTTACTGGTATTTCCAACAAGACCAGGTTTGCATAAATGAGGTGGATTATTTTAGTAAAGAGCAATTCTAGTAACAGGAGTGCTTTCTGACCGCTGGCACTCTGTTATTTTTAAGGAGATTCACAAACCTTTCTTAGATAGATTTATATGACTGTTAGGATCACTTACATTTTAGTAAAAATCTAGTGATGTACAGACCCTAAAACATCAATAACCAAATAAAATAACCATCTACATGCTTGTAGCAATAAAAAGGAAGCAGCACCTTCCTTTTTTAGTGGAATCAATAAGAGCCATTAGGATTCCATTTGCAGAAAATTAGCTTCTGTGAGGCCCATCCTTTTATAAATATAGAAACACCACTTTGACATCCAGGAAGCAGTGAAAATGTATTCTTTGGCATTAAATCCTACAGGAATGATCAGGCCATTAGAGTTAAGGTTTGTCAGCAATTCTGGTAAAATCCTAATTTTTATTTTTAGAATTTGAAGAGCAAACTTAAAACTTAAGACTAGCACTTAATAAATAGTTCTCCTGCTTAAACTTC
Organism: Tauraco erythrolophus; assembly: GCF_009769465.1. NCBI lineage: Eukaryota > Metazoa > Chordata > Aves > Musophagiformes > Musophagidae > Tauraco > Tauraco erythrolophus. The sequence continues at coordinate 2,596,779 of NC_141466.1, read as the reverse complement.
TTGTTGTTGCCCAGTTTAGAAATGTGTCCCCTAAATCCTATAAAGGTCTACTATGTTGACTTCTGAAGTATAAAAAACAGTATTTCACTTCAAAGGAAACAAGTGGAGCAATTAAACAGACCTCAGTGTTGCCTTAATCACTTTGAAACATTTGAAAGCAGCCAAGATACTGAAGGCAGAAAGATAGCTGTTGCACAGGCAGAATCACTTGGACAAAGGCAAGGTCAGACTACATGAACTTTATGTAAGATGGTAGCTCCACTGACTAGCCAGGGTACATCCGGGTTACAAAAGGAAACTAAAACTTTTTAAACTCTTGGGATGACGTGAATGAATTGACTTTGCAAGAAGACATTGCTCTGTACCAGGCCTGGAGCATGGATGGGAAGACCTGTGCCACCTTCTCATTTTAAAACACAAAGATGAGGATACAACTTCTGGCTCAGAGTTCCTCGAGCTGTGTTTTGCCATAGGACAAAGGATACATAGGTGAGGTATCACTTAGGCTTTCCCTCTCCTCCTCCTGGGTTTGGGTTTTTTTAAAGTATTCGCTACAAGCCATTGCCAGAGGCAGAATACTAGCCTGGGTAGCGATGCTGAGCTGATCTTTAACTTATTATTTTGATGATGCATTCTTTGGCCCACGATGCAGCAAACTACTTCAGCAAATTTATGTAACTGGACAAAAAGAGTTGCCTTTATTGGAACTTCTGTAAAAATGTAGTATACTTGCAGAATCAGAACTACCAACTATCCATTGTGTATTGTACCCACACACAGACTTAGAACTGTATATACTATTTTTATATTCCCAGTATCAACTGGCAGAAAAACAACAGCTGTGAAGTGTTATCCATGCAATAAACAAGATCTTAGGATGTCACTATGTGCTGTGAAGCAAGTTTGCTTTACCTGTATCTCCTAGTCCTCTGTACTGATGGTTTCAGATGTCTTCAGGTTGCTACAACAGTCTGTTGGAAATAATACATCATGGACCTAACTGTCTATGGTGCTGCATGCCTGTTAGAAGGGAAAAAATCAGGTTAAGAGCTGACAAACTCCTGAGTGAGTAATCCTTGAGGAAAAAAGACTAAAAGATGTTGCAAAGGCAAAGAAAAAAAATAACACTTTCCGTGCAATGCTTATTAGTACAGCCCAGCTGGCTAAAAGGCATCAGTGTGTTAATTTTTATCAAATTGGACAAATCATTTAAATGTCATCCACAACACATGACAAGCCTTACACACATACGTATGTTCCACAGGGTCGGATGTGAACTCGGATGTCTACATCCACACAAGGAGAAAATGAGTAGCTTGAAGTAGTGGTTTCTGAAGTGACCTCATATGTCACGTTTTTCAGCAGGATCACGCATCACAGCATGCTGCTGTGGGTGCAGAAGAGTGGATGCTGAATCAAATCCTAATTTCTTCTTCGTATAACAAATTGAAATGGTTCTAGAATGTCTCTCGTCTCTCTCTTCCATCAGGTAATACTGAAATTTGTTGTTTCAAATGAAAAATAGTCTGTCTGAATTTCCTCTAATTGTGAGATATGTGTTGACTCAACAAGTACAAAAAAAAAAAAAATTATTTCAGCTAAATACTAATGATTATTTAAGCTAAATACCATTTCGACCAGTGAATTGAAACAAGGTAGGACCGGGAGCAGTGTCTCAAAAATCACTGAAAGTAATCCCAGCCATTTGTAGGTCTACAAGATTGGATTTTTGTTGGGTTTAGCATTTGCCCCCAGTTGCGCGTGTCCCGTGCTGCGGTGGACTTTGCTGACCTCGGATGTGGCGTGGGGCAAGGCAGCCCACCTTCTCTTTTGGCCACACCGAGCAGCTCCTGGAGAAGCACCACAACCTCAGTGTTGACATGTCAAAACCATATCAGCTGACTACTTTTTTTTTTTTTCTTGAAAAACAGATGAAAGCTGTGAAACGGAGGAAAATGTCCCTGATATTACACAAAGTAGACTCCTCCTTCCAGGTGAGATTAGTGCTTGGTTTCCAGCAGAGATGCTTCAAATTGAGGGTGGTGAGGCACTGGCACAGGTTGCCCAGAGAAGTTGTGGCTGCCCCATCCCTGGAAGTGTTCAAGGCCAGGTTGGATGAGGCTTTGGGCAACCTGGTGTAGTGGAGGGTGTCCCTGCCCATGGCAGGGGGGTTGGAACTAGATGATCTTTGAGGTCCCTTCCAACTCTAACCATTCTGTGACTCTATGAAACTCAGATCTTGTGACTAGTGATGCTACAGCTACGTCAGAGAACTTGTTTCAAAACAGCTGCCACTTAACCTGGTGATAAATACGGTCTGAGCCACAATTTCGTGTCATCATAAAATGGAAGCGAGATCCATCTAGCAGACAGTAAAAATGTGGATCCAGTCTGGCAGCCTGGGAATCAACCAAAACCCACTCATGGGCTGCAGCTGGAACCTGGGCACCTGGCAGACTGCACCAGTAGGACAGGTCTGGCTGAGTGCTGCTGGCATCCTAAGCAGAGACTGGAATGTGAGCTCATGTCTTAAGGTCTGTTAACGCTTTAATGACAAAGTAAACCGAGCTAAAAGCCCACATTTGCATTAAATTGTCAGGTATACCAGAACTGCCTCTTTTAATGCTTTCACATCATCTGGTTTTATTCATATTTCATGGAGTTAAGTCCTGTGCCATTGCTGTAAACTAAAATAAAGACATACTCGGGGTGAAAAACAGAATAAATTTACCTCCTGCCTCTCGGAGCTCCCACATTTCGCTCCATTATTGTCGCTATCTTTATTCCATTGTGCAAAGCTCAGTGCAATGCTCACTGCTGGGACCTAGCTTTTGATGAACAAATTAAAAAAAAAGCAATTCTGAAAGTTTGTTTTAGGTTGATAGTAAAATATTTTGAGGATCAAATAAAAACCAAAGTAAACTCCCCAGAATAGCTTAAAGCTTCTATTTAACAGACATCTGAAAAAAAAAAAAAAAACAACAAACGTATAGAAGTATAACTATATAGAGAAAGGGAGAGATGGAGTAAAAATAACATTTTACTGCAATGTTTTGACAGGTTTCTATTTATTAACGATTAATAAGATCTCGTTTCACTTTGTCAGTGTTGCCATCTCGTTTCAGGATTTTAGTGGAATATGAACTAGATACAGCATTTCACCAATATTTCATTATTTTCTAGAAGCTAAATATTGCATTGGATAGGAGCAAAGTGATGGTATTCTCTGTACCTCCTTGTTCAATCACTAATTCTTTACATAAAAAAGTCTTGCAATACTACATCAAATTTAACCAGATTTCAGCATGGTCATAGTAAGATGTCGCTGACATATCTCCTCTTCCTTTCACTACTTTGCCTGGTGGTATATTGATTTGTAAACTTGTAGAAATTTTTGAATTAAAGAAGCATTGCGTTTTGGACAAGTATTTTAGCTGGTGTGATTTGAAACAAAAAAGCTATCGATGAATCTTTTGAATGAGCATCGGTGGGAAGGGTGTGGAGATGGCACATGCTCATTGCCCGCAACCCTCTTTTGATTTTTTTTTTCCCTAAAAGAGAAATACAATTCCACTTACCCCAAACTACAAGTTTAGGAGGGGCGCAAGAACGCTGCAGGCCACATTGCTGTGCACTCAGGAGTTAATAAGTTTGCATCCCTTCCCAGCTTTTCACGGAGTGATTGCTTAAACCAGTAAATCATGGCAATATTAGTAAGTCATGCTTTGTAGACCCAACTGTACCTGAAACGCCGGGCATTCGAGAACATTTCCGTGGAAGAGCTGTAACACGCCATGGCAGGGGACTACTCAGTGCCAGGAATCCTTACACACACGACTCTTTCACTCGTGTCTGCAAGGACACCTCTTGGAGATGACTCCAGTAAGGAGGACTTGATAACCCATCCACACTGGTGCAGGTGGTTAAGCTCCAGTAGGGTCTTATTAGGATCCAGTAAAGCAGAATGTTCTTATGTGCTGAATATCAAGGGGCAATGACTTTAAACTGAAAGAGGGCGGATTTAGATTGGATATAAGGAAGAAATTCTTCCCTCTGAGGGTGGTGAGGCACTGGCACAGGTTTCCCAGAGAAGCTGTGGCTGCCCCATCCCTGGCAGTGTTCAAGGCCAGGTTGGATGAGGCTTTGGGCAACCTGGTGTAGTGGAGGGTGTCCCTGCCCATGGCAGGGGGTTGGAACTGGATGATCTTTGAGGTCCCTTCCAACCCAAACCATTCTGTGATTCTATGATTCTATATACTACAAGCAGGACACAATCACCTGAAATGAAATTTTCATGTGAATTCATTGGAATTAAAATTTTGCAGCACGTCATGCAGACTGTCACCTATTAACAGGCACTGGGCCAGTTCTTAGACTCTATTTATCAATTTGATTAAAAATAGAAATTATGCTCAAAGTAAGTTGCTTGAATTTCACTAAATGCTCCTATTTACAAGTAAAACAAGGCAAACAAAATTCAAGCCTTGGCTCCCCACTGCCCTTCGTGACAGATTAACTATAAAAATGTACCTGAAACATTATTAGCTTGGAATTGCTGGCATTACAAAATGCACTTTCCACATGTTTAATGACTTTTAAATAAAGTGAGGCTGTGGGGAATCAATAACTTTTCAGCTTATGCAGTGAGTATTTTACGTAACAACTATAAGGTGAATGCTTTTACTTATATTTCAGCAGTTTGAATGACTGAATATGGCAACTTTAAGAAGTGGCTGGTCTGATGCTGCATTTTACACAGGTGTATTGATATCTATGAATGCAAATAACTGGAATTGTTACAGATTAATGATAGTTGCTGCTTGGGGTTTTATCTGTACTGTAGTATGTACCTATACACACACACACAAATATATTCCAGCATTGTCATCTGAAAAATAGAATATGCATCATCTTTTTTATACAGTACACATATTATGTCTGGTTTATGGTGGTTTTATTTCACAAGCCAAAAAAAAAAGCGTGCTGCCTGGTTGTACAGCACTGGAGGATACTTTGCTATGCACAGTTGCAAGTGCCTTAGACAACTGTTTAGCCCTTCGAATTATAGATAAATATGAATGAATCTATATAAATATAAAATGAAGAAAATTACCTCAATAAAATTGCGCAGAAAATCTTTATGGGAAGTATTTTTTTCTTGAATCTCTAGCAAGTACACATGTGTGTAGAATGGAGTTAACTTCAGAGAGCAGTTACTTGGTGGAAAGTAGCCTCCGGAGACTAAATTCGAAGTCCCTCTGCATGGAAAGGAAATGAAGGAAAGTTCCTGAAATCTTCCTTTGAATTTCGGGAGTCTTTCCAACACAGCTAGTAGCTCTCCTGTGGGTGGAGTATTTCTGCAGAGGTGTGTTCAAAGTGGTGACAGTTATTTTAAAAATACAAAGTCAGTGTTAGAACTCAATAGTTTAGAGACCTAATTTATGCTCCCACTTTCCTTTTTTTTTTTTTTCCACTACTTTCGGTGGAATAACTTCATTGCCAGCAGATTTGCACCAGAATTACACCGACTACCCACGGACAGCACTGATCTGCACAGCTGAGGGCTCAACCTCGTCTGCAGTACGTCTGCCAAGCTTTTAACATTACAAAGTGACTGGCTCTAACTTTTGCTTTTTAATTACTTTGTAATAACTTCTGCTTTGCAAGAACTAAGGCAAAAATTATTGGCATAAGTTTCCTCATGTGGAAGGCAGGTTTTCGATTCCATGCTTCCAGTGTATTATTTTTCAAGTTGCTGCCTTGACAGTGAGACTGACTATTCTTCTTGCACAAGCGTAAGAGAAATGGTCAGTGACCTACGTGCTTTTCCCCTGAGGCTCTGTAGATGCTCGTTGCTGAGTTTAAACTACAAGGCGTCTCAGCAGAGAACACCATGAGAGAGCACAGTGGGATCAATGGCCTCGTAAGGCTTAGATGAAATCAGAAGCTTATGTGGAGTCTCCATCTGAGGGACTCTCTCATACACGTTTCACATACACGTGATACTAAATTTTGCATTTTGATGTCCCATAAATCAGCCAGAGAAGATGACTCACCCTCAGGTATCAACAAAGGAGGCAAGATGATGCTTATTATTGCTAATACCTCAATCTTAAAGCTAATCGCCAGACGTGTTACTGTTGGCGTACGTTATCAGTCTTCTGTGGTAAGGGAGCTTGTTGTTTTCATCACAGTGTGGACATATAACATAGGTTCTTCCCCCTAAACACTTAGAATTTAAGCAGGAAATACAGTGTGGGGATATGAGTCAAAGCAAGACAGAAAGCCCTGAGACTTAAAAAAATGAACAGGTAAATTTAACTTATGCATATGAATCAGATGGTTAGGAGCAGAGTTGAGAGCAAAAGCTAATTTTTCCCCCTTCCAGACTGAAATGATACTCCTAGACCAGACTTGGGGTATATGGAAGGACAGCCACTGTTAGATAAGGGGTCACCAGGTGTAGGGGATTGTGTAATCCAATTACCGAGTCTACCTACAAGTACTTTGCACTTCTGTGCATGCCAGAGCTACTTCAGGGACCTGGAAGCAATAAGGAGTAACCTGATTAGGTTCGTTATCCCACTGATAAATGAAAAACACTGTATTTTTATGAGTTATGTGCTTCTACTCTCAGTTACATTGTGAAAAGCTAGCCCTGCTATTCCACCTGTCACTGGGTTTGCACTACAGACATACTATAAGGAGCTGCTCCTGTTAGGTGCAGTCCTGAAAAACTCATTCACAGCATGCAGGGTTGCTAACCTTCCCGTACCACGAGGTGTGTTCTACAACCTTCGGATGGCTGACAGCACAAAGGTACTCACCACGTACTTCTAGGAGGCAAGAAGAAGGTCTGGTCTTTGTGCAAATGCATGCAGGGATAACGTGAATGCTCTGAGTAGAGGAATAATTTCAGCTGACGGAGCCGGTCGGATTAGTTCGTGCACTTCCGTAAGAGTGATGTGAGGAAACTCGATGGTAAAGATGAAAGACTGCATAAACAATGGCCAGAAGAGTGAAAATCTGGGCTCCTTCAGAGCTTTAGTGACACCTACTGCGAAACAGTGAAATCCACTCAAATATGGGTAACGCTAATATTTTAAGGTATACACATAGATGTATTTTTAGCTGTGTACGTATAGACACATAACGTGGATAATTCTTAATTTTCAGTAACATTCTTTCCATAGTTGTTGTTAATCATCTATATGCACACGGAAGAAACTCCACCTTTCTATGTTTGACTTTTCTTTTTGAACTGTACCAAAACCATTTTACATCATATTCCTAAAATACTGAGCATGCTTTTTTTTTTTCTTTTTTTTTCCTTAGCAAGGAGCGTGTCCATGTGAGTCAGTGCATTTGTGCACAGGCACGCTACATGGCACAGGTATAATTTATCCAGCCGGAGTGTCGCATCCCAGGAAAGGAGAACTCATAAATGGCGCAACGCTGTTAGTATGAACACGTGTTATTTACACCAGAGCCACCACGTTCAGACTGGGTATGAGCTTGTGCGTGTCGGAGACCCCTGCGGCACCAGCAGGTGAGGAGGCCCTTTCTGCTGGGCCAGAATCATGGAATCATAGAATGGTTTGGGTTGGGAGGGACCTCAAAGATCATCCAGTTCCAACCCCCCTGCCATGGGCAGGGACACCCTCCACTACACCAGGTTGCCCAAAGCCTCATCCAACCTGGCCTTCAACACTTCCAGCTTCTCTGGGAAACCTGTGCCAGTGCCTCAGCATCCTCTGAGTGAAAAATTCCTTCCTTATATTCAATCTAAGTCAGTTTAAAGCCTCTTTCAGTTTAAATCCATTGCCCCTTGTCCTATCACTACACACCCTTGGAAAAAGCCCCTCTCCAGCTTTCCTGTAGCCCCTTTAGGTACTGGAAGGCTGCAATAAGATCCCCCCGGAGCCTTCTCTTCTCCAGGCTGAACAGCCCCAACTCTCTCAGCCTGTCTCCATAGCAGAGGTGCTCCAGCCCTCGGATCATCTCCGTGGCCGCCTCTGGCCCCGCTCCAGCAGGGCCTGAGCACGTAGCGCAGCACGTGAAATGACGAACACCTGCCACGTTAACTCTCTGTTCTCCCATCTCCTTCGCTTGGACCGGAGGAGCGCCCAGCAGCGAGCCCTGCCGCTGTGGGGCTCACTGGGGACCCGTCTGCGCGGGGCCCGGGGGGGTTCCCCGCCGCTGTGAGGAGACCGGCTCAGGGCACGGCCGAGGGCCGCGAGCGGGAGGAGCCGGGGCGGAGGCGGTGGCGCGGTGCGAGGCGGGGTGTCGCTGGTGGCCGAAAACCGTCCGACACGCTTTTCTCCCCTCAGCACCTCCCACCGCCTCCTCCACCGCACCGCTCCCGCGCGGGGCTCCGTCCCGCCTCCCCGATACCCACCGGCGCCGCCCGCACCGCCTCACGGCGGACGAAGGCGCTTCCTCCCTGCCCTCGCCCCGCACGCAGCCCGGCCCGGCCCTGCGCACGCCGCGGGGCGCTCGCAGCCCGCCCGGGGCACCGCCGCCCACCACGGGGCAGCCGCCGCGCTCCCGCCGCAGAGCCTCCCCGCCCCACCCGTCGCGCGCGCCCCCGGCAGCGCGAGCAGGGGGCGGAGCCCCGGGCCCTAAGCCACGCCCACCCTCCAGCCAGCCCCGCCGCCCTCGCCACCCCGGGAGCGACAGCGCGGGCACTGCGCATGCGCATTTCCCTCTGCGCCGCTGCAAAGCGTTTCGCCACGGCGGCCCGCTGGCGGGCGGGACCATTCTCCAGTAGTGTGGGGGGAGCAGGAGGGAAATATGTGTCTGAAAGGTGGGAGGAAAGTACCCTGCGTGCGTTCAGGGAGCCTCTCTTTTATTAGAGTATATTTCAGGCTGAGAAAACTCTCGTTGCTCTCGCTGTTAGTGGGGGAAAAAAAAAGGAAAAAAAAAATAAAACGTCCGGAGCGGCAGCCTGTCGTCTTCCCCCTGTTGGTCGCTGGTTGATCCCAAGATGGAGGCGACGGACCGGCGGTGCTGACGCTCTGCCCGCGTGGGAGCGAGGGCGGCCGCGGGTACCGGGAGCGGCTGTGGCGGGTCCCTCCGCCGGCGGGCAGCGCCATGGTGAGGCGAGGGGCCGCGGGGCCGCCGGGCGCAGCTCCCCGCGTCCGTCCGCGGTCCCCCGCAGCGTTCGGGTTGAAATGGGGCCAGTTCCGCGGCGAGGAACGGCGCACGGGCCGCTGTGCCCGCCGGGTGGTCGGGGAGCTCTCCCCGGCCCGGCCCGGCCCGGCTCAGCTCGGCTTGGCTTGCGAGCTTTGCCCCGGCGCCCGCGGCGGAGAGCGGGTGGGCAGGCCGGGGAGGAGGCAGGCGGCGGTGGCGAAAAAAAACCCCAAAATTACTATATTTCCTTTTCTATCTGCTCCATGTGTAAGATATTAAAGCACGGTTTGGGTTTTTTAAGTCAAAACGTGTGGTGGCCGTTGGTACGCTCCGAGCCTTGACGCGACACACTGGATACATGGAGTTACCAGGTGAAGGCAGGTTAGGTCCCCAGAGCAGTTTCCAAGTTGCACATGTCTGCTCCCAACATGTTTTGGGAGGTAAAAAAAAAGCTGGACGTTTTTATAAAACTATTTCCTTAGTTTTCAGGCAGTTGAGAGTGCTTAATTTGGTGCTCCAGGGTGTATTTGTGATGTTAGAGCTGTTTCTGTGTCATGGTGCTGTTGATAGTGTTCGTGGTTGATAGTTTTCATTGTTGATACTGAATTACTGGTGTAGGAACAACTTTCTAAACGGTTTTCAAGAAGCTCCCCGTGTCTAGAGGAGTTTCCTCGTGTTTCCTGTGTTTCTTGGATGAAGTTTGTTTCAGATTAGAAAGTAGTTACTTAAAAATTCCTTTCTAGGTGTATGTGTTAATGTGTATGTGCTGTAATAAAATGTTTCTTGTACTGGTGTATTACCATTTTGCATCTGAGTACAGCTGCACGTGCGATTAGAACATGTGAACATGATGAGAAGCTCACCGTGAGCCGGCACCGTGCGCTGGCAGCCCAGAGAGCCAACCGTGTCCTGGGCTGCATCCAGAGCAGCGTGGGCAGCAGGGTGAGGGAGGGGATTCTGCCCCTCTGCTCTGCTCTCCTGAGACCCCACCTGGAATACTGTGTTCAGCTCTGGAGTCCCCAGTACAAAAAGGATTTGGAGCTGCTGGAGTGGGTCCAGAGGAGGCCACGAAGATGATTCGAGGGCTGGAGCAGCTCTGCTCTGGAGACAGGCTGAGAGAGTTGGGGCTGTTCAGCCTGGAGAAGAGAAGGCTCCGGGGGGATCTTATAGCAGCCTTCCAGTACCGAAAGGGGCTACAGGAAAGCTGGAGAGGGACTTTTTCCAAGGGCGTGTAGTGATAGGACAAGGGGCAATGGATTTAAACTGAAAGAGGGCAGATTTAGATTGGATATAAGGAAGAAATTTTTCATTCATAGGGTGGTGAGGCACTGGCACAGGTTTCCCAGAGAAGTTGTGGCTGCCCCATCCCTGGCAGTGTTGAAGGCCAGGTTGGATGAGGCTTTGGGCAACGTGGTGTAGTGGAGGGTGTCCCTGCCCATGGCAGGCTACTGGAACTGGATGATCTTTGGTCCCTTCCAGCCCAAACCATTCTATGAGATGGCTGTTGTGCATGTGGTGAGAAGAGTTAAGCGAGCACTAGTCTCTTCTTTGTCTCTTAAATATATGTTTATAAGATATTGCCTTAAAAAGGATACAGTAACACGCTCCGGGCAAACGGTCCTTTTTAGGTGCATTTAATATTTCATTTTTTATTAATGATTAACCAACTGTCCTTTTGCAGCCTCACAAGAAAAAAAAACCCTTCATAGACAAGAAGAAAGCGGTAACATTTCACTTAGTGCACAGAAGTCAGAGGGATCCGCTCGCTGCTGATGATACTGCACCCCAGAGAGTTCTGCTGCCTACACAGAAAGTAAATACTTGCTTTTAGTATTGAGGTTCGCTCAGATAAGAAATGCTGCAGGAGAGAAAAATGGGTATGCAATTGTAGGATTCAAAAACATAGCCTGAGAGAAGGTAGTTTTTAGTCCAGTTCGTTAGGAAGAAGGGGTTGTTGTGGGGAATTTGGTAGTTGTGAGTTACTACCCGATGGATGAGTATATTAAAAAAAAAAAAAGGAAGATTGCCCAACCCACCCTGAAAAAAGAGGCTTTGTTAGTTATGCTGCTTATGGAAAAAATTGTTTAAAGTCCTGCTCAGGCAGCACCCGGACACTGGACTAAACGGTCACAGCGTTCTCACTGGCTGTGCGTTCGGGTAATGAGTGGAGAGAGGACTACAAGGACGTTCTTCAAGAAGAGAAGGCTCCGGGATGATCTCATTGCAGCCTTCCAGTACTTAAAGGGGGCTACAGGAAAGCTGGAGAGGGACTTTTTACAAGGGTGTGTAGTGATAGGACAAGGGGCAATGGCTTTAAACTGAAAGAGGGGAGATTTAGATTGGATATAAGGAAGAAATTCTCCCCTCTGAGGGTGGTGAGGCACTGGCACAGGTTGCCCAGAGAAGTTGTAGATGCGCCATCCCTGGAAGTGTTCAAGGCCAGATTGGATGAGGCCCTGGGCAACCTGGTGTAGTGGAGGGTGTCCCTGCCCATGGCAGGGGGGTTGGAACTGGATGATCTTTGAGGTCCCTTCCAACCCAAACCATTCCATGATTCTATGACTTCAGAATTCAGATATTCCCAGTAGATTTGTTACTTTTCTTTTTGCTAATAAGTTTTAAATGGACTTCAGTAATTGAACGTGTTTCTTTTTACAATTCCAAGGGGCACGAGGAGCAAAGGAGGGAAGAACAGCGGAAGTATGGAGTCTTCTTTGATGATGACTATGACTATCTGCAGCATCTCAAAGAAGCCTCTGGACCCTCTGAGCTTGTCCCTTCTGTGCGTGGACAGCAAAGCAGAATTGTTGTCACAAATGAGGGGCACATAGAGGATGAAATTCAGCGAATTCCAGTAAGTATTTTTGCTGATAATAATCTTATGCTGTACTTTGGAGTTCAGCATCCTGTAGATGCATTAACTATATTCAACAAGTGTTATTGTGACCTGTGTACGTATAGGATCCTTTGGACCCACAACCAGACTTTCCTACAAGGAAAACCAAAAGTTGACAAGCCAAAGTTCATTGATGAATAGTATTTTGCTAGTGCAGTGTGAAAACACTTTGTGTATCCATGAGAGGCTTTTCTTGACAGTGATCGCTTAAAAAGATATTGTTTGAACAAGTTATGTGATTTTCAGGGGTTGGCATTTGTTTTTCAGATTTTTGGGACTTTTGAATGCTTTGGAAGTTATGAATATACCAGGTTGTATTACCAGTACACCATATTTTTAAAGTGGAACGTAACAGAACCTAGAGGGAACAAACCCAAACTTTCCAATTGCTGGCGTAACTTGTGGAATTTTGTGATGCTAGATCATGTCGGAATGGAAAATCCGTAATTTCAGGCAATGAAGTATGCAGTCGTTAGTCAGTCACTTTAATTGAGGGAGTTTGGTTCAACCAAATGCTGCCATTTTAATTGAAACTCATGTTCTTAGTCAGAAATACGTTTGGCGATACTGCATAAGATTTAAAGTTGGTTTAGATGTGCATGTTAGTGAGCTTTTAGTAAGGTTTTCAATAAAGGGGTAATTCCAAATATGCATAATTACAAATTTCATTGTGCCTGCTGTACAGCCATTCTCTAAAAAACTTTGAAAAGTGGCCACCAGTAAAGTAGCACTTGTCTTAATACTTGAGTAGCACTTGCAGAGTTTCTTTGGGTCACAGGATTATCTGCACGTTTTTGTTAATGTGAGCTCAAACGAGGTACCAAGAACAAGTATATTGTGACGGTTTTTTGTTTCTTTTTCTAAGGCTCCATCCATTAAGTTGCCTTCCTCAGTATTTGCCACAGAGTTTGAAGAGGATGTGGGCTTGTTAAATAAAGCTGCTCCTGTTTCAGGTATCATTAAATCTTTTGCCTTTCTGTGAGTTGCCATGGGATATAAGGAAGAAATTTTTCACTGTGAGGGTGGTGAGGCACTGGAACAGGTTGCCCAGAGAAGCTGTGGCTGCCCCATTCCTGGAAGTGTTCAAGGCCAGGTTGGATGAGGCTTTGAGCAACCTGGTGTAGTGGAGGGTGTCCCTGCCCATGGCAGGGGGGTTGGAACTGGATGATCTTTGAGGTCCCTTCCAACCCAAACCATTCTGTGATTCTGTCTAGGTACTAGATGGTAATTATGGCTTTGATGACAGTGTCACCTTAGTTTTTGTTTAGAACAGGCTCAATAGCAGACCTAAAGACTGATCTATGAGGGACCCATGTTTCAATTTGAGACCTATTTCTGCAATTCCACTGTGATTCCAGCTTTTTAGCTTTGCTGGAGGGGAGGAAATCCATGAGCTCTTACTATTGCGTAGCAAATATAAACTAATGACAGGGAGAAACTGTAGATAATACTATTGATTTATTACTCCATCTGTTTGAATCCAAGTCTGGAAATGGATTTTTCACTCTCAAAATTTCTCCTCGTTTCAAACATGAAGCAGTGTTTACTTTCCTTCGTTAGTATTATTTCAGGGCTGCAGGCTGTCAGTACATTTTTATTGTGCATCCATGTTTGCACCGAACGCTCACTTTGCAGCCATCTTAATATTTTACAACTGGATTTAATGGTGGTAATTCTCTCTGTCCTGACAGAAGGATGCTAAAAAGTGTTAACTACAGTAGAGAAACACTTTCTGACCTTTCATAATGCAGGGAATTTTAGGGAGTGGGAGCTAGGGTTGGTTGATGTACACTAACTTAGATGTATTTTCTTCTATGATATTCTGAGTAAAATACATTAAAACACATTTTTGGAAGCTGAAGACTTCTAGGGAATGTTCTTTTTTGGATGAGGAAAATTGACAAGATGCTGGTTCTTGCCTTGGCTTGTATCAAACCTACAAATATTGTTGAAGAATGTTGTGATTCTTAGGTTTAATCTTTCCTTAGTGCAGATTAACAGACGGGTTGGATTGGCTTTTTTCCAGGAAAGTAGCTTTGTCATGTCAGAGAAACTTATGTATTTATGTTGAGTTTGTCTGGTTTTGTTTTTTTAACTTTCTAGGACCACGGCTAGATTTTGACCCTGATATTGTTGCAGCTCTTGATGATGATTTTGACTTTGACAATCCAGAAAATATTCTGGAAGATGATTTTGTTCTACAAGCAAATGAGCCACAGAAAGGGTACACAGAGTTTTGTAGAACTGTTTTGTCGTATGTAAATAGGAATGATTTTTTTTTTTCATGTGGTGGTGTAGGAAGCAAGAATGGTTTCAGATTTCAAATTGAATACTTGGAAGGAAAAAAAGGAAGGAAAAAAGTAATACTTAAAGGAAAAAAATATTACCTTGTGTTATGTGGGTGGTAGCTTACAAAATGAAATTTTCATTTGTTATGCAAAAGGTGGGTTTCATTGTTATTCTGAGCTCATGGATTATATGTTTCTCTTTACATATGCAACGTATGGAATAATAAGATTCTTGAACTATTTAAAACATTGCCATCTATCACATTTAAAATATGTCAGTGATAATATTGATGAAGGCTATAACAGGTGTTTCTGGAACCCTAACAAATGCTTTATGTGATACCCCACTGCACGTTATTTCTTTAGGTTTTGGTGTCATTTTCATCATTTTATGAACAATGAAAAATTTTGCTAGTTTTAATATTCAAGAACACAAGTAGTGTTTTCTTTTTTCCACTTTGAGGTGTATAACTGAATGTAAACATAACCCCACCAATCGCTTCTTGTCTTTGCATCTCAAGATTGAAATCTATTTTTAATCTATTTATTGAAGCCAAATTGCTTCAGATAACCCACCACTGGTCAGAGCTGTGGAAAGGTCCATGTGTTGTTCTGAAACTGTTCTGTACTTCTGTTCAGGGGATCAGATGCTGAGGATGAAGATGAATGGGAAGACGTGGAGGATGACAGTGACGAGAAGGATAGTTGCAGTAGTGGTAAAGACTATGATTCAGAAGGTCCTTTATCAGATGATGGGGTTAATGGACAGAGTAAAGAATTTCTTTTTATGCAAGAAGAAACCAGGAGTCGTTTCACAGAATACTCCATGACATCTTCAGTAATGAGAAGGAACGAGCAGTTAACTCTGTTGGATGACAGGTTTGAGAAGGTGAGGCAGCTCCAGAAAACTGTTAAACGTAAGGGTGTTAAATGCTTCTTTGTCTTTTGATTCATCTCACGAGGTTGTGTCCTCTGTGCCTGTGCAAGTTCTTACTGCCTTCAGTAGTCAGAGCATCAAACAGCTGTTCTTTGCACATACTCCACATTTAATGTTGTGTGTTAATTGCTGTAGTGTTAATTGCTGCTAAAAGGCCTAATGCTGATACAGGTAGAAGAAATTACTCAAATCACTATAACGAGCATTCCTAGTTGGTGTAACACTTGCAGCTGAGAGGCTCAGTTCAGCACAGTAAATCATGTTCCAGTGCCTGGTAAAGACTCACTTATTTTGCTCTTTCTCCCCACTGTGCCATGTGTGCATTCATGAAATGATGTCAGAGCAGTGGAAATACTTTTGTCCTGAGCAGAGACAGGTTTTTTAATGTACAGGTTGAAATAATGCATCACAATAAGAAACATTTTCCAGAAGCTGGTTTGAACATTATTAACAGATAACTTTGTGACTCCTGTGCTGAAAGAATACTGATGGTAAGGAGGAAATCCTGCTGCAGATGCCTTTGGCAGTTGTTGAGCAAATGGGAGGGGTGAGGAAAAAGGAGGAAATGGGAAGAAATTTGTAGATCTTCTTTAAGCTATCAAGAAGTTGCACGTGAAATGTGATCTAATTGCAGATCTCCACTTCTTTATTTTAGTTTTTTGAGCAATTTGATGAAGATGAGATTGGAGCTTTGGATAACGTGGAGTTAGAAGGCTATATCAACACGGATAATGCTCGGTTGCAGGAAGTCCTGAATGATTACTACAAAGAGAAAGCAAAGAAGTATGTATTCCCAGAAGTACTGCTTCACATGAGTAGTTATGTAGTCCTGGGTTTGTATTGAAAGTTTGGGTACGTTGTTTCCAGTTCATGCAGTCAAAGATTACATCCCACGGTAAAAGCAACTACGTATAAGTATTACCCGTTTTTTTTGTGTCACTGAATGTCAGTCTTAACTGACTGATAAAATTAAGTGGAGCCATTTTGTTGGTTTATGTGAGATTATGCTCCTTTTTACATAATTGTAGTGAGTTTAGTAGAAGTAATAGAATCACAGAATGGTTAGGGTTGGAAGGGACCTCAAAGATCATCTAGTTCCAACCCCCCTGCCATGGGCAGCAACACCTTCCACTACACCAGGTTGCCCAAAGCCTCATCCAACCTGGCCTTGAACACTTCCAGGGATGGGGCAGCCACAGCTTCTCTGGGCAACCTATTCCAGTGCCTCAGCACCCTCAATGTAAAAAATGTCTTCCTTATATCTAGTCTAAATCTGCCCTCTTTCAGTTTAAAGCCATTGCCCCTTGTCCTGTCACTACACGCCCTTGGAAAAAGTCCCTCTCCAGCTTTCCTGTAGCCCCTTTAGGTACTGGGAGGCTGCAATAAGATCACCCCGGAGCCTTCTCTTCTCCAGGCTGAACAGCCCCAACTCTCTCAGCCTGGCTCCAGAGCAGAGGTGCTCCAGCCCTTGGATCATCTTCGTGGCCTCCTCTGGACCCACTCCAGCAGCTCCATGTCCTTCTTGTGCTGGGGACTCCAGAGCTGAACGCAGTATTCCAGGGGGGGTCTCAGGAGAGCAGAGCAGAGGGGCAGAATCCCCTCCCTCGCCCTGCTGCCCACGCTGCTCTGGATGCAGCCCAGGACACGGTTGGCTCTCTGGGCTGCCAGCGCACGGTGCCGGCTCATGTTGAGCTTCTCAAATATCTAGAGGCATTCTTCCTTTCCCTTTTTAGTGTAACTTGGCTTTCTCCTTATACCTTTACTTTTGTTTGTATCAGACTCTGTGGCCAGGTATGTTCAGCTGATTCCCCTGTGTACCCAGTTACACGATAATAAACTCGCAGGCAACTGCTGCGTGGCTTCCACTGCCTGGAGCACTGCAGGAGCCAGTGCTTCTGCAGCAGCCCTGTGTCAGTGCAAGGCTGCATGTCCACAGAGGATTCACTTTGTCTTAAAGCAGGTGGTGTTATCACAGAGTTAAAGGGCTAAATATCCTCACATTAGCCTTGTGTTTCCTGGTTGGAACATATGATAACGTGTCCCTCGTAGGGAAGGATGACCTGGTACGTAATCGCCTCTAGAGCTGCCTTGCTTCCAGACAAAAAAGTATATCCTCTTCTCTTCCTGCTCTCCAGCTGCAAATTTTGTGTGCCCCACATACTTTTGAAATGCAGAAGTACTTCTTTTTTCAGCTATATCTCTTGTGCTTGAGTTTATTTTGAGGATGCTTACTAAAGAAAACTCATTTTTGCCACAAGCTTCATTGGGAATAGCTTGCTTTGATTTGAGGTTGTACTGAGGGGAGGCTGGGTTTACATAATTACATGTTTTCAAGAAAAGGTAAACTTTTATTTTTTTTTTCTTCCCTGGACTACTTCAAAGTTGTGTGAAATTGGATACTCTTGAACCCTGTGAAGATTTAGACTCTCCTGTGAAGGAAGAAAGTGAGGAAGAAAAGGAAGAAATAGTAGCTGTAGCTATTGAAGAACCAAAAGAAAAGTGGGATTGCGAATCCATTTTGAGTAAGTACTTTGGAGTTCACTTGTTTGTTCCTAGGATTTCAAAGGAAACGATAGGTGATCTCAGAACTTTTCTAAAAGTGCTTTAGGTAAGATGGTTTATGCTTCGGGAGCACCACAGCAGGAATTCTTGCTATTTAAAACTGCTGCTTTTGTGTGGATAACATAGTCTTTGAAGATATAAAATTGCAAGAATTAAGTAGTAGTCCAATTCATAATAAATTTACCTAGTTTATTTGCAAGCCTTTCTTCACTGCTTTTTTTTTTTTTCTTCTTCTTCTTCTTTCTTTGTGACCTAGGTACATATTCAAACTTATACAATCACCCAACACTTATTAAGGAGCCATCAAAGGTAAAATCATTTTAAGCTTATTCTGACTAAACCTGACCTGGGAAAACTTGAGACAAAAGCGATTGTTTTCTCAATGGCTATCTCTTTTAAAAGCAAGGAGAGAGTAGAAAAGAGGTTTGGGGAGGGTGTTAGCCACTGAAGAAGGATTCTATGATTTGGATGTGGTTTTTTTTATCTTGGAAAATTGAGTAAGTTCAACATTTCTGTAATAGCTGGGCAGAAATGTAGAGAGCAAGGAATTTACTTTCTTGTTATCCGTGATATGCCTTTGTGTAATCTGTGTCTCACAACCACATAGTTTTTTTCTCTTTGAAAACGGGCTTCTAATTTCCCTTCTATGTTTTGAAACATAGAATCATATAATCGTATAATCACAGAATGGTTTGGGTTGGAAGGGACCTCAAAGATCATCTGGTTCCAACCCCCCTGCCATGGGCAGGAAAATCCTCCACTACACCAGGTTGCCCAAAGCCTCATCCAACCTGGCCTTGAAATACATGAAAACATGTTCTATTTCTTTGGTCTTCCAGACATTCCCTACCATTAAAGCACAGCTTGATGTTCCAGCTGTGTGAAATTTTGAAAGGAAACCTTTTTCTCGAGAGTTTATAATGGGATATCAAGTGCCTACTTAAGTTCTTTTCTTTCAGTAATATTTAAACAAAAGGGAGAAACTTTTTCATGTTCTGGGAGGCTGGATTCTGCTCCCAGCTGTTTGATTTCTTACTTCGGTATTCACGTGCGTTTTTCCGAGGCAAGAAAACAGCATGAGGAGACTTACATAGAATCATAGAATCGTTAGGGTTGGAAGGGACCTTAAAGGTCATCTAGTTCCAACCCCCCTGCCATGGGCAGGGACACCTCCACTACACCAGGTTGCCCAAAGCCTCATCCAACCTGGCCTTGAACACTGACAGGGATGGGGCAGCCACAACTTCTCTGGGCAACCTGTTCCACTGCCTCACCACCCTCAGAGTGAAAAATTTCTTTCTTATATCCAATCTAAATCTCCCCTCTTCCAGTTTAAATCCATTGCCTCTTGTCCTGTCACTACACACTCTTGTAAAAAGTCCCTGTCCAGCTTTCCTGTAGCCCCTTTAGGTACTGGGAGGCTGCAATAAGATCCCCCCGGAGCCTTCTCTTCTCCAGGCTGAACAGCCCCAACTCTCTCAGCCTGTCTCCATAGCAGAGGTGCTCCAGCCCTCGGATCATCTCTGTGGCCTCCTCTGGACTCGTTCCAGTAGCTCCATGTTTATTGGTGTTAAATCTGAATCTGAGGGTTTTATAACGATAAGGCAGCGCGATGTTCGTTTTTTTTAAGAGAAAACTACGGATCATTAATACATACCTGCTCTCTGTTTTAGCCCAAACCCATAAAAATTTCCCAGAAGACCGGAATTCCGCTGCATATCTTGCCTCAGAAGGGTCTCACAGCTAAGCAGGTGGAACGCATGCAGATGATTAATGGCAGTGACCTGCCAAGAGCATCGACACAGCCCCGTGCCAAAGATGAGAGCAGAGAGGGTCGCAAGGCTAGAAAACAGGCAATAAAAGAGGAGCGAAAGGTACGCCTTGTTTTGAAAAAACCCTGCAAAAACATATTATGTTGTCTGAGTTCAGTCTTACGAACTCGTTTTAAAGCTCGTCTGTTCTTGTGTCTGGAAATTAATGGATGAAACTTGCTCAAAGGACTAATTATTGCTTCTTTTTTTTTAAAAAAAAAAAATCTACTAGAAAGAAAGTTAACCTCCTAATTTCATCATCTTGATTTCCTATATGGAAATTTTGGTCTGTTATCATGGCCACTATTACGTACATAACTTCAGAAGGAGCCCTCCTATTTCTTTATTGTCTAGGGAAGCAAAGAAAACAGTTGTGATGTTTCAGGTCACACAAAGTGAAAAGTCTCTAAAAGAAATGTGGCAAATCCAATTGGCCACAATGATTTCCTAGTTGTTTTATTTAGGAAAGGAAATTGCTGGCATATTAGAAGCTTCAGCTAATTAAAGATCATAATGCTGGTGGTGCACATATTAATTGGTCTACTAATAATTAGTGCCATAAATAATATTATTGTCCAGATTGATGCTGTTTTCATGACCTAGCACTGTCAGAGGGGTTTGGTTTTGCATGTTACGCCTGTTTTGTAAATCTGTAAATATTCATACGCACAGGAACGCAGGATGGAGAAGAAAGCCAATAAGCTAGCCTTCAAAATGGAGAAAACAAGGCAAGAAAAAGAGTTGCTCAATCTGAAACAAAACGTTCAAGGACTGAAGCTGTCTTGAAGAATCTGAGGAACTTCTTGTGGAAACATCCTTAAGTTTTCATTTGTACTGAGAAGGGAACTGCTAACTCATAGCTTTGCCAGTCATGCACAAAGGGGATTGTTCAGGTATTACTGTAAAAAGAACCAGTAACTTGTCATTCTTTCTGAAATGAACTTACACATAAAACAATGTTTTACTGGTGTCTGTTCTGTCATGAGTGACATGGCGACTGTTGCAAAGTTCCATTGCAGTAGAAATGTATTAAAGTTATGAAAAAATATTTTTCTTACAAGCTATCACTGGACAAAGTTTTAAATATATATATGTATATTTGTTGAAGGTATTCAACAAACCAGCAGAATCCTACAGATTTTATCTGATTAGATTTTCCTATTAAATTATTTCTGTTTACAAAGCAATGTATCCATTTATATTGTAAACAGAGGTGTCTGAAAAGCTGTTGTGCAGGTAGACATCCCTGTTACCTAACCTGACTTTTACATTTCTTAGCAAATAAAACCTGTCACAACGAACCTTGCACTTGCAGTGGTCAGTGACCCTTACTGGTACTGCTGAAATTTCTCAGTCTGAGTAGCGTGGCAAACAAACCAGCAGATAATTGGAAAAATATTGTATGTTGCAGATAGCCCTTGTCTGGATTTTCCTGAAATAATGTTCTTCAGGTCTTGCAGTCAGTTTGGTTTCATTGAAATACAAACTTATGACCCAAAGACTTCCTGAAGATCAGCAGAGCGCCAGTATCTTCAGGTTTGGTGTGACCTTCGGTTTCTGTACTGTGCATGTGAGTTTTTCTGATGGTGACCAGTCCATACGTGTGAATGAAATGGATAGGTTTTGTAGTCAGTCCTTCAGCTTTAGGTCTTTAGGACTATGGACTGAGCAGTCTTCTGCCATTGGGTGAAAAGTTAACCACTTTACTGGTAAGGAACACAATAACCTGTACATCCATAGTGGCTTGACTACTGCTAAATTCAGAGCATCTTAAATATTCCTTAAATAGTTCTCTGAACGCTAGATGGAGACAAGCTAACAGAAGGACAGAGGAGGCCTCTTAATATACAGAAATAATTTGAAATACTTGGTTTTGTTAGAAGGCTTTTCTAATACATTTTAATTGACAAAGGAATATGGTTCTGGAGAAGGGAATAAACAAGCATTTTAAGTCTACAAGACTCTTGATCACTGCTCAGGAAACTGAAGTGTCAGTACAGTGTTCATATCTAGATTAGCCTTCATTTTCTAAAATTGTTCAGGTGTCTGTGTTAACCAAATTAGTAGAAATTTGGTAGAAATTAGTATCCACTGAAAGAGGGCAGATTTAGACTGTATATAGGGAAGAAATTCTTCCCTCTGAGGGTGGTGAGGCACTGGCACAGGTTGCCCAGAGAAGCTGTGGCTGCCCCATCCCTGGAAGTGTTCAAGGCCAAGTTGGATGAGGCTTTGGGCAACCTGGCGTAGTGGAGGGTGTCCCTGTCCATGGCAGGGGGGTGGGAACTGGATGATCTTTGAGGTCCCTTCCAACCCAAACCATTCCATGATTCTATGAAATTGTAAGCTTAGAAAAAGTTTCTGAGTTTTTGTTTAGCTGATACCTGCACTAGTTTTCATGTGTTTCACAGGCGTAAGCAGGGTCTGCCTGTGTCATAATTGCTGATGATGTAATCGCTGATGCGTGGTGACTTGAATTGTGAGTTTCGAGTAATGAAGACTGACCACCCAGTACTCAGGACTCCTGACAACAACTCAGGAGAGGAAATTCGAGAAACTGTTCTGTTGAGATGAGTCAGATACCAGGAGAGGAGTTAAATGGAACAAGTTAGTAACAGGTGCTGTTCGGTGGGTTGAGTGGAACGTGATTTTGTGATTGGCTGAAAAGGAAATTACTAAGGACAGTGCATGTGTTCTTTTCTAGTCCTTAACTCAGCTGCTGTTGAACGTGTCTAAAGTGACTAATACTCTGTTGCAAGTTGTGTTTTCCTGACTTCTCTTTTGCTGGAGAGGGACTTTTTACAAGGGTGTGTAGTGACAGGACAAGGGGCAATGGATTTAAACTGAAAGAGGGGAGATTTAGATTGGATATAAGGAAGAAATTCTTCCCTCTGAGGGTGGTGAGGCACTGGCACAGGTTGCCCAGAGAAGTTGTGGCTGCCCCATCCCTGGCAGTGTTCAAGGCCAGGTTGGATGAGGCTTTGGGCAACCTGGTGTAGTGGAGGGTGTCCCTGCCCATGGCAGGGGGGTTGGAACTAGACGATCTTTGAGGTCCCTTCCAACCCAGACCATTCTATGATTCTATGATACTGTGCTTCTACCAAAATTCCTTTTAAAAAAAAAAAAATTAAGCTGTATCAGTCAAAACCTTGAGGGGATGAGAACAGAATAAAAGAGATGGAGGAGGCAGAGGAAGATACGTGAAAGGAAGAGTATCGTCCAGACTAAGCACAGACACACAGAAAGATGTTGCATGGGAACAAAAGTGGAAAGACATTTAAACCAGAGGCAATAAAATAAAAAGCTTAGAGAATTGCTTTGTTCCTCTATGCTTGCGATCAATGGAACACTGTAGCGACCTTAACTTGGAGTTGGGTAAAACTTGAAGGAAAAGGTAAGAAACAAAAGCAGTCCCAGGTCTGCTTCTGCTCAGCAAGACAAGGATTTCTCTTGTTTCAGCAAGAGCAAGTAGGGAACACTTAAGTGAAAAGTCTTTCCCTCTGCAGGTCACAAGTCTCATGACAAGGGGTCTTTGTTATTGTTCCAGGTTTTCCTAAGAGAAACCTGTTTTAAATGCAAGCAATGTCCCTGCTCTGAAGTGAGACTTTATGACTGCCGTTGGAGGCAGGCTTAAATCTACTTCCTGTGTAACTTTAAAACCTATTTTTTAAAAAAATTACTAATTTAAAACAAAAAAAAAAATCCTGACAAATTTACATCTACAAAGTAAGATCATCTTGGAATGCAGGTTAGCACACCTTGGAAACGTGCTGTCCTAGGAGCGAAGATTCAGTGTCAGCGTGCCACGTTCTGCAACGGCACCAGTTTACCCTGAGCCGTTACTGGGCATCGCTAGCTCCTGGTGATTTACAAACAAAATGGAATAAATCCGGGTGCTGCAGACTGCCCGCTCTTGCTTTCCAGCCTCCCTCCCAGAATTTAGGCGGTGACGAACCCGAGTGCTCTTCCATCATGTCCTCTCCCAACCACGGTGCCATTGGGAAGGGACATACCTGCAGAGTCACGTGGGAAACAAAAAGCTGTCCCTCGTCGGGAAGGAGAGCTCGTGCTTCGCAGGAAAGATGGAATTCTGTGAAAGGGAGCCCTGGCGCGTGGCTGTAGACATCCCTTTCTGACCACGGAATTCCGTTCGGCAAAGGCTCAGTCCGAACGCTGACGCTGTCGTCGAGCCGTCCCGCACTGCGTAACTAACACCCTTGCGTGGTTTCATAGATTTCATTTCATAGATTTCTAGGTTGGAAAAGACCTCAGAGATCATCGAGTCCAACCATCCCTAATCCCCATTAAACCATATCGCTAAGTAGATCATCCACCCTATTCTTAAACACATCCAGGGATGGGGACTCAACCACCTCCCTGGGCAGCCTATTCCAGTGGCTGACAACCCTTTCAGAGAAGAAATACTTCCTAACATCCAACCTGAATCTCCCCTGACTAAGCTTATACCCATTTCCTCTTGTTTGGATTTTTGAATTTTACACAGCTGCCCCACGTCCAGATCTGGCTCCTTGTACCACCTGCGGAAGACGTTTTGCACAGGATGTTCTGGTAAAACAAAACTTAATTCTTTTTTTTTTATTTTTACTTTAATGGGAATGTCAATGCGTTTAGCTGAAAGGGGTGGTGAGCACTGGGGAAGGAGACGGCGGCTGCTGGTAGAGAAATGGGTTGACCACGTGTTTAACAGAGCAAATGATCTAATAACTGCTTTCATTAGTGAGCTTGATTAGCAAATGAACACGCACAGAAATATCGTGACTTAATCTGCAGTCTTGTACTGTCTTAGAATCACAGAATGGTTAGGGCTGGAAGGGACCTTCAAAGGTCATCTAGTCCAACCCGCCTGCAAGGAACAGGGATATCTCCAACTAGATCAGGTTGCTCAGGGCCTCGTCCAACCTGGCCTTGAACGTCTCCAGGGATGGAGCATCCACCACCTCTCTGGGCAACCTGTGCCAGTGTTCTACAACCCTTAACTTACCTGCTTGTCCAAAACCAGATGTTTACTGTATATTGCATTTAAAATAATGTATTATCTCTCGGTGAGATGTAAATTACGAACTTGAAGCTTCGTGTTCCAGGTTTCTAGGCAGAATTTGTTATTTCAAGCTTCCTGGGAAAAATAGAGTAATAACCCAGCTGATACAAGTAGTCCTTTTGACAGCACAACGCGGGCACCAGGCTCTGTTCCAAAGCTGAAGTGAATGAAAAGGTTCCCCCTGACCTCCCTGATCCCTGGGTTACAAACTAAATGGTGGCTGCCCAGTTTGCTTGGCACAACCCGACTGGGGGGTTTCCTGCAAGGGTCGTGGGGGGGCTCTGCACGCACCCCTCCCCCCCTCGGTTTGCATTACTGGTCCTGTGGCTCTGTGGTAGATCAGATCTGCCCCGTGATAGAACTAGAAACTGATTTAGTAAAAAATAAAATAAAATCCTGGGCTGTATCAAAAGGAGCGTGGGCAGCAGGTCGAGGGAAGTGATTCTGCCCCTCTACTCAACTCTTGTGAGACACCACCTGGAATACTGTGTTCAGCTCTGGAGTCCCCAACACAAGAAGAACATGGAGCTGCTGGAGCGGGGCCAGAGGAGGCCACGAAGATGATCCGAGGGCTGGAGCACCTCTGCTATGGAGCCAGGCTGAGAGAGTTGGGGCTGTTTAGCCTGGAGAAGAGAAGGCTCCAGGGTGATCTTATCGCAGCCTTCCAGTACCTAAAGGGGCTACAGGAAAGCTGGAGAGGGGCGTTTTCCAAGGGCATGTAGCGATAGGACAAGGGGCAATGGCTTTAAACTGAAAGAGGGGAGATTTAGGTTAGATGTAAGAAAGAAATTCTTTACATTGAGGGTGGTGAGGCACTGGCACAGGTTGCCCAGAGAAGCTGTGGCTGCCCCATCCCTGGAAGTGTTCAAGGCCAGGTTGGATGAGGCTTTGGGCAACCTGGTGTAGTGGAGGGTGTCCCTGCCCATGGCAGGGGGTTTGGAACTAGATGATCTTTGAGGGCCCTTCCAACCCAAACCATTCTATGATTCTGTAAAATAAAATAAAATAAAAACACTGGGTGCTGAGTAACTATGAGTGCTGAGACAAAGGGGGAACTACCCCAAGTTAGTAGTTCCATGTTTGGTATCTCAGATCAGATACGTGAAGAACACAACGGTTTAATCTAGCAAAACCCTTGGAAAAGACAGCTACCTATGATTTCAGAGAGGCAGGAAGTTTCTCGTCACTATGACTTGTGTGAGATACAAGTCCTGTAGTGCCTCTCCATGCCTCCATGATGCAGGACTGGTGTGCTCTTTGGTGAGCGAGACACCTGCTGCCCTCTTGGCCCTGCAGAGGAATTCTCCTCTCCAGTTTGCTGTCAAAAACATCTAGAAACTGAAGATAAGGACCTGAAAAGCATGAGTAGAAAGGTTCGAAGGGAAACAAGAAGGTAGAAATGTGTGTTGTGGCAGAGGGAGGTGCTGCTTGGCCCAGCTGGGCTGTGACCAAAATGCCTCAATCAGGCAGCTGCGTAACTCCTGCAGTAAGAGAGTGGGATGGCACAGAGAAATTCATGAGAAGATCAAGAAGAATAACTGAGAACATGAAAGGGAGAGCAAGCTGCAGATGGGCTCAAATAGGTCCCACAGTCTGGAATACTTACCTAAACTCAAAGAGCTAAAAATGTAAATATTGATCCCATGAACGGGATCAGCCTGTTCTCTCCCTTAACCAAGCAAGAAAGAAAACCAGGGAGGGGGGAGAAGTCCAACGGGACTGTCCCTGTTCACAGACCATCCCTTTTCTTCTCTGCAAGTCATTATTTGTGCTCAACTCCACATGTCGCTGAGCAGAACGAACTGGAAATGGCTTCCCTGTCTTACTTGTGTCAAACTGCAGCTGTGCTTGGGCAGCTTTTTAAAGTTTTGCTGAACTCCTTCAGGAGTTAAACCGAACCTGCAATAAATACTGCTTCAGCTCCCTGCTCTTGAATAGAAGGAATTTTAACGCCTGGGTAAGGAAGCATCCCTAACAAAGCCTGACTTCGACCCATAAACGGCTGTTTTCCTTTGCATCCCAGCTGAGACATGATCCAATATGCAAGAAGGTCTTCAACAAGAGGCGCCAGCCCTTCAGCTCTGAGCGGCAGAGGCTGCGGGGAACGGAAATCGCCGCCGTGCAGAAGCAGCCCTCGCACGAGGTGTGGTTCAGATTGGAGCCCGTAGGTTATCTCCGTACGAAGCCTTTCGTTCAGTAACGCTCTTGTTTCCTTTGGGGGCAAAGCCTGGATGTTGCGGATGAGTCCCACACATGTGCTTGACTCGGTGCCAAATTCTTTCCTCCCCCTCCCTGTGCTGGTAGTGTTTGAGAACAGAAGTCAAAGCGGTAGGTGTCCTGACTACCCTGGGCACGCAAGTGTCTCTGCTCTTCCAGGAAAGGTCCATGTAGGTATTTTGACGACTATGCAAGTCTCTGACAGCTTCCTCTTCGCTTAAACCTGAAAGAGAGCGTGAGCCGAGATGGTTGGTGCATGAACACCCCAGGTTAGGGACTGAACTGTTGGGGAACAGCACAGGGGAAAGGGACCTGGGGGTGCTGGTGGACAGCAGGATGGCCATGAGCCAGCAATGTGCCCTTGTGGCCAAGAAGGCCACTGGAATCCTGGGGTGTATGAGAAGGGGTGTGGTGAGTAGGTCGAGAGAGGTTCTCCTCCCCCTCTACTCTGCCCTGGTGAGGCCACATCTGGAATCTTGTGTCCAGTTCTGGGCCCCTCAGTGCAAGAAGGACAAGGAACTGCTGGAGAGAGTCCAGCGCAGGGCCACAAAGATGATGAAGGGAGTGGAGCATCTCCCTAATGAGGAACGGCTGAGGGAGCTGGGTCTCTTTAGCTTGGAGAAGAGGAGACTGAGGGGGGACCTCATTCATGTTTACAAATGTGTAAAGGGTGACTGTCATGAGGATGGAGCCAGGCTCTTCTCAGTGGCATCCAATGACAGGACAAGGGCAAATGGATATAAGCTGGAACATAGGAGGTTCCACTTAAACATGAGGAAGAACTTCTTCCCAGTAAGGGGAACAGAACACTGGAACAGGCTGCCCAGAGAGGTTGTGGAGTCTCCTTCTCTGGAGATGTTCCAAACCCGCCTGGACACGTTCTGGTGTGATCTGATCTAGGTGGTCCTGCTCCGGCAGGGGGATTGGACTAGATGCTCCTTTGAGGTCCCTTCCAATCCCTGACATTCTGGGATTCTGTGAACCTGAGAGCTGTCAGTAGCCCCAAATCTTCCACGAATGAAGCTACAGACATTCACTGCTGTTGAACTTAAGGGTTTAAAAATGTATTTAAATTGAACTTATTTACAGAGCTGGAGGGGAAGAGGCTTCAGCTCTTCCTGGAACAAGTTTTTTTCCCACACATTGTTGGGGCGGAAGGGAATACACATGGGCATGCATGTGCATAACTTTACCCAGAGATGCCAAATCACTACTGATTTGATATCCATGCAGACTGCCAGTGTAAAATGTCCTTTAAAATCAGTTGTGGAAGGAAACATGAGCGCACCGAGGTTCAAAGCAAGAAGAAGATCTGACAAGTGGTGGAGAAGGGGAGGTGTTGGTCATAGTGTCTGTTCTACTCTCTCTTAAGGACCCTTTGGTCTGCCGTGACCGCAGTGTTTTGTTGGAGGGCATTGTGCTTTTATCCATCTTCTGGTGCTGTCGATAGACGGCAAAGGGCTACATCAGCTTTCTTATGCCGTTCAAAAAAAGCAAATTTCTTTTGTTTGTAACGTTTTTCCTTTCCCTCAGAAAGGAAGAACCCTCACTCTAAGATTTCTCTCTGTCCCTTGCGAGGGGGAAATACAGTTTGTGTCTTCCTTTTCTTTTTCCATTACAGAAACAGCCAGGGAAGAAATCTAACTGGAGGCAGCACCATGAGGATTTTATTAATACTATTCAATCAGCCAAACAGGTCACAAAAGCTCTAAAGGAGGGCCGCCCTCTTCCACCTCCTCCCCCACCAAGCATCAATCCAGGTTTGTCGCCTACTTTATCTTAAAAACGTTCTTGCACTGATGGTTGTGACCCCTCATCAGCTGCAGCTGGGCTCCAGTTTTGCACCCCGCGGCACAGCACGGCGTGAACATTAATTCCCTCCGTAATCTCTAATTTTCAGCCATATCTATTGGCTTAAATCGAGCAGGAGTGCAATGCAGAGGTGGTGGGAAGGAAGAGAAAACTAACTGTACCTTTTAAGTTTTAAGGCAACAAGTTTGGGGGCTGATATTAGACACTGCCCCCTTCGCCTGGGTAGTTTGGAGAAGTTGGAAAACGACCGGTATGGTTTGCTGCTGACACCAGGTGTGGTCTCTGCGCAGAGCTCACTGTGTTAGAAGTTATGGATCCGAAAAAATGCACATACCACCAGTATTTCTCATGGAATGTGGTTTATGAAACGTGGGAGCGATTTTGGAAAGGGTCTCGGTGGAGTCTTGCCTGCGTTAGGAAGGAGGAGGGGAGGGAGAAGGGGGGGCTCTCTGGGCTCACTTCCAGCGCAGGAATTCGTGACGGATAGCAAAACCAGCTGCCGTGATTCCAGCCTTTCTCCTCTTCTAGATGACAGCGATGTGGTTTAAGCAGCAGGACACATCTTCCTTCCTTGATTGGGGTCAAGCTCCTCTCTGAATTTCCACTGCCGAATTCTTTAGTGACTCTGTTATTCCTTGTCTGACTCTAAGAGCAGTCCCCTCCCTTTCCTTCTCCCTCTTGGAGGAAACCAAGTTGTGCAAGAGCAGCGGCACTTGTGCAGACAGAAATTGGAGAACTGCTTTTAAGGAAAGACAAATTGCTGAGGGGCTTAGTGAGGCTGTGTGCTCCACACTACAGGACTGGAGAGATGTCCCAGTTTTAGCTGGGACAGAGTTTTTTTTTTTAACAGCCAGAAGAGCTCCCTGTTTTGGTTTCACTCAGAGGCTCACTCTGAGAAGAATGTTGATAGCAAGCTGATGTTTGTGGTTGGAAGTGAAACTCCAAGGACTTTTCAGTGTGCGGAGTACAGAAACACGGCAGGATAAGGGGGGAGCATAGCTGGGACAAGGGGGACACGATTCCCCTTGTCATTTGTGTGGAACTTAAGACTGAGGGCCAAACTGGCCAATTAGTATTCCATATCATGCAGCGTCATGCCCAGTATAAAAGCGAGGGTCAGCCGGGAAGAGGGGCTTTTGCGCTTTTGCTCTTTTTGCACTTTTGCTCTTTTGCGCTTGCTGCGCTGCTGCTCTGCTGTTTTTTTTCTTTCTCTCTCTCTCTCTTTCTCTCCCTCTCTGCCCCTCTCTATTTCGGGGCCTCGCGTTCGTCCGGGATTTGCAGTTTTCGGGACGAGACGGGCTTCGCATACGAGGGGTGGTGAGCACCTACATTGTATTAAATCATCTGTATTAAATCACTCTTATCTCAACCCACGGGTTTCACGTTTATCCTTTAATTCTCTCCCTCATTCCTGGGGGTGGGGGAGGGGGAGTGACCGGCTGTGTGTGGGGCGGTTCAACATAACCCACGACAAGAGAAAGTACATGGATTGTGGAAGGAGGGAGAGAGATGGCCCTTCCCTTTCTTCCTCCTAGAACTAGAGCCCAAAGCTCCCTGTTCTCCCCCAAAGTGCCAGGTCCCCCTGCCTGCCCTCCAAAGCCAGGCATCCATCCTGTCTTGTCCTTCCCTCCCCTCCCTTGCCTTCAGAACCATTTCTGGGCTGGAGCACCTTTCCTATGAGGACAGGCTGAAAGAGTTGGGGCTGTTCAGCCTGGAGAAGAGGAGGCTCCGGGGTGACCTTATAGCGGTCTTCCAGTACCTCAAGGGGGCCTACAAGAAAGATGGCGAGAGGCTGTTCAGGAGGGCCAGTTGTGATAGGACAAGGGGTAATGGTTTTAAAATAGAGGGAGGTAGATTCAGATTGGATATTAGGAAAAAATTTTTTACCATGAGAGTTGTAGAACACTGGCACAGGTTGCCCAGAGAGGTGGTGAATGCTCCATCCCTGGAGACGTTCAAGGCCAGGTTGGACGAGGCCCTGAGCAACCTGATCTAGTTGGAGATATCCCTGTTCCTTGCAGGGGGGTTGGACTAGATGACCTTTGAAGGTCCCTTCCAGCCCTAACCATTCTATGATTCTGTGATTTTGCCCAGGCTGCTGGTCTGGGGCTGGCTTTAGGTGGCTGCTTGGGCCACCTTTTCTGGACTGTTACTAGGAGAAACGATTTGTAAAGCTGCTATACCTGTACTAATAGGATAAGGACACTTGAGCTGCTTTTGTAAAAGACTTGGAGCGGCGAGGAAGGGTGTGAGGACAGCAAGGGCCGTGGTGCGAGGGCTGAACGTGACTGCGTTGACCCCTGACACCAACCACTCATTGAAACGAGTAGGACTGCACCAGTGATGCACGTAGCTGAGCAGCTTTCAGCAGAATCAGGACTACAACACCTTGAAAAACAACTCCAGGAGGCACTGCTGCGTGTCCTTCACCATGCCGCTTCACACGCAGAGACCTGGCTCTTGGATGCGGCCCCACCAGCTGAGGCACAACTTCTGAAGCAGTATTGGGTCAATGTCCAGAGGAAATGGATTTTGCAAAAATGCCTGACAATCTTAATAACCAAAGTAGTCTTAAAATCACTGGTTTAGGCTACTCAAGGAATTTCCAAACATCGCTTTTTCTGCAGGTACGTTAATCGTGAGGGTGGCAGTGGGAATAGGACAAAGATAATAAAATCTGCTTTTATTAATCTCCAGGGCTTTCTTTCTGGAAGCAATTACTGTTTGCTGGGCTAATACCATAAGTACATATTTTGGGATCCCAAGTGCTTTGCTAGAGGAAGTTTTTGTAGTTCTCCTAAGTTTGTACTATGGGAACTCGCCACCATCACCTGCTGATGGAGCCAGGTTTTGAGCTACATCTCAGGTGCTCCAGTAAAGCAGGGCAATTCTCCTCCTGTAGCATATGAGCTGTGACACAAGTTGTTCCTTTCTTGTGATCAGACTATATTCAGTGTCCACACTGCTCCCGAAGATTTAACGAGGCTGCAGCACAGAGGCACATCAAGTTTTGTGAAGAACAAGCTGCCCGCCGTGCCTTTGCTGCAAAGACCACCAGACAGGCTTTGGTAAGCAACCACAAGCTTGTCCTGGAGGCAGACTTGCCAAACTGTAGTCTCTCTTGAGTAAAAGCTTGTGTTAATAGAAAAACTTAAGCCTCCAGGGAAGTTGGTAGATTCTTAAGACAAAGATAATTGCTGAACATCAGCTAGGAGTTCCCCAAAACTGGAGCACTGATATAAAACGTGACAGAATATGATAGCACGAAAAAGTTGGCCAACAATTTCTTCAGACTCGTTTGTGATTCGATTCCAGGGAAACAGCTGTAGGGAAAAAAGGCTGCCAGAAAGCTGGCAGGTTTTGCAATCTGGAGAGGAAGCTCTTCCTGCTCATTCGGGCTCCCTGCTGTGTTGGCAGGTTTGCTGTCCCCTGCAAATGTGTAGCTCATGGTCACTGGCCACCAGGCCAAAGGGCTGAGCCCCTTTGTGGAATCAGGAAGGTGGAGCTAATTGGCAGCGTCTTGAAGTGAGCTCCTATTTTATTGTAGGAAAAAAAATAATGTAAACGGTTCCTTTAGGAGAGTACTGAGGTTTTTTTTTTGGTTGGGTGGTTTGTTTTTTCTTTTTTAAAGATATTTGAAAATCTTATTACTCTTGTACCTGTTTTGGGCAGGAAAAATGGCTTCCAAGTGGGAGGGGGTGCCCTTTTTTCCTGTTCCTTCCTAGCACTGGTTCAACAGGGATTTGGAGAGTTCTCAGCGGGCTCCATCAGCTCCTTGCTGGAGTTGTGTGGGTTGTGCATCTGCTTTTACCAGGGCAAGCAGCCGGCGACTCCGAGAACACCCCCAACCTTACCAACTGCTGCGTTACCGCTCCGGAAGAGGGCACAAGGAGGTGCCAACGCAGACAGACCTGGGCCAGGTAAGGAGCTCATCTAGGTCGTTTGGTTTCGTTCAGTTAGTTCAGTCATACATGTGTTTTCCTTACTGTGATGTATTTGAGGTGGGGGGTGGCATTTTTAAAGCAGATCCTAAGCTCTGGAATCCAGTTTTTTGACAGAATAATGAAGTGTGACGTTTTAAATTTTTTTTTCTTTTATTTTTGCAAGTCCAGGCCTTGACATGGAATCCTGAACTCATTTCCGTACGACACTTGCTGGAAATGAGAAGGGTCAAAATTTCCAAGTGAATGTTGTTGATCTTGAATGGCTTTCCAGTTCGGCATCCCGATCCATCGTGCCCAGAGGCTTTCACGTGGGTTCTCAGGAGGGGCCTCTTAGCCTTTTCAATTTGAGGTCTTCAAACAGACACCTCTACATGGACCTAAAATACGCGGTCTGGGTGCGAGGTTCCTCCTGTCCCATAAAGGACTCCAGAACCTTTAATCTTCAATGTTAAGATTTATTCCATCAGCTTCAACTTTTCTCAAGTTCATTTAGATGAAGCAAGTCCATCAAGCTCTGTATGTTTTTCATTCCAGATGACTTCCCCCTTGTTGATTCCACCGTAAAACTACCACCACCACATCCTTCAAACAGTTCCCTCTAAGCAGGGTACCAAAGGATGTTTGCTAGAACCCATTGCTGCTAGTAATCATGACCCGTACTCTATGTTTTGATGTTTTATAAAGTTATTTTAATCGTTATTTGTAGAATAACCTGTGAATGATAATACATACTGCTCTTTGTATCAATATATTTGATCACTACATTTCTGTGATTCTATGATTCTATATTAGATTTATGTAGGTGATTATTTTTTATGACAAATAATTTTTTCAAATAATGATCTGCAGAGACCCCTCCAGGAATACTGCAGAAAACCAGAAAATCTTTGGGTGTACCTACTGGAAAAAAATCTTCAGGCAAGTTTGGGTAAGAAATATTTTTTTTTATTTCAACACTGTAACATAAAAGGACCTCATTTGCTTTTGTGCATGTTGTAATGTTTGCAGTGTGAACTTTTTGGTATTAACTGAAGCAACCGATTGCACTGAAAACTTCTGCGGAGCTCCTCATGCCCTCGCTATAGGCTGCTGAGAATATTCGTTTTGGTGTTGGGTGTTCTTTGGTTTGGAGCAGCTCCATCTCAAGCAGGCAGCGACCGTGTTCTGCCGTAACAGGCATCTCGAGAGGATTCGCTGCTTGGAAATGCAAACCCCTCTAGCAGGTCTTGTGCTCTCACAATGTGCTTCCGTTGTCTAAGTGAGGAAGATGCCAGCATCCATTTCAGTAAGTACTATGTCAGGATGACAGTGTGGAGGTTCTTTCTTCCCCTCAACGTTTACTTTCCCAGTCCATGATGTTTGGTGCTTCTGCTCTTCAGACGATGCAGTCAGTGTTGTTCCCACCCTGGGCCATGCAGAGCCATGTCAGAGCCGCGAGAAGGGCGTCCAGCCGCTGCTTAAGGTGGTTGTGGTGCTGTGGTGCAAGTGGATGGTTCTGATGATCAGCATCTTGCACTCCTGTGAGATGCACACAACTGCTGAGTATGAGATCCTGGGAGGCAATGTGGCCAAGATGGATTCCCTGTAGCTGGCAAGATATTTTGAGCCTGGCAGATGAGCTCGTAAGGGTGCTTGGAGCGTGGGATGAACGGGAGTCTGCACAAAACAGTCTGTTGCACAGACTCATGTTCAAAGTCTTTGTAGGGTCCTTCTGTGTGGAGTTTTGCTGTCCTTGGTTGCTGCTGGCCAGTAGCTAGGTACCTTCAGCTGTGGGGAAGTCTGCCATGGGCATGGGAGCGTTCAGTTCACAGTGCCATCATCAACCCTACCCACCTCCTCGACTTTACCAGCTCCAGGAAAAACTGTTGACAGCACCCAGTGGTCTCCCTGGGTGCTCTCCACTCCCTGAGTTACCTGTGACTATGTTAACAGCCTAGTTAACTCATGGTTACCATGCAGAGTCGAGCAGACCACCGAGAGGGATTTACTGATACCATCACCATTCTCAAGGTTTAGCTACTGAACTCTGAAACCTGGGGCTTGACAGGCTGCGGGAGGAGACAGCCGGTGCCTCCAGCAGGTCCCCAGGACAGACATCCACCCTAGCGTCCAAAATATAGGAAAAAGTCCTGGATGTCCCTGGGAACCGTGGAAGCGACCAGTTGAGCTTGTAGGTGCTGGGCTGTTTGCAACTGCTGCTGCGTTTTCTGTAAAACTCGAGCTTTGCCAGGTGCTTTACAGAGCACTTTGGGCTAGTGAGATCAGTTTCAGGGCCACCCAAGAGTGCTTTTTAGCTGAGAAAGGAGACATGAGAAACTGGCTTTGAGCGCTACAAATAAACGTTCTCATCCTTGAGGTGCCTGGAAATGGTTTCCACGATGAGCTGCTCCATCACCTTCCCTGGGATCCGGGTTTTAACTTTTTAGATAAAATGGAGTAAAATATAAAATAACAATTATATGGCTTGTTGCTGTTTTCAGACCGCAAACGCACAACAGAAGATAGAGTGGCTGGTTGGCAAGGATGCGTCAAACGGGTTCTTCTGACGCATTATGGAAGACCTTAAGCAGCACAATTTTCCAGCACCTCTTCCACCTCAAGTGCTACAGGTTCCACATTCAATAAAACAGGCAAACCAAAGTTCACGGTCTGTTTCCCCACCACTCCCCACCCCAGGCTACAAAGCTTATTATGCTGTCCTTCAAAAAGTTGTGAGATTATTTGTATCAGTTGCCCAAATTTAATTAAATGATTGCCCACAAGGGGATGGATGTTACCAGCGGTTCATTCAATGGTTTAACAAAATGTAGAAAGATCCAGTATCATGTGATTATTATTTTTTATTATTAATTTCCCCACCCCCCCCCCAATGCTTTGCTTTGATATATTGAACAAGGCAAATGTACATCTTGGAATTTCATGTATGTAGTTAACAGAATCCTCCAGTAAACAATAAGCGATGGTGATCGATAAGTGATAAATGGCCATGTACGCTGGGCATCAGCTTCAAAGCGTTTCAAGTTCAGAGTAACTAAAACCAAATCACGTTCCCACATTAAAAACTTCAAATTGCTTTTAGAAAGTGATTGATAAAACAGAAATGTTGCGGAGGCGTATTCCTTCTTCCCAGTAAGGGGAACAGCACACTGGAACAGGCTGCCCAGAGAGGTTGTGGAGTCTCCTTCTCTGGAGATGTTCCAAACCCGCCTGGACGCGTTCTTGTGTGATCTGATCTAGGTGGTCCTGCTCCAGCAGGGGGATTGGACTAGATGATCCTTTGAGGTCCCTTCCAATCCCTGACATGCTGTGATTCTGGGATTTTTCGGCCACCTGATCTATTCCCAGCCTTGGATCACCTTGCATAAACTTTCAATGTTGCGACATGTTGGGTTTTTTTTTTAGCCCAACGATTTCCAATAAGGTTTTCAATTAAAATCTGTAAGGAATTTTCTTGCCTATTAAATGTTGATAAAGTAAATGAAGATGAAAGTAGTTGGACACAGCAATGATAAATACCAGACTTGACGGAGTTTAATTAAGCTGTACTTAGGCTCTAGCTAATTAGATCTATACAGAAAGGATGACACTGAAGCAAGTGTAACTCCTACAGCTTGACTCCTAGAAACAGTGGGCATGAAATTAGCCCAAATTTATCAAAAGCTAAGCAGCCTTTTCTTTGATCCAGGAAGAGGGAAAAAACTACCATAACAAACGCTCCTGTGTGATGTTATCAAAAGTCAGAGCAAGTTCTACTGCGTTTGTTGTCCCATTATTTTCTGTGTGTAGAAGTGTTTCACCACTCACTTTCTAGTGTTTTACAGAAAATACAGTTATAGGGGCAGGAACGGTGTATTGAAGAACTGTAGGTAAAAATTCCGCCAGCAGGAAGTGAATCAATCATTAACAGAATC
Source organism: Tauraco erythrolophus (assembly GCF_009769465.1). Lineage (NCBI taxonomy): Eukaryota > Metazoa > Chordata > Aves > Musophagiformes > Musophagidae > Tauraco > Tauraco erythrolophus. The sequence goes on along the minus strand of NC_141466.1, from coordinate 2,560,213 downwards.
ATAGAATCATAGAATGGTTAGGGCTGGAAGGGACCTTCAAAGGTCATCTAGTCCAACCCCCCTGCAAGGAACAGGGATATCTCCAACTAGATCAGGTTGCTCAGGGCCTCGTCCAACCTGGCCTTGAACGTCTCCAGGGATGGAGCAATACATAGAGCGTACCATCCGGTTGCCGACTGGCTTTGGAAAACTCTCTGGAATTAACAGCAACTCATTGGTTAAGAAAATGGAGAGTCCCACCAGGAATAGCTGGTAAATAAAACCGAAGGGAAAAGAAACGAACGTGGTTTCTGATCGGGGATGGGAACTGAGAACTTGAAATACTTGTTTACACAGGATGCAGTCTCTTGTTCCATGTAGTGTAAATTTTGCTCCTTATTTCAGTAGGTTTACATGGCTTCCTTTTTTTTTTTAAAAATAAATACATTTTTTTGTATGAGACCAAATGTTTACTAAGTTCTGTTATTTTCCGATACCATCTCATTATAGTAATTCTGGTTTTCAGCTGTCACATATTGCTCTGCTTTTACAGATTTTCAAGCAGAGTTCAGGCAAGAGTATTTTCATCTCTATGAGGCCAAATACCCTAACACCTCCCAGAGGGTCAGATCTTTCTGGTCTGCACCTTACCTGCCATGCCACAGTCTGTCCTACCTCCCCCGTGCCAGCTCTCTGCCTTCGCATCCTCCTCTCTCATTTGGAGAGAGGGAGGACCAGCCACTCGTTGGGCTGTCTTCTTCCCCCACTGTACCCCCAGCGTGTGCCTCAGCTACTGAAGGCTTCTCAGAAATGTTCACAGAAGTCCCCCTAACAAAAGCTATCAGAAAGTCCAGCCCTACTTCAAAGTATCAGATGATTAAGGAGTATCGCCCGAGTTGTGAGAACTTTAAGACAAAATTACTTGCCTCACCTCAGAGGGTGGTGAGGCACTGGAACAGGTTGCCCAGAGAAGCTGTGGCTGCCCCATCCCTGGAAGTGTTCAAGGCCAGGTTGGATGAGGCTTTGGGCAACCTGGTGTAGTGGAGGGTGTCCCTGTCCATGGCAGGGGGTTGGAACTGGATGATCTTTGAGGTCCCTTCCAACCCTAACCATTCTATGATTCTATGGTTTTTCTGCACATGTTGCCTTTTGAAATAACTTGCCTTCCTTTGTGATGGGCCATCAGCAGCTTCCTCTACGTTTACAATGTCAAGAATCTAGAAAAAGACATTTGAATGGACTGAAAGGTTAAAGCTGCAATATGACACATTCAAGGTTTGCTTCTGTGTTTTACTTGTAGACACCGTTATCATGTGCTTTTACAGCATTTTTAATATCCAAAGTGGTGGTTTTCTCTTTACTCGAATGAGTCTTGTCTTTAACCCGTAGTTACATCCGATGAGCATCTCTCACCAATGCACCTTTCCACGTTTCAGAAGAGGCTGACATCGGGCAGCAGCACCTCCCTTGGCAGCTCAGAGCTCTGGCACCTTGCTGAAGGTGAGCAGCTCAAAGAACGTGGGCACCAGTCTAGCTCAGTGTTTGCGTGACGTTTTCTCCTTAAGGTCACGTTTTAATTCAAAGTACTTCAGTAATTACTTACACCTCTTACAGAAGCACAAACCAAAATGACAAAACGTCTATTAACAGTATATGATCAAGCAGTGCTACAAAAATTGTGGTGTTTTCTTTTGTAAGTACATAGGCTTGGATGAAGCCAAGTGAATAGAATTTGCATGAACAAGGAAAACAATGCAGGAAGTGAGTATCCACACCCCTTTCCAAGCCTGGATGAAAATATGAGCCTAGCTGCAGAATGTGCACACAACATTGTCTGCAACATTTTCCCTATTCTGGAACTTGTAATTTAAATAACTGCTAACTGGGCATGACTGTGTACCACCTGCTCTTCCTCCTGCTTTTGTCATTACAAGAATGATCTTAAAATTCTTTCTGTTTTGCCTTATGCCAAAAATTTTCGTAACAAAAAAATACTCCTCAACAGTGCAGCAGCAGAACATATTCCTCACATGAACTGCAATCGTACAACCTTTCCTTCAATGAGGTACTGATAAACACACAAGAATATTCAGATGGTTGTAGCTGTACAATGTCATTAACAGCGAAACAGCAATCATTTTAAAAATACTTTTTTATTTGAAGCTGGAAATAGTCCTGTGATTAACTGGGGAGAAGAGAACACAATTGCTTCATGCTGTGTTTGTAATGATCATTAGCTACTACTAACTCTTTGGATTTAATGGAAGAGTAGCTCTTGGAGTTTGAGAGTTCACTCAGAAACTGTCTGTTTTAGCTGCAACAGAATCCATTAGTAACTGCATCATCCACTAAAGCAAGGAATTTCTTAACATAACTAAGGGTTGGCAAGAACGTAAATTGTGAAGAGTTCGGGGGTTTCTTTTAATCATGTCGTCTACGGGGAGATGTGATTTTTGCTGTTTCCGTTAGTATGCATCAGGTGACAGGACTGTCCCACCAACACACCATCAACTGGAAATGGACGTGGGCTTTACCCCAGGAAACAAACAAAAGGCCCCGTGGTTCTGGTTCAGAAAACACAAAGGCTGGAAGTCCAACTGCAGCTGTCCCGATGCTACCGAGCAAACCCCTTGGGATTAAAATGGCTTTGACCATTATTACACCCACTCATTTCAGGTGACACTTGTGAGGTGGGTTCACAACCTGGTTGTGAGTCAGCTCACCACCACAACCCTTCTGTGCATGGACCTGCCCCTGGCCCCACACAGGTCCTGCTTGGTCGCAGGCTCCCCTGGGCCAGGGGTGGCTTTCCAGGAAGGAATCAACATTGCAGATGGCTACAATTAATAATCATTTCCCAGACTAAACAAAGGCCATTTTTATCAACAAAAGGTGAATAAAGGCCCCTTAGGTAGGAAGCATTATTTTTATTGAGTGTTAAATCAATCAAGCTGTTGACCTAATGGGACAACATGCTTAAATTTAAGCAAATGCTTAAGTGCTTCACCAGAGACCAGTGTCTGATACCTTACCAGATCCAGCTCTAAGTGAAAATTAACGTTTTGCTCTAAAACCTTTGAGACAATTCACTTCCTATTCTGAAAACTGCACGTATACAAGACATCAGTTCTTACATAGTCATGCAGAAGTGGTAGTTATCTCCAGCCCGAGGAGAAAATGCAGGAGATGCACACAGCTGAAGTGCGTGTCAAAAAACCCAAAATCTAGTTCAACATAGTCACAACTGTGATCTTCTTAACTTAAAAAAAAAAAAAAAAATGAAACAAGGAGGTTAAGATTTACTCTTGGAATGATTCTGATTTAAATCAAAGATTCATAAAGTTCAGTAATTAAGTGCTTAACAGCAATCTACGTGATGTTGATAAATCGTTCGTTATCAATTTGCTGTGATTTATGGCTCATTACAATTATTTTTCTGTGATTTCCCCCTTCTTCCCATTCACCCTAATCCTATTTCTCCTACTGCAGCAGCCATAGTTGCATTGTGCCTGTTATGATGCTTTGTTGAAGATATTTTTTTCAGTTGTTGGCATGAAAGGTAAGAAACAAAAATAGAGAGGGTGTTGAGGGAAATACGTTAGTCCTACTATTGTCATATGCTAAAAAACTAATAGTAGTATGAAAAATAGAGCTTCTTGTTTATTAACATCCTGAATTTAACTACCATGTTCATAACATGCTTTGAAAACATTTGGGGCAGTTTTTCTTAAAAACCAAACAAAACCAAAACCACCCCATCCTAACAGATTTAAGTAAGAAGCACAGTCTTAAAAAAAAAAAAGAAGGAAAAAAACCCAGCCCCATGGTGATAGTTATTTGAAGGCATGGTGAAAATGAGGCAATGTTACAGAACTTGTAGTGGACGGAAAGGAGCGAGGAAGATGATGCAGCTGGTTTATGGCCATCCCACCAGTTGCTAGCTGAAGACCTTGCTGTTGGCCAAGGCCATTCAGCCTGTGTGATGGTTCCTCTGGACCAAATGCCATTGCGATGTCCCCAGTAGTGTTCTGGTTGTCACCTGCTGGGAGCTGCCAGAAACTCATCACATGAGTGAGATCCATGAAAGGCAGGCTTGCAGTTTCAGCTGCTGCCTCTGTCTCCTTTTGCACTGGGTACTTGTTAGTATCCCCTACAGGCCCTGAGGAAGCTTCTTCCAGATTGATTTTGTGGAGAGATTGAGGTTCTGGTATCAGCAGGTCCTCAAGAAGATGCACGTTGTAACCTTTAACGTCCACTTTTATCGGTAGATTCTTGAGGGATCCTGCTGCAAATGAGGTAGAACTAAGGTCGTATTTATTAGGCTGATGAAGGTTCAGGTTGGCAGGAACGGCTGTTGAGCATGGTGTGGGATGGACAGCTGGAAGGCTGTCTACACAGCCCATCCTTTGCAAATGAGGAGAAGGTTCAAGAGGAAGGGCAGTTTGTACGGTTGGCTGGGAATGAAGATGTGAACCGTTGTATTCCTCTGATTCTGAACTATTCAAAATCCCATTCTGCACAGAGACCCTTTCAGGAAAAGGGGACAGTATGCTGTCATCTTCCTTCAGTCTGAATGGAAAAAGCTGGTCAAGAAGACCCACTGAGTCACCGTTCTGCAACCTGCTCTTCAGCAGTTCTTGCGGATGAGTCTTCCTGGTATGGCGAGTCAAGTGGTCCTTCCGCCCAAACCTCTGGGCACAAAACTGGCACAGAAAGTCTTTGCAGCCCGTGTGAACTACCATGTGACGCCGCACATCTTTACGGGTGTAGAAGTGACGCTCGCAGTGGTCACACTTATGTTTCTTTTCCTTCATATTGCCAGTTGGCTTCCCTGCGTGGCTTTTGAGGTGTTCCAGCAAAACCTCAGTACCACCAAACTCCTGGGCACATACCCTACAGGTAAGGTCCCCGCTGGTAGCTGCGTGAAGAGCCAAGTGTCTCTTATAGCCTAGCTTGGTGTTGTACTTCTTGCCACACTCTTCACACTTGAAGGCCATCTTGTTAGGGTCATGAGTCTGAAGGTGATTCTTTAGATGGTCTTTCCTGTGAAAGGTCTTTTCACAGTAGCCACACTGGTGAGACTTCTGCGGAGAGTGAGTGGCTGAATGCCTAAGACAAAAACCAAAAAGTAGTTATTTGAGTTTACATTTACTGTAGTACATTTGCTCCTGCAGCTTCAAGACTTGAAAACACCGGCGCTCTCGAAGGAAGGCGTTTTCACAAGTTCTCAGATTATTAGTAAAAGCCTAACTTTTTGGGGAGGGGAAAGTGTTAATCATAAACCATACAGTAGGTGAAAACTGCTCAACGTCATCTTTCTGAGTAGCCACCACAATTGAGGGAGACTAGTTTTCTCCAATTCTACCAAAACAGGAATAATAAAAACTGGAACTCAGGGATTAACTGTCACTAGGACACCCCACAGGAAGAAGATGTCTTTGGCCTTTTCCCCACACCCCCACCAGAAAAGGAGTGCCTCCAGAGCTGTACCTGAGCAGTTTGTATTTGGAAATGAAGGCTTTTGTGCATCCGTGCTGTGAGCACTTGTAGGGCCGTTCCCCTTTGTGCGCGTAAGCGTGGACTGTGAGCTTGTCAACGGAATCAAATATCTTCCCGCAGAGTCGGCAAGGGTAACTGTCCGCCTGCTTCACTTCTCTTCCCTTCAGCAGGGAAGACCGGCCATTTCTCCATTTAGGTATAAACCTCACAAGACCATCACAGGTGCTTCCCGAGCTGGCACAGCTCAGCTTTGCAGCAGAGGAACAGGAAATGGTCCCGTAGCACTGAGCGATGCTTTTGCCTAACGCCGCTCCTCTCAGTTTCCCTTTGAGTTTGCTTTTTGCTTTTATGGGTCCCAGTTTATTCGGTCTGAACTTGGTGGTGAGGACTCGGTCTTTATGGATGCACTGGTGAGATTCCAGCAGAGCAAAAGTTGCGAAAGTGCTTCTACAGCTGGGGCATGTCCAAGGGTCTACGGGCTCTTTCTGCAATGAGGACAGAAACAGGTCCGTCTTATTAGCCGTTCTAAGGAAAGGTCATGTTCTTCCCACTGACCCTACATCTTCTCCTGGGCTTTCCCAAGACCTGCTGTTGTCCTCAGTGAGGACAATGTACTATCACACAGCCATTCAGCTAGAAATGGATTCTCTCTAGGATTCTACAAACTAGAAGGAAAAAAAAATAAATGCTTGGCTAAGTACCGACCTCCAGGTTTTTCTTTGGCGTTTACTGCAACAGTCCTGAGTCCTTCACCTTTGTTTATCTGCGTGCACTGAATTTCAGTCTCTACATTTGTTCCTTTTATGGAATTCCTCATAAAAGCAGTCGCAAATTGTACTTCATCCTCAGGCTGACGTTATTTATCTGCTACTGCAACTGCACAAAAATCCCGAAGCTGGGGAGCGTCTAATTGGGTGGGCTGCTGCAGGCAAACGTATTTTAGACATACAAGATTTCCCTGTGCTTTGGGCTGACTCCGTGCTTTGCCAGATGGCAATGGTCAACGCCTCCAGGAGATACTTCCTTCACTTAGCTCAACATTTGTCATTAGACTTTCTTAAACTCGGTGAGAAACACCTTAGTTTTGGGGATCTGAAGACTATCCTGGCTGAAAGGCATTAAACCAGTTTTTCAGCAAGCAATGCATTATTTGGAATTATTATTTCTATGGAAGCCAAAGCTCTACTGGATTCAGTTGAATTCACTTTAAATATTGACGTTTTTAAAATTCCAATGAAAAACAATTACAAAAACCCACCAGCCACTGATGAAATGTACTTCCAGTGGATACATGATGACGTACTTCCTTAGCTCTCTGTATATTTTACTTCAGCTTCTCATAAACTGTCCCTACTTTCTCTTGCTCTTGGGCTAGCTTGCTTTGGAGAACACGGTGAGGCTATGTCCACCATGTCTTTACTTGCAGATGGAGCCCTCCTCTCTCTTATCCATGCCTGATGCTGTGGCCTTCCCATCTCTTCTTTCTGGGGTATACTCTGGAGCCCTCATACGCAAAAGCAGCAACAGGGTTATGTTCCTTCCCGGAGCAACTCTGAATTCCTGGTTCTATCATTTTCCCTGTTCAACGTTTCCTTCTAGCTTAGGTATCAATATTCACAGTCATGTTTTCAACACTTACGAACTTTTCCTATCAGTTTAAGGATTCCCACTGGTAGGAGGTGGGTACTGGGATTAGAAGAGAAGGGTTATTGCACAGGAAAGACTGAAATAATCAGTGTGTTATCTGGCAAGCCAGTCGGAGCACAACGAGGGGGAATTAGCTAGACAAGTCTGAGGCTAGACAGCTTGGTTACCTACAAATTAATGCCAATCTTAAGTCCTTCCAACACATCCCACTGGTGCTGATTACTTCTGGCCATATCTAATAGCTTCATTAGATTACAAACACAGGAGAGGAAGAGCAGCCTTCCCCTGAGTAGCTGTTTCGTTAGAGTTGCTCTTGGCTTTGTATTAGCCAACTACTCTGTGGTCTACTCTAGCATCACCAGAGTTACATAAAGAGAGAAAGCATGTTAATTGTAATTTACTACGTCTGGTGATGGCTTGCATGCAGATTAGGGGTACTTACTCCTACTGAAGGCAAAGGACAGACGTCGGACTCTTCTTTAATGAAGACTGCAGAAGCTTCCATAAATTTGGCATAATCGGCAGCATACCATACTTTCAATTCTGTGTGGGGTTCAATCGGCTGTGAATGGAAGAAAAGAGCACATGTTTAGTTGTGCCAGTTTTCCTATGCCAACTAATACTGCAGATAGGAGGGGGGGGGGGTCATGTGTGTGCAATTTGTGTCCTTCAGCAAGTTGCATTCTTTGAATCTGTTTAAAGCGTTGGTAACTTAGTTTCAAGATTCAAGTACTTTTTGAGCATTATTGTCCCCTAGAGTTTGACAATTTCACAATTTCTAAAAGCAGAAACGCCTATGTCCATAGATTTTTCGAGGACAGTAGCAGGAAGGGTGCCTCAGCCTTCATGAACTTTGCTCAGTGAGATGTATTTGTCTGTGATGTCCAGACATCCAGAGTCTTTCCAAGCAATATCCCATGCCCATTCCTTGACGGTTTGAAGCCCACTAGACACAACACTTAACAACAGGGTACAGGCAATGGAAAAACACCTCATGAATGCACAACAGCTTGGTTGCCTCCTGGATGTCACACGCATTTATAGAGTGTGGCTGCAGAGTTGATCAACACGTGGGCTGCACCTTACGTGTCAGGCTGACTATGTGTGTGCTTTATTGTGCCTCTGCCCTCCTTTCACTGAAGCCTTTCCACACAGGACTAAGGGAGCCCATAATCTGCAGTCTCTCATCCAGTCCTGCCTGCACAAATCCTTCCTTGGACTGGACTATGACCTCCTCTGACAAATACTTTTAGTCAATAATACAGCAAACAGAAAAAGAGAGGTGTGATTAAACTCACTGGCTAAAGATCTATTAGTTGTTTAAAAGCAAAGGAAAAAAAACTAACTTTGGGGTCATGACTGCCTGGTCCTGTACACAATATTCTACACCTGTAATAAAAAACAAGATTGTTGCAACAGGGGTAGAGGCATCTCTGTGGGAAGCTGAGACCTAGTCAATGTGACTTTGGAGGGAAAGCAAACTGCATCAGTGTGTGAAATAGTCAAGTAAAGTAAAAGTTCTCATCTCAGTAAAACTGAGGTTAAACACCAGCATCCAAATCCCCTACAAGTTGTCATTTAGTCTGTCTCACCTGTGTGACAAGACGAGAAAGCTACGGCAGCATCCCTGTGAAACTCTCCTGTAATCAGAGACAGCAACCGTGGATCATTTTTACTTCCTCCTAATTCTAGATTTTTTAAAGCATTTATTTCTGGGTGCTGAAGTCATCAGGTCAGCAAGTACGCTCCCGGTGCTGTTAGCATGCCACTTACATGGATGCTTTGGTAGCTGCAGTTTCATGGCACCAAAATCCCATCTCTCTGTAAAGGAGGAAGAGCCAATCCCTCAACTCCCAAATTGACAGACTTTATTCAAAATATCTTGAGAAAATATCTTCATAACCAGCCCTAAGGCAGCCTCACGCCGTGACCAGCAGGGTGTGCCTAAGTGTAGCAAAAGGCCAGCACTTTGACTGACCAGGACAAAATCTGCAGGATGCCACAGTACCAGGAATGATACTGGGACTTAAGAGAAAGAAACCCAAAGGAACCTGACACCTAGCACAGTAAAGGTTCTAAGACACATTCCTCATCCTAAGATACTCTTCAGGTCAGTATATAGGATGCAACTCTACATTAATGCCAATGAGCAGAGCTCTGCTGAAGTCAGCAGAGAGCTGGTTCAATAGTATTTAAATTATACTGGCAATTGTAAGTTACCAGTTAATAACTACAACTTCTTAGAAAAGCATTTGTTCATGCTTCCCAAATATAGTATTATTAATCTCCTCAGTTCTACAAGTATAGCATGCATTTAAAATCAAATTGAAATCAGAACTCAAACACAGGCTGAACAATGCCTCAGATCAGCATATACTGTTTTATACTGATTTTCTTTTTAAAAAATAAGTATTTAAATATTAGTCCAAAAGCAACTATACTTCATACTGTAATAAAAGATTTTGAAGGTGTCAAATGTTATCCCTATTAGCTTATTTTCACATCATCACTGTGAGGTATGTATCTTGAGAAATTCTTTACATTGAGGGTGGTGAGGCACTGGCACAGGTTGCCCAGAGAAGCTGTGGCTGCCCCATCCCTGGCAGTGTTCAAGGCCAGGTTGGATGAGGCTTTGGGCAACCTGGTGTAGTGGAGGGTGTCCCTGCCCATGGCAGGGGGTTGGAACTGGATGATCTTTGAGGTCCCTTCCAACCCAAACCATTCTGTGATTCTATGATTCTATCTTTCTCTCAGGTGGAAAAAAAAAAACAAAAAATGAAGGAACAAAAGTAAATACTACTATCCCACAGAAACGCATGCCAACCTTGGAAATGAAATTGAAACACTGGCTTTTGATCCCACAGTAACTTCTTTTGACTAATATTTTCTCTTTTTAAAATTTTAATATTGCTTACAATGATATACAAGCATTAACTTCAGAATAAAAAAGGAAAACAATTAATGTTCAACATAAAGACTTCAGTTTCCTAAGCGCACAAAAGACTAAGTTCTGATTAAAACAAACTTTGCCTGAAGAAGTGGCCAAAACAACAAAAAAACAAGACTATGTTCCAGTATCATTTATCTGTATGTTCCAGTGTCATTTATAAATCCAGAGAGTAGTTTGTTCTCTCTCCTCAGATGAAGACATAGCCCAGCACCTCTAACATAATCTGTATTTCATGGCAACGTGGCAGCGCTGTAAATTCTGCAATTAAGTCTCCAGATTTAATAAGAGCAGAAAATAGTATGCAAAGATTATACTGAGCACAGTCACTGCCTTTTACTGGAAAACCCCCCACGCCACTTGCTTTACTATGGATTAAGTGACATAAAAGGTGGCATGTGATAAAGATCCAGCTGGCAGAATAGAATCCATCTTTCATCTGTACCAGGGTTAGCCTTTCAGAAGCTTTGCCTGTAAGCTTCCATTTGGATGATGGTGAAGCAATGTGGGTTTAACTACCTTAACAGTTGCAAAGTAGACTTCTCCACAGTGCTGATAAGCTACAAGGGTCTGTTCCTCTTGGTTCCGGGCTAGCCGGACAAACATCATCCAGTTTCCACAGTCTTCATTGGGAGTGTCCAGAAAGTACTTCCCTCCATCTTTCAAGACCTGAAACAAAGGAGGAGGACAGGAGAAAGAACACGATAAAACGAAGTCCTGCATAGAGGCAGATTAGTTTTCTTTAACTTGGAATCATGGCTATCAGTTATTTACCCTGTCTTGGTCATATGTCCTTTGAAATCGTGGTGGTTTTGAAACAGATCATTCCTAAAGAATACTGAGTGCAAAAGAAAGTGAAGAACGAATACCTGCTGAGGCACCCAGCTGCTGAAATAAGTGTAGGCCTTTGTGTGTATTTCCAGTTTATATTTCATCATTTTTGTTACATAAAGATAATAAGAACTAAGTGCAGGCAGGTAGAAAGATAAGCTTTACGCCTTAATGTACTTCCTGAGTACCTGATAATCTCAAATCTTAGTGCTGTATTAACGCTACATTTTGCATTGAACCATTGTGTAACTTGTGTAGTAAGTCCAGAGAGGTAACGTACAATATAATGGCATTTTAACAGTCTTCTCTTTTTCCCCTTAACAATGCAAAAGTAAATACGAATGAACAATTGTGTCAGAAAGATCTCTTTCTTTTTGCTTTACTTCATTCTTCCTACATTCTTTGCAAGAGAAGGCAAACGCTCCTGACTTTATACAAGGCAGCTGCTTTTCTGCAATATAGTCTCAAATATGGACAGCTGAAACTGTGCAACAGATGTCAGCACAGCACGTATCTGTTCTACTAACCACGTAAGCCAGTAATTAGTTGCAAAAAAAAGCTGCATCTCCATTGCTTCTGGGAACTATTTTCTCTAACTTTGCTATGTTTCCGGTGAAAACACCTGCCTGTTGGACAAGTTTGGTCACATATTCGGAATGCTGCTAGGGAGAAGTCAAGGCAGGTACTGCTGTCACGGAGGAAACGTGGGACTCTAGTCTCCTCTTTTGAAGCAACAGTCCATTCATCAGCCAGAGCTGTCCTTATCACTGTACGCTTTTAAGCAAACGGGGCTGATTGATAGAGGACAGGGTGTGGTTTACAATGGTTTGTTGAAGAGGAAGGAACTGGGTGCTTAGCTCATCCACGCTCACAAGCTTGTTAGAGAAGCATGTTTTCTGCATTTGTAAGAATTAAAGTGGAAGAAATTTAGTTATGGAGAAGAACAAACTCTCTCTGGTATCAACACGCCATGAAAATCCCAGAGAAGGACAGTGTTACTTTCCTGCCAGACCATTCACATCACTTCCATGAGCAAATTAAGTTTACAGCAACTACTGAGGCTATTGTTTTCGCTCTCAAACAAAATTACAGAAGTATCTGTATCTATGCCTTCCTCCACGACTCACAGCATCCTCTAGTCTCAAGCTTCTGGAGAAAGCTCAAATGAAGCTTTGATGATCTACTTAGCGATACGGTTTAATGGGGATTAGGGACGGTTGGACTCGATGATCTCTAAGGTCTTTTCCAACCTAGAAATCTATGAATCTATGAATGAAGCTGCTGGAGCGGATCCAGAGGAGGCCACAAAGATGATCCGAGGGCTGGAGCACCTCTGCTCTGGAGACAGGCTGAGAGAGTTGGGGCTGTTCAGCCTGGAGAAGAGAAGGCTCCGGGGGGATCTTATTGCAGCCTTCCAGTAACTAAAGGGGCTACAGGAAAGCTGGAGAGGGGCTTTTTCCAAGGGCGTGTAGTGACAGGACACGGGGCAATGGATTTAAACTGAAAGAGGGCAGATTTAGATTGGATATAAGAAATTTTTCACTGCGAGGGTGGTGAGGCACTGGCCCAGGTTGCCCAGAGAAGCTGTAGATGCCCCATCCCTGGAAGTGTTCAAGGCCAGGTTGGATGAGGCTTTGGGCAACCTGGCGTAGTGGAGGGTGTCCCTGCCCATGGCAGGGGGGTTGGAACTGGATGATCTTTGAGGTCCCTTCCAACCCAAACCATTCTATGATTCTATGATTCTATGAAGATACAAAGCATGCCACAGGGCAGCTGCTGGTGGTCCTTCTTTCCTGGGGGTGAGAGGGCATGATACAAAATGCAGGCTGTGGAAGAGCTGTGACCTGTCAGGAAGTCCGGACTGCGGCTGTGGCTTAACCAAGGACTGGCTGTAGGACAGAGGTGTGCCCAGGCACGCACTGCCCCCTGCAGCAACATGTCAAGACCAAGGTGTAGAGGATTACTCCCAAGGAATTCCTGTGGGAAAGGATGTGCGTGCAGGTGTGCCTAAACTAGACTAGTCCTGAGAGGCCACTATTTGTTTTATCTGGAAAGACAGAACTGTTCTTAGATACCTTCAGTAGCTCCATGAAAAGTTTATCAAGAGCTGCTCGACTGAAAGGTGAATCACCCTGGAAGTGGTAAAACTAGAAAGCAGGAAAGTAAACTACTAGAAAACACAATATACAGGAATATTTTGGTACTTCAGGTTATGCTGTGCTAAGAATGTGATTTACATTCATACATGCAGATCAGAAGCACGTGGTAGATGGCAAACTGACTCGTTAAAATACATAAATACATATGGATTGTTAAAGACAGGTATGCACTTCATAGTAGGTCACTGGGTTTTACCTGCAGGACTAGCCTGCTCTCATCATAGCGGGTCAGTTTTGTAGACAGTTGACCAACGTAAGGACCAAACTGTGTTCTCTTCTGTATTACCTTCTTTGCAAATACTCCAAGGACTGTGAATAAAAAAAAGATCAGTCTAATACTAATATAGACATCACAAACTATTTCTTGTATACACAGTTGTGAATATGGAGATAAACACACAGTGCAGAACATATGAATAATTCTTCTAGACAAAAACCCAGGTAAATAATTCTAACAGGAAGGATCTAAAAAGGATGTAAATATGTACAAAGATTTTTTTTTTTTAAATGAGTATTACACTGAATACAAAAGTGCCTAAAATCCATGACAGGATATTAAACTGAGTATGCCACACAAATGTGTTGATACTTTTCAATCTACAAGCTGATGTTATCATAGTGCTCTGCTTGTTGACATAATTTATGAGGTTGTTCTCTCCCAATATAAGTGGAGAGAACCTATAAGTACTTAAAGGGGGCTACAGGAAAGCTGGAGAGGGACTTTTTACAAGGGCGTGTAGTGATAGGACAAGGGGCAATGGATTTAAACTGAAAGAGGGGAGATTTAGATTGGATAGAAGGAAGAAATTTTTCACTCTGAGGGTGGTGAGGCACTGGCACAGGTTGCCCAGAGAAGCTGTGGCTGCCCCATCCCTGGCAGTGCTCAAGGCCAGGTTGGATGAGGCTTTGGGCAACCTGGTGTAGTGGAGGGTGTCCCTGCCCATGGCAGGGGGGTTGGAACTGGATGATCTTTGAGGTCCCTTCCAACCCAAACCATTCTATGATTCTGTGATTCTATAAAAACACAACATTAGGCGTCTTAATCATTGCAGTTATTTCCCTGTCTAATACCAATGGTGTGACACAAGAGGTATCTTATCATTCTCTTTCCGAAATGCAATCTAGGCAGGACTAATTTTACAAAGGTAGCTGTGGAATATCTGCACCCTAAGGATGTGGTTCCCTTGCTCGAGTTTGGGCATTCAAATTGCCCTGTCCTCAGAAGGAAACAACAGTCTTTCTATAACATGAACTGAAGACGCTGCAAAAGGTAAATTAACCCACAGCGTTCTTCTGAGTTTGCAAGGGGTGGATGAGGGACATTATTTACCATTTTGTTTCTGACCTCTTACTGAAGGCTCTTTCCCGTTTTGCGTGCTTGGGGAAAGGAAAAAAATATGTAATGGTGTGTGGCTGTTGCTACTAGATACAAATGCAACATTCATTAAACTCGTATTGACTGATCAGAGCTAAGTGATTTCTCACAGCTAAATGTCACACCAGCTCTGGCTCATGTCCTGCCGTCAGTCTAGGCATCGAGGTTACTAGAAATCAGTCATAAAAAACAGTAGCTCAATGTGAGCTTTAGCTGTGCTCAGCTGAAAATAGTCTTCATGCCATTAATACCCAATGATTATGTCTCGAGTTATTCATGAAAACGAGCCAGCGTTAGTTCTTTCGCCTCCTCTTTCTCAAATGTGGGAAAAAGAGTTAAAATACTTACTCTGCTGGTTTCCAGCTCGTAGTTCCAACACTCGCAAAGTGAGGTAGTGAGGTAGGGTGAGACGGGCTCGGCTAGGAATAACCCTGTCTTTAGCCCTGATGAGTGGTCCGTGGAGTTTGCATTCTCCTACAAGGCTTTTACCGCAATCCTCACACCCTACAAATCCAGAAAAGGGAACCTGTTACTAAAAATGACATACTCCAATTTAGTCTCTTCTAATTTTGTCACCTTGAGAACACATCTTGTATTACCAATGCTTTTCTTCCCACCACTGTTCTACATTAGGTAGTGGAATGATTATCTGCAAGCCAAAACTGAACTAGGAAGGTTTGAAACAAGACCTCCAGTGAGTGCATTCTCTCCTGTGTGACTTGGTGGGTCCTGACCTCCAAAGATTTACACACACGTTCATCTGGAGGTGTTGCAAACTGTGCCGTTGAAGACTAGGATGGCAGCAAAACTGGAACTTGTAGTAGGCACGCCTATAAATCAAGGTGCATATATTTATATAGAAACGAGAAGGGCAAAGTTGCTAGTAACAACCAAGGTAATTTGCATAGATCCAAGCAGTCCAAGAAAGCTCACTGTGACTCTGTGAGCCTCCACAGACCACCCTCAGTAGAAGACAAGACCCTTGGTGTACCATGAAAAATGAGTACGACGGGTCTTGCAGCCAAAACCCAGTTGACAGTCACGCAAGGGCAGCCTTCCCATAGACCGTGCTGCCTGTGGAAGTAAGCAGGAGGGGCACCTTGCATCTCCCGGGCATCCGTTCCCCATAATGACATCTGCAGGCAGAACACACGAACCGCCCAGAAGTCATTAATGAGAAACACGCATCTGCAAACTGACTTTCCCCCAGCACAGTGAGGTACTTTTGGTTCAGCGTAGCTCAAACTGGTTGCCAGAGAAACTCGTACGGAGCAGTGACACAACGGAGCAATGAGACTCTCCAGCAGAAGGTTATCCCGGCACTGGTGTCACACAGGGCGATGGGAAAAACGGGACTGCTTGCACAAAACCTTTTTATAGACAGTAGAAACTAAACCGGTGAGTCAACAACGCTTTACGACTGACTTAAAAGGAAAAGCTGATATTGATCATCCATGACTACCTCGTTTTGTTTTATTTCTGAAAACTTTGTCAAGCAAGTCTATTAGGCAAGCGACAATAAGGAGCAGAGGAAGGGAGCCAGAATGGCTCAGAATTCCCTCAGAGTCTGAGGGAACCATAGGACACCGTAGCAGAGACTGGGGCAGGAGAGGTGAGACAGACAGGGACTCACAGCCAAAGAGAGGTCAAGAGAAGCATAAGGGCTCAGGAGACACATCCTGGAGAGACATCAGAGATGGTCTCTGAGAAAGGACAGTAGCACCATCAACGCAATATTCAGGGTAGCTTGAAAAGGTTTCAGTTTGTAAACACAAGGAGGCACTTGACTAAATTACACGCCTCGAGAGCCTAGTCCAAAATATCCCCAAACAAGCCTGAAGTGTTCCTACGGAGTTCTTCGGGCTCTTCATCAACTCCAAATGAGGAGGTAGATGTGCGTGTTGGTGAGGCTGCAGGCACTGCAGTAGTCCATATTTTTCAATAATTTAGGGACCATGTCACAGTTTTCTTTTGCTGTGGCTCCCAGACTGCACATCCACACTACGTATAGCTGAAATACGTGCATTTTTTTTGCTAGTGCTACAGATAAAGAACATGCCACTCTACAGCCATCACTTAAAATGCACAAAAAATAAGTAATACATCCGCAAGGCAGATTTTTCTTGTTACACAGTTTTATGTACCTCAAAGTCCTTTACAGCTAGGCTGCAAGAAAAAAAAAAATAAATTTTCTTGGTGATTTAACTTAATTGGCTTTAAAATAAATTGCCAGCGGTCTACATCTTTGGAGGGCAACAAAATGATGAGGGCTTCCTGAGCTTACCTAGAATAATAGCGACTTTGTCTCAAGTCAACCAGCTCCTGCTTGGAGAGGCATTGTATGCAAACTGCCAAAAACATTACCAAAAGCAAAACGGAGACAAAGAACCGCTGTTAGAGGGAGGATGTATCTAATCGTAAAGTACACGACCTTATCAATCCATGCCATGCCTCTGTGATTCATCACTACCCAGCTCCTGAGCAAACCTTCCAGCCACCCTGGGGCAGCACCCGCCGCGGAGGCCCCAGGGTGGGCAGCCCATGGGAAGGCTGGAAAGGGAAAGCAGGAAAAATGGGTCTCCCTTAAATCTGCCTCCAAATTCAGCACTAGTGTCCCATTAGCTAATCCCTCTTGGATCCTAGATGTAAGGTCTGACACGACTCACCCAGTGTGGGTGCTGGGGAGGCCGCCAAAATCGGGGACGACTTTGCATCCAAACCGGTGCCAAGCATGCGACCGAGCTTAGCGGCCCCAGAGATGGCTCCCCAGGTGGCACGCCTTACTGGCACCACGAAGCCATCAGCTAGCACGGAACAAAATTAGCTGCAGAGCTGGAAGTGGTTTTTAAGGACCTTGCTAGTTCGGCTTGGGATTCTGACCGGGCATCGCTGCACGCCAGCTGCCCAGGTCTTGTTCTAGGATCTTCTCCATCTCCTTACATGGGATATGAAGATAACTGGATGAGTTATTTAACAGGCATCCTGGAATTACATTCACTACACAGTATTTCTAACCCCACGCCAGCACGTTAGTACCTCTGAATTTACTGCACACTAAAAACTGCCAGGTGTACCAGAAGCACGAGACTGGATCACAAGAGTGGATTGTTATTGTAAATATAACAACTTTAGGGACCTCCCTGGGAAACAACGGTGTCTGTAAGTTCTTCCCCTCAAACTAAGAGTGCAAAACTATCAAGTTCACATTCTCCCTCGGAGACGATGACAGACCAAGCCACGATCCCTTGCATTTCCATGCTAAATTACAGATGCTGTTGTCAGAGGAACGTTTGCGTTATCATGGCTGCAGCGTGACACCAGTTTGCAAAGCTCACGCCGATTTTATCCCCCTTTTTAACTTGGCTACTTAAGTAAAATGTAATTTTTTTCAACAGCAGCCTCAGAACATGCTCTAACCTATTCTGAAATACGAAGCATCCAGCTAGGAAAACAACACACACTTTGTTGTATTAGCACTAGGAATGAAACACACTTGGTTAGAAAAATCACTTCCTATAAGAATATTTTTTCTGCTTTTTGTTAGGCACTTCAGTATCTTACTTGATGCTTTTACAGTGTCCCTGCTCCCTTAAATTGTATTTACACAAACAAAACTAATGGACTCGATGTCATGTTTACAGGAATACTTCATAATGGACAAGCATGCAAGAAAAAGGAAAACTGCTTCCGTTCCTCTGCTTTGCTGTGATTTAGATGAGTAGGCAACAAAGAAATAAATGAGATTCACAGGAGTTACAGGCTGTTAACAAACAGATCGTGTCATTTACTATATCTTTAGAGCAGCAGTGCTATATTGTCCCCTAGAGGGTATTTCTTCGTTCTTTCTCTCTGTCTTTGCAATGATTTGGAAAAAGCTCCAAATAATGCCTTTTTTCATCCATCTGTAGATAAAACGACACAAGCTAACAGATCGTGTAGCTGCTAAGATTTTTGTCCTGCTGAACTCCGGGGCAGCAGCGGGGAGGCGGGTGTACAGAAGAGCCCCGCACGGGTGCAGGTGCAGACTCTGAGCAGGTTGTGGGTGTGCGGCCACCACCTCATGGCACGGGCGAGGGGCTCATGCCCTGTGAACCACTGGTGGATGGGTTAAGAGAAGGGTATGTCTCCTGTACGCCCCCCAGCCTGGTACCCCCACGCCTGAACGCATCTGCTCCCGCTTCTGCCCAGCCATTTGGAGGCACGGTCAGCAGCCAAGGCTTTCCCCTGCTCTTTAGGTCACCAGAAGAATGACACCCTCTGCCCACGGGATGCACTCCCCCCACGTGGGCTGACCGAAACGCTGGCAGCCACGTTCCCAGGGAGGAGAATGGGCTGCCAGTGTGGCTCACCTGTACCGTCCTCACCATGCTGGTGCTTCCCTCCAGTCCAGGTCTAGCTGACAGCTCTCTTTTGCTGCAGACCACAGCCTGGCTGCCTTGGTGGCCAGCTAGCCTCGTCCTCCAGACGCCTCTGGGGCCAGCCGCGCTGCACGGGGACAAGCTCCCGTGGCCAGCAGTAGCCAAGCTGGCACGGTGGCTCGCGCAAGCTGGACTCGAGTGTGCAGTTCACAAACTCGGGTTTCCAAAACAGCAGCGCCGTCCGAGCGCCGCGCCAGCCCCACGGACACAAGCCCAGCCTCGGGGAGAGCTCATTAGTGTGGGCAAGGAGCCACGGGCTGCGGTTACACAAAGTCCGGCCGCAGAGATAACGGGAGCTATACATAGCCATACTGGGAACTGCAATCACTGTCCTGATAGCTCGAACATACCACCAGCTCCTAACCCAATCAGCGGCAGAACACCACTTTTTAAATCCAGTTTGCTAAAGACCAGATGCCTATCGGGCAGTCCTTCCTGCTTTCTCCAACCTCTGCTTTCAAGAGAGACTTCACAGTATCCCAACACTCCAGTGGCCCACAAGATGCCTGTGGTATGATTTCCGTGCCCCGCGAAGGCAGGTGGAAATTATTCCTTTTGCACCATCCACTTCGAGCAGAGACGCCCCGCGAGAAACGACCGCCCAGCGAGGCAGCGCTCGGCATTTGCTGTGCTGCTTGGCAGCACTAGGATTAGCTCCCGTGCGCGGAGGGAACAAAGATCAGTGCAAGCAGCAGTCCAAATCCTCGCCTAATTACAATCATAAGATTTGCATGGCAAACAACAGTAATTTATCCCAGAGTACAACTGCTCCGTTAGCCTTGTTCAGCTTTCACGCAGAGGAAAGGGTTGTTTTCTGTCCAGGATACATGGCACGTGCCAGTCTTGGTTCTTCTTATGCAAAGGTACATGAGGTTTTCCTGCCCTGTGGTTTGTTCTACAGCACTCCTTGCTGGAAAAGCTTGGAAACCTTGTTCCACAATATCATTTATTTGGCAAAAATTCAAAGGACTCAATTACCAAAGAGTTAACCCCAAGTTATTTTCCCATTATGCTGGGCTACTGCCACACATTTTCTCTGCAAAAAATGTTTATGAAAGAAGCCTTTACATGTCCTAAGTTTGATATGCAAAGTGCATTTACAAAGGAGCTGAAACTCTTAACCGATTAATAATTCATCTTATTTACAGTATAGTAAAATAGAACTTGTTATCATTTCTAGAATTCAGAATTTTACTGAAATGCCAGTAACTTTCTTTCACGCTAAACTTTCTACTGACTGATTTTCACTTTTTCACTGTAATAACTGATTCCCTAGTCCAACATGAAAATCATAGAATCAGAGAATGGTTTGGGTTGGAAGGGACCTCAAAGATCATCCAGTTCCAACCCCCCTGCCATGGGCAGGGACACCCTCCACTACACCAGGTTGCCCAAAGCCTCATCCAGCCTGGCCTGGAACACTGCCAGGGATGGGGCAGCCACAACTTCTCTGGGCAACCTGTGCCAGTGCCTCACTACCCCTCACTACACAAATATTTCTTCAATGTCTCCTTTTCATACCTCTTCTATCTGGTACAACAAAACCTTGTAGCAGCAGAGAGTTACAACTGCTCAGCTCTGTGTAGAAAAAAAGAATAAATGAATAAATAAAGCAGGAAACCACACTCCGGGTTGATTTTGCAATTGTAATTGCTCTCCTGAGCAAAGATTGCAAACTTGCACATTCATGCACTACAGAGCACATTATTTGAGAGGCAGGCATCGTATTTTCCATAGCCCTGCACCCGAAATAACACTCCCCCCCAAAAAATGAAGGGGGCAGCGGGGAGGAGAAAGGTGATTTACCCCTCAGTGCTCAAGAGGAAAACTTTTGATATTCAAGCAGTGAGTTCCCACATCTGACACATGGAGACCCTCAAGCCTCACAGTCTCTACCTGGTGGCACCAGCACCCAGGGACACGCAGTGGAGTCCCCATCAACCACTGTGGGACATGCTGCTGGGGCAGATCAGCTCCCCTTCTGAGGCTCTGCCGACTGCCATCCTCGGGCTTGCTGGCAAGTGGACCACAGCCCTGAGATGCTGGTGGAGGGGGAGGAGGAGTCCTGGTCCTGCAAGGGGTGAGAGGCAGCACCCTGAGAGCAAACGCCTATGCCTCTTTCAAGACCTCCTCTCCCCAGAGAGGAGAACAGTAGGTGGTTTGCAAACATCCCAGCAATCATTCTTAACATTAAACTTAGTCATAGGAACATGACCTCACTGTACTAAAACATAAAACTTAAAAAATGAGTTACTATATTTGGAAACAGAGAAATAAATCAGAAAAAATGCCTTCCTGCTTCCTCCCAAGTTCAGTTAGACCAGCAGGTCGAGCTGATTCCCTAAAACTGGGACCTGGCACTGCAGGTGAGCCCAGCCCTTAGGCATCCTGACCCAGACACTGATCTGCAGTGACACTTTCCCTCACCTCACCTCCATCCTTCCTGTGCCTCTGTCTTCGTTCCCAAAAGCAAAGAAGATCTGGAGGAAGATCCTACATCAAGGCACCCACTCCTGTCTCACAGCAGTATGATCCTGTCCCGCACGGCCATTGTTATGGAAGGATGTCTCTAGAAGAGAGACTCAGCACTTATCTAACTGTAAAAAAGTCTTCTAATGCGAGGCACACATGTATTTTCCTAGCAGACATGAGTTTAAGTATGCAAACTCTTTAGAACTCCAGAACTATCTGTTGTACAAACATATAAATGATACCAACAACTGTGATTCATTATTAGTTCCTAATAAGGAGTAATCATGATGACAGTTGAGTACATCTGGGAATAGGAAGTTTTTTGCCTGGCGACCATGAAGTACTATGACAGGAATAGCCAGAAGGAATTTCACCACTCTCCCATAAAAAGTCTTCCTCCCACCAAACCCAATGAGGCTTTCCACCGTGCTCCTTCCATCTAGCAAATCCTAGAAGCAGAACAGCCAGAGAAGCCTCAAGGAGCCCAGCCAGGCAACGTGGCTGTGCACAGCAGCTTTAGCAGGATCCCACGAAGCCCGTGCAGCAGCAGGATACCTGTGCTCTGCTGTATCTTACAAACTTCATAGCTAGGAGGGGGGGAAAAAAGAAGTTGCCTTCACAGTCTGAGTGTCTGAAAGGGTAATAGCTTATAGGACTTCCCCAAGAACTTAGAGAAAAAACAACAACGAAAACCAAACAGCAGGGAAAGTACATAGGTATATTTATCGAGTTTAACTTCACTGCAATCTGAGCAACCAGTTTATCAAAGTTCTTGGTAGGTTCATTCATCTAAAAATGACTTGAGATGAAAGCGATGATTGATTGATTGATTGAAATCTAATTTTTAAAAAATATTTTTTTTCTGGTTATTCTAGGGACTAAAACGTACGTGTCACATTCCTGGTACACCACATGGGGTTTGGTTGCTATCAGAACCCATGTACATAAGGAGCACAGTCCAAGTGAAGTCACTTCCCGTAGTTTACATGAAATAGCTTCTAATCAGCACGAACAAAGAGACTTCTCTCATTGCTGAAAGCTGAATACGTTTCAAACAATCAAACTGAAAAATGCAGTTGGATTTTTCAGTGCTTTTTTTTCCTTCTCTCTCTCGTCCCACCACTGGCTTGGCATGAATTCATATAAAATTAGATCCAGCATCAAGGAAGGACAGTTAATGGCATATTCACAGAAACTACTGCCATTTTTTGACAGGAAACAGCCTCAGCCAATGTAGCCTGGTCCTAATGCTCAGCAAAATCTTCCTGAGAGCCAAATCGTCCTGTTGCACCCTGCTCATCTCCCTGTACCAGTGAGCAGCAGCTGGTTCTGGTGCAAGGCTGTGGCTCCTCGCTATGACACCTTCTTGCTTTAGGTCCTCACTAGCACTGTCCAAACTGCACCGCTGCTCTACTGCAGACAGTAAAACTAAAATCCCCCTGTTCATGGTCAGTCATCAAGGGAATCGTATTCAAACTACTCACAAGCACCCGGCCACAGTTTGGGCCCCCCTAATCTACATCTCCCACAACAAAAGTTTTACCTCCCACAGCAGAACCAGCTTTAATTGGTTTTGAGCACTTTTCTTTCGAGGAGACTCTTGGCAGGCTGGTTGATTTATTCTAGTGTCAGACCTTTTAGTGGGTAACACCAATGCTACAACCAATTTTGTAATTTAACACAGACACCAGAATCTTCTGTCTTTGTCCTGGGGAAAAAAAAAAATAAAATCCCAAGCACGTATGTCTTCCCAAACGTATGTACGGATAAAAACACACGCACACAGCCACGCACCACATCCAGTGCATTAGTACAGAGGACAATTCTATTGATGGCAAGTCAACACCACAGTTTCTATTCTGATAAACGAAGTGCAGTGATTCTAATGACTAATCCTTAGTAATAATTAGTTGAAATATCTCCAACCCTTCCAACATTCCCTTAAAAGGGAACCTTAGATTGACTGTCTTTCTCCTTCATTGAACTTGGCTGTTACTGGCCACCAAGTCCAGATGTCACCTGCAGAAGACTGGTAGAAGGCTTGGTGGCGAAAGCCACCTTTCCTTAAGAACCCAGCCCAAATCGATTCTTGCTCTTCCACTTGTGACACAACTTGGACTTGCAGGAACTTTTCCCAGCAAAGATGCTAGCAGCTGGGATATATTTCCAGCTGCTTGCTGGTAGAAAGAACCAGGCAGGCAGACACGCTTTGGAGAAGGAATTATGAGTTGACTTTAGGACGCAGTGAGGAAGCCTAGCCTGACAGAGTGAAGAGATGCTGTACTCATCCTGCAGCTGGAGAACTTGAGGTCTCCAGAGGCAGTTATAACTCAATGAAGCAAGCTACAGCTACTGGGAATAAAAGCACAGTGTAAAAACCATGGAAGCCACTTCTGCAGGTAGAAACCCATACGCTCGGCTCTACCGGTGTGTGAGTAGCCACGTTATGAAAGAAGGAAGTCCATGTGGAGAAGTGAATACACGGACACTTAGGACTGGTGGGAGCTGAGACCTTGGAGGGCCACTCCTGATAGAACACTCCAATCCATATCACATTCAGAGGAAACTAAGTCTAAATAACACTGGAAAATCAGTTAACTTTCTCAGTGAACCATCCAAACCTCCTACTGGTATTCCAATTCACCCAAGAGAACAAAAAAAAGCTAATTTTGTTCTTGATTAATGAATCCTAAATCATATATTTAAAATACTGAAAGGTAGGAGTCTTCTTTTAAAAGCATTGGTTTTTGTAAATGAAGGGTCATTAACAGCTTAGCAGAACAGCATCACCTTCGTAACAGAGGACACAGCCAACAACTTCTGTTATTACTTGCCTAATCTCCAACACGAAAGGATGCTTGATTCCCAGCTTCTCTGGGAACAAAACGGGCAGAAGACTTTCCTCCTTAGCCTTTATGATCCTGATAAATTATTCTCCTCTTTCAAGGCATGAAGTGATTTCTTTAAAAAAAAAACCCACAAACATAGACATTGGGAAGTTCTGCTGCTGAACAGACACAAAAATGTATTTCTGTGAAAAAAATACTCACATGTGCAAGTGTCATATCTGTGTTTCCATTTACTTGTTCTCTTTTTCCTGAGATCTAGCATATACTTATTTTTTTCTACTCTAAAGATTTTCAATGAGAACCACAAGATAATTATCTGATGTCTCAAGTGATACTGTACTAAAGAAATTATGTCTACCTGAACTTCTTTAATAGAGTGATTAAGAAAGGATAATAAAATCAGCAGCAACAGATTAGGCAGCAGTACAGTACATTTCTCTTACAAGAACTATTCTCCTCAGGCATAAGGACAGCCTTGTAGTGATTACAGAGTATTACTGGAGAACTACATCTCAGATTTGCAAAAATTTGTGGGTTTAGAAAAAAATGCAGATCTTTTCTGCAGATGAAGTGCCCTAAACTCAGATTATAATGTATCTCCATAAAGCCCTATTTACTCTCCTGCTGACAGTCATCTCAGTTTGAGATTAAATAAAATCCAAACACTTTTTCTACATTCATTTCTGATTAATTTGTAGTTTCTTTAAACTATTTCCAAAAGTCACAAAAATAAAAGTAACAGTAGTCTCTAAGAAGCAACCTTGCAAACCAAAATTGCAAAGAATTTATTCCCATACTTTCCTGGCTCAAAGAACAAGATCAATAGATGGTAAAGGCATCACCTTGGGGGAAATGCACCATTTCTCAGCTATGTATTTGTATGACTCTGGTCATTTAACATGCATATTTACTGAGCTATGTATGATCACACATCCCACTTTGTACTTGGTATATCTTGCTCTATGGGTTGGAAATCAATCCTTTTATACTCCTTCCATTTCAATATTGCCAATAGGTCACAATGATATTCGTGTTTTATAAAGATCCTTGATGTTAGAAGAGGCAAAGGGACAACTGCCTTGTCTAAACATCCCCATGCACTTCCCTACACCCCTCTGCCTAAACACAGTCCAATAAATCAAACATAACACACTCTGCCTTGCTTTATCGCCCAAGTAACAGAAAACAAATGCCACCTTTCACGTCACGCGTGAATCATCTACTTTCTTCTCCATTAGAGGAACTAAAAAACATAATTCCTTTCTATTTACACCATTAAAACTACCCAGAAACCCTCACCGGTAAACGTTTTCATGACTACAGCATTAAAATGACCTACAAACATACCTCCTTTCTAACTTAAATGTTAGCTTTAAATTAGCTTTGGCTTTAAATTTTAGTGATTTCCGTTGTCTATCATGTATAAATACACTTGAGTGAGGTCAGAAAACACTCTTGACACGTTTGGGTAACAATAACAACAGAGCTCACAAACATCAGTATCAGCCTGCTTGAGCTCAATGTTTTTACCACTTTTTCAAAACCATAAATGCATTTGCTTTTTTTGCTTTTCCCTCTGAAAATCTTGGAAATTTGCAGACGCCACAAGGAACAATGCTGACACTCCGCAGTTGCACAATGTATTTTCATTTTCAAGATCACAAAGTACTCTCAAGCAGGCATGTTGGCATACGGAGCAAGGAAAACGCTTTCAAGGAAAACAGATAAGTTATCTGCTGCAGAGAAGAGCAAAATGAGACAAAACTAGTGAAATTACTAGCTCAAGTCACTCAAAGCAAAAATGCCCGACTGAGGAACACAAACTATCTTGATAAAAGGCGAAATTTCCCAAGCACTTCCCCTGAAATGAGGGGATTACTCAAGTTTTCAAACAACTGCACACAGGAACAGACGCTTTGAAGCAGGCTCGCAACACAAAACCAGCAATCCCTACTCGCACGACAGGGATTATTCCGTTTGGAGCTTGCCCTTACACTTAAACGGACAAAGAACTGACATTACTCACTTTTTTCCTGCAGTCATAAGTTGGCCACTCCTGAAAGTTGAAGCTACTCGAGCTCAGAAAACTTTTTCTTCAGTCGCCGCAAAAACTGATATAGAAACTCTGGTGATTTGTTCTCCTGTTTTCAGTAGAAAATTTACATATGAATTACACACCAAATTCCTTTGGTCTGATAAACTGTTCTGGACTCGCCTGAAGAAAATACTGCTTCTTCATTATCATCCTCCTCTTGCTATTCTTTGCTGTCTTTACAAAAAACCTGTACATCTAAAACCAGCAAGAGTAGTGGTAAGTCCATTTCTTGCCTTGAGTCTACGCACAGACACAGAGGTTTGGAAATACATCCCTACATTTCAAGGTCTTTTAGATTTCCAGATTTTCTGCCAGACAGGCTCACTTGTTAGTCACTGCCTTGTGTGTATTAACACAGTGATTTGTACCAGTCAAGAAATTATCTGATGCAATTCAGCTGATTCTCAAAGACATGAAAAACTGCACATAACAGCCTACATAAATGACTGATGTTCAGGACCTGACTGCAAGACCCAAATACCGAATTATTTCCTATTACTTTTCACATCCATTAATCACCATTAGATAAAGACCAAATGAACGTACACAGAGGCTAGAAACAGCACAAGAGTCACTTAGGTGTTTCCCATGATGGAATATAATTCAAAGATTGGTTTTGCACTCCAGAACACACACGCAAATATTTCATAACCGCACCACGTACGGGAATTCAGAAGAATCCTTACCTTACATAAAACAGCATTTTTAGTGAAAAGTCAGGCTATGCTAGTAGAAGGTGGCAGGAACCATGCCATCCTCCTTCGGCAGACTTTTCCAAACGCCCCTGTGTTCAACTGAGCCTAACTCTGCGCTGTTTTGTTTCCCCGAGAGGACCCATTCAGCACCATGTGCTCCTTTTCAGCTGTCAATAAACAGAAGCGGTGAATTCCCCGGCGCTTCACAAAGCTAGTTAGGCACAGCCATTCATTTCTCGAGGAAAACAGGGCATTGATTTCAGCAAATTCCCAGGGAGCAGCTCCAACAAAGAGATCAAAGACCCACCTCCTTTCCTGCACGGCTTTGGCCGGCCGGGCCAAGAGGAGCAGCGACAGGTTGCCCGAAGAGCGGGCTCGAGCCCCACCGACCACCGCGTGCTCCATTCACGTCCGTCGCCATCCTACATTCCCGGGACAGCCCCCGGCGCTAACCGTGACAAACCCCGACATTCAGGCAGCATAATATACTGCACGCTAGTTCATCCAAGGATAAAAAGAAAAACAAGCTCCGAGGGAAGTCCGCTGCTTCCCTGACCGCCCGAGCCTCAGTAGCTGCCAAACATTTTATAAGCTTCTCTTTTTTTTTTTCCTTAGCTTCTCCATCTGAAACAGAGAAGCGCTTGCTACCTCAAATTCATCGTGACGAAACTTCACTGGGATGTTGGCTTTTTTGGTTTATTTCCACAGGCTTGAAGACTTAGCTGCTGGAGCCTGAGGTCTGGCTGCAGCAGCCCTTGTATTGTGCAGCCATGACATTTTCTTTGTGCAATTTGCCCCAGACTGCAGTGGTTTTTTCCTAGGAATCTAAGGGGTTTTGTTCTGGTTTGATTAGATTTTTCTCTTTTTAATTATACATCTAGCCTTCATTAATGTGACCTGGAACAGGATTTTTAATCCTAGAATTTGACCTTGTACTGAACCGAGCGTTAGCGAAAGACGATGCTGTGGTCAGGGTTAGGGACTGGGTGGTTAGGCTACTACTCAACAGTAAGGGCCAGAGACTCTTCCCTGGTCCTGAGACCACGTGGCACCAGCTCCACGTGCCTAAAGACTCCTCATCTCCTTCCCTGTTCCCCTATAAACAGTTTGGTTACATCCAAATTCCTTTCCTGGAACAGAGCCTGGCAGATGTTACCCCCAAAACATGCCTTGGTGTTGCTTGTTAGTGTAGGCCAGTGCAAAGCTCATGGGCTGGCTCTGTGCTATTTATTTATATAAAAACAGACACAAAGATCTAGAGTCACTTCACCTATATACAGATTTGCCATGTTATTCTTTAGCGTTCTCCTGCGCGCTGACGTTCTTCCGAGGCACTATGTGGCCGTCAGGAACCCTACATGCACGTGTACTCCCACCAGCTGGAACCTGGGAAGTCCCCTCTGGTACTGGTAATGCCTCAAGGCTATTCACACGTCTCCAAGTGAGAAGACAAACGTTCATCCCTCTAGTATGACCGAGTATCACAGGACCTGCCGCAGCACAAGCGACACGATACTGAGAAGACCAGGAACAAGTGGAAGGCATGACTGATCATTGCACAGAAGATAGCTGAGAACACAAGGAAACAGAGAACCGCAGAATTATCTAAGTTGCAAGACATCTGTGGAGATCAAATAGTCCAACCTCTTGTTGAAAGCAGGACCTTAGATTAGCGTTATCCAGGGCCCTGTCAAGCCTTATCTCGAATATTTCCAGTGTGGGAAATTCCACCACTTCCCTGGGCAGCCTATTCCAATGTTTAATTGATCTCATGGTGAAAATGTCCCTTACATCTCGAATTATCTCCCCTAAAGCAACTTGTGGCCATCGCCTCTTGTCCTGTCACAGTGCATGCTCGGGGAAAGAGTGCTTCCACCTTCTTCTCCATAACCACCATTTTTGTACTGGAAGACCAACTAGATCCCCTTAAGACTTCTCCTCAAGCTGAAAACATCTAACTCCTTCAATCTCTTCTCCGGTGACAACTTCTCCAACCCACTGATTATCAGGAAAAGTGTGAGAGAGGTGCTGACACTGAGCTGAAGAGAGAAAAATTAAACTGCCAGGGCATAAATTTGCTCAAAAAAATCAAACCAGCTTAAACATTTGAGTAGAGTCGAGGAGTCTTATGTTGACTTTGATCAGGACCACTGTGCAGTCACCCTGCTCTCTCTCCTTTCTTTAATGTTCCACTCCTGACAGCAGTTTTGCCTGTTGTATACAATACAGTCAGGCATATTGCATTCCTTACTTTAGACTTCCCCCTGTATCTAAATGGCACTTAAGCATGCCCCAAAATTGCCAGTTAGCAGATAAAGCTCAAAAAAATGCACTTGCACAAATAACTTGAAGTACAGATATCACTTCCACAGATAGCTGCTATCTGCCAGTAAGCCACTGATATTTTTATATTTATTAACTGATTACAGTTATTGATCAAAAAAAAAAAATTTGTTTTCTTTGTTCCTCTGAGGAAGTATCGGAGTCTGAGAGGTTTCTGAAATTCCCCTCTCTTATACTGCAGCTGGGCAGCCCTCGGAGGCAAGGATAAGGAATGGCAGTGGATGCACTGGAGGGACTCCAAAAGAAGGCATGCAGATCAGATCAAGAAGCACAGAAAATGGCCTTAATGCTGCAGATAGCTTAGGCTGGAGGGAGAGAGGGCGAATATTGGGGAGACCTGAGCAGTAATTTTTTCGTGGCAGTTACGACAGCCAAGTATAAGGATATGCCACTTGTATATTCTCTGCTGTTGAAAAAGAAGGATGGATAATAGTGATGAGGCACGAGATTTGGATGTGACTTGGATAAGGATGCCTTGGGAACACAGGAGTTAAATTCACCAAGTGATTAAAAAACCCCGAGCACATCACTCAGTAGTAATCTGGGATGGTATTTGTGCCAAAGATAGATAAAACATTTTTGATGGAATTGTAATTTTAAGTCTCAATGAACCAGTCTGTTCTTACACATGGGCCAGATTTTTACAATTTTACTCATATTAAGTCATGCTTTACTCCAAGAATAATCCCGTTGATTATAATGGTAATATTGTTCCACAGATGTCTCAGAAGAAACGCAAACGTAAAAGCAGACTTTATACTTAAGATAAAAGACATCAATCATGAGCACATCTGGGAATCTGACAAAAACATATGGTACAAAAAAATCCCTGTGGGATGACGGAAATGTACTTACATAGCAGGTCTGTGGACATGTTTACAGATCAGGCAAGGGAAACCTATGTAAAATAAATGAAAAAAAAATGATCAGTTTGCTGAACTAGCACTATTCGTGTTTAAACCTCATGCTAGTTATCATACGCATAGTTTCTTAGTTCTTTAGGAAATGAGGAGAACCTAGGGAAATCTAACAAGGAAGAATTGCAATTTGTAAAGGAAAAGAGTAAATCCATCTAATTTCACTCCTTAATAAACGATTCCACTTCATTTCACAATGTGAACTGACAATATGAATGTAAAGCATTTTAATTAAGAGCAGTTCACCGTATCCCACATATTCATTAACATTTACGATAAAAACAGAATTTTGAGGCACTATGTATTTGACCCCATCGCATGCCATTCTGTGCTTAAGCCAGCTGTTTCTCGTGTTCATCCTATGAGTCCTCACCCCTGCAAAGTCAAAGGGAACATTAACCAGATAGAGGACAAGACATTTTATTTGCTCTCTTCAAAGACTTCTGGAGACTTCTAGCCTTCCACTGAGCACTGTTCATCTTGTTCCCTTCCCAGTCATCTGCTGGTTTTTGACTGAAATTTTACTATAAGCACATAGGAGCAGAGTCTGAGTTTTCTGTAGCTGTCTGAGCAGCCTCCAACACAGTGGGATCCTGATGTGTGGATAAGGCTACTTGGAGAAACAGAAATAATAAGATACATAAAAATCA
Organism: Tauraco erythrolophus; assembly: GCF_009769465.1. NCBI lineage: Eukaryota > Metazoa > Chordata > Aves > Musophagiformes > Musophagidae > Tauraco > Tauraco erythrolophus. The sequence continues at coordinate 2,529,337 of NC_141466.1, read as the reverse complement.
TAGAATCATGGAATGGTTAGAATTGGAAGGGACCTCAAAGATCATCCAGTTCCAACCCCCCTGCCATGGGCAGGGACACCCTCCACTACACCACGTTGCCCAAAGCCTCATCCAACCTGGCCTTGAACACTGCCAGGGATGGGGCAGACACAACTTCTCTGGGCAACCTGTGCCAGTGCCTCACCACCCTCTGAGTGAAAAATTTCCTCCTTATATCCTTATAATCTAAATCTCCCCTCTTCCAGTTTAAAACCATTTCCCCTTCTCCTGTCACTACATGTCCTTGTAAAAAGTCCCTCTCCAGCTTTCCTGCAGCCCCCTTTAGGTACTGGAAGGCTGCAATAAGATCACCCCGGAGCCTTCTCTTCTCCAGGCTGAACAGCCCCAACTCTCCCAGCCTGTCTCCATAGCAGAGGTGCTCCAGCCCTCGGATCATCTCCGTGGCCTCCTCTGGACTCATTCCAGCAGCTCCATGTCCTTCTTGTGCTGGGGATCCCAGAGCTGAACACAGTATTCCAGGTGGGGTCTCATGAGAGCAGAGCAGAGGGGCAGAATCCCCTCCCTCGCCCTGCTGCCCACACTGCTCTGGATGCAGCCCAGGACACGGTTGGCTCTCTGGGCTGCCAGCGCACGGTGCCGGCTCGTGTTGAGCTTCTCATCCACCAGCACTCCCAAGTCCTTTTCCTCAATCCATTCTCCGCCCAGCCTGTAACTGTGCTTGGGATTGCCCCGACCCACGTGCATAAGGGGGTATGCAAATAACAGTGTGAATCACATCAGCTTATGCCATTTTGTTGTGTCCTGGACAAATCCTGCAAATTTCAGGCAGTGTGTGAAGGTGTATGTATATAACTGAGGGTGAAAACTTGACTCTGATGAAGACAACAGTATTTTGTGGCTGACTGAAATAGGTCACAGAAAACATCTTCATTTTGAAAAATACTATGATCATTAATAAGATACTTCTAAATTAACTGGAGCTAGTTGGGAGAACTGAGGGAAGAGGGGTATGGAAGAAGGCAATAAAGACAACAGGAAAAATGGATGGCAAAGAATAATGAGAAGTGAGGAGGAAACAGACTCAAGGAGAGTAAAGGAGTGGTAAGATAAGGTGAACGTAGAGCACGATGAGGCAGAGAGGAGTCAGTGGCCTGATGATGAGACTTTACCAAGGAAGCAGCTGTGACTCAGCCAGGTTGTCCATAAGCAGGATGAGGAAGCTCAGATCCAGCTATCTGCTGAAATCTATGAGCACATTAGTGCCGTTTTCAAGTTTGAGAAGAATAAGATAAGGCTTCTAGTGATCCACTGCAAGCACCTAACCTACCATTTTAGCTTAAGGACATGCTGTTTGTCCCTGCATATAGAAGCAGCCGTGCTGAGCATTCCCCCAGCATTTACTAGCGATGATGTACATACAGATCATCACCACTGGGCAACAAAGCAAATATGCTGATTGCATTAGCAAGTTCTCAATCGATAAACTCACATATCCTCATTTAAGTGCTCACAGTCCCAAGACCAAGACCCACAAAGTTATCAAATCAGCCTTGCTATCTTACCCTGTGTCTCATCACAACATAAGCAAACTCCCAAGGATGGAAATTGTCAATCCTAGCATAAAAGACAACATGTAAAGAAAACATATTTTATAGATGCTCTGCATTCTGGAATTTGGAAGAGTTCTGATGTCAAAAATATAAAGAGCTGCCTGGTCTTTCCTTCCCACGTGCTTAAACATGTCTTTCAAGCCTATGCTGCCTTCACCAAACAGAAGACAAGTACAAGCTTTGCATTTTAACAAGTGATTTGCAGTGGTGGGCGGTGAGGAGTAGCTGACAGGTATACTGGAGTCTTTATTGCAGAAAATTCGTATTTTCAACACAAAACCAAAAAGATTCCTCCCACCTTTGGTCTGCGCACATTCCCTAAAATCAGTGGGACAAAACTGACAGGGAGCAGCTCATCAGAGACATTCAGCAGGGAAGACACTACAAGGAAGGATGCTTCAATTGCCCCTGCACAAGCATCCTGTGTCTTTTTGAGGTGCCCTAGAACATCTGAAGCACCCACATGAAGCTGATAGCTACAATACCAGTTTTACAGGAAAAAAAGAGGCCCTCCTGGACCAGGAGCTAGAAGCCAGGCAGGGCTACCTAGGGCATGTCAGACAGTGCTAGATGCTTATGTTTCAGTAAATTAATCAAGTCTACAGTATTGCAGTTTGTCTGGTTTTACGAGAAGCCAGGCAGAGAACAGGCAGGCTGCTGGTCCATCGCTTCTGTCTTGAGATCAAGGGGACTGCAGACGAGGCACGAAACACAAGTGCCAGCCCATCAACTTCTCTTCTGTAACCCCTGTCCTCTGCCTCCAGCGAACATACAGCTTTCAAACTGGCTTTTGTCTCTGACTGGGGCTGCGTGTAGATGCGAGAGAGAAGCAGTGAGTCCTCTTTCCAGGTGAAAATAGCCATGCTGAGAGCAGGCTTTCTAAGCTGCAAGTGTCTTAGCCTGATTTCCATCAGTCAGAAAACACTTCTTTTCTGAAAAAAAACCCAAAACTACTCTGCAGTTTGACTTCATTCTGGCTGAGAGCGAGGCACTTGTCTGTGGTGTTAATTTCTAAGAATTTAGGCCTTGCAGAGGGAACAGTGGACTTTAATGGCATCCATATGTGACTCTCCAAATGCCAACCAGTGTCATCCCCAGACACAGCAGGCTGCATGTTGTCACTGTCAGAGCAGTGCCCCTCAACTAATAAAGATTTCATCCCCCCACTGAATTAGTAGGCAAAATGATTTAATTGTGCTGGCTTTCAATCTGCAGGGAAATTACCTGGTAAACCATGGTAAACCATCACAACACAACAAGCTCTCCCATTCCATATGGTTTGAGTCAGCACTGTACCTTCATCCTCCCACATCTGGTCTGCAGCAGTCTCCTGTCACGAGAAGATCCAGCCTCAGTCCATCCTCTCCCTGTATCCCACACACCTGCTATCCGGACATGTTTCAGTGACACTGTGGTCCATGAACACCCCAATTAAAGTCTGGAGCAATTGTTCTGTGGTGTCACTTTGGTGGTAGAGGGGGGGGCATGGAGGAGGAGGAGTACATACAGTAGCTGGGACAGAAGACCACACTTCTTGACACAAAGACTGTGATAGATCAGAATGACATCAGAGAGACTCAGATGAAGAGCAGCACAGCCCAGAGCAACACAAACACCTACGAGACACCTCTGCTGCATTCAAAAGGCTAATGTGCTGCTGGGGTGGGGGCAGCTATCAGAAGCATGAGGAGGTTCTCCATTCACTTATTACTCAGAAAAGGCTACAAAAACCACAGCCAAGAAGTGTTATTGCACAGGTTGGCTCTTCCCTCCCATCCCATTTGCCCATGCTGACAAGGTTGCCTTCTCCTGCGGTAGAGAGCCAGGAAGGAATCAGCCTGTGACACTACCATCTACCTGCTGCCCCTCACACCATTAAAGGTGCTTACGAGTACAGGCAGTTCACCTTGTACAGACCTCTACTCCTAACGGTCCTCCTAGGACGTGGTCAAAGGTACAAGACTGCTGCAGAAGATTTGCCCCAGAGGAAAAGGGTACAATGCAGAGGATAACCATAAATCACCAAAGTGTTTTTCTTCACAAGCCATCAAAGCCAGAGAAACTTTCTCTTTTTTTTTCCCCCTGTATGGTCATCTGATGAAGCAGCAATAGCAGAAGTATCTCCATAGTGCCCAAGTCCAGCCCTGGGGAGGGCACAGAGACTACAGACGAAGAGAGTCCACACCTGTGAGGTCATCCCAGTCACTGCAACACAAGCCACTTGCAGAAGGACAGAGCACCAAGCGCACCAATACAAGGAACTGCTCCTCTTCTAGCAGCCAGTCAGGATGTTCTGACGGGGTGAGGATAAGCACGGCAAGGTGTATTTCCAGAGGCAAGGGAGTGTAAGCAGAACTACAAGCTCCTTCATAAGCTATGCCAGCTCTTCCTCAGTTACCCTCAACATGGACCGTCTGTCCTCCTAGCTGCAGAAAACCACCACCATAAATCCCTGCTTCAAGGTCAGCTCTCTGGTGCATGAGGGTACTTGGCGAAGTGCACTGCCCCCCAACCAAGGGAGCTCCGACACACGCAGAGTCATAGAACCATAGAATGGTTTGGGTTGGAAGGGACCTCAAAGATCATCCAGTTCCAACCCCCCTGCCATGGGCAGGGACACCCTCCACTACACCAGGTTGTCCAAAGCCTCATCCAACCTGGCCTTGAACACTTCCAGGGATGGGGCAGTCACAGCTTCTCTGGGCAACCACTCATGGTTGTCATCCACTCAACCAGTCATGGCAGCCACTCATGCTGTGCCAGGCACAGTGCCTGGTGGTTTATGGCCACATCAGTCACTTGTCAATCTAAACACAGGTGGTCGGCCAGTGGCCACGCTGGCCTCAGTTTAACAGTCCCATTGGCCAATCTTCTGTGTTTTTACTCCTTGTAAACCACACTGACGTTCCGCATTGACCTTTATATGAAGAGTCACAGATATATTGGCCAAATTTGCTCTGCTGCCCATACAGCCAAAAGAAGTAATCTATGGTTGCTCTTAAATACTGCCCTTTCTCATCAATGAATGAGCAGAAGAGGAGAAGGAGCAGAGTGGGGTATGTTTCCCACACATGAAAATTGCAGCCCCGAAAATTTGAGGAAAAGCCTTACGAGGTTCTTACAGGCTTTCAGGTGTCAGGGAATTAGTTTATGCATTTAGGTTGAATAGGACTTGATGGGTTAAGTATAACAGATGGTTTAACAGTCTACAGACAGCAAAGCAGTGACTACAGGCATGTTGGATGATGAAAAGTTCAGTACTTTGTGGTGGTGAAAAGTGGTTATGTGCTGGTTAGAGGAAGTGAAGGTGGGTTCTGCGCTGCCTGTCGAGGAGAAGGACATGTCGCAGAGTATATTTGTGTAGGAGCCAGGTTTCGTTTTTCTTAGTTGTTCCACCATTGCCACAAATTTACAGATTACGCGTTTTGTGTTTTAGAAGTGACTGTAGTGGGCACACTGTGGACATGTGTGACTTGGGATGGGTACACACTGTGGTGGGATTGCCCTGGAGCATTGAGGGTCCACAGTAGGAAAGGCAATACCTCTCACCCCCTCTGTTCTGATGCAGAGGACGTGGGAGTAATGAAATCGGACAGCCAGTTTCCAAGTACGGTCCATGAGGAGGACCTACGTGAGGATCAGGGTCACTGCCGCACCAGAGGAAAGGTGACTCCTGCAAGGGAATGCACAAAGGGAAACCAGCCCGCACAGGATCTCTGGGGCTGTTCATGATGCACAAGACACCTGTGAAGGCTGCCAACAATGGCCTTGATAACTACCTTCCTTACCAGTGGCGGCGGGAGGGACAGAAAAGGCTCCACTTTCTACCCCTCCTGTCCCTGGCTAAGATTTTCTGAACGCAGTTCTCACCCAAAGTCCTGTACCCACTGCAGGTCACTGCAGATTTCTAGAGGATGACACAGTTTTATCAACCAGTCCTTGCTTCACCAGCTCTGAAGTCCATCTTCACCAGAGACAACAAACTCCACGGCAAGAGAGGCCAGGAAACCGCTCTGTGAGGGACCTTTGCAACGTCTGCAACGTAAGACTACAGAATTCCTTCCATCGCTTTCTGCACAAAAACAATGTCAAAAACCAATGACAACTGTCAGCACAGGCATACTCTTTCTAATGATCTGACACTATATGGCTCAAAAAACGCACTTTGGTTTCATGCTCGTGCCAAAGAGACGCATTAATCAGTCACCAGAAGACTCTTCTGACGCTGTGAAGTCACCTGTCCACCTTACTCATGCAGTCAAAAAGAGGATATACCTGGAAGAACGTCCAGGACAATCCATTTACAGAGTCACAACCGCCCCATGTAGACGACATTGTTATCTAAGTACCTTTTATCACATTTTAACTGAGTAAAGGTAAAACACAAGTAAAAGCATTTTTTTTCAAGACATCTATGGTAAGTAATACGGTTGCAGATGTCTTTAAAATACACAAGCCAAGACGTGACAGGAAAACCACACTCAACCTACTTACACTGAGATTAAATCAGGAAGGACTCTCTTCCTCCATTACAGAAATCGGTTGCCGGAGTTTAAATTTCAGCGTACTTTATGCCTCAGCTTGCATCCACCAGAAGAAAATATACCTTCAGGAGACAACACATCTCTTACACGGCATTACCATTCCACTAGTGTCCCTACTCGTTCTCCTTTGGCTACTGCTAGTGCTCATGCTGGGCTAACTGCTTTTCTGCTGACATAATTTCTCTTCTCCCAAATTCATGAACAGGAAGGAAAATCATAATTATACAGAAATTATTGAAGTATTAATGGAGTAGAAAAATGAATATACAGGGCCAAAATCTCCATTCAGGGATTTGCTGAAGTTTGTGTTAGTCCCACACCTGTGTTCACAATCAGGATTTGGTACATGCCAAGTACAACTCATCAAACATGCCCAGCAGTGAAATTCCATGCATTTTGTAACTACCACATGTAGAGTCCCTCACTGGAGAAAACAGGAAATTATAAATCATTTTCTAATTTATCATATAAAATAGCATATACTTATACTTTTACAAAATTACGTATTTTTCCAAATCATGGAATTATTTTATAATTATAAACCAGAATAACTCTTTTGCCATCATGTTTTTCTTTACGCAGAGGATTCCACATCTTTATCTTGATTAAGCAAATAACTTGAGCAGTGCAACACCCAAACACTTGTGCCCCTGATCCAGAAACGTGGCTCACTGATATTGCAGAAGTGCTTCAACTGTAAGTCTTATTTGTGAATGTAAAAAATAGTCAAGCCTCAAAGTTATATATGGAACATCTCTCTCTTCCAAAGGACTATGCAGATGTGCACAAAGCCACAAAGCAGACTGTGAGTGGATAAAAGTCACGCACTCAAGGAAATGTTTTCTCTAATGTGTTTACTAAGGATATTTCCAACACTTTCATGATATTGTTTTGAAGTGTGTATATACACACACAAATACTATACAAATGTATAAACTAGTGCTGCTGCTGAAGGAAACTTTGTAACTATATAATTTAATATATAGTTAATATATAGTTTAATAACTATATATTTAATCTACAGATTAAATGCGTTGCTGTGCAAGCAACCAAGAGTACTGTCGCTTTCCAGTGACTTCAGGAGGTCAGGCAATCAGACATCCAACTGACTTTGATAATTCTGGAAGCAGTGGGCTATTATTTTGCCAAAGCTATAACTTAGATCCATGAAAAAGTCCTGCCTTACCATTCCTTGCCCCAACTGATCAATATTCTAAGCTGGCTACTGTCACCTCCACATGCATCATCATCAAATGATGAAAGGGTTGTCAGCCACTGGAATAGGCTGCCCAGGGAGGTGGTCGAGTCCCCATCCCTGGATGTGTTTAAGAATAGGGTGGATGATCTCCTTAGGGGTATGGTTTAATGGGGATTAGGGATGGTTGGACTCGATGATCTCTAAGGTCTTTTCCAACCTAGAAATCTAAGAAATCTATGAAATATGGTCCACATATGCACCTGGTCTATCCAAGTCTCTTTTCAGTTTAAAGCAAAAAACCTATTTTCATTAAAAGCAAATGCGTTTTATATCCTGTGTCCTGGTAGCAGAAACACAAAGATCAACAAATCCTACTCCTTGTTTCCACGCAAGTTTTTCCTGTTCTGAAGTATGGCACCGTCTCTCATCGTCATTTTCCTAGTCTTGTATCACTTGATGTTGGTCTGTTTTGATCAGCAAAAGACCTTCAGCAGTCAGGGCACCGAGTACAAACCTTTGCCCATCTCCAGTGCCCTGATAACAGAAGAAATGCTATTAAACAGTATTTTTAAAAAGTGAAAGTCACAAAAGGGAGACAAATCCCTAGGGAACGATACGGAATGGCATCTCATGCCAGTCTGCCTTACTGAGGGCTGCTCTTGTTTGGCTTTGCAAAGCACTCAGCATTTTGATTGCGATCCAGCAAAGCATTTCTGCATTTCCCATGTCTTTCCACCATTGTCTTGCAGGGAACTATTTGTACACGTGAAGACAAACCTACACTTTGTATTTTGCTGGGTCAGGATCAAAGCACCAATCATCTTTCTGGATCCTTGTTTTGTTATGAGAATTGGTTAAAATAAGTTAAAAAAAAAAATCATCTTAAACGTGTGAATTTTAAAAAGCCTCAAGACCCAGGAACATTCCTAAAATAATTTGCATTCCACAGCAGGGGCAAAATCATTTCCATTTCAATGAGCCTGTGGAGAGGACTCTGGTCTACTTGCTGAAACTCAGGCCTGAATCCCGGCACAAAATAAACACCCAGCCCACTTGTATGAGGCCATGGGGAAAAAGCACTTTCTCCTCTTGGCTAAACTCCTTCCATCCCTTCGGGCCTGCATCCCAACACTCATTTCAGGAAGGGCACTGCCACTCCGCTCCGCCGGACAGGCCGGTGGCAGGGAGATCTCCCTTCCCTCCCCTTGCCCCATCCCTGGAAGTGTTCAAGGCCAGGTTGGATGAGGCTTTGGGCAACCTGGTGTAGTGGAGGGTGTCCCTGCCCATGGCAGGGGGGTTGGAACTGGATGATCTTTGAGATCCCTTCCAACCCAAACCATTCCATGATTCTATGATTCCCTGCATCCACCTCCGGCAAAGAGTCAGCAAGTCTCCTGCAGCTTCAAGAAAGGTCTTACGAAAACCTTGGCTTTACCACTATCTCCTTTCATACTGTTGCTACGAATAAATCGCATTGGCAGCTGCCAGCCTTGCCAATGCAGTGAGCTAAACCCACAGCAGAGACAGACACACTCCTGCGCGGAGAGGGAGATGCACATTTAGCCAGCAACGTCAGTAGATTTCAGGAAGTCCTAAAACCAGATTTTTCATCTGGAAACCACCACCCCACCTCGCACACCTTGCTTAGATTATGGTAATCTGAAACCTCTCAGCCTCAGATACTCACAGAATTTGTACACACCTACACCATCACGCAGACGTGTCCTACAGCACAATTTCAATAATGTGTGCAATGTTACTGCTATATTAAGTAAATAATAATAATATTCAAATTATTTGGTCTAATTTCGCTTTCAGAGTCTTGCTCTCACCTTTTAGCAGCTTTAAATTACAAGGCTGGGAAATGACCACTTCATTCAGAAACTAGTAAAACTGGGAATGTTCTACCCGGCAAAGGATTTCAGGTCAAGAATACTGGTATTTTTACAGGTATTTCACATGCAACATACCATTTAATGGTGATTTTAACAGGTTTAGCAGTTTTGTCTCTTTAGCTGCTTTGTAAAAGCTGGATGTCTCTACACATAAGTTATGTATCAAAGCATAATTAATGCTCTTCCAAAATATGCCTCACTTTGTTAATAGCATCTGGGCTAGTACAAATGTTTTCTTTCCTCTGTCCACTCCTAAAGGTCTCAGACTTAGAGAACTGCTTGAGTCTGAAGGAAGCAACGATAACATTAATACATCCTTAAAACCCCAACCAAAGCATAAGCAAAGAGTTTTCACTAAGAACTCTACAATAATCAAGGCAGACAGACAACAGTAGCCGATTTAATTAAACACCACAAGCCTTGCCCTGGATAACAGCTGCCCATCACATCCCTCAGTTTGTTTGCCGTAACCTGCACACTCAGATTTTCTGCCAACAGCAGCTGGATTTGCCAACAGCAAACTTGGCAGCAAAGCCACCCACGTCCCTTCTCTCTTGTTCGCACGTGTGGACTGGCTAGAGTTGGGTACCGCATGAAAAATGCAACCCACCCCTTCATATCACATGGATGCAAAGGACAATTATTAAAAATAATTTACTGAAATGGAGCCGTTACATTCAATCATCAGGGATTAATTCTGTTGGAATTTAACTGTAACTTCAGGAGCAATTTCTTACTGCCTTTTCTTAAAGAGTATGTTAATTTTAGGGGCTATATTTTTATAGGAGTGCTTAGAATGCCTACGGTGCACAACTCTCAAAAAAATCAAAATCCTCCAAATACTGCATATATACTTGATTAAAGAAAGCTGTACACATTCCCAAATATTACTTAGCTATTTCCTTAATTTTTCCTTTGATCATGAAGCCATATGATAATTCCAAAAATCACCAAACTGTGGCTCACATGTTACTGCTGAATAAATGTCAATACAGATGCAGATTCAACACAACGAGTCACAATTCATATTCTGCACAGTAACTTGCTTCTTAGCCAAAGGAGAGAGAAGAAGTTGCTCCCCACTGTCAGCTGAAGATCAGTTGAAACCTCTTGTTCTTCCAGACTGACAGCTCCTAACACAGAGCTGTAACTGGAGTCCTGTCTTTCAGAGGTCTGGATTGGAAAAATCCAGAAAGCTGGAGACGGACTTCTTACAAGGGCATGTAGTGATAGGACAAGGGGCAATGGATTTAAACTGAAAGAGGGCAGATTTAGATTGGATATAAGGAGGAAATTTTTCACTCTCAGGGTGGTGAGGCACTGGAAGAGGTTGCCCAGAGAAGTTGTGGCTGCCCCATCCCTGGAAGTGTCCAAGGCCAGGTTGGATGAGGCTTTGGGCAACCTGGTGTAGTGGAGGGTGTTGCTGGCCATGGCAGGGGGGTTGGAACTGGATGATCTTTGAGGTCCCTTCCAACCCAAACCATTCCGTGATTCTATTGGAAGCCACCTTGGTAACTGGATGGTACACAAACCTTCTTGGGATCCTGTGCCACTTCTGGCGTGTTTCTTGGACAACAATCCCAAACACGTGGTGTTACTTGGGTAGTGTTGGTGCTTGTTTAAAATTTCATCCTGCACAGTAGTGTTAGTTCTACCCTTTTCTCCAACAAAACTGAAACTTGACCAAATTAAAGGAGATTGGCTGTTGTCTACGCAAGCTGCTTCTTCTTTTTTCAGTGCAGGAGAATGCAAAAGGAATTACGAAACCAGAATAACAAGGCCAATGCTGAAGAGCCCTGTAGAGACTGGTTAGGGAAGAGTTCAGCCACTACTTGCACAGAAACGAGAAAATAAACACTTAAAAATACGTGACCATTAACTCCCTTATCACTGCTAAATTAGGAACTTGAAATCATAGAATCATAGAATGGTTAGGGCTGGAAGGGACCTCAATGTGGCGCACCATGGATTAATGAATGCAACGTGCAGGTGGATATAAAATATACCTAATATTTCAGCAGTTTGGCATTTTCATTGGTCACCTGTCTGTGTGCCACTTTTTCAGAGACAATCTTGGAGTCTGTTTAACTTCTCCAAGGGCTCTAGCAACAGAACACCATTTCTTTATTTAAAAGTTCTCCTATATATAAAAGCTTGTTACAATAACATAGAAAAAATCCTGTGATCTCTAATCTTTCATGAAAAGTTCACCAAGAGGTCATTTGTCCTTATTTCTTCACCCAGTTGCATGACTTCTTCAACTGCAACTTTGACACCCGAAACATCCGTTCCGTGTGGTTCAGTGAGTTACCGAAAAATAACCCCAAACAACTCAAATGTTTGACATTTGCCCCCCACGTTACCAGAAGGTCATTTTAGTAATTTATGAAACCTACAGGAACATATTCTGTCAGATGTTCATATGGGATGTGAGGTCTGCAAGTGGAAGAACTTAGGGTTATCAGAAAGCATCCACCATCCAATGCTTATTGGAACATTCTTGCAAAAATAAATGAAATAAAAATTACAATTTAATGCAATTTAAGATTCTGGGACCCAAATACATTATTAGAAGTATGATAGCAGCCTTAGAACTTAAGTAGATGCGTGGCATTTTCTGCTGTCAGGTTGGAATTTAATTTTTAAAATTACAACCAATGGATTTTTCTAAATTAGATTATTAATAAAGTAATCAGTGCAAATCATTGACCATAAAGACAATTCAGAGACTTATATAGTCTAAAAAATGAGTGAATTTGATGAGAAAAAGTTTTAAAGTAATACATCCTAATATTTTTACAGGTCAAAAAAGACTCTCATTCTACATCATCTTCAAGTATTTTGTGAAGCGTTTTACTGATTTGGGTACAAAATATTTAAAATTTGCTTGTATGGGTGCTGAAGCCTGCAAAGACTGAAGTGTTCCAAGATTCAGGCTTTAACATTGACAAATCACTGAAAGGATAAGAACAACTCACAGAAAAAAAAAAAAATCAGCTCCACTCTTTTCTTTTAGAAAAGAGGGAAAACCAATTTACTCTCCCATTCATCCTTGTGGTTTTTTTTTTCCTTGTCCATCTCTGTTTTGTTCAGGGCAGGCTCTTTGCCCTGTAAATACAATGCATGAAAACTAAATAAATACAGGAAATCAATAAATACTTGAAAATGAAGACACATTTTTTATTAATCAAAAATCTCCACATACCTTAGCAGACTCAGTGAAAAATTTGTATAGCAAATTCATGCATTAAAAAGGGAGATGATTCCAGCCATCACTCACACTAACAATATTTTAGAGAGAAGAACAGCACATTAACGTGCCCAGGTCAAGTAAAGATGATTTCCAAGTGTGAAAATTATTTTTGCCACTATCACACGAGAAGTGATAAGGTCCAGAAGCCTTACTGGGCACAACCAGTGATAGGAATACCATTACAATCCATCTGCAACCTCCAAGAGACCCAAAACGCCTCTGTAAACCTTTGTTCTAAACAAAATTAAAAATCAAAAGCGACAGGTTTCCAAACCAGGACACTGTGAGTGTCACCACAGCAGTAAGAAACTTTTCACCAACACCCCCCCAAAACGGGTTCGCAGAAGGGAAGGCTGAGAATAGTTTTGTGAACTACAGAATTTCAAAATAATGGATTTTAGAGTACATTACCCACTTATTGACTTGTTCTGTGGGGAAAGGACTGTAAGGTTTGTACAAACAAGTGAGTCATGTCAAAATATTTCCAGTAAAACTTATTTTTCTCTGAATACGCCGAGTGAACTGAAATCAAAACATTGTGCAGAATCGAATCCGTTTCACTGAGTTTGCAAGGAATCAGTGCTACAGGCTATGTTATGTTTCACTGGAATTCTTGGCTTCACCCTCCTTCGTTTGGGATATAACAGCCTCTCCCCCCTAACTGTGGAAATTCTCACCTGACACAACTTTTCTTACTTGCGATCCCTTTCCCGTGCTTGGCACCATCGGAATGAGGAAGGGCTATTTGCCTGCCAGGTTTACAAGAAGCCAACGCTGCATCCCCTCGAGATACCTTGTGCTAGTTTTCCAACGTCTCCCACCGAGAAAAAGGGAGGAGTGGTTTTATCCCGGTGCATTTGGATTCATTCTGGCCAGCAGCCCTGGTCTTTTCTTGAATGAGCCCTGAGGATACAGGAAGGTAGTGTTTCGGCAGGTAAATCACCGGATTTCAGCAGCCAAATCACCTGCTGCTGCTTCCCTGGGAGAATAAAGTATTAATTGACAGGTATTAAGTATTAAGTGACAGGTATTAAGTAACTTGTTTAAGTAATACGGGTGATTGCTGAGATATCTAAGTGCAACTGAAGCAGAAAAGAGTCGTGTTACTTCTTAGCTTGTCTTCATCACTTAAAAAGGGTTTAATGCCTTTTACTTGATCGATGCCAGTGAGTCATGACTCCCACCAAGATGCAAGAAAAAAAATCAGAAGCCAGAAAGCATCCTGGACCATGTATGTAGAGGTATACATACATACATACATGTATGTTTGTATCTTTTTGCTTTCTAGAACATTGCAAAGGTTGCCTCTCTGCACAGGGAGTTGAGCTGGTTGCTAAGACGAAATGAAAATGGAATTAAAATAAAACTTTCTGTGTTGACAAAACAAATATCCGGGTTTTTTGTACAGTTCTTCCATCTAAGAGTTTCTCTTTTGTTTCTTCAATCCAATCTCAGTTACGTTTTTAGTGACTTCTTTCCTCTAGCTAATACTTTCCAGTATTTCATTCTCTTTCCTTTGCCTCTCGCCAGATCTTTGTTCAGCACTGCTGCTTCCCTTCCTTTCATACTCCCCTTGGTTCCCTGCATGCTGCATCCCTGCCGATGACTCTGGAGATAATTCCACCTGACAAAGAAGGAATGTCCACCTCTCTGGGGGAAAAAAAAAAAAACTTTGAACTAGCTTAGCCATGTCTTTAACATGTGCTTCACTGGTCCTTCCACTATTATTGCAGGACAATATAACGATTAGATACTTGGTGTCTTCTTTGGGCATCAATCTGTCAAGGCACTGGCAAAGCAGAATTTTAATGCTTTATAAATCACTTGGTTATTGCTCAGCCTTGCAGCACATTTCATTGTAATCTTTCAAAAAGCTGTACTGGTTCTAACGTTATTTATTTCTGTAGGGCAGGACAAACCAGTGCTGTTGACCACATTACACAGTTGCAGTGGTTGAAATAACACTCTAGCTGAAGTAAATCAACAAAATTGCAGTGGCAGTTCATGATCAAAAAAGCACATGGGACTTTCGCTGTTGCAGTTCTCTCTGAAAGATATACATGACACTCTTGCAGAAGATATCCTTGCTTATCCTCAAGAGTCCCCCAACACCATTCATAGCAACAGGAACCTGGAAGCAAGAGACCAAGTGGAGGAGTATCGCTTGTATGTGCAAGGCACACAGTTGACCACACTGGTGACACCACCTTATGAACTCTACCAGGTGCTAGTTTGGATTTGCAGCAAACGCATGTTTTGCTACAGTTCTTCAGACTATCACTTGAGAGGCAATGGCATCAGAAGGTTGACAAGGAAGAGTACCTCCCAACAAGATGAATCCAGCAAAGTAATTAATCTGTGGATGAATCTTGCCATTCTGGGCTGACCAGTGCTCCCAAAGTGCCCTCACACAACTTCACCCAACACGGCCAGCATCGCTGTGAAGACAAAGCATGGTGCCATCTGTGCAATGAACGTGGTAAGCCCTTCCATGCGGAGCACCTGGGTCACCTGCAACAGCCCTCGGCACAAAGAGTCAACGTTTGGCACTGAAACAGCTCTGGATGCAACATGCAGGTCTGGGCAGCCACCAGTTGAACCACCTTAACCAGGAGCACAACTTTCCCTGTCAGGAGCCCCACTGCCTCATGTAAGGCAA
Source organism: Tauraco erythrolophus (assembly GCF_009769465.1). Taxonomy (NCBI): domain Eukaryota; kingdom Metazoa; phylum Chordata; class Aves; order Musophagiformes; family Musophagidae; genus Tauraco; species Tauraco erythrolophus. The sequence continues at coordinate 2,514,178 of NC_141466.1, read as the reverse complement.
AAACAATACTACCACTCCAGACACTCAAGAGATGACCCTACTGTATCTCAATGCAAAAGAGACAACTCCCCTGCTCCTCCACACATAAAATAGGCAATGAAGAAGCATCCTCCTAGGACAGACCCATCCATTCCCACCTCCCTCAGAGCATGGGAGGAGGAGAGGGAGAAGAAAACAATTGGGACAGGGAATCCATCCACATTACACAGTTGGGCTGGGATGAATGTTGGCACTTACTCCCTGACTCCTGTGGGTCAGACAGAGCTGGGGGGTCTTCCTCCCCATTACTTAATTGTTGGAGAGGCAGGACTAGGTGCTGCTCACAGCAGACCATGGTGATATTCCTGAGATAGTTCCTACAGCTTCTTTTATACTCCAATAGCAGCGCCTAAATTAAGAATAACAGGATGAAATGCACACAGTTCTGCACAGCTACTTTTTCAGGCTCTTCACTGACACAGACAAGAACTAGCGCTTTCATTTATATTTGTCTAATATCTGCAAGGATTTATTAGCAACTCAAAGAGCCAAACCTTTCCGTGCTTGAAACTTGTGGCTCTCCAGAGGAAAAAAAGACAAGAAAACAAGGACGTTGAGTTACCAACCCAGCATGACTGATCTTACTTTAAATCCTTTTATGACCCACCGCAAGGACTAGAAACGCATGTTTTTCTCTCTTTTATTCCCACTGCAGTTTTTCAGGGGTTTAAGCAAGGGAATATACAGTGTCAGTGCGTTCATGGATGTCCTTTGAAAAATCACGGAAGCTGAATGGGAAAAGTCACTGGGAGGTAATCAGCGTGATCGAGTTCTCTCTCCAACTCATCAGAACTAGAAATCAATGCCTTAGGATACAATCTCTATTGTATCATCATTCCAGCCTGGAATTATGAGTAGTTAATGCTATATGGAAAGCTTAAATTTTGCTATTTCAAGTTCTTTGTGAAACAGTTTCTCCTAAAATAGTGCTTTAGCTGCAAGAAGGATAAAGATAAAAGCAGATCTATCCCATCCTCCTAGACAGAGTTAGTTTACAAAGGCATCCTTCATCCTGATTTAGCACTGCAACTCACGCCATTTTACAGAGGATCAATCAGTCCAGGCAAAAAAAAGCAAGAAAAAAGGAGAAAATACGAGAAGTGTACAAAGACTGGAAAGAACTGTCGCTTCTAGATCGTTGTGTCGGAGACATCTGGAATGCAAAACGCTCTTTCACACCAAATTCCAAATAGCCCATATTCGGAAGAACGCATAGAAGAAAGAGAAAAATCAGCAAAAAAGCAAAGCTAGAAGTAAAATATTTATTTGATTATCCTTGGGATATATGTGGAATCAAATTTTACTATCAGCTTTCAAGATTTTCCCATACAGAATTCAAGGAGACTGACCTTCTTTCTGTCCTAACTCTTGTTATTTCCTGCTAGTTACCATAAAATAGCCGTATCCTTGGCATCATTTAAAGAGATTTCCTACTTCTTTCCACACACGCGAGAAAAGAACAAACAGTTTCTTCTGGGTTTAGTGACAATTGAATGATGTGGCCGGTTGTACGGTGACACGTGCTTAGGTAGAAGCGTACGGCTGCTGTTCCCTTGCTGTTTGGAGCAGCCCTGTTGTTTCATGCTTATCTTTGAAAGCAGGAACATCTTCAAATAAAAACTCCATGGAGTCAGTAGGGAACTTGAAATATGCTCTGGTTCTGCAAACATCTTGTGAGCCAGATTGCTCTTGCTGAAGAGGACTCTCTAGGTTAATCATAGAATGGTTTGGGTTGGAAGGGACCTCAGAGATCATCCAGTTCCAAGCCCCCTGCCATGGGCAGCAACACCCTCCACTACACCAGGTTGCCCAAAGCCTCATCCAACCTGGCCTTGAACACTTCCAGGGATGAGGCAGCCACAGCTTCTCTGGGCAACCTGTGCCAGCGCCTCACCACCCTCTGAGTGAAAAATTTCTTCCTTCTATCCAATCTAAATCTCCCCTCTTTCAGTTTAAAGCCATTGCCCCTTGTCCTATCACTACACACCCTTGTAAAAAGTCCCTCTCCAGCTTTCCTGTAGCCCCCTCTAAGTACTGGAAGGTTCATGGAGTTAGGTGTAATGCCAAGTGCTCAAACACAGGAAACTTGTGTCAAACACCAGCACGGACTGTCTTAAGCACAGTGTGCGTATTCACGCATGGGCGGGGTGGTGGCTGATGACTTTGGTTTTTAATCATCAGCCAAGAAGTTAGGAGTCTGAGGGAAAGGGACAGCAGCTCAGCTCCCTGCCCCTGCGACACACTGGAGAATAAATGTGTGTCAACACTCGGGGGGGGGTGGGGAGGGAATTATCTTCCGCTGTTTCCTTTCCATTGAGTCCTGGCGGAAGGGCAGGCAGGGAGAGAAGAAATACATGTGCTCGCAGAGCTTTCCAACAAGGAGATTCTCCCTGCAGAGCCGATTATGGAACTGAAAGGAAACAGGAGTTATTGTCTTTAGTTAGAGAGCATGAATCTGTCACCCGCTGGCTCATGCGTCTGCAGAATGATTGCAAAACAAGTGCCCACGATAAAAGAAAGTCCACCTACCAGCAATGCACCCAAAATGGTTTGACTCTTCATTTTTATCTTAAAAACTGAGCAATTTTAAATAAACCTGAAGATGCCCCTCTAACGCTTCAATCTGGTTAAACTGGGAGAACTAACTGCATGATTTAATAGTCCCGTCTGCCTTTAAGAAATATTTATTTATTTTGTTGTGTTTATGTGCTTTCTTGTACCAAACTCTCCAAAACTCCCACTACTTTCCTCACTCCGATGTGCAGGTCCAGAGAAACTGGTACAGTCCTTCGGATCTTATTTCTAGCTTTTATTCCCCCTCATCCTATCTTCTACTTCTCACACAAATAATCCTATTAGCAATTTGCAGCATCTGCATGATCGGAACGATCAGATCCTGTTTAAATGGGATCTGGAAGTGTTCAAGGCCAGGTTGGATGAGGCTTTGGGCAACCTGGTGTAGTGGAGGGTGTCCCTGCCCATGGCAGGGGGGTTGGAACTGGATGATCTTTGAGGTCCCTTCCAACCCAAACCATTCTGTGATTCTAAATGTCAGAGATACACCCTGAGAGCTCTCAGCAATCCAAAACGCCGTGGCAATCAGCCTATTACGCAGTTATACTCCTCCAGGATCTATACTGGCTCCCATTAGGTTTGTAAATGAGATTTTGACTGCGCTGACTTAGAACACAGGGCAAGTAAGTGCACACTAATGGTGGAAAACACACTGCACGTATAGCAGCTCCACAGCAGCAAACCAACACAAGAACGAATAATAATCACACAATTTGTCACCGATCCTGTCACCGTACCCATCCTTCTGTTTAGCAGGACTGCCCACGTTCCACCCAGAGCCACCTGCCCGGCACAGCCCCATTTCATGCTGTACAGCATGACCGCTCCCCGTGCACAGAGGTGGAGCAGTGCTCCGTGCGCTGCTCCTCCAAACCAACACCAGGGACCCAAAGGACCAGCAAAGGGGATTTCCCAGTGCCAGCATCTTTATTTCTCCCCAGTGAGGGGTCAGAGCACAACAGAGGTGCTGCACATGCAGGGGCAGTGGAGGACTCTAGACCTCACAAGAAAAAGAGAAGCTCTGATCTTGCAGAAGTTGCCAAGGCAGGACAGGACCGCTTGACACTTTGTGCCGCTGCACGGGATTAGATGTCTCAGACTGAAACACTCAGATTTTCTGCTAAGCATCGGGACAACCAAGAATCGGGTCGCACATGCTGATGTTAATTTTACGACTGCAACGTCGAGAGATGTGAGTGCTCAGACTGGGAACCTCCTCCGTCCTCGTTCTGCCAGAGCTGGATTTGCTAATCTTCCAGTAATAATGCCGAGCACATCCTCTCCTACCACTTCTTGGAGACAGAATGCGTGTACCATTTGTATTTATTCATGAAGTCCCTCATCATCAAGGTGATATGAATAATCCTACACGTTGGACAAAGTGGCCACACGCAACTTCCCAGAGAAGTTGTGGCTGCCCCATCCCTGGAAGTGTTTAAGGCCAGGTTGGATGAGGCTTTGGGCAACCTGGTGTAGTGGAGGGTGTCCCTGCCCATGGCAAGGGGGTTGGAACTGGATGATCTTTGAGGTCCCTTCCAACCCAAACCATTCTATGACTCTATGAAATATGTATGTAGATGTATCACGTACCCAAAAACATAGCTTGGATTTCGTCCAATACAGTCCTTCATAAATTAAAAGTATCAGCTGAGGAGAGAAAATCGTGTTTAAACTCACATTTTACAGACAGCTACTACTTTGTGCTCTTCATCAGCTACTTTACACATCTCCTAAAGAAGCAGTTACCCTTACTGGCCGTCCTTTGTAAGGAGGAACATACTTGTTATGCTCAAGTCACACCGGGAAAGCAACAGCCCTCAGAGAAGAGTCTGGCTGTCCCGAATTCACCTTTCCAGGAAAACAGCCGTTTGGCTATGGGACACAGACTTCTAACGGGGAAATAAAGAACAACCGAAACTTAAATTTTCACCAAGTTACCTACTTTAAGAAAAAATAAATCATATAGTGTGGTAAAGTCTGTCTTCCCCACACAAAACATCAACGTCATGTCTCCCGCGGGAGTCAATGGCAGCTCAAGACTCGCCGGCAGCGGGCTGACGAGGGATGACACCCCGCCGTAAAGCCACCGCGGCCGGCCAGGATTCTGACACCGGCATCGAGACCCCTTCGCAAGCGGCGGGGGCACGTTGGGGCCCACGGACATTTCCTCGCGTGGGAACAAACCCCCTGGACCACTACCGGCCCAGGGTTTCACGCCGGAGGGCTGCCACCGCCGAACGCGCCTCCAGGCACCGTCCGCCGCCCCACGCCCCGCCGCGAAAGCCCCACGCGTGCCGTGGGGCTGAAGAGAGGCACGAAAGAGCGATGGAGCGATGTGCCCCCCGTTAACCCCCGGTCCTGAGGCCTTTCCGTTCCGGGAGGCCAGAGGGGCGGGAGCCCGTCCCGGGGCTCCGGTGTGACGGACAAGCGGGAGAGCCCGCGCAGCGGCTGGGGCTCGGGGAAAGTTGAGGAGAAAGGGAAAACAAACAAATAAATAAATAAAAATAAACAGTTTCCTCCTGAAGGCGGGCGCATGTGGCGCAATCCGCTTTTCTACGGCGGCGGGCGGCCCGCCCGGCCCGCCAGCCCCGGTGCTCGGCGCTGCTGCACGCCCGGCCCCTGCCCCCGGCCCCCGCCCGCCGGCCCGACCGCAACGCGCCCCCCGCTCCCCGAGCGGCCCAGCACCGCGGCGGGGCGCCCCCGGCCCGGCCCCGCAGGCCGCCGCCCGCTCACCTGCCGCCCGCGGCGCGGCGCGGCCCTGCTCACCTCATGGCCCAGCTCCGCGGGCGCCGCCCGCTCCCCCAGCGCCGGGCCGGGGAGCGCAGCAGCGGCGGCGAGTCCTCCCGTCCCCGCGGCGGTGCCCGGCCCCGGGGGAGACGCCTGGCGGCGGGGCGGCAGCGGGCGGGGCGGAGGAGGGCCGGGCCGAGGGGCGGGCGGGCCGCGTCCCGTCCCGTCCCGTCCCGTCCCCTCCCGCCGGGCGGCCGGCGAGGAGCGGACCTCGGGGCCGGGCTGCGGGGAGCGCGGGGCCGGGCCGGGCGGGGTGCGGCTCCCTGCTGCTGCCCGAGGGCTCGCTCCGCGGCGGCGCCACCGCGAAACTTGTTAAAAACGAAGTGCAAGAACGCCGGCCCGCGGCTGCGCGACCGCCGCTTGCGGTTCGGAGTTACCCGGGCTCGTAAGGATCCGCGCAACCTCCGCCACCTGCCGCGGAGTATTTCATTACTTCCGAGCAAGGCACCTCACGGCATTAAGAATTTCCTGCCCAGGTACCGATTTTGCTCCGTTATCTGGAAGTTTTATAGAATCCTAGAGTCACAGAATGGTTTGGGTTGGAAGGGACCTCAAAGATCATCCAGTTCCAACCCCCTGCCATGGGCAGGGACACCCTCCACTACACCAGGTTGCCCAAAGCCTCATCCAACCTGGCCTTGAACACTTCCTGGGATGGGGCAGCCACAACTTCTCTGAGCAACCTGTGCCAGTGCCTCACCACCCTCGGAGTGAAAAATTTCTTCCTTATATCCAATCTAAATCTCCCCTCTTTCAGCTTAAAGCCATTGCCCCGTGTCCTGTCACTACACGCCCTTGTAAAAAGCCCCTCTCCAGCTTTCTTGGAGCCCCTTTAGGTACTGGAAGGCTGCAATAAGATCCCCCCGGAGCCTTCTCTTCTCCAGGCTGAACAGCCCCAACTCTCCCAGCCTGTCTCCAGAGCAGAGGATAGTTCACTGTCAAGTTTATTTAAACTGCTGGTGACAATACATGTATGCTGATATTATTATATGTTAATAACCAAGGCCTGGGCAACTTGAGAGGGACGAATGTCTGTGATGGGGCTCAGGAGGAGGAGTGAGGTGACCTAAGGCAGTTTATAACCACAACGGTACTGCAATAAAGCACCATCACAGATAGACCACTGAAATGTACTCCAGGCCTTGTCTACCTTCCAGTATGTACCAGTAAAGCAACCCTGGCAGAAAGAAACCACAATGAAACTGTTTCACTATTTCACTAGGATAGATGCTAGTGAAGGGTTTAGAAACTCAAAACTAGTGAAGGGTTTGGAGAACTTGTCCTATAAGGAGCGGCTGAGGGAGCTGGGACTGGTCAGTCTGGAGAAGAGGAGGCTCAGGGGGGACCTTCTCGCTCTCTACAATTACCTGAAAGGGAGTTGTAGGGAGATGGGGGTCAGTCTCTTCTCCCACGTTAGGAATGACAGGACGAGAGGGAATGGCCTCAAGTTACGCCAGGGGAAATTTAGGTTGGATATCAGGAAGAATTTCTTTCCAGAGAGGGTTGTGAAGTATTGGAACAGGCTGCCCAGGGAGGTGGTGGAGTCCCCATCCCTGGAGGTGTTTAAAAATTTGGTGTTGAGGAACATGGTTTAGGGACCCTGACAGTGCAGGGTGAATGGTTGGACTCGATGATCTTGAGGGTCTCTTCCAACCAAATGATTCTATGCCATCCTACTCGTCTAAAGGCACCTCCCACAGGAGGCCAGCACAGGAATCTTCATGGCTTTGTGAAGACCACAGAGCTGCTGCTGTTAAAGTGACACAGCTTCTGAGGCCTCCGAGGCGTCGGCCATTAAAGATGGGCAAGGGAAGGTTCACATTAAACACGTGCATACAAACAAGCGAACACACACTTTCATAGGCACTTTTTCATCTGTTCTCTCCCCAGCTCTTCGAAACCTGTGATTTCTGCCAGCTGCAAACCAGCCGTGAACTTTAGTCTCAGCAAAACACTCCCAGTCCATCAGTGTGTAATGGAGAAACATGGGGAGTCCAGCTTGGTCCATCAGTATGAATAGGATTCCCAAACTGAACCAGGGCCAGGCAGTAAGTCTCAAAGTCTTTCTTACTTCTCAAGCAGATGTTGAAGCAAAAGTGGAGCTAAACTGCTGAGCTGGTCGTTGGCTCTTTGCAGAGAAATCGATAGATGGAAACCACGTGGATATGGTTGTGTTGTAACCAGCTGCTTTTGAAAAAAACACACAAAGATGGGAAGCCTCACTGTGCACACACACACAACTGTGCAAGGTCTTTACTGACAGGTACCCAGCCTGGGACTGACTCTAAGAGATACCAGCTGAACAACTCCCTGCTACAAGTGGTCTTTTGGACACAGTTCAAAGCCAATATGAACTTTGTATCGTTTCTGATGGTTCTAGGAGAAAGCACCCAGAAGCCTGCATCCTGGGTCCAGCACACAGAAGTGTTAAGAGTTGCTTATAAAGTTCCTTGCCCCTCTGCTCTGCTCTCGTGAGACCCCACCTGGAATACTGCGTTCAGCTCTGGAGTCCCCAACACAAGAAGGACATGGAGCTGCTGGAGCGGGTCCAGAGGAGGCCACAAAGATGCTCCGAGGGCTGGAGCACCTCTGCTCTGGAGACAGGCTGAGAGAGTTGGGGCTGTTCAGCCTGGAGAAGAAAAGGCTCTGAGGTGATCTTACAGCAGCCTTCCAGTAGTTAAAGGGGGCCTACAGGAAAGCTGGAGAGGGGCTTTTTCCAAGGGTGTGTAGTGACAGGACAAGGGGCAATGGCTTTAAACTGAAAGAGGGCAGATTTAGATGGGATAGAAGGAAGAAATTTTTCACTCCGAGGGTGGTGAGGCACTGGCACAGGTTGCCCAGAGAAGTTGTGGATGCCCCATCCCTGGAAGTGTTCAAGGCCAGGTTGGATGAGGCTTTGGGCAACCTGGTGTAGTGGAGGGTGTCCCTGCCCATGGCAGGGGGGTTGGAACTGGATGATCTTTGAGGTCCCTTCCAACCCGAACCATTCTGTGTGATTCTGTGATCTTAGTGTGGACTATGTTGGGTGACCCTACACATTAGCTCAACATGTTATGGGGAGATTCTGCAAAACGTCGATGCCTTTGGGGTTTATCAGAGGAGGGAAGTCCCGATGGGTGTCACTAGTGCAGGGTGTGCAATGGGCAACAGGTGACATCAGTGTCTTCCTACGTGTCTCCACAGCTGGATCGCTGTGGCCTGTCCTGCCCTCTAGTGACAGCAGCACTCTCTGTCCCCTCTCTGCTCCCCCTCGCACCCACACGCACACTCGAGGGGAGCTGCAAGCCCCCAGGGCCTCCCCCGTGCCACTTTGGGTGCAGAGCTGGCCACCCGCAGCCTTACCTGCCTGCCGGGGACACCTGCTTTGGGGAGGGCAGGCCAGAGAAAGGGGATTGGGAGGAGAAGGGCATGAGGAGGTTTCCCTGTGGGGAGGTGGTCTGAGGGATGTGGTGCTCGGCTGGAGCAGCTCCCCCAGCCAACCGTGTGCCAGCCCCCGAGCCGCCCTGCCAGCGGCACGGCCTGCGTGTCTGCCAGCATCACCCCAAACAGGTGACAGCTAGCCAAGGTCCCACAGCCCTCTTGCCCTCAGTGCTGCTCACAGTCTCCACGTCTCCAGTGACCAACAGCATGCCAGGGGTCCCCTCCTCTGCCAACCTGCCCACGTCCGGGGCTCAATTCGAGTACAGGACTATTAACAGAAAAGTGTCAGTGCAGCATCAATCTTCATGGCTCTTTGGCCCCACAAAACCATAACCTGTTACGGAAAACTCTACCACAATACACAATTCTTGAGTGGTATCTATACATTCTAATGAAGTAAAAATGCAAGGCAGGCAATTCACTATTTTTTTACAATAATTTAAGAATGCATAGTAACGCCACAACCTATTTAAACAGAAGAATTCAACACTTCAAGTGCATTTTCTAGCAATCAAACACAAAGCAGGAGTGACAAAACCAAAAATATTCTGGGTGATCACCTTCCTCTTGTAATGTTCCAAAACCAAATCTTCAAGTCAGCATTTGTTTGAATCTTTTCAGGAATGATCCATGACAGTCCTCTAGGTTATGCTAAGTCTCCTGCAAATACATGACAAAATGATCATTCAGTAATGAGGAATCCTTAAAACCGACATACAGTGTTCAACAAACGAGCTGAAACATTTCCAATTCTCATGAATTATGTCACACAGCCTTTTTATTTCGCTAGATAAAATTAGCCTGAAATTATTTACCTGATTTACATGAAGTCATGACAGGAGTGTGAATCATCATGTGAAAAAAAAACAATGCAAAATCTTGGTCCTACTGAAATTGAGGTGAACCTCCCACTGACTCCAATGCCTAAACCGGAGTTTCATTTCAAGCCTTCAATCCCAGTCATATGCACAAAACCAAATTATTCTTAGAAACTCACAGACAGATGTAGTGAGTACCGACTACCTTAATTTCATACACGTAACACACTTTGCTGGATGTTTTGAGGAATCAATCGTAAAAGAAAAAAACAAACACACTTTGTTGAAATTGCTCTCTACAATTACCTGAAAGGAAGTTGTAGGGAGATGGGGGTCGGTCTCTTCTCCCACGTTAGGAATGACAGGACGAGAGGGAATGGCCTCAAGTTGCGCCAGGGGAAATTTAGGTTAGATATCAGGAAGAATTTCTTTCCAGAGAGGGTTGTGAAGTATTGGAACAGGCTGCCCAGGGAGGTGGTGGAGTCCCCATCCCTGGAGCTGTTTAAAAACCGTGTGGATTTGGTGTTGAGGAACATGGTTTAGGGATCCTGACAGTGCAGGGTGAACGGTTGGACTCGATGATCTTGAGGGTCTATTCCAACCAGACTATTCTATGATTCGATGAAATACTGTCAGCTTAGCAAACAGAAGAGGAGCTTACAGGGGAATATTCCAGCTTTGCAAAGCATCCATGGGTGTGTCTGTCTACAGTCTGTACTATGTGACTCCAGACAGTTTTAACCCATTCATATTGCATCAAACCACTGAGTGGATTGGTTGGTGGTTACATCTCATTACTTCTGATTTTCAGCTACCTGCAGAGAGAGGTAAATACCTGACACCTTCCAAGGAAGCTTTTCCATGTAAGCAACAGCTGCCCTGATTATCACAGGAAGTCCTAGCCCAGGGTGGAGGGAAGGCAGGGGCTGCCTGTGAAGCCACACGTGCAAGTGGTCCAGTGAAAAGTCTGGACGTCCCTTTTGAGGGTACGAGCTGTGGAGCAGGTACTTGTCTCTTCGGGTGTCATTCCTGACATCCCACTCTCAGACTGGGATCTGGCCTGCTGGGTTAGCACCCACCTCCTCTGACCTACAGAGAGGAGGTAGCACAAAGCACTTTGGACAAGGTGGGACTTTTTCCACAGGCGCAGCTAGCAAGGAAATGGTGTTGCTGCCATGGACCCTGGCTGTACTTTTGTGAGGGAGAATGCCCAACTTGTGGAGTTGGCCTGTGAACAGACAGATACGTGTGGCACTGCAGGCACATTGTGTTAGTCACGTCTGGTACCGATACCAGTGAACCAGCAGGAAAGGACTATTAAAAAGGAAACTGAGACTGGACTTAGCACGTGGCTCCAGCCCATCACCAGTGCTCCAGGAGTCAGTAGGCTGAGGAGGATTTTGCACTGGTGGAAATTCCCAGTGGCAGATAATTCTTTGAACCTGAAGACCTTCAGGAACAACAGCCTTTGCTCTATTGCCTGCTGAGATGCCCATCCAAGTTTGTCAGGAAAGGAGAGACTAACATGAGTGAAAAGCAATTTAGCTAAGTGCCATAGCAGTTACCTTTCAAAGCAGGGAAAGTAAGGAAACTCTGGTCTGAGAACGTTATCAAAGCACTTGCAAAGGTTATTAGGATGCTCTCAACGTCCTTCTCACGACCTTCTAGCACAGGGTGCGAGACAGCATTACTTTTCAACTGTAAACCTCCCCGGGTTTTGATGGATTGGGTTGTGTGGAAGGTGATAGAATTTCACTGCCATTCTTTGCACAAGTAACCTCTCTCTTGATTCTTAGAGCCTGAAATCAGCAATGTAAGCACAGGGAAAACACACTTTAATGCTCCACTGTTGCTCAGGTTCATCCTTCAGCATGGCTTGGGCACAATACTTGTAAATAGACAGGAATTAATTTCTTCTTTCGGCTAAAGCCATTCATCTCCATTTACTTGATGACTTGCCTGCTTGTTACTCAGTTTCCAAGTCCTCTGTTCCTTCTTCATCTGATTCTTCTAACTGGAAAGAGATGTGATGTGAAGGTTGTTCCTCAGCAACAGGTTGGTGGGTCTCTTCTTTCTCTGCGACTGGTTGGCCAGCAGCGTGGGTCTCATGGGCCACCTGGGGTGCTGCATCTGTTGGTCTGGGCTCTTCAGCAGGTGCTTCTGTCTGGTCAGACAGAGGTTTACGGCTAAATGCCTCCAAGCGCTTTTCAACCACTGTACTAATCAAGGCTGCAACAGAGAAAGCCACGATTAACAAACACAGAGGAAAACACCTGCAATTTGAGATTATTTTATACATTATTGATCTTTAACTTCCTTGAAGGAAAAAAATCCTGAAATAACACTACAAAAGAAAGAATACTTGAATGGCAAAAACCATCCCTGCTGTTGTAGACTAGTTCCAGACAAATGAGAGGTTTGCACTGAAATCAGGGATTTGAAAGGGTTCACCTGGATTGTTTTATGGATTTCCTCACAGTTGTTCCTCGCTTCTGGAGCAGGTCACCCTGCCAAGAACAAGGACTAGCCAGGTGGCACACAGCATCATAGTTTTGGCAATGGGAAATACTGGAACTATGGGAATCATCAAAAGATTTTCCCTTTCTGAAAAGGAGCTGTAAAGCACCTGTTCTTTATTAAGTTTGGGTTTTAGCCTTCACAATTTTTTCTAAATATTATACCCTTTCCAAATCAAAGAACACAACCAAAAAAATCCACATTCACTTTGATTTACATCATTTAAATATGAAAAATGGAGGCCAACAACGAAGGAAGAGAGGTTTAACACAGAAGATAGGATAATGTACAGGTACTAAAAAGAGCTTCGTTGTTAATTAATGGGTTGACTTTGGCAAGTAAAAGAAGGAATGGTCATCTCAGAGAAAAAACAGCCTCCTTACACTGTGGGTGCTTCCCTTGTAGTTAACAGCTCTGCTATTGGACAATGACAAAACAAATTCTTTAAGTAGTGTCTTCATTCTAATAGGTTAAAAAAAGGATCCTTAGAGATTTTTCCTGTGCTTCTGCATAAGGGAAGGAAGAAGCCACAAAGTGTCTCAGCCCAGGCTGTGCCTGCCTCTACAAAACTCGTAGAATCTCATTTGCAGTTCCTTTTACAGAGATGATGTTTACTCAACAGTGGGTGATTTGGTGTAAGTCAGGAAATACAGAGGGTAAACAGCAAAACAGGGGCTGCTGGTATTACTTATTGGCCTGCTCCAGCTGCTCTGTGTGTCTTTGAACTGGTGCAAGACCACAATATCTAGTTAAAAAACTAAACAGAAAGATTTAACGGGAATATGATAGATGTTCTCATCAACAGTATATCCTACAGCAACATTCTTCCTGGAATGTTTATTCAACAGTCACATGCAATAGTTCTTTCTTACAAGGAGAGAAAATCCCCTCTCTTCTGAAGAGCTACATGAAGAAGTGATCCTTGAGTGTACGTACCAGCACATATATGATAGGATAAAATTCTGAACAGATCAGCTGTAATTATCCAAACTGTGCTCTAACAAAGGATCTTGGATAAACTGAAAATAAACCCAAAGGAAATGAACACAATTATAATTCAAACCCAAAATCACGGCAGGAGGAAAACCATAGGAATCACAAGATCACAGAAAGGTTTGGGTTGGAAGGGACCTTAAAGATCATCTAGTTCCAACCCCCCTGCCATGGGCAGAGACACCCTCCACTACACCAGGTTGCCCAAAGCCTCATCCAATCTGGCCTTGAACACTTCCAGGGATGGGGCAGCCACAGCTTCTCTGGGCAACCTGTGCCAGTGCCTCACCACCCTCACAGTGAAGAACCTGAATACTTAGCTCGATCTAGCCCAAAAGACGACCGATATTTTAACCTATTTCAAAAGCAAGAACATCATTCCTGACTGCTGAGGAGGTAAGCCCTTGTTTTGGTGAAAAGTGTTGGTCACTTGATTTCTCACTCATCACGGCCTACGATTATCCTGCTCTTCTCCTTTCACCTAGGATGAACATATTACTCCACAGCTCAGGGAGCTTACACAAAGGAGTTAAGAGACTTTCATGGGATACACGTGGCTGTAGACAGGATGGGCTTTTCTGTTCCCACTGGCACAATCAGGCACACTACAGAAAACAGCACAGCAACTGTGGCTGCATAACACGTGAGGAATAAACATTTTATAGCAAAGAAAAGAACTGGTGTTCTTTCACCATTCTGCTCCTGCCAAACGCATTGCATCTCCCAGCATCGACACACCTCGAACAGTACAAAGCCAGTAGAGAGAGAGTAGTGCAACATGACTGGCACTTCTATTATTTCATCTGAAAATCAATTATCTAGATATATCTAGTAGTAGTTTCCCAACATTAAAAATGTTTTAATATAGTTTAAAAAAAAAAAAAAATCACAAAAAGCCATGGGTACTTGGAGTTCTTGTTAAAATGATACCTGCTTCCTTAATCCACAATGACCCTGTAAATGGGAAATCCATTCTGACTGGGAAAAAAAAAATCAAGAACACCAAGCAGCCCAGAGTACATTCCAGTATTTGGTAACTTACAGTCAAGCATTGTCCTCCCCAGAACCTTCCTCTCTAGTGTTTCTTCCACTTCTGCCATCAGCCACGGAAGGAATTCTGTCTCAATATCTGTAAGCATTTAGCAGGAATAAAGAAAGAAAAAACGTCTTTTTATCAAGGATGAACGACAGGATCTGGGGGCTGGTTTTCGTTTGCTACAATCATTAAGGGATGAACATCCTTGCCAAAAGACACTTGCTGTGCAAGAGCCAGATGAAATCACTCAGATATTGCTGGGTTTCTTATCTCTTGCCTCTCTTACTGAGGTTCCTCCTTGTCACGAATCCAGATCAGAGTCCTCTAAACTGTAGTAGTGATTTTCAAAGGAGCCTGGCACCCTTGAAGGGCTGGCACAGATGAGATACACAGCAACATTCTGGTGAGATGAAAATAACTATCCTGCACAAGTCAGGAGAATAACATTTCCTGCCTTGCTTTCCAAAGACATCTGGCTTCTGGTCTGCTGAAAAGCATTTGTTCCTCTGACTAAAGGGCTCTTGCTTACCCACATATTTCTCAAATCGTGCTCCTTGTACGCCGTGGCCCCACAGCCTGCCCTGTTTGCAAAATGCACTCAGTTTCTGCATTTGCCCCACGACTCATTCTGGAGAGAGGGTATCCATTTTCAAGCTGTGGTCTGGGCACTTGCCCAGGGCCTGAGGAAGTGGGATGCAGCAAGGTGGCCTATAAGAAATGCTGCTGATTCTCAAAGCTTGGAAGTCACTGATGTACAACTCCGAAATTATTTTCAAGGCCTAATTATAATTGACTAATTTCTCCATTTCTCTGGCAATCATTAACAAAGATTCAGAATGACATACAGACGTCTTTGCCTGGCCCACCAAAATGCATTTATTTCAGTTTGGATCTCTCTCGCTCTCTCTGCTCTACCACTCCTCACCACCCCTTTATTTCTCTCCAATTCAGAAGCAGCTCTTCTCACTGTAACACTGTCAGCTCTTGCTTATTCTTGACTACTTGTACAGATGACCAGTAATGTTTGGTTTAAAAATTTGAGTTTGGGAACTTCAGCCACAAATGTTAATGAATAGCCTTATGACATTATTCTAAATCATAGGACAATAAGCTATGCTTTATGGTTGTTTTAAACTTGATATGACTCAGTTCACGTATTAAAAAAAACCCTAAAAAATACAAACCTCTTTCTATAGGATCATAAAAAAACCCACTCTCACGAAGATTGTTGAAGACCGAGGGAATTAGATCGGCCAGGTAACGCTGAGCGAATGCCCAAGCTGCAATTTTCTCTGCGGTCTCTTTCTGTTTCTGCAGCATTTGCATGTGCTCCTGTTTGCGACGTTCCTGTCAAGACAATACTGCATGTAAAACTTCCAGGCCTTTAGCCATTACTCCTTTGATCTAGACTTTGAAGAATAATTTATTATTGAAGATAAAGATGATCATTGGCCTTGGAATGAGGTGAAGCTGGGTCAGGATTTCCTGAACTTTTTGTCTTTCCAATTTTATATCCTATTTGATGCAATTAAAGATTAAAACTCAAATTAGTCCAGGAAAACATGGAAAAAAACCACAAATATATAAGGCTGATGAATAGCAAGTAATTAAGACTTGCCCTTTCTATTTACTAAATAGTATTCATACAGCTTAATGCTTGGAGATCTTGAGAAGTACGTGTGCACGTACAGTAGGTGCACGCACTGAGTGTGAAAGACTAGCAGATGCCTCTTACTTGCAAGCTCTGTGACTATTAATTAGAATCATAGAATGGTTAGGGTTGGAAGGGACCTCAAAGATCATCTAGTTCCAACTCCCCTGCCATGGGCAGAGAAATCCTCCACTACACCAGGTTGCCCAAAGCCTCATCCAACCTGGCCTTGAACACTGCCAGGGATAGGGCATCCACAACTTCTCTGGACAACCTGTTCCAGTACCTCACCACCCTCAATGTAAAGAATTTCTTTCTTATATCTAACCTAAATCTGCCCTCTTTCAGTTTAAATCCGTTGCCTCTTGTCCTATTGACCCACCCTTGTAAAAAGTCCCTCTCCAGCTTTCCTGTAGGTCCCCTTTAGGTACTGGAAAGCTGCTATAAGATCACCCCGGAGCCTCCTCTTCTCCAGGCTGAATTTAGCAGTTATTATAGTGAGAAGGCTGGAGTAACAGCTGCACCAGGGACAAAGGGTCCTGTTGGGTTTGGCATCTCAACCAGGTGTCCGAGTACACCAGGTCACTGGATCGTGACTGCTCCGAATAAACATAACAGCATGGTGCTGGTGCATGAGAGTAAATGGCCGAGTGCAGCCGTATGGCACCAAAACACCTTGAGGGATACCAAACTTGACAATATCCTTTTGGTCACATCCAGCTTACTTCATAGATTATCCTTCAGTACTGGAAATGGTTCTCTCTCTTCCGACGAGCATTCAGACAGGCCTGTTCTGCTCTTAGGACGTCCTACCTTCTCCTCTCTATTTCGCCTCTCCTGCTCTTCCAGGCGCTGTACTTCAGCAAGCTCTGCGTTACGCAGCTCTGCATAGGCACGCTGATGTGCCCACAGCTGGGCCAGCTCTTCTTCCTCCATGACTTCCAGCAAAGCTTGCTCAACCGTTTTCCCAATCAACACTTCCAGGATTGGCTTGACTTCAACATCAAAGTCGAACAACTGGGGATGGGAGTCAAGGAAACAGAGATAAGTGACCCTTCATCACTCTCAGCATCTCTGGCAAGGAGAAAGGGAGGAGGAACAAAACCCTTGTGCTGAAGGCAGGGCTGAGAAGTGCAGGTGGGGGCCCAGCGTCAGCAAGAAGCGTGAACACAGCTGGAGACTAAGCGATAAGTGGGCTGGAGTGAGACACCTCACACCCTCCCCTGCAGGGGCTGCCAGGGAGAAGCAGAGCACTCACCTGGACCCTGCTTCTGCTCACCTCTGCATGCCCAAACCCTTCTCGGGCTGGACACCACTTCTACAGGGGAGAGCATTTCTCAGCACGGTAGTTCTTAGCTGAAAGCAACAGAACCTGCATGCACGGAGACTACCATCCTTAATTTTGCACTTAACCTCAAAGCAGACCTTGGGGATGACTTTTTTTTATTTTTGCATGTTCTGTGAGGATAAGTTCCTTTCTGTTTTCACCTCAATTTTGCACCAGAAATGTGTTTTGTATGGGAGATGTATTTTGATAGCATTTTGACTTTGCTTCATACCTCTCCTTCTTCTATTTGCGTGGCCACATCTCTTCCTGTTTTGGCTGGTATGAAGAATGGAGTGGGTGGTCTGTCCAAAAATGCATCTGTTTGACACTCTGCATCAACCTCTATTACCCGGTCACTAATCGCTTCCAAATACAGTTCTAGAAATAAAAGCACAATGAATGCTGTAAGTTGGATTCTTTTTATTTTAACTCTCAACTATTTTTGATGATACTACAGAGTGAATTATATCCAAAGAGTGCAATAAAATGTCCTCTATAAAGTTAAAAAAAAGACACCTCAACTTAAAATATAGATCAGTTTGCTGCATAGGCCATCTGATATCACATGCTCGGTAACATCTGGTGCACTTCCTAAAGAGGCATTTCACTTAGTAGGTTTCAAAAGTCAGAGCCTGGACCATTTCAGCCCACCTTGCAGAATAAACAATTCTTGGTAGAGCCAACGGGATAGGACAAACTCAAAAAGGGATAATGATTGCCTATCTACTAACAAGAAATATTGAAAACATACATTTTTCTCTATTGTATGTAGCAAACCAGAATCATAGAATCACAGAATGGTTCGAGTTGGAAGGGACCTCAAAGATCATCCAGGTCCAATCCCCCTGCCATGGGCAGGGACACCCTCCACTACACCAGGTTGCCCAAAGCCTCATCCAACCTGGCCTTGAACACTGCCAGGGATGGGGCAGCCACAACTTCTCTGGGCAACCTGTGCCAGTGCCTCACCACCCTCACAGTGAAAAATTTCTTCCTCATATCCAATCTAAATCTGCCCTCTTTCAGTTTAAAGCCATTGCCCCGTGTCCTATCACTACACGCCCTTGTAAAAAGCCCCTCTCCAGCTTTCCTGTAGCCCCTTTAAGTACTGGAAGGCTGCAGTAAGATCACCCCGAAGCCTTCTCTTCTCCAGGCTACATTTTTCTCCATTGTATGTAGCCAACCAGAACACTGGATCTGTTGGGTTTAAAGAATAACATTCTACTTCTGGCCCCACGAGAAGCGGCTTTGAGGTAACCACACATCTGTAACAACATGTGCTTGATTTGAATTATAACTGTCTGTCTCCAACTGCAGAGATGAATAGCCTGGCTCAGATAGTAAGGACTGTGGAGCACTTAAAATTATCCACATTGGTCAGTGGGAAGGATAAGAGACCAAGAGTTCCACACTAGATAGCCTCCTCCTGCGTCCAACAGTATTCAAAGGCTGAAAAGCCATGCTGTATGCACTGGAGGTGCTGTAGGAGGTTCAGTGGGGCTGGGGCAGAGGGAACGTTCAGAAGCCAAAGATCACATCTGATTAACAAGTCACACAGCTGTTTGTTTGTAACACAAGTTTGTGAGTCAGCCCAAGCTGAAACGATTTTCAGAGGGGACAGCAATACATTACACTCACCTCATGATTACCCCACTGCCAAATTTTGGTTTTCCTGCAAATAAAATTGTTTTCCCACAACAGAGCAGTTTCTTATCCTAAATTAGGGTGTGTCACCCAATTTTTAATAGTAGTTTTACAGATGACTGCGCTCTTAAGCAAAATTTTTGACACCTCTCAATTTTAGGCATATACCAAACTTCTCTGATGATACTGGAAAAGGAAAGAATAAATAAAGTCTTGACTAGTGTTCAAGAATGTACACTGAAAAACAGAGCCTCTGGGAAAACATCACTAATTAGCTAAGTTCATTAAATACAACCAAAAATAAGGGCTTATAATGGCAAGGATTAGAGAACTTCTAATTCTACAATTCTATGATTCTAGTCTTAACTCTGTGTGATTCTACCAACTGCATCGTCAATGTAGTAAGTGAATATAAATCAGCAAGTTTTTGTTTTCAAGTGAATTTTTTAAAAAATCAGCCTTTTACCTGTCTGTACATGAATATGCTCTCTGCCTTCCACAGGCTCCGGTGTTCTTAATTGCATTTGCTCTTTTGCACGCTTTCTAGCCACTGCTCTTTTCCGTGCTTCCCTCTGAATCTCAAGGGGATTGGGTTGAGTACTCTGAGCAGGGATGGAGAAGAAAAAAACCCCACAAAACAGAATGCACTTTGTATTTGGAAATTATACTAACTTCTCTCTACAGGAAAATGAAGGCTATTGTTTGATTGTAATACTACAAATCTAGCATTTCAGATTTACTTTTCTAGGTCCTGACCCTAAATTTTCAGTTACCTTAAAGACTGTAGGGCATGAGACTAATAAGTTATGCCAGCTGCCTACAGGTACATACTTATGGCATCCCGCACTAAGAGTGACCAGTTGCTATTTGGAAGTGGATATTGCACACAGAACTTTGCAAGATAAAGCATATTAAAATGGCATGGTCTTGCTGACAACTGAGAGTTTCTAGGTACAGCTTTAAGAAGATCAAATGGACTTAAATCCAGTTATCATATTATCAACAGAATTGTTTGTTACATAAGAATTATTGGTTCTTTATTGATGAAGCAAGAGAAACCCATACTAACTTTTATATTCAGTACTGTGTTTGTGGGTTGAAATGAACATCACTTTCGAACTTCTTAAACTGAACGTGTGTGAAATTCACTCCAAGAAACAGCTACTGAACAATACAGTTACTTCCACAAAGTAACTTTAAAAAATATAGACTGCTTTAAACTCTTATGTGATCAAAGTATCTACATATAAAAATTCTCTGAAAATAAAGTATTACCAAAACATTTACTACTGTATCAGGATAAATAAAATACTTTTGCCTCCACACAAGCAGCTTTTGCAAACAGCTGGACCATCTAGCTCTGCTTCTTTAAGGTAAGCCAAAGTCTACCCCAGGACTTAATTTCCTGAGAGCTGCTACTCTTGCTGATAACACGTGTGGAGGTACATGGTACCAGATGCAGTGGTGACTTGTATCCTACACTAAAGAAACGGGGGGTGGAGGGGGGATAATCAAGCACTTAGTGGGAAAAAAATAATCAGAACTACAGTTCATGGGAAACTAAGCGCTTTCGAGAAAGGCTGGAAACAGTGACACGCTGGTTTAACTAGAGAGCTTGTGACCGCGTGAAACATTTTGAGTAAAATCCCAACTTCAGGAGTTAAAGTTATTAACGAGGAAGTTTTCCTGCCCTGCCTACTACCTTTCAACAAAACTGTAGTATCATTTACACACAAAAGACATACCACAGGTATGACCTGAAGGGCGTAAGTGCTGCCGCGCACCACTCTCCTGTCGTACATGAGGCTGGTGTAACGAGCGGGCCCCTTCTCTCTGCAACACGGAGCACAGACGGCGGGGCTGACAGAGCCGCCACCCGGCCGCTGAGGCCTCGGCAAGCCAGCACGGCTCCCACAGGCGCCAGTTCCCCCGCAGGAGTCTCCTCCTGCGCGAAGGGCGGCGAGGGACCTGGGAGGAGGGAGAGGGAGCGAAGGGCGGGAGGGGCAGCGCTGCCCGTGCGGGGCGCGTAGGCCGCGGCACTCACAGCTCGATGGCGTGCGGCAGCGCTCGGTACTTCGGCCGGGCGGGCGGGGCGCGGGGCCGGCTGCAGTAGCTGTAGGGGACGGCGGGGGCCGCCGCCGCCGCCGCCACCTCCGGCTCGCGGGCGGGCAGCATGGCGGGGGCGGCGCGGCCGGTCCGGTGAGGGAGCGGGAGCGGCAGCGGCAATGGCCGCCCGCGCCGCGGCCGCCGTCTCCAGGGCAACGCGGTGGCGCGCCGCGCATGCGTGGGGCGGGAGACGGCAATGGTGGTGCCGGGCGGCGGTTTGTCCTGTGCTCTTTGCCGCGGGTTTTCCTGCCAGGAAAGAGCTGAAGCTTGAGGGAGATGTCAGGAGGAATTAGCGGGGAACAATCATTTTTGGCTGCCGAGCGGTTCGCGCCTGGCAGCGCCGCCGGGCCCCTCCTGGGCCGAGGTAACGAGGGAGGTTAACCGCCAGGTGTCACCGGCCTCCTTCCGCCTCTGTGCGAGCCGTTCCGCAGGTTTTCCATGTCTTACGCGATCTGCGGTGCAAAAATTGGCCGGGGGATCGCAAAAACCTGTCGGATGGTGTGCTGGTGGCTTAAGTACCGGCGTCCTGAAGCGTAGCCCAAATAGCTGCGCTACTAACTCTGTTTTTCCACACAAGCAGGGAATTTGAGTACTGTAAAGATCATAGAATCATGGAATGGTTTGGGTTGGAAGGGACCTCAAAGATCATCCAGATCCAACCCCCCTGCCATGGTCAGGGACACCCTCCACTACACCAGGTTGCCCAAAGCCTCATCCAACCTGGCCTTGAACACTGCAAGGGATGGGGCAGCCACAACTTCTCTGGGCAACCTGTTCCAGTGCCTCACCACCCTCTGAGTGAAGAATTTCTTCCTTAGATCCAATCTAAATCTGCCCTCTTTCAGTTTAAATCCATTGCCCCTTGTCCTGTCACTACACGCCCTTGGAAAAAGTCCCTCTCCAGCTTTCCTGTAGCCCCTTTAAGTACTGGAAGGCTGCTATAAGATCCCCCCGGAGCCTTCTCTTCTCCAGGCTGAACAGCCCCAACTCTCTCAGCCTGTCTCCAGAGCAGAGCTGCTCCAGCCCTCGGATCATCTTCGTGGCCTCCTCTGGACCCGCTCCAGCAGCTCCATGTCCTTCTTGTGCTGGGGACTCCAGAGCTGAACGCAGTATTCCAGGTGGGGTCTCCCGAGAGCAGAGCAGAGGGGCAGAATCCCCTCCCTCGCCCTGCTGCCCACGCTGCTCTGGATACAGCCCAGGACACGGTTGGCTCTCTGGGCTGCCAGCGCACGGTGCCGGCTCATGTTGAGCTTCTCATCCACCAGCACTCCCAAGTCCTTTTCCTCAGGGCTGCTCTCAATCCATTCCCCGCCCAGCCTGTACTTGTGCTTGGGATTGCCCCGACCCACGTGCAGGACCTTGCACTTGGCCTTGTTGAACTTCATGAGGTTCCCACAGGCCCACCTCTCCAGCCTGTCCAGGTCCCTCTGGATGGCATCCCTTCCCTCCAGTGTGTCCACAACACCACAGAACAAGATGCCGTATGACGGGAGATTGGAGAGAGAGCTGTGCCCTCAGTATGCCATCCCGTGTCCACAGTGAGCTGCGATCCCTGTCATGACAAATTATGAGGACATGTTTTCAGATTCTGTGAAAAATTTCTATTAAAAGAAACATAAAAGCCATAAAGCGTTACTGATATATTGATAGCTCTTTTTTTTTTTTTTTAAACCTGTGTGGGTAGTGATTTAAAGGCTTGATTACTTTTGCAAGACTGAGTATGTGAAATAATCCATGCCCTTTATTTCTGAAATCTTCAATGGAATGTAATTCAGTGGTGAAATGCTGTTTATTTCAGGTCAGTTATGTTACTGTGGCTCCATGACAGCCCTGTGTATACAGGCCCAGCCAAGAGAACTGCAAGTAGCAGAGAGTGCTTCGTAGGAGTCCTGCAAGGCATGGGAGAAGCTGTATAACGAGAGAAACTTTTAGAAAAACAAGTAAAAAGAACGCACCTCAAACCAAAAACAACCCTACCAAAACCCAAGGCCAAGCTTGGGAGGCGAGTGAAAAGAGGAAGGAATGAGTTTGTGCTTAATTAACAGGCAGCTGGCAGAGTCAATACAGGAATGGGAGTTGTGTTGACTACATCGTTACCGACTGAGTGGTGGGGCAAGAGGATATGGGGCTGGAGGTGCACAGTGCAGGTGTCGTTGGGGTGGGAGCAGAGAGCAGCCCTTCAAGATTTCTTGTCTCTGGGCAAGCAAAGTTAATGAATGGCCCTTGACTTTGACCAGAACCAGTACAACTCTTTGATTTTGGAGACCTGACTCGTATTTTCTGAAAGTTTGAGTTGGACTATATACCTATTTCTGCTTTTGGCCTGGGGACTTGAAATTCAGGGAGACATTTCTCAGCTGTTAGGGACATGGTGTTTTCTGTTTGCATGGAAAAATAGCTGCAGTATAGCCTTCAAAAACATCAGGCAGGACATGTCCAGTGAGGAATGTTTGAGTGTGCTTGCTGAACAGCCCTTGAAACCTGGCTGGTCTGAATTGGGCAGAGGGGTGGCAAGAGGAGGGCCTGTAACCACCTAAGCAAGGATTCCTGAGGAGCTGCTTGTTGCCACAAATTTTGTGAAGATGAAGGTGTTGCATTGCAGGTTCGTTCTGTTAAGCTGGCCCCAGCCTGGTGTCTTACCTGTTGAGTGGATTTCTCGTTCACCTGACGTTCACTGATTGAAGGACAGCGACTCTCCTTCTCACCTCCGCGAAACACCAGTAACTCCTAAATCCCAGTTTAGTGCCAAAGCATTGCAAGTACTCTGTGGGAGCAGCGAAGGTCTACGGATTTGCAGGTTAGCAGACCTTTGTAAGTGGCAAAGCCACATCCAGGAAAAATCTCTGCTCTTCTCTTTTGTCCCGTTTTATGCTGGTTTTCGCTAAAAATACCCCATGAGCTCTGGAACATTTCATGTCATCACAAGACCGATGGCAGCAGGAGCCAAAACTACGTTGATTGCAATCAGATGGCCGGGCTGCCATTGGTACCATAGCTGCGCTCCGGATCTCACAGTCATGGTGGCTGTTCCACGTGCTCTTTGGAGAATCGTCTGGGACATGCACGGATCTCAGCGCAGGAGGTGCTGCCTGGGAAGAGGGCCTGCCTGGCGAGGGACAAATTGGCTCCCATATGGCAGCCAAGAAAGGTCTTTGGAGGTGCCGTCAGCTGCCTTGAAAGCTGCAGAGCAAGGGCTTTGTCTCCTTCCAGGTTTGCTGTGGGTCTGTTAAAATGCTTTGGAGCCACAAACAGACTGAGAATTTTTTTTTTTTATGAGAATTTCCTGGCATTGTACCATGCCTTATGGAATGCTCCTTGGCTATGGGCTTTCTGGGTGTGCAATGAGTTTATTCACAGCAAAGTGAGTGAGAAGGTGTCAGCATCTAGTAACAAAAGATGGAACTGGAACAGGTTGCCCAGAGAAGTTGTGGCTGCCCCATCCCTGGAAGTGTTCAAGGCCAGGTTGGATGAGGCTTTGGGCAACCTGGTGTAGTGGAGGGTGTCCCTGCCCATGGCAGGGGGGTTGGAACTGGATGATCTTTGAGGTCCCTTCCAACCCAAACCATTCTATGATTCTATGTGCATCTACTGTTTCCTCCAGCACCTGGGATGCATTCTGTAACTACTGAATGGCATCTTGAAATACAATACAAGGGGTCTACAGTGCTGAGACCGGGTTTTCCTGGGGCCCTAGCTCGGATGGTGCTAGCTTGGGAGACCCTGTGCCACAGTGTATTGAATAATACAATGATGAGCAGACTAGCTGTGTCCAGTTGCCGCTATCTTAACTTTCTGTAGTGCTGCATAATTAAGAAAGGAAGGAGGTTTACGGAGCCATTTTGGATATAGACAATGCTTAGCTGTCAAGGAAGGACATGGAGGGGCATATTGCCTTCCCAGAGCATTGCCTTCTGTCTGGAGAGGACCATGCTGCTTTTAAAATTACAGAAACGCTTCCCTGATGTAATACTGTGTAATTACCTGAGACTTGGGTTAGACACCTGAGATAGTGTCCCAAGCGGTGGTTCTTACCCCTCTGGGCCTGCAGATAAAGGAATGGAGCTCCCAGTTTTGGAAGCAACTCTACTTGAGGCAAAAATGCCATTGCCTTCGAGTACACGTCACAGAATCATGGAGCAATCTCGGTTGAAAGGGACTCTGGAAGTCTCTAGTGTAACCCCCTTGCATAAGCAGGGAGGAATTCAAAGATAGATTGGATTAGTCAGGGCCTTCTCCTGCTAGGTTTTGAAAATCTCCAGAGGTGGAGGTGCTTGGGGTAGCCTTGAAGATCCCAGAAAGCATCATGCTGCTGCTAATCAATGCCCTGAGATGTCTGACAGAAATACAAAACCCACAAACACAGTATCATAGAATCATAGCTGGAAGGGACCTCAAAGATCATCCAGTTCCAACCCCCCTGCCATGGGCAGGGACACCCTCCACTACACCAGGTTGCCCAAAGCCTCATCCAACCTGGTCTTGAACATTTCCAGGGATGGGGCATCTACAACTTCTCTGGGCAACCTGTTCCAGTGCCTCACCACCCTCAGAGGGAAAAATTTCTTCCTTATATCCAATCTAAATCTGCCCTCTATCAGTTTAAATCCATTGTCCCTTGTCCTATCACTACACGCCCTTGGAAAAAGTCCCTCTCCAGCTTTCCTGTAGCCCCCTTTAGGTACTGGAAGGCTGCAATAAGATCACCCCGGAGCCTTCTCTTCTCCAGGCTGAACAGCCCCAACCCTCTCAGCCTGTCTCCATAGCAGAGGTGCTCCAGCCCTCACATCATCTTCGTGGCCTCCTCTGGACCCGTTCCAGCAGCTCCATGTCCTTCTTGTGCTGGGGACTCCAGAGCTGAACACAGTATTCCAGGTGGGGTCTCACAAGTGCAGAGCAGAGGGGCAGAATCCCCTCCCTCGCCCTGCTGCCCACGCTGCTCTGGATGCAGCCCAGGACACGGGTGGCTTTCTGGGCTGCCAGCGCACGTTGCACATGGAGAGCTGTCAGTGTGACAGCAAAGGTGAAAGAGTTGCAGAGCCCAAACAGGGTGCAGATGTTCTGTTTGTGACTTGTTGCAGTGACGTGACCATAGAGGATCAGCAATACTGCACTAGTGTGGCATCACTGGTGTCTGCTGGCCCTCAGATGGTGTCTTTGCTGCTGTTGGTAGGCACTAGGTTCAACGCGTCTGTGATATATTGTCATGGTTTGATGTGGAGGGGGGGGTGGTTCTGGTGGCAGGAGAGGGATTTTGCTCCCTGCGACCTCCCCGGTTTTGGATCCGGGTTAGGCTTAGTTCTGGCCACCAGATCAGACTGCCATCCCCCTCGGGGTTGAGCCAATAGGGCGCCTCTGCGAATTGCCCTATTTAAGTCAGGACAAGGGAACCGGAAAAGGTGCTTCGCCCAGGATCGACCAGAGAAGGGAGGAGGGCACTGCCCCCGCTCCCTGGCTCCCGGCCGGGCGGCTGCCTGCGTCGGGCCGGCGCCGCCCACGGAGAATGGCGGCGGCGGAGCCAGCTGGGGAACTCGGGGGCACCCCACTCCCAGGGTGCCCACTGGGCTGAGTTCACCTGGAGAGGACTGAGATCTGAGAGAAACAGCCGCATCGACAGCAGGTCAGTGAGGATGGAGCGGGAGGAGGTGCCGGAGCCGAGTTTCCCCTGCGGCTGATGGTGAGATAGCAGGCTGCCCCCCTGCAACCAGGACGGCCTCGGTGGAGCAGCGACCCACTCGCAGCCCGTGGGGAGAAGATGCCTGAGCCCGAGGATGGTCGTGTTGGGGGCACGGCAAGGCAGAGGCATCTGGAGTCTTCGTGACGACCCACGCCGGAGCGAGTGGCTGCAGCTCCCTAAGTACCCGAGACTGTGGTAAAGCCCACACTGGGGCAATCTGTGGGGAAGGATTGTTTCCAGTGGGCTGGACTCACGTTGGAGAAGTTTGTGGATTTTTCCTCGTGGGTAGGGGATCCATTGGAGCAGGGGAAAAGGGTGTAAGGACTCCTTCTCCTTTAAGAAAGAAGCAGCAGTAACAGCACGGAATGAACTGACCTGCACTCCCCCAGTCCCTGCCCCCTGTGCTGCTGGGGGGAGGAGGTAGAGCCGGGAGGAAAAGGAAGGTGGGGGGGGGGAGAAGGTGTCGGTTTTAAGATCTGGTTTTGTTTCTTTCTGTCCTCTCAAGTAATCGGTTTTTATTTCCCTTTGTCCTTCTAAGTAATCATTAATAAACTGTTTTGCTTTGAGAAAAGCGCTGCCTGTTTTGCCCAGGACCATGGTTGGTGGGTGCTCCCTCTGTTCTTGCCTCAACCCTCAGTCCTTTTGTGTTTTTTTTTTTCTTCCCTCTCCTCTCTACTTTATTGGAGAAGGAGAGACTGTGTGAGTTTTAGTTGCTGGATCAGCCTAAAACCACGACATATATAGATGTTGCCTACATATAGGCCTGGTCCTAAGAGTGAGATACTTTTAAAAAATACGTGCCAGCTTGAGAATTTTGACAGATGAGAGATATAGAAGGAAAAATAAATAAATACCTGGGCTAAACTTGAGTCTCTATGGTGATATACTTTTTTTTTTTTTAAATATGGTTGTTAATCTTGATATGTAATTGTGAATAGAAAAAAATGCAGATCCTATCACTCATGTCTTCAAACTGAAATTATTAAACTTCCTTTTCTCTGTAGCAGCACAGCTTTCTCTCAACCCCAGTCCTGAGCTCTTGGGCTTGGGCAGGACCGGGAAATCCCAGTTCTGAAGTAGTAAAAATCCAGGTTTTATTATTCATGTTTTCCAGCCAAAATTAACACTCCTGCTTCCCACTGACCACTTCATGTCTGGATCTCAGCACCACTGTCTCTAGGTTCCCTTCCCTCCATGTCCCCCACAAGCTTTGTGTTTTGGTGTGACAAACCTGCTGTCAGGGCTTGCATTCTTCCCCTGTGCCACCATGGGACCTCACAGCCAGTGGCCAGAAAGAATTACGGAGGGGTGAGAGAGCACCTTAGAGGGTGGAGCAGTGCACACTTAATTTTAAACTACCATTCATTAAACTAATTGGAAAATCAATTATTGACAACCTTCCTATTTAAGCTCGAATAGACTGTGTGCTGCTACTCCCGCTCTGTCCCCTTCTCACCTCTCCCTTCCTTGACAGGGCTCTTCCACTTGTCTTCCTTTTGGCCCAGGAAGCTCTGCCTTATTTTCCATCTCCCTGTACTGACAGCAGTTGTTCAACTGCACTAAACTTGCAGAGTAAGAAACAAGACTGATCTGCTTCTGTTGCCCCTCCACTGTTGCTTTGGTGTCTGTCCATCTTGACATAAATTGCCCTTTATCACACCTCTGGGAGGCAGAGCGGTATCACCTGTGCTTTACCGGAGTTAAACTGCGTGGTCCAAGGACTGCACTGGGTGGGAAGCAGGTGGAAAAAGCAGACCCTGATGTTGAATAACTTAACTCTAAATCTCCAGTCTTTATCTCAAGACCATCCTCCCTGATCATCTATGGAGAAATAGGAACTGCTCTGCTCTTTCACACACCCAAAGACTTCTCAAATGCTTTGTCTGCTGGTGCCTGTACCTCATAAGATGGGTGTGCATCTGTGTATCATATCATGTAACGTTACGTACTCCTTGAAGTACAGCACTCTGTGAAGTTCTTGAGTGACGCCGTGGTGACTTTCTCACTTTGGGACCAGTTGTGCTGAAGAGAACTGGTCGGTGAATTGCCAGCAAAGCTGTCTGGCTGCACTTACTGTGTGAAGTCACAGCTTTATGATGGGCAGATAGAATTCACACCTGGAGGAGTGGGGAAAAGGTGAGTGCAAAACCTCTTCCTCAGTACACGGAGGAAGTAGACAGGGCTATGCCCTATATATGATGAGGTTGAATTGCACAGCCTAAGACTGTGCAGCAAGCACAGAATCATAGAATCACAGAATGGTTTGGGTTGGAAGGGACCTCAAAGATCATCCAGTTCCAACCCCCCTGCCATGGGCAGGGACACCCTCCACTACACCAGGTTGCCCAAAGCCTCATCCAACCTGGCCTTGAATACTTCCAGGGATGGAAGTGCATGTGGAAAAGCAGACAAATCCCTGCTCTTTGTCATAAGAGCATCTTCTCTGATCATCTGTCTTGGAATCTGCTTGGGTTTGGACTTAAAATTTTTTAAAAATACATTTTTATATTTTTCAGCTTGGCCTATGTGATACTGAAGGCGCAAGATTTGAATTTAGGCTGTAGCATCTGTCAAGGAAGTTGGTGGGAGGTTTGTGGGTCGTAGAAAGGAAAAGTTTCAAGCAGCCGTTGGATCAGTTCTGCAAATAGCTGGTTGGCTAAAGAGCATGTTTTGTTTAGAAAGTGCAAAACCTTTCGTAGAAACCTTTTCATATTATTAGCCAGCAGAGGAAGCAGAGCTCAACGACATCAAGCTCTGTTTGGGATTTGTGAACCATGTTTTCAGACTTACATGCTGACACCTCAGATTGGAAATAGAAAATAATCTGTTATTTCCTCTCCCCTTGTAGAAGAACATGAAGAATTTGGAATGGGCTTCACTCAGAAGTGAGATGTAAATTGGTCTATTTATCATGGCGAATGGAGAAGACTGATTTAAAGTTATAAAAGTGATGTATTCTATAGAAAATAAAAGGATTAGATGATTAGCATTTCTGAGTAACAGAGAGACAGAGAAAACAATCGTTCACCCACCATCCATGGAGACTTGCTATGTATATGAGAGTCAGCTGTGCAAATGTGGATTATATCACTTCTCCAGCAGCGCCTGCCCTATTCCACTGGATTTTTCTCTCTCTTGTTGTCAGGCTTTTTATTTAAAAAGTTGCTTCCTCTTCTGAATTTTTAACCTTCAGAAGTTTCTCTGAAGTTTTCTCTCTGTTCTGATGACACGTGTGATAAGGACTGACTGCTCAGAAAATTCAGAGAAAAATGTAACCAGAGCGCCTAACCACGGTGGGTTTCCTTTTCCTGTAGTTAGAACTTGTCCTCGTGGAGACACACGACAGCCGCAGCAACTGCTCTCTGGCTAATGCAGAGTAGCTGCGTGTCTTACTCACCTGAATCTCGCAGCTGGACCTGGTCAGTTGTGGACATGAAATGCTTGCTGGGTCGGACAGCCAACCAAGCCAACGTCAAAGTGAACTTGTTTAACTTCATGGAGCTGCTGGAGTGAGTCCAGAGGAGGCCACGAAGATGATCCGAGGGCTGGAGCACCTCTGCTCTGGAGACAGGCTGAGAGAGTTGGGGCTGTTCAGCCTGGAGAAGAGAAGGCTCCGGGGGGATCTTATTGCAGCCTTCTAGTACTTAAGGAGGGCCTACAGGAAAGCTGGAGAGGGGCTTTTTCCAAGGGTGTGTAGTGACAGGACAAGGGGCAATGGCTTTAAACTGAAAGAGGGCAGATTTAGATTGGATATAAGGAAGAAATTTTTCACTCTGAGAGTGGTGAGGCAGTGGAACAGGTTGCCCAGAGAAGCTGTGGCTGCCCCATCCCTGGAAGTGTTCAAGGCCAGGTTGGATGAGGCTTTGGGCAACCTGGTGTAGTGGAGGGTGTCCCTGCCCATGGCAGGGGATTTGGAACTAGGTGATCTTTGAGGTCCCTTCCAACCCAAACCACTCTGATTCTATGATTCTAGGATTCTATGAGTCTATGAGTCTATGAGTCTATGAGTCTATGAGTCTATGCTTCATGGCTGAGTTTCCAAGTTAACTTGGTGAATGAGTTTCTGTGCTGCTTTCCATCTAAGACAAGCATATTCTACCACGAAGAGGGAATGTGTACCAACAAAACAGCTTTCCATGCCTGCTCCCCACAGCTCGTGGTGCCCCCTGAGCCTGCAGAGCAGTGGAGAAGCTGGCCTGCTGCCTTGGACATGGCTTAGTAGGCAGGTGAAATGGCCCGTGCACCCCTTATTGAAGACTTGATTCATATTGAACAGAAGTGTAGGATTGCATGAATGTCACTTGAACACATCCTCCTTTCCT
This sequence comes from Tauraco erythrolophus, assembly GCF_009769465.1. NCBI lineage: Eukaryota > Metazoa > Chordata > Aves > Musophagiformes > Musophagidae > Tauraco > Tauraco erythrolophus. Next base: position 2,483,270 of record NC_141466.1, on the reverse strand, counting down.
GAGAGAGAGAATAAATTACTGGATTTAAGGGAAGAAAGAGAATGTTGTTGTCATGGAGGGAGTTTTTGGCAGTGAGCCACTGGAGCTTTTTCTTGGCCTTTTATATTAAGGTGTTCCCTTTGTTGGAATCCTGTGGGAAGAAGTGTCTCTGGACACATTCAGGTGGCAGAAGGATAAAAGTCCTGACAATCATAATCCCATCTTCCTCTAGGGAACCCTTGAACTTGGAGATCCTGGAAAAGAGGCACTGGAAATCAGCAGCTCCTTAACTTGAGAACTCTTTTATCCACTGTAGGCTATCATTCCGGATCCTGGGCTCCCTACCTATAATTGTTCAAAGCTCACCCCTGTGATAGCCAAGCACTGTAATCTCTTGGCCTTACTACGGCAAAAATTTTGTTCTCTGAGTCACGAAACCTGCCTGGGTGTAATGGGAAGCTGAAACTGTCACTTGCAGTGGTCTGGGTGAGGAATGAGTCAGCCCAGGGATAAGCAGTGCTGGTGTGGTGCTGCAACAAACCACCTGCTCTCCTGTGATGGATCAGCACCAGAACCAGAACGGGCAGTAGAGAAATAAGAACTCCCATTCTCAGACTAAAATTAACACAGATGGGATTTTTGTCTGCTGTGATACTTCTTCCTGTTGGGCTTGGAGACATTTGATAGCAATATTACAGGAGGGAACATTGTGGTAAAAATGGTCTGTGTGGAACTCCCTAGAATGTGTAACTGAGTTACGAGGCTGGAATTTTATCATTAACTTTCAACATTAGTATTAGCTTTTTAATATTAAAGTCCAAAGAGGAATCCCAAAGCCATCCATTTTTGCTTTAGTGCTACAGGAAAATATAGAGATCTGTTTCTAAGCAAAAGGCTGAAGAGATACAATCCCATTACAAAAAATTTCCTGAGTTCTTGGCTTTATTTTAGGTGCCAGAATTGTGGAGAACAGTCACACAGTGGTTCAGTCCCCAACAGAAGCAGAGTTCTGGGTGACAAACAGGATGCCCTACCTTTACTAATACTAGCTGTTGAACTCCAAGTGATGTTTGTCAATGCAGAGCATGCAGTCTTGGCCTCCGTTTCCATAATGTCCAAAGAAGAAGACTGCAAATCCTGTTTCATCAAACTAGATACAGTGTAAGAAACTCTGAAGAGCCAAGCACACCTGAAAAAGGAAAGCCTGTGTTGTAAATGCCAAATACAAAGTGTGGGCAGTAACAGCCCAAGCTAGTAGTTAGAATAAAGTTGGTGGTGGAATTCTTTCCATCAATATTTTTACGGTGGGTTTATACCAACAAGCTCAGTGTTGCGTCTTGTGCCTGGGGTATACAGGTAGCAATCGTGGGAGGAAAATACAGAAGAAATATCTTATGTAGAGAAGTGGTTCTATTCTGTGACTATGTCCAGTGAAGAGCTTTCTTGGTTTATGTTGTGGCAGAGATCATAGAAGGTGTCTATGGCTGTAACAATTCTCTTATGCATCATTATTAATGGCCAGCAGTTGTTCTTCTCGAAGTGTGAAGGATTCGTGATGTCTCTAGTTTCCACAGTGCTCAGAAAGAGCTACCCTTCAGAAAACAGCTTTGAGAGGAGGTCAGACAGGTGAGAAAGCTTCTTCCTCAAGACCTTGCACGTAAAGGTAGCAAAAATCAATATACTTTTCAAAATACCTTTCCTCAGATAATGTAAGCAAATTACAAAAAATATCCTCAACATCATAGCTTTTGAATTGCTTTGGCGAGGCACAGGGAAAAATGGCTTATTTTGGCTTGTTATTTTACCTTAACAAGGTAAAATAACACATATATTTTGCCTCAAATCTCCTTCCAAGGCAGCTAACAGCTCATACTACCCCGCAGCGAGAGATGTAGAGACCCCTCGCTGAAATCCTGTAAGGTCAAGGACCTCCATCCATGGAAGTTTCATCCTAGAGGTTCTCCACAGTTACAACTGTGAATTTGCATCATCACTGGACTTTATGAATTGTGTATTTTCTCCTGTAGCTTGCGGAGATGTTTCGTTCTCTTGTTCTGATTCTCTGCATACATGGAGACTAAAACAGGGGGGCGTGTGTGTGGGACGGTGCCTGGATGAGTGTTGGTGGGGCTTGTTGCAATAATAATCAGTGCAGATATGAGGGGAAAATGTGGAAGAAGTGACAGAGGCAAACAAACTGGCTGACTGAGAGAAGTGGGTCTGGGGATGGAGAGGACAGAAATGAAATTGGGACTTTGACAGCAAGTCCACAGGGATAGATTTGGTTTGATTCAACCAAAAGATAAAGAACAGGATGAGGTGGGGAATACAGGCTGGGAATGGGGAGGCAATGAAAATGAGGCAGAGATGAGGAGTCAGGAGCAGAGAAGAGGAAGGTCTCAGTCAGGGTTATCTGTGGTGGGATGGAGCAAAAGGATGCAAGATCTAGAGGGGGGCAAAAAGGAGGGCTTATACCTGCTCAAGAACACTTCTTTGAAGGCTTAAATGGAGCCTAAAATCCCAATTACTGTTTCTCTGCTGTCAGTAAAAGTAAGTGTCAGCCCTAGATTGTAGAGACCTACATTCAAGGTATCTAAACATGGCATCAACATGTGAGGTGGGAGTCTAAGCTCCCATCACGGTCAGAGAAGATTTTAGGGAAGAATTCAGGTGTCTAAATATCTGGACCTGCATCCACTTTTAATGCCTTAGAAAATTCCTTGAGGTGCCTTAAGATACCCCAATGGCTGTAGACACCTGCTTTCAGGCAACTGTTTTCCACTTGGGCCCAGCACAGTCCTGGGTGTCCAGAGAGAGAGACTCAAATGCAGACTGGGCAGAAGATGATAGCTGAATGCAAGTGTCTCAGTTGGTCCTGAGTGCCAGTCCAAATGTTTGTGAAACCTGCAGGCATGGTATTCTTCTCAGCCTTCACTGACACTTGGCCATAGAGTTGATGACAATGTAATTTCGCTGTAAGTTGCTGTCCTAATTCAAGTGGCAGAGAACGAGAGTTTGCAGCTACCTGGTGCACAGCATGGGGAAGGAAGGAGAGGAACGTGTTGCTCCATGAGGAACTCCTTTGTTCTTCTGTTGACTCTTTCAAATCCTAGAAATTCAGACATAGTCATATGTCCAAGGCCCAGGTGCCCTGCTAGGCAAGCCATGCTGGGGACTGCCAGAAATAAAACGTTCTCCTTCGCTGCACAACCTTGGTTCCTCCCCAGCTCAAGGTGCATCCTGTGAGGAAGAACAGAGTGCAGCATGTGATTGAGAACAGCAGCAGGATGTGAACGCAAGGAACTGAATTCAGATTGCACCAGTAGCCTTCATTCCAGCTTTGCCTCACACAGCAATGGCTTGGATCTTCCGCTTTTTCCCTCTTTCAGTCTTACGTGTTGTGTATGTTTAGAGTGTTTTCATGAAATTTAATTCAAAAATTGGGTGCGTGAAGCGAGTGATGCAATACTGATGATGGAGTAACCTGTGGACAATAGGAGGCTTGCTGTCATCATTCAGCTCTTGTGTGAAAATCCAGCTCCAGCTGGCCCAGCTGTAAATGGGTATTTGATCTTTCTAGCTAAGGAGTCAAAGAGAGCTTTGACAAAGACGGTTAGATAATTCACTTGTTGGATATAGCAAAGGGCCTTACTCTTGGAGGTCGGGGTAGTTGGGCTGGATGCTTGACTGTGGTATGGTGGGCCGGTAACGTGGTAGAGCTGTTTGCTGAGCTGAAGGCAGGTGAGGGCTAAAGCAGAGCTCTCTGCTTTCTGTGTCATTCTAGTCTTCTGAGGTCTCCTAAGTGCTTCTGTAGAGGAGAAATCCCTTGTGTGAAGGGACGTGACATGAGAATAATGCTGACTGAAGAGACAAGTCTTAAGAGATGGAGGAAGACAAAAGTTATCTGTCATGAGGAAGTAAATTTCTTTTGGGGTCCATTTACATTCAGATTTTGTTTAATCATGGTATTTCATGTACTTGAAGAAATGCAAGAGCAAGGTGACAGGGACTGGACCACTGTCTTACACAACTCCTTCACCTTACCCCTTGTTTGTTAACCATGTGTAGAGCTCCTCTCTGAAGCTCTCCTCTGCTCATCTTCCTTTTTCTCCCTCTATTGAAGTGCCTCAAAAGAAATTCTAAATGGACTTTCTTATCCAGGAGCTGGAAGATTTAGGCTCATCTGTATTGAATATTTTGTGAGCTTTCTGAGTGTGATTGTCATGTCTGCCTTAAGACACCTTGGACCTAAAGAAAGACTCTCCTCATCTCTGGTGAAGTGACTGTGCTTATTCTCCTCGGGTTTTCTGGTGTGGTTACAGGACAGGAAACAAGCAGTTCCTCTTCTTGGGATCCTTAGTCTTGTCACAGTCACAAAAAATGAGTCATGTTGTTAAACGTTTGAGTACATTTTTGAGTTCGTGTTTTCTGCTCTGTGGCTTCTGAGCCTTTCCACTGCACGTGGATTATCTCTTCGCTCTCGTTCTGCCATGAGGGCCAGGAGCTTGTGTTTTTTACAAAAGAAGCTGTAATTCCCACTTGACACAGGACAAGAGGCAACAGCCACGACTTAAGACGCATGGAATTCCATCTGAATGCAAGGAGACCCTTTTTCACTGTGAGGATGTTCAAGCATGGGAACAAATTGGTCAGAGATTCATAGATTCATAGATTTCTAGGTTGGAAAAGACCTTAGAGATCATCGAGTCCAACCATCCCTAATCCCCATTAAACCATATCCTCAAGTAGATCATCCACCCTATTCTTAAACACATCCAGGGATGGGAGACTCAACCACCTCCCTGGGCAGCCTATTCCAGTGGCTGACAACCCTTTCAGAGAAGAAATACTTCCTAACATCCAACCTGAATCTGCCCTGACTAAGCTTATGCCATTTCCTCTTGTTCTATCTACCCATCACTAATGTAAAGAGCCCTTCCCCTACCTCCCCACCATCTTTTCTCAAGTATTTATAGGCCGTAATCAGGTCTCCCCTCAGCCTCCTCTTCTCCAGGCTAAACAGCCCCAACTCCCCCAGCCGCTCCTCATAAGTTTTATTTTCCAGCCCCTTGACCAGTTTAGTCGCCCTTCTTTGGACTCGCTCCAGGAGCTCAACATCTCTCAATCTAGATGTTGCAGAGTCTCCGTCTGTGGCAATAATCAAAAGCCATCTGGACGTGGTCCTGGGTAACCTGCTCTAGCTGACCCTGCTTGAGCAGGAGGTTGGACAGGAGGATCTCAAGCCTGACACGTTCTGTGTTTCTGTGACTCAGGAGTTGCAGGTTTCAGAAAATGGCAAATGCCTTTTTGCAGCTTGCAGCAGAGCCCTCTCATTCAGCTTGCTTGGAATCAGAGAGCCACTGCTTTAGGTGGAATTTTCTCTAGTTGCAGCCTACCAGGATGGTCCTTGTCACATAATTTCTCCTGTCAGGCCACGCACTCCTTCCCCTTTCTCTGCGTTCTGTGAACACCTACACCTGGAAAACATCATACCTGAGATGCTGGTATGCTGTTCCCTAATCCGCTGAGCTTTTGGAGCAGCATCACCTCTTTGCATCTCCACCTCACTGATAACTGCTGTTGCATGGCAGTGTAACTTGTTTTCCTGAGAGAGAGGGATTTGCTCCCAAAATCCAGCCTGCAGCCTCTTAGGACAACAATAGTAGTGATACTGCTGGTCAGTTATTTTCCTTCCCGCTACCTGGATGTGCCACGTCGTTCAAGCGGACCTGCAGTACCTGGAGAATGGTGTAAAAGTAAGTACAGAACATGCAGGGCCCGGGTGTTTTAAAGAAAGACAATGGACAGTTTAGCATTCATGCAGAAAAATGTTTTATTGTAGTGAAGTTACACAGGGGAAAAACGAAAGTCTCCCTGCTCCTGCTTCAAGGCTATGCTGGACCATAAAAGAGGAGATAAGTGCTGCCTAAAACAAGTTCCTACACGTAAAACCACATTGCACTTCCAGTCATTTTTACAAGGGTATAAGGACACAGCCTGGTATTTTCTTGTTTTGTCTTTTTTTTTTTTTATTTTAAATGAGCTGCAGCTTTAACTGTTTAAAGCTGGAATCTAGAACGTTTCCTTACAGAAGTTTTTGTTGTTTAGGGCTTTTTCCCCCTCCTAAAAGCAAACCTGAAGATACTCTTTCTGCTTAGCCTGTCCAGTTTATTTAGACTAAAAGCACCTCAGGCCACACGAGGTTTACGTGATACATTCCCATAATGACCTTGTAGGGCTTTGGTGGCTCTAAACCCAGGCTCGGTACACAACACTAATGCTGGTTAGTGGTCAGCTCATTCTCATCACCAGCAAGCAGGAAGAGGGAATGGCAGCAGTTAGAGGGGGTTTATGGAAGAGTGCTGAAGTGGCCTTGATGGTAGAACAGCTCTCCCCCAGTTAGGGTAACTGCCAGCCCACTTCTTAATGCAGAAAATCGGCAAAGCTTTGCATCAACCTGGCACACGCACGTGACAAATGGCATGGAGTCTGTGACCATAGAGAAAAGAAAAGGAAGGTGGGACAGGTTTTGGACCTGCCGACCTTTTAATTGTCCTTTCGGAGATACAAATACAAGGCTGTTTATCAACTACTAGTTTTCCCACACAACAGGTTCTGTACAACACATTCACTTACATTTTCACACAATAATACACAGGTCTTCCCCACCGCCACCTCTTGTGCTGAAAGACTGGGACATGTCAAGCTGACAGACGCTTCAAGAGAGCCTCAAGGGCAAAAAGTTCATGCAGGGCTAGCTTATTCTTGGTCTCTTGAAAGTCAAATCTTAGGAAGGATGAGCAAGATGTCTATTTTTACAGTATTTGCTTTGTACAGTGTGAAGAGGAGGGATGGGCTTTTTAAACATAGGATTCCTTAGCATACTGGATCTGGTCTACCTCAAAAACTGGCTGGCTGCACCTCCGAGCCACATATTCAAGTTTGTTCTTTTGACAGGACTCAGACATGGCTCTCAATCGGTAGACTCCCTGGGGTTACAGGTAAACTCACGCGGGAGTTTATCCCCACAGTGATGCTGAGGGTTTCGTTTTCCACGTCAGAACCCTTGGCTGCAGGAACTCTGCCACTGGGTCGATCCCTCAGGACCACGCATGATGTGTCCTGTGCACAGCTGCCGCCTGGATGAGGCAGCAAAGCGTCCTGGCCCGACACCTTTAATCTCATCGTTCGAACCGTGAGGTTGTCGGAGGGAACTTCAGTGGCCAGGCAGTTTTTCGTAGCCTCTTCGTAAGAGGGTGGCCTTCCAGGATTCCTCTGGTCCACCTCTCTGAACACTTCATCGGCCGACCTGAAACGGTGCCTTTGCTCATACGCCACAGGCAATGGTTTGTCATCATCAGGGCTGTTCTCCTGGACAACTCTGCAGGAGAACTGATCTTCTTTCTTTGTGAAACTGTCTCTCTGAAAAGCTATGCTTTTTCCAGGCCCCCAACTCCGGGTTTTTATTAGTGTTTTCCTGTGGTTTGCAAAAGAGAACGACATGGAATGCTTTTTGATCTCTCTGCTAGGCGTACTACAGTCTTCGGTGGCCTTGGTGGAAAAGGACTGGGGCCTATTTAAAAAAGTTTTTTTGGGACTGGAGGGTGAAACCACTGGGGAGCTGGTGAAGACCGAGCCGTCAGAGCTCTCCAGGGAGCAGCTGGAGGATGTTTTGGGTAGAGAGTCAGTTGATAATTGTGAAGGTAAGATTGCAAGCCGTTTCTCCAATGCCTCCAACCCTAGCTGTTTCTGCTGAACCGGAAAATTGTCCTCACTTTTGTTTAGCTTCTGTTTCCTTATCCTGCCTTCAAGGCGGTTCTGGAAGGACAGGTCTGGCTCTGAGTACCTCCTGTCCATCGTGCTGATGTCATTATTGAAATTAGACAGTGAAGGGGCAGAGATGCGTGTTGGATATCTTCTGCTCACACTAGTGCTCCTCCCCATGGGCTGCTCCATCTGGGAGGTACGAGGGCTGCCTTCTGCTTCAGGATCTGGGCTGTCATAGGCAGAGTCATTCTGATGAGCAGCACATAAGTGTTCTGTGGGAAGAAATCACCCATTAGTTTTCACTGACTATCTGAGGATGAAGGGGAACTATATGGAAAGAGTTCCTGTAGAAGAGCACTGCAATAATGTCTTGAGTCATCTACAACTCTCTGTGTTTGAACAGATGTATTCCCATATCAAATTAAAGAGTTTTGCCCACCATCCCCAGTCTGTGACATCCTCAGTCCGTTCTCATACCTGTGGAGCTGTCTGTGTGCTCCAGCGACTCCTCAGCCAAGGCACAGGCAGACAAAGCGATGTCCTCTCCAAATATTTCTAAGCAGTTGTTTATGAGGAACTCCACCAACTCTGTCACCTGCACATAGAAAACAGTTTATTTCAGTCAAAAGGGCTGAAAGCGTGCTGAACAGTCTTTTCTGGCCCTGCCTGCTCTCTTTGCATGAAGGGTAGCACAGAGCAAGGTGGCTTCTGCCAGAATCCTAGGTTAAAGTTAGAGGATGAGTCCACTCTGGATGATGAGGCCTGATGCTGCAGACAAATTGTTTTGCCTCCCATGGAGACAAAATGCCATCAGCCACAGCTTCAGCCTCGCTGTCCAGAGGGCCCGCGGGTGGCCATGCCCACAGGGTGCCCTTGCCCTCTGTGTGCAAAGTGTTCAGGAATTGTGCTATGGGATAGGGGGCTGCAGGGCAACTGCCACTTTTGCTCAGAGGAGGTGACACAAGGGGCAGCCATGTCCATCACATTGCAGGCACCTGAGACGAGGGGCACCCGATGTGCAGGGGTGCTGTTTTGTTCAGCTTTGGCAGTGGCTTTGGGATCCCTGTGGACGGGTCTGAGCTGCCCCGAAGCGGGTGGCTGCTTGGTGAGTTCAACACACCTTCTCGTTCATCTCCTTCTGCACTTCCAGAGGGAGCGTGTTGTCCGTCTCCGGGCTCAGCATATTTGGGCCAAGGCAGATGGCCAGGTTGCTGGAGTCCATCCTGTTGGTCTCGGCGTTTTGGCTGATGTGGTGGAGCAGAGAGAGCAGGTGCTTGAGCAAGACGAGGTTTGGTCTGGGCAGTCTGTCGGCCACCCTGCATGAGCACAAACAAAATGTGACGTTAATTCACGGCGCGGCAGCGGCTGCTTCTCTATTTGAGCAAGTCTCAGCCAAACTCAGACAGATGACACTTCGTCCAGAGAGAGGAGCGTGTGCTGTTCCTCACTGCTCAGTGGAAGCACCATTCGAAATCCCCAATGGCAGCTCAGCGTGTGGTGAATTATAACATCTTGAACTACAAGGTCTTGACAGAAAGGCGAGCGTTACAGCCACCCATACCCTTGAGTAGATGGGATGATGTCAGGAGAGGTCACTGGAGGCTTCCCGAAGGCACGTGAAAGTCTGCGGTTGTGCCGTGCAGCTTTCACAGCCCTCCCAGCCGGCCCTCACATCTGCTCCTTCTAAAGAGCAAAACACGGCGGTGGTCTCCACGTGCTCGACTTCACCGCCAGCAGATGTGGAGGGTCCCCGCCAGTGCCTGTCCCACAGCACAGTGACTACGTTAGCTGAGATGCCGCAGCCTCTCTCCTCTCCCTACGCTCAGTCGTGTCATGGAGCCATCTCCCATACCCTCCGGAGGTGCTGCTGGAGCCTTAAACCAGACCCCGGGAGCAGCAGCAAGCTGGCAGAAGTGACGGGCTTTTCAGTGAGACTCTCGATTTCGAGAGAAGTCCCGGGCCTCTGCCAGCCCCTCCGTCACACTGGGGCTGGTTGCAGAACTTCCTGGTTGCAAAACTTACTCTTTCAATTCTTCAATTTTTTCCTGCTTGCTGGGCTTCTCCAGAGCTTGCATCCACTTCTCGTGGAGGTCGGCCGACAGGAGTTTGGAGGGGATATTTCGGAGGAAGTCCTGCAAGGGCAAGAGATTTAGATGAGGCTTTGGACACCACCCCTGAGCACAGAGGGAGCACCACTGTGGCATGGGCTCACTGGGAGGCAGGTTGGCTTGAGCTACCTGGGCATCAGCCCTGGCAGAGCTGTGCAGTGCACGAGCACGTGCCAAGTGCACTTGCATTGGTGTAGTAATGGGACCCAGCTCTTGGCTGCTTTCATTCAGCCATAAACCTCAGTACTCCTCCCTGGGAGGATGCTGAGGAGGAGGAGGAGGATGGAGTGAGTTTCCTGCGGGCATGCAGGACATCAGCAGCACAACAAGTGGGATGAAAATCAGGTGGAAAAGGAAAATGCCAAACTTTCCTAAGCCTGGAACCTTTAGTCTGGCTTCACTGTAGCCTGGAGTCCCCTCTAGGTCAGCGCTGGGCACTGAAGTGGTCCCGTGCAGATTAGCACTGCCATCTCACCCCTGCAGATCAGAGGAGCTCACCTTCAAGACCACTGCCAGCAGGTGCACAGATTTGCTTTTCAAATCAACATTCTCGCCTTTGTTCAGGTCCTCCTTCAACTCCTTTCGAGCTTTCTCATTGGCAGCTTTCTGAATATCCTTCAGTGGAAGGTCCTTTTATATACAATATAGCTAGGAGATCCTGCAGGGGAAAAACCAACCAAACAAACAAACAAAAAACACACAAAAAAAACAAGAATGGGAGAACAGTTACTTGGGAGAAAGAAGGTTCTTCAGCAGGCAAACATTTATTCAGAAACACAAGAAAAATTGTCTGGAGGTACACTATGCTCTAATTATGTCAGTATCTAGTTCTTGCTCCAAGTAGTTTACATGGCAATAACCTGATTTTCCCCCACCCCACCCTCTTTTTAAACTGGTGAATTCCACTAACTTCAGTGGAGTCATCCCTGCTTCTTTCCAGAAGGAAACGAGGGATGGCTTAAGTCTTAGGTAAAATCTCTTCCCTCCCAACCCAGGCAAATATTGCTTAGAAGAGACAAAAGCTTGTCTACTGCAAAAGCTAACTCAGTGGGAGAACTGTCACAAGACCATTTTTACCCAGAAGATAGTGTTTAGGTCTTTGTTGGTGGCAATCCATAGCTAAACACGTTTTTTCAGGGAAATACAGAAATCCTTGAAAGTTTATGCTGCTGAAAGATTCATTTAAATGACTTCTTCAGAATCACAAATGTTTATACTAAGGAGTAGATTTTCTCCTATTCCTGGTCCTGTGTTGTCTCCACTCAAAATCACTTCCAGTGAAAGTTGGATGGGCTGGACAAAACCAGTAGACCTGACCCTTTCTACGTCTGGGATGGGCCCTGAGCTTATCAGAAGTGTGTGTGGAGGGGAAACACCAAAACCACTCATCCTGGATGCTGCAGCACAAGTATTGGGCATCCTGCCTCATCCTGGAAGCCAGAGATACGATACCTGGACTGGTTGGGGCAGCGTGTCATCTTCTCCACAGATAATTGCCAGAGGCTGGCCAAACAGAGCAATTTTGGCACTCGAGTCCAGCTGCCCTGGGGAATTCCCATTGGTAGAGCTTCGTCTCAGAGTGAAGGACTGTGATATCACCTTCTTTCTTTTCTTTGTTCCATCTGCTGCAAGCAAGGGAAAGCAAAAAATCAATGTAAAAAAAAAAAAAAAAGAGTGCACGCAGCCTGTCATCTGTGTGCAGTGCAGAGAGTGTGTTGAAACGACTCGAACTAAACGGAAGAAACTGAAAGACAACGAAGTGGTTACTAAGGAAACAACCACCTAAACTGTCAAACTGTGACCATCCCTCTAAGGACACCACCTTTCCTGTTTAGGGGCATTTTTTTTACATTCTAGTCACTGTTTCTTCTTAGAGAGTGGGAACATCCAAGGCAGGGAAATAACAGCATTTATAGAGCTTTTTGATACTGCAGTGGTTTCTGTGATAACAATCTAAGGCAGGTATGTCACTTGGCCAGCTAACCATGACAATTGTCACTGCTCGGTCTGACCTGCCCCAGCCTTAGGGCAAGAACGGAACTAGGGGCTCCTGCTTCTCAGCTTCTTTCAGAGGCTGAAATGAAAACACATGGCTCCAGCTCTGCCAGCTTCAGAGCCAGCTCTGATGTTAATGGTCCTGCTAGAGCTAGTGCTTGCCCCGCGCCCCTGCCAGCCAGCCAATGGAGGGTGATACTTGCTCCAGAGGATGAGTGTCACAGAGGGCCTCATTGGCTTCAGGATCAGGAATCTCCTAGCATGGGTTTTGCATCTGCATGTTAAAGAGGAGGGCGTGCTAGGAATTTGGGGATGGTGGTTGTATTGGTATGAGGTGTGGCTTTTTTTTCCTTCCAGAAACGGTGACAGAAGGATCCTTTTGCTAGAAAACTTTCTAAAGGAGTTGCCTTCTGCAAATTTCCTGTAAAGGACTTGCCTTCTTCTCCAAAATCATGGAATCATAGAATGGTTAGGGTTGGAAGGGACCTTAAAGATCATCTAGTTCCAACCCCCCTGCCATGGGCAGGGACACCCTCCACTACACCAAGTTGTCCAAAGCCTCATCCAACCTGGCCTTGAACACTGCCAGGGATGGGGCAGCCACAACTTCTCTGGGCAACCTGTGCCACTGCCTCACCACTCTCAGAGTGAAAAATTTCTTTCTTATATCTAACCTAAATCTGCCCTCTTTCAGTTTAAATCCGTTGCCCCTTGTCCTGTCACTACACACCCTTGTAAAAAGTCCCTCTCCAGCTTTCCTGTAGCCCCTTTAGTACTGGAAGGCTGCAATAAGATCCCCCCGGAGCCTTCTCTTCTCCAGGCTGAACAGCCCCAACTCTCTCAGCCTGTCTCCTATAGCAGAGGTGCTCCAGCCCTGAATGCCCCCTCCAGCCCCTCCAAAATGAAGTTGTCTTAAGCAGATTGGAGGTTCTCAGGACCTGCAGTTGTAGCTTAGCAAGTCCTTCATAGGGAGGGTTTAAAAGCTATGAGAAAACACATGGCACTAACATTATAGTGCCATATAAAATGTTTGCTTCTGATACTGCTGAAAATAGTCTGATATGATCGTCTGCTCCAAATCTGACCCTGCCCTGCTAATGGTCTCCTCTGAGCTGTTTACAGGTGCTGAGGGTTTGCCGAGAGAGAAAAAACATGTGCAGTTGCTGCTGCCAAGAGTGTTTATTTGCTCTGGCGTGCAACCGCTGGTATCTGTGCTCGGTTGCGGTGCCACACCTCAGTGGAGATGCTCCAGTGAGAAAGGAGCACGTTTACAATGAAACAGGGCTCCGAGGACCAGGAAACAGGGATACAAGACCTCTGGCACTCAGCACTGTCACCTCTGCCACCAAGCGTAAGGGAGAGAGGACATTTGCAAGTAAGTGGCACTCCAGGGGTTAAGCCATCTCCTAGATGGGGCTGAGGGCTGCGGATTGCTCTCAGGGAGGTGAAGCAGGCAGTTTCGGGTGGTTTTGCAGAAGTGCCAGCTTGCCAGCATTATATAAGAAGGCAGTTTTTAAAACTCACCGGTCGAGTGGCAAAGTCTGTCTTCAGTATCTGCTGGGACCAGCGGGGGACATTTCTTGGCATCAGCCTGAAAGAAGCACGTTGGGGTTACAGAGCTGCCACCGGCAGCGACGGCCACCAGCGAGTTGCTGCAGCTCCTCAGAAATCTGTGGGAGGCTCCGGGGAATAACCAGAGCAAACCTAACTCCTCCTGAAAAGGCTTCTCAGTCCAGGAGTGTCACTGTCTCCCTGCCCAACAGAGGGGTTTGTGGTAAACCCTGCAGCCAGCCACCCCAGACCTGCCCGGCAGGGCACAGCCCCATGCTCTTCCAGGCTGCTCTTTTGATCCAGAGAAGCCACACCAGATACAGCCAGCCCTTCTGTGTCCTCCCTCAGCACTGGAGATTTCCTCCCAAAATTCTGTGGGGAGTCTTGATGGTTTGGAGCCTGCCAGATTCCCAAGCAAAGCTACCCGGGAGCCCAGGGAATGCGCTGGCTGCTCACAGCGATGCCCAGCTCCTTCTGCATGGTGCTGCATGAAGTTGCCTTCAAAGGGCTCTGCCCGCTGGTGGGTAACAGTAGGTGGTGGGCAGCTCCTACAGGGGCCACGTCCACTTTGCTAAGATATCTCAGAGCAGTACCCAACAAAGATCACATCAGTACCCAACAAGGATGGGGGAAACGTAGCGGCTGCTTACCTCCGACTGGCACCCAATCAGACTCTCCATGTTCCCAGCATTTAGTGTCTTTGACTAGGCAAGAAAACAAAGACACTACGTGAGTAGCTGAATGGTAAGTTTAGAAATCAGAGCTTTTCAAAATCGCTCTGTTGACAGGGCTGGAACAATAAAGACACTCACGGTATTACAGCTGCTCAACACTTTCATTAGGAGTTTGATCGGGGGAGCTCTGGACCCTCTGGTTTCCTTTGGTCCTTTTGTTTGCCTGTTTATTGAACAGGGAAAGGACAAAGAAAGAGCTTTGTAAAACTGCACCCATCTTGCCTTTCTCCCCTGCAAGCCAGTCTAGCGTTTAATTCTGATCCTGAACCAGCAAGATACCCCACACAAGTCCCTGCTCTGGAAGGCACTCAGCCCTGCAGCTCTGTCTGCCTCCTGATTAAAACAGAAAGAAAGCAGCTTTCCATTTTAATCCACGCCAAAAATGAGCGAGTGGCGACAGCCGCGTGAGTTTGTTAATCTGCAAACCCAGGCTAAGCGAGGCAGCCAGCTCTGCCCGCGAGCTGCCCTTAGCAGTGGGCACCTTCCTGCCCCGGCTGTGGTTTTGGACATCTCTGTCCAGCTTGTACCTGGAGCACTTCACCAACTCCAGCCCTGACACCACGGATGTCACCCCAGGCAGTACTTACCCCAGGAATGAATCCAGCCAGAGCTCCTTCACTTCCCGTGAGCTGCAAAGGAAAGGACAAACAGCATCACTCCCCACTGCTGCTAATCCTTTGGACGGACGCCGGCGACTAAACAGTTCTACCCCACGTGTGCTGCCTTATATACGCAGAAGGGCAGGTGGAAATTCACAGACAGGAAGAAGCATCATGGGGCAGGACTGAGACGTTACAAAATTTCTGGCTTCCTCTTTCCTTTTAGAGAAACTACTTTTTTTTTTTTTTTCCCCTTCAAGAAAAAAAAAAAAAAAAAGCCCTTGTCGCTGTTATGGATGGAAAAGATGAGACACTCGCCAGGTAAAGGTTCCATCTAGCATCACCAGCATGAGGTGGGATGTGCAGAGGGGGTTGCAGTGTGGGCAGCTTCTCCTTACCATTAAAGGACAGTGGGTACAGTCTGCCCTTTGACTGCTCAGAGACCTCAGATTTTGCAGTTTAAAGACGCACCACCAGATCAAGTTACAGTAAAATAGTTAAAAGATGGGGGAGTGGAATAGCCAAGATTCAGAGAAATGTTTTTGTATATTTTTTGGAAAAACTAATGGCAACAGTTTACTATCTGCAAGCAGATGTAGACACACACACTTTGCCGGTGCCAACTAGTTCTTGAGAATCTAAGCATTGGGCTTGTCTAGAAGAAGTGGTGTGACATAATAATTTAGTAATGTATGGCAATATGTAATGAAAAGTCTTGCTTAAAATACGTCTTAGTAAGAATTATGTGTCCAAGTAACAACGTTTAATTCAACTGAAGAGATCAAAAAATCTGGGAAAATTCTACCTCGGCTCTCCCCTTACCTCTTCAGGGTCTGTTGCTGACTCCCCTCCAAGCTGGGCATACCAGGAACATGCAGACAAGAGCACTCCCTCTGCCAGGCCGTTGTGAAAATTCGTCAATGTTTGATGTTAAGTGCACAATATTAGCTCTCCTGATTCATTGGCAGAGGCAAGTTACAACCTGGTATTCTGGGTACCAAGCTTTTGATCTAGTGAAAAAGAGGAGCTAAGGCTGAGAGGCCAAGGGTTGGGAATATTTCAGTAGTGGCTTTAGGTGGAAAGTACACTGGTACAACTGTGGTCTCTCTGCTGCTGCCCCTGGCGGATGCACCGTTTCACGTGTGGCAGGGGACGAGGCTGTGTGGTAGCACAGCTCTTTGCAGATGCACATTACGGCTACATCATTAGATATCAGGAAGAATTTCTTTCCAGAGAGGGTTATGAAGTATTGGAACAGGCTGCCCAGGGAGGTGGTGGAATCTCCATCCCTGGAGGTGTTTAAAAACCGTGTGGATTTGGTGCTGAGCAACATGGTTTAGGGACCCTGACAGTGCAGGGCGAACTGGTTGGACTCGATGATCTTGAGGGTCTCTTCCAACCAGACAATTCTATGATTCTGTGATTCTATCTGCTGCTGAATTTGCCCTGGAAGCCATTCTTTGCTTAACCACCTCAGACCCAGCCCGTGTAGTAGTGACCCTGGGCTGTCATACGAAACAGGTAGATGGTCTCTCCACTTGACTCCAGCAGAAATCCAAGGTGCAAAATTCACTTTTGGTTAGACAGAAGTGCAAAAAGAGAGCTGCCCTGCTTTTGCAGGGGCAGGTGCTGGAGATGACCTTCAAGTCCTCCTGAGGCCCATCGTTTCCATGCTCCTGTAGAAACACCAGTCTGTAGACTTGCTTAGGGCTGAAACTTACAGGAATCTCAATCATTTACTCTGCAGCCCTGTGCATTTACCACTGATCGTTAACTCACCGCTGTAACTGATTTTGTGTTAATTAGCAGTCCCGTGACATCTGCCATTTCCCTACTAAATTCCATGGGATGATGCACGTTCTTGAAGAAGCATTGTCATCCTGCATCACGTTCTCCTGAGAATTTATTCCGAGGCTCCCTGGCAGCTGCGGTACCCGCACCCCTGCTGATAGTCCCAGCAGGAGTCCTGGGACAAGGGGCATCTATTTTTTCGGTACATCTGTGAAATGTGTAGCTGAACATATCTGTCTGTTAAGCATCTCAGAGGCTACGGGCACCTATGCAGTTCAGTTCTACCTTGCCCTCAGTTTCCAGCACTGTACCCAGATGTATTTCTGAGCTCGACCTGCTACACGATTAAGACACAGGGTTTGATTTGGAAAATGTACGACCCTGTGAAGAAATGAGAGTTTAATTGATGGTGATTAGCCAGGCCAGAAGCTTAGATTACAAACAGGGCACAGCTGTACACAGGACAGAAAGATTTGAATTTCCCAGGAGGAAAAGATACAGCAATGGGTGGTGTATTGATAGCACATCACCAGACTGTCTGTTGGCACACACTGCTGTATTTCTATCTAATTAGTTCCCATCTATTAACAGTTGTGGGGAGATAATGGCCATTGGATGTGGAAGGTATGCATATAGGCCTGCCTGCCCATATGGAAAGCAATTTGATTTTTTTTTTTTGCCCTCCTGGTATCATTCTTTTTTTTATAAGTCTTTTGTGGTGTGCATCACAAACACTTAATTGTGCCCAAATGACTTTTATAAGACATAAAGCAGCTTATTTCATTATGAACAAACATGCTCCATCTGAATAGCAGGCATCCTAAAAAGCTATAGCTTGGTGGAATAATCGTATGGCCACAGAGAGCGAAGCTATTCAGTATTTGTGAAAAGCAGTAAGCGAGCGTGTGCTGGCCCCTGTTGAGCACCGCAGAGCTGCATGCAGGGTCCCGAGCTCAGAAGAGCTGCTGCACCAGGTGGGCGAAGACAGGAAGGACCAGCACAGCGTGAGCTGCCCTCACACCGACCAGCCAGAGCAGCTTCACAGCATCCTCCATCAGTGTATAAACCTGTTTTACAGGCTGAAAGAGTTGGGGCTGTTCAGCCTGGAGAAGAGGAGGCTCCGGGGTGACCTTATAGCGGTCTTCCAGTACCTCAAGGGGGCCTACAAGAAAGATGGGGAGAGGCTGTTCAGGAGGGCCAGTTGTGATAGGACAAGGGGTAATGGTTTTAAATAGAGGGAGGTAGATTCAGGTTGATATTAGGAAAAATTTTTACCATGAGAGTTGTAGAACACTGGAACAGGGTTACCCAGAGAGGTGGTGGATGCTCCATCCCTGGAGACGTTCAAGGCCAGGTTGGACGAGGCCCTGAGCCAGCCTGATCTAGTTGGCAGATATCCCTGTTCCTTGCAGGGGGGTTGGACTAGATGACCTTTGAAGGTCCCTTCCAGCCCTAACCATTCTATGATTCTATGATTTATAAGGGAGTAGCAAGTCCCTTACACGACAGCCTCTTCTCTCCCTGAAGGGTCCGATTCCCTCTGCTGCCCCCTAGCTGTGCTTTTGCAGACTCAGAGCCTTTGCTATGGCCTGCCCCTCCGTTTGGTACAGACCTTATACCCCCATGCATTAGAGCAAGGGGTGTGTTGTACCACAGTGGTTTGCCCTAGGGTAGCAGAAAAGATGGCAGATGCTGGGCACAGCTGGAGCTGTTTGCAGGGGATTGGTGTTTCTCCCAAGCCATCCCTGTCTAAGTGAACACACTCTCCTTCAAAAACACGGGGACGTTTACACCAAGATTGGGGTATGGGAGAGAAGGTGGACTTACAAGGGTTTTGTAGGACTAGCCTACAAAAGTTCTTCCCCTCCTGTACATCAGGTGGCTTCCCCCATTTCTGCTGAAGTGCTTTGCGCTCAGTGGAGGGAAAGCAGGAGTGGGGAGGTCCCGCAGAAGCAGCCAGCCCTGGGTAGATCCAGGACCCTTGGGATTGGGTTTGCTCCTGAGGTGTGAAGCACTTTCCTTATAGAAGCCAGGACATCTGAATGATGCTGCTGCTTCCCCCCTGGGCCCAGGCAGCGCCTCTCCCCTCACAGGCCATGGCTGCTTTTATGGTCCACTCCCAAGCACTTTGCCCAGCTAGTTTTTGAGAGAAGGTTAGGTAGCTCTGCTGCCAACACAGACCATAGAATCATAGAATCACAGAATGGTTTGGGTTGGAAGGGACCTCAAAGATCAATCCAGTTCCAACCCCCCTGCCATGGCAGGGAAAACCCTCCACTACGCCACGTTGCCCAAGCCTCATCCAACCTGGCCTTGAACCTTCCAGGGATGGGGCATCACAACTTCTCTGGGCAACCTGTGCCAGTGCCTCACCCACCCTCAGAGGGAAGAATTTCTTCTGTATATCCAATCTAAATCTCCCCTCTTCAGTTTAAAGCCATTGCCCCTTGTCCTATCGCTACACACCCTTGTAAGACCAAATGGTGATTTTCCCCTTTGTTTGAGCTTACAGTCAAGCTAGGTGTGTTCTCCTCTCTCCTCTTACACCTGCGCTCAGTGGAGGACTCCAGACCATAGCAATGAAGGGGCAGCATCAGTGGGGAGGAGAAATGAAACCGGGAGCTGATAGTAAACAAAAGAACAAATCTGCTTGTGGCTGGAAAGCGTCGTCTGTTTTCTTCTCTCCTTATCAAACCACAAGTGGGAAAATCCCAGCCTCAGCTCACGGCTGTTTCTCTCTGCTACTTTCGCAAATGTTTGACATGGTGGCTCTTTGAAAGGGGGAGTGTGTGTATGAATCCTGAAAACCCGCCTTCGCCGTGTTGTGGTACCAGCAGGGACGCAGCGTGGAGCGTAGCTGTGGACGCCGCGCAGCAGGACGCCCCTGGAGCAGTGACTCTTTCAAGCCCATATAGAGCAGAAAGAGCCTTCATCTGTCCCTCTCCCGCGTGGAAAAGGGGTTGTATTCCAGTTTTGTCTTCACTGGCACAACTGCGGTCTCCTCGGGGGACGATACGCACATTTACCAAAATAAGGAAAGCCAACAATGCCAAAGTCAGAGAGTTGTTGGGTGGGTTTTTTTTTTTTGGGAAAGGAAAGCTCTGCAATGGTCCTGTCCATGGACTCAAAGAACAGGGTGACACGTGGGCTGCTGAGAACAGGTCACATTTCTACACGTCTTCTAAAGGCAGCTCTAATTTCCTACCGCTCTCCAGACTGCACGGCACGTTTCGAGCTTTGATCACAGAAAGGAGGGCAGCCTAGCTTCCATCAGGCCAGTCCCAACCTCCTGCCTGTAACAGTTCAGAACAAGATCCATCACCCAGCTGTGCTGAACTCCAGTTTAGTCAGCTGGGATGTGGGGCTCATGCTAACCCTGCCTTTGGAAAGTGAAACCCACTATCAGTTTTTTCCCAGCTCCGTTCAGCTGATTTCTATCCTTAATCAGTATCAGGTTAGGTTGCACCACCCTTCTACACGCTGGGGTTACTGTCACATAGGAAAAAGTTACAAATAAAAAATAATACTGTAGACACAGCCCAGGTGTATTCTGTGCCCTTAGCCCTGACACCATTTTGGCTGAGTTTACTTTACAGATTGATTTGTTTAGTTCTTTCATGGGTGCTCCCCCCAAAGCTAAGTTCATAGAATCATAGAATGGTTAGGCTGAAGGGACCTTCAAAGGTCATCTAGTCCAACCCCCCTGCAAGGACAGGGGATATCTCCAACTAGATCATGTTGCTCAGGGCCTCGTCCAACCTGGCCTTGAACGTCTCCAGGATGAGCATCCACACACCTCTCTGGGCAACCTGTTCCAGTGTTCTACTGTTCTACTGGAGAAGTTGGCAGCTCTAAAGTTTTTTACCCTCATCATCAGGTGACTGGTCCCAATGGGTGTATTTTTAGCTGTGGAGAGCAGGCACAGATGAGGCCATTTCTCCAAAGGGTCTGCGCTGGTGTTCAGCTGGGGGTCTGAGTTCAGTTTTGCTGCTGTATCTCAGCAGCGCTGGGGGAATCACTCATCCTTGGCTCCCTGGGGTAGCCAGCACAAAAGGGCACCAGGGAATTGAAGCTTCCCATCCTTTTTGACTGAGAGGTGCAGATCTAAATCTTTGCTCACTTACAATAAAACAACAAACTAATAGACAACAGGGTTTAATGAAGTCTGTGTCTGTTCTTTTCGAGATTTCTGGTTGCAAGTACTCAAAAAGTATTGAAAAGTGAGATGTTACTCTCTTTTTTTTTTTTTTTACTCCAGCAGGTTTCTCACTTGTTTTGCTTCTTATGTTATCCATTCACAAATCAGAAACTGAGATGGTGTTTTTCTGCCAAATTTGTTTGCTCTCAGAGGCAGATTATATTCCTACTGAATCCAGAAAGGTGTGAATTTTGATTTTGCTTTTCAGGTTTAATACAAATGTTTTCCTGGTCCCTTCCAACCCGAACCATTCTGTGATTCTATGATTCTATGATTCTATGATTCTATGATTCTATGATTCTTTGCGATTTTGGTTGATACAGGCTTGTGTTTCTCTTGCTTCTGCACCTTGTGTTTTGCTTTGAATTTCAGCATCAAAACGATCTCAGATCTCAAAATGAGAATCACTGGAAACCAGAGATAACCTGGATTTCATATTGAATTCTAACTTGCCTGTGATTTTCAGGCGTAAGTCATCCCACTGTCACACAAAAGATGATCTGCAGATTGCCAATGGCCCAGGAGCCAGTCCAGAATAAGACCGATAAAACTTGGCCTGAGTGTAATTTAGGGTTTCATTGTGTATGTGTCCCATTGGTACAAAAACTAGAAAAGAAAACCAGGCTTGGGAGAGGCAAGACCTTACAACTGCCCTGGTAGAGCGGGACACGCAGATTTAGCAAGCGCCCATGGCTGGGAACACGGCTGTCATTTTAGGAACAATCAGAAGTAGCTGGAATTTCCCTATCGTTCACCTCCAGTTGGCCTCTTCCAAGCCCCAGGGATATGATGGGAATATCCCCAAACTCTTCAGCGTGGTGATGCCCTTGTCATTTTGTCAGTTGTGTTATACCTAAGTAATAAGTAGAAGTGCCAGTAACCAGATCCTCATCACCACTAAACTAACCTTCATCACAACTAACTAAGCTTGGATATAAGCTTAGTCAGGGGAGATTCAGGTTGGATGTTAGGAAGTATTTCTTCTCTGAAAGGGTTGTCAGCCTCTGGAATAGGCTGCCCAGGGAGGTGGTTGAGTCCCCATCCCTGGATGTGTTTAAGAATAGGGTGGATGATCTACTTGGGGATATGGTTTAATGGGGGATTAGGGACGGTTGGACTCGATGATCTCTAAGGTCTTTTCCAACCTAGAAATCTATGAAATCCGTGAAATCTATGAACCCTGAATGGGAACGTTGATGGCCACGCACCTGACTCCATCCTCCAGGCACAAGCAATATCAGGCAAAGCAAATCTTTCCAAGCGTGACTCTGCTGGCTGCAGCTAAACCCCACTGAGCACATCTGACCTCGTGTTTGGGACAGTTATTTGCTGTCATGCCCTCTGTCCTTGTGCATGCACATCCACACACAGCAAAATAAAATGTTCTTCTGCAAAGTTTTGGCCACCCATCAAATCGAGATGATAAATTAGAAGCAAACATCTCCATATTAGCTGGTGATTGCCATATTGTTGCCACTAGCAACAGCTGCCGTGTTAGTGTTTCATGTAAACACTCCTCTTTTGTATTGCTATCCTGTTTTAAAGCCCAACTACCTTATGAGGATTTCAGAAAGCAAATGTCTTTATG
This sequence comes from Tauraco erythrolophus, assembly GCF_009769465.1. Taxonomy (NCBI): domain Eukaryota; kingdom Metazoa; phylum Chordata; class Aves; order Musophagiformes; family Musophagidae; genus Tauraco; species Tauraco erythrolophus. The sequence continues at coordinate 2,460,960 of NC_141466.1, read as the reverse complement.
GCACGGGCTCTGCCTCCTACTGCAGGGCACCACGAGGCCCCTGGGCAAAGGGGACTGTGGCTACTGCTGTGGAGGGGACACGTGGAGAGTGGAGCCACCATGGGGCTCGGGCACCAGCACCAACTGGCACAACTGGGGGATCCCGAGGGCTGCCCTGCCTGGAACCAGGGCAGCCAGGTCCTTGTCTACACGTTTCCAAAAGCACAGTGATTCTTCCAGGCTAGGAATAAGAGAGGAATTCCCACTCTCCAGAGCAAGCAGGAGCTGGAATCGCCTGCTAGCCAGAGCTGGGGCTGGGGGGGGGGGAAGGAAAAACGCCTTTGAGACTGAGTTCTGCTATATCATAGAATCACAGAATCACAGAATGGTTTGGGTTGGAAGGGACCTCAAAGATCATCCAGTTGCAACCCCCCTGCCATGGGCAGGGACACCCTCCACTACACCAGGTTGCCCAAAGCCTCATCCAACCTGGCCTTGAACACTGCCAGGGATGGGGCAGCCACAGCTTCTCTGGGCAACCTATGCCAGTGTCTATGTAAAGTATAATTCTGCCATATTAACAGATTAAAATTGTGTGTGATTTACTTGTGTGTAAATAGAACTACAATTTTTGCTAAAATTACAGCAAGTTTTCTTGCTGCACAGAGGTGGTAGTAAGAAGTACACAGAGAAGGTACCTGTATGCCACCATGCTCATTTCCCTGGTCAGTGGAGGCTGAGGCTTGAATAGAAGAGTTTGTTCTCTTTTTCCACTTCCTTTTAAAGGTTTGTTTGTGCTTTCTTTGAGCTTTACCTTTTCTCCCATTTATCAGATGAATATGTTTCTTTGGGATTTTTCTGTCTCAAAACAGTCACTGTGTGTGGTCTTACAGTCATGAACTGCCTTATTTAGTATCAGCAAGGAAGTTTGCAAGGGGAGGTTACATCTTTAACCACACCAACTGATACAGGTGCAAAACTCTTCCTCAGGTGTGAAAAGAAATTCTGAAACGGAATAGAAATGTCTTCAATCTAAGAACAAGTTGAGATTAAATGCTCTGAATTTTACTAGCTACATCAATCAGTTACATGATTACTCGTTGAGACAAGATAGGTACTCCAGAAGTACCTCAAGAAGGGTCCTGTCAAAGAGACATTGAATCCTCTTACCTTTAGGCACCGTAAGATATAAAAATGCTAAGCCAGAGATGTACTGAGAGAGTTGGAGCTGTTCAGCCTGGAGAAGAGAAGGCTCCAGGGTGACCTTATAGCAGCTTTCCAGTACCTAAAGGGGCTACAGGAAAGCTGGAAAAGGACTTTTTACAAGGGCGTGTAGTGATAGGACAAGGGGCAATGGATTTAAACTGAAAGAGGGCAGATTTAGGTTAGATATAAAAAAGAAATTTTTCACTCTGAAAGTGATGAGGCAGTGGAACAGGTTTCCCAGAGAAGTTGTGGCTGCCCCATCCCTGGCAGTGTTCAAGGCCAGGTTGGATGAGGCTTTGGGCGACCTGGTGTAGTGGAGGTTTTCCTTGCCCATGGCAGGGGGGTTGGAACTAGATGATCTTTGAGGTCCCTTCCAACCCAAACCATTCTGTGATTCTATGATTCTATGATTCTACTGTAAGTCCAGCAACTGCTGTAACATTTGTGTAAACCCAAGACCATGTTGCTACAGAGTCTTAGCATTGCTTGTACAACACCACGAACCCGTCTTGTCCTTGTGTAACCTAATTGAACTTAATATTCAGAGAGCAGAAATGAACACTCGTTATCCTGTGAGCTACGCCAAACCTAAGATGCTGATACATTTGCAAAGGGGTCCCCCTCCATTTGGTAGGTAACAAGGCGATATGCCTACTCTTACTGCGCTATACACCCATCCCCAGAGTGTATCTTTCAAACATTACCCCTTGGAATTATTACAGCTCTGAGTTACTCAGCTCTAACGCTACACTCAGGGAAAACGTTTGCTAAACTCAGGCACCAAAATACAACATATCGCTGTGATTGACTCCTGTCTGCGTTATTTTAGGGAGCCAGATGTGCTAGAAGAGGAGTTTGAGAGGCCTGTGTATGTTCCAGTGGTTGTCCCTCCTCCCTGCAACATTTCTGTTTGCTTCCAGAACCAGGCATTCCCGCGGTTTTCTTTGGACAAGAGTGTGCTGCAATGTAAACCTGTCATAACTGTCAGAGTGACATGAATAAACAACACAGATAATATTTCTGAACTGGCCTTATAGGAAAAATCCTAAAGAACATCACAAGCATGGAAAAAGTAGTTGCTTTAACTGCTGAACAGGCTTACTCATCAAACCTACGGTGCCCAGTAATCCCCCTATTAGGGATTTTTCAGACTAACCAAAATTGTAATCGCATCTTTGTGTCGGGGTTTTGTGGGTGAACTCCAGGGATGCTTTGTTCTGCCCTTTGATTTTCCACACAACATCAGAAAGGGTAGCTTGCCTTCTTTCTGCCTCAGTTTCTCGTGAAAAACGTGATGAACGCAAAAGTTCACTGCACTGTATAAGGTGCTTTGATATCTTCTGGTGAAAAGTGGTACATACAGGAGAGCCCAGTAAAGAGTTTGGCAGCTCTTGTCTTCTGTATGTCATGCAGCAAGGAGAAGACCTTAATTTCAGCCTTAGTGGCAAACCTTTGACAAATGAAGGCATTTTAAATGCATCGTCTGTGAGGACAAGATGTTATTTTCTTGACACTCCTTGTGACCCTTGAGGTCTTTGCAGTTCTACTCACCACATCGGAATGCAACAGTCACCTTCTGGCCAGATCAAATACTCACTTATTTGAAGCATGTGGCTTGTTGTCAGGAGGAATTATGGCAATGCCACAACGAAATAACCATTCGATATGGGGACTGAACTAACCATTTTATCTCGATTCTGTAATGCGCTCGCTTCCCTGGCCTCTGGGAAGGGATCTGACATGGGACTCTAGCACGATCGCAGCAGAGGCTACGCTTTAAACATCAGGCAGATAGTGGGATATGGTGTCACATGATGTCCACATGCTCTTTGAGGAGGTACTTCCTTCAAAGTGAACTTGGGAAGGGCCACGTGGCACTGCAGTCATTGCAACCGCTGCGTACCTTCAAGCTCTTAAGGAAGCTCTTAGCCTCCTTAGCAAGAAAGTTTGCAAGACCCCTTAGCAAAAAGGGCCTAATTCTGCACAGGGTTGAGAGGCCTCAGCGGCAGCTCCTCAGAAACCTTCAGCCTACAGCTATCCTCTCTAAGGGATTGGCGTCTAACTTCTCGCACGCAATAGTCCTTTATTGTCCTCTAATTTTTACTTTCCTATGCCAAATTCTGTATCTTTAGCCACGCAGAACTTGTGCTAGATCTAACTGGATTTATTCATAGATTTCTAGGTTGGAAAAGACCTTAGAGATCATCCAGTCCAACCATCCCTAATCCCCATTAAACCATATCCCTAAGTAGTTCATCCACCCTATTCTTAAACACATCCAGGGATGGGGACTCAACCACCTCCCTGGGCAGCCTATTCCAGTGGCTGACAACCCTTTCAGAGAAGAAATACTTCCTAACATCCAACCTGAATCTGCCCTGACTAAGCTTATACCCATTCCTCTTGTTCTGTCACCCATCACTAACGTAAAGAGCCCTTCCCCCACCTCCCCACCATCCCTTCTCAAGGATTTGTAGGCTGTAATCAGGTCTCCCTCAGCCTCCTCTTCTCCAGGCTAAACAGCCCCAACTCCCTCAGCCGCTCCTCATAAGTTTTATTTTCCAGCCCCTTGACCAGTTTAGTCCTTTTTCTGCTCTTAATCTTGGGCTCCTAGACTCACAGGCAAGACACGTGTGACTGCGCTTTTTTCCCAGGTGTTTTTTACTCCTCTATCACCCCCAGTAACTTTTAACCCCTACATTAATTTCAGTCACAATTAGGCAAATGAGCCACCCTTCCCCAAGCCAGTGAATTTCCTGCAAGTGTGTTGGAAATTAGTGGGTAATGTTGGTAATTTTTCCCTGAGAAGAGGTCATTAAACAACCTTGGGTGGCTAAACAGCATGTGCATGATGGCCACTCAGTCACTGTGCCCGTAGCTCTGGGCTAGCTGTGGTGTGCCTGATGGAAATGGCATATAATCATGGTGTAGATCAAGGTCTTTGCCGAGAGGTGGATCAGGGCACCAAGGACACAGTCCTGCAGGAAACGTCGCACAGTTGGTTCTGCTCTTCCAGAACAGTGTATTCAGGTTTTCGGATACAGCTTTGGTGGCTGAGTTCAGGTTTTGAGCTACAAGGTGAGGCAACGGAGGGTGGAAGGTGGTTAGATGGACAGCCTGTTCTATCTATCAGCAAGGCCTGTGACCTGGTGTGGTCATCAAGTAAATGTCTGGAGGACTGTCAGAATATACAGGAACTTCTGTATATTCAACATAGAAGAAGTACTGAAGGTAAGAGGTAGCTGCCAATTTTTGTAAACTTCATATTTAGTCTTCTAAAAAACCCCTGGCATGGTGACTGGAGTAATGTATATGGAGATAGACTTCTTGCTCTACAGCCTAACAATGAGCCAGAGAACAACCCTTTCCACTAGTGTGACACCATCTAGGTGCACGCTGAGATGTTCAGAGTGAATCAAAACATTTGATTCAGTTCATAACTTTTCAGCAAAGAGCAGAGACAAGTGCAGAGTTGAACAAGCTGAGCTGGAGTGTGAACTGAGTACATTTGGTACCACGCAGAACTCACTGCTTTATCCTTGCCATTAACAGGTTTGTTCCTTTCCTCTACTCTCATCATGAGCAAATGAAAATCAATCACATTTGGGCTTATATATCACTTCAGAGCTTGAGTACTTCCAGTACTTAAATGGGGCCTACAGGAAAGCTGGAGAGGGACTTTTGACAAGGACGTGTAGTGACAGGACAAGGGGCAATGGCTTTAAACTGAAAGAGGGCAGATTTAGATTGGATATAAGGAAGAAATTTTCCACTCTGAGGGTGGTGAGGCACTGGCACAGGTTGCCCAGAGAAGCTGTGGCTGCCCATCCCTGGCAGTGTTCAAGGCCAGGTTGGATGAGGCTTGGGCAACCTGGTGTAGTGGAGGGTGTCCCTGCCCATGGCAGGGGGGTTGGAACTAGATGACCTTTGAGGTCCCTTCCAACTCTGATGCTGAATTATGTTGTACTGATTAAAAAAAAACAAACAAAAATCAAAAAACAAACAACTTTCATTAAATTGAAAGTAGTTGTGTAATTTCTTACACAGAGGTAATCCTCCAAAAGAAAATTACAGTCAGACACTGTGGTTGTTTTGTTCTCTTCCTTCTTTTTTTTCTTCTTATTATTGCTTAGCAGATCCTGGTTTTAGTTCCTCAAAATGCAGTTTTTGTTGGTTCTCTTTTTCTCGATGCATAAGACACTGCTGGTTTTTGCAGAATGAACTTTCCCGCCAAAAATGCCTTCCCTCGCAGCGCTTTGTGTGGCTGTTTCTGCATCCGTGTAGGTATAACTGAAAAGGGCCCAATTCCTGCAGCCTGCCTCTCCGTGCATCCCAGGTGTAAAATCCCACCATTCTGATTTAGGTGGCATTCAAAATCAAACAGGGATAAGTAACAAGAAGAACGGGAAAAAATCATAGAATTGTAGAATGGACCCACTCCAGCAGCACCATGTCCTTCTTGTGCTGGGGACTCCAGAGCTGAGTCCAAGCTCACCCAGGCTTTTGGTGTCGCATTGTGCCTTTAGGAGAGAACATCTATAAAAGCCTGCTGTTGCGAATTATTCTACCACTTTTGGCAAAAATTTCTATCCTCAAATTGGGGAATTTCCATTAGAAACCACAGACTCTTTCACAATGATACAGATGGATGAAGGCTCTACTTTATATGGTCAAGGTACCACCCTAGTCTCTGTTCCTTAGAAGAGAAGAGGGGACGGAAACGGCGTTTGCCCACTTGTGGGATTTTGTCTCCTTTGCTGTGACTTCTGCGCCGTCTGGGCAGGAGGAGGCTGGAGCTGCCCTTGGCGGCTGGGCAACGTTGTGCTGGGGAGTTACCACCGAGGGCTCTGGTGGGGAAGTGGAGTCAAGGACCAGATCCTCAAAGATACTTAGGGACCTGTTGCCTTTTTAGTCATCTGCCCATCCTGATTTTAAATAGGAATTGAGAACATAACTGCCGTGGTAACTTTGGGATGAGATCAGTGTTAGGGAGAGGGCAGGCAGCTCTGGCAGGGTGAGGTGTAACTCATTTATTTTGCTCTTCTTCATGACCACTGTACGCTGAGCATGGCTGAGATAAACCCAACCTGCCCTTGGGCAGTGCTTTTCATTGTGATCCCTTTTGTTTTCAGTACCAGTGAAAGGAGGTGCCGTGAGAGGACACGGTGCATTCTCCAAATCATTTCTACAGAAAACAGATGGTAAAAGCATGACCTAGACTGCCTCTGGTAATTACAAAGGATGGATTTAATACCAGAGTGCTTGCCCAGAATGCCAAGTCTGGGAACACAGACAGAAAAGGGACGGGGATCAGCATCTAGGTTTTGATGTGAGTTGCCAGAGAAATGTTGCACAGGAAGGCTGCAAAGCTGGGATTCAGAGATGAGTTGATCCAAATGGTGCTTGAATCAAGTCTTAGTCAATGACTCATCTCTAAAAAAATGAGCATGATTCGAAGATCTACTAACAGCCCAAATATTATGAATGAAGAGATTTTGTTGTGTCCCTAGTGGAGCTCTGCTCTGAATGAACTCTGCCTTAGTCTAACTTATGGGCCACAGCAAGATGTTTCCTTTAGTGTAATTTCCTTTACTGTGAGTGAGCATTGGATCACTGAGATCCTTTGGCACAGCTTCACCATGGTGCCACGCTGCATAAACCTTTAACAGGACTTTGACATGCTAATAATCTTGTGCATGGGCAGAAGCCATTCCTTCTTCACAAACGTGATGCATTGAGAGCAGCCCTGAGGAAAAGGACTTGGGAGTGCTGGTGGATGAGAAGCTCAACATGAGCCAGTTGATGAGAAGCTCAAGATGAGCTGGCAATGTGCGCTGGGAGCCAGAAAGCCAACCGTGTCCTGGGCTGCATCCAAAGAAGCGTGGACAGCAGGTCGAGGGAGGTGATTCTGCCCCTCTGCTCTGCTCTGTGAGAACCCACCTGGAATACTGCATTCAGCTCTGGAGTCCCCAACAAGAAGGACATGGAGCTGCTGGAGTGGGTCCAGAGGAGGCCACGAAGATGATCCAAGGGCTGGAGCACCTCTGCTCTGGAGCCAGGCTGAGAGAGTTGGAGCTGTTCAGCCTGGAGAAGAGAAGGCTCCAGGGTGATCTTATTGCACCTTCCAGTACTCAAAGGGGCTACAGGAAAGCTGGAGAGGGACTTTTTACAAGGGCGTGTAGTGATAGGACAAGGGGCAATGGATTTAAACTGAAAGAGGGGAGATTTAGATTGGATATTAGGAAGAAATTTTTCACTGTGAGGGTGGTGAGGCACTGGCACAGTTTCCCAGAGAAGTTGTGGCTGCCCCATCCCTGGAAGTGTTCAAGGCCAGGTTGGATGAGGCTTTGGGCAACCTGGTGTAGTGGAGGGTGTCCCTGCCCATGGCAGGGGGGTTGGAACTGGATGATCTTTGAGGTCCCTTCCAACCCAAACCATTCTGTGATTCTGTGATTAAAAGTGATATGCATGACCATAGGAAAATGAGGAAGGTACCATTTTCTTTAATAAGTAGTGTTATAATGCAAAGTGTAAAATACAAATCCTGCTAAAGTCTTCCAGGAATTCAGGAGGTGTTTGGATCTGTCCATAATATATGCAATAATGACAAAAGTGTAGAGAAAATCAAGAAACCATCCTATTGTGTTGACTGAATATGCATAACCTCATCTTGCAATCTTTCATCTGAGAATCATAAACCTCAATGTCTTTACTGTTCAGCATATGAAGACCTACACAGTGAGAGAATATCTCTTTGCATTATTTTCTTAAAGTCCACTCATCTTTTGGGGAGGTAGAAAGTACTAAACACTGTCAAAGACCTTCTTCGCAAGCTTGGGTTGACTTGGAAACGCTTTGTTGGCCTATCCAAATAACAACCAAATAAAAAACATTTAAGGCCAAGTTCCATCAGTACCAATCCAGCAACAGCAGCAGCCACCATGCTGAGAACATCTGACAGCTGTCAGAACAGCGACAGCAAAGCAAGGAGGTGGGAGATGCTGTAGGCAGTTGAACAGCTTCCACCCGAACGGCAGCACACATTGCTCCTGGGCCCATGTGATGGGGAGACAGCCACTGACAGAGATGCTGAGTGAGGAGCTAGCTGGCTCCTCAGATGCAAATATGCATTCTTATCTTTGAGATAGCAGCTGCCCCTTGGTGCAAGGCACCGTGACTTGTTTTTGGCTCAACCCAAAGGGTTCAAGTCCCTCAGCTGGCGCATAGTGGGAGGGCTTGTGGCAAGAACGTTTGGATGACATCTTCAAGGAGACAAACATACCAAGAAATTGTGAGCAGAGAGAGAGAGTTCTTTAATACCTATGCAGATACAATATTCTTTTCTTTTTCTCTCTCATTTTCTCTTTTCAGACTGTGGTCTGATGGTGAGGTGGAGTAAGAAACGCAGATGCTAGTGGAAGTTACATGTGATGATATGTAGAAGTTGGGTAAATAAAGAGAGTGCTCAGTGAGGAACAGCTAGTGCAGTGCCCATAGTTGAGGACAGTGGTAGCACGGAGGTCAGAGACCTCTGTGGAAGGCAGGCAGGAAAAGCGACGAGCAGAAAGAACCTGTCCACCAGCTGCTCAGCTGTTTACATCTGGTTTTCCATTTGCTGTTCCTTTGGGAGACAGATCCAAAGCCACAGTAGAGACTATCAAGTGGGAAGACAGACTGGAAGGCATCTCCAGGGTTTCTGTAGAGACACCTGAAGTTACTGAGAAAAAGCTATTCATCATGCTTGCTCTGAACAAGAAGGACAGGAGAAAAAGGGTCTACTGAACCGTATCTGCAGCCTGTCTTTACTAATTCTCACTGTTTCTTTTTTTATCCTGTTTGTGGACACTTTTATCCCAAACAGAAGGGGAATGTTGTCTAGTTATGACCATCTCCTTGGCCTTGGCTGAAGCTGGATTGTCTCTTTTCTTCCATTCATATCTAAACATAACTAACTCTCCTCGCCAGGGGCTTGGGAGCCCCAACTTGCAAACTCAGGCTCACAAACAATGAAATCTGAATTGAAAGGATGCACGTGCCTGCACAACAAAGCAACACAGATGTCCCTGGTTTCCTTCTAGTAAAGACCTGGGAAATTACATTGAAGAAAGCAAGCCATCTTGATTGCTAAGTCAAATGGGGAAGTGACTGGAAGTGTCCACTTTATGGTTGCATGGGCAAACCTCTGTGAGCTGCCTTGTCCCCGTGTGCTCTCGTAGTGTCTCTGGTCATATGACTACACAGATTTTTCATAAGATCCCTCTCTCATCCTGGATTTGACATGAATGCATAAGGAGTGGACTTAAGATAAATGTAAATAATAGTCTTATCTTTCTTAGTTCAATATTTTTGAATACATCTCATCACAACTCATGTGATGTTTTCTAGCACGTTTTTATTTCTGCATTGAGATACACGGTCATCGCAGTTTTCTGTGATTATGTTTCCCCTTCACACTGTTCAGTTTCTCTTTTCTTTGGTCCATCCAGCACGAGACTTTTTCCTGGAAACGGATCCCTCACTAGACATACCATTTCCCGAAATATGTTTCACAAGAGCAGCCGAAGGGTAGTTACTTCTGCAGTTTATGGAGATGTTTTTCTTAGAGGCTCAACATATCTGTAAACTGACACCACGGAGAATGATGTTGCAATTAAAATCTCCCCACCGAATTTAACTTTCGTTTTACTAGTTTGCAACAAAATGTAGGAAAGTGGCCCAACATTGGCAGGTCTGTGACTGACATTGAGTGTCTGTCCAGCCTGATTTTCCCACTGCTGTTTATCTCAGTGTAGCTCTTCAGTCTTCTCTCTCAGTTTCTTGCGAAACGCCTTGGAAAACTGGAGTTTTGTGCAATCTGAACAGAATTTTCTTCTGAAAATTTGTAAGACTTACTTATAAACTTTTCATGGGATGGGTAAAGTGTTTCTCACTCAGTTCGTCATCCCATACCTGAAAAGATCAGAAATTCCTCGCAGAAGATGGGCTGAGGAGGCCTGGGAGGCTTGGGTTTGGACATCAGTCACCAAGGGCTAGCAAGCCTAAATCCCACCTCTCCTTCGGCTCTGAGCACAGGCCGTAGGTTTCCCCTGGAGAACCGCTGATGCTGCATGTGCCAGTCCCACCCAGGAAGAAGGAGCTCTGCTCCTACACGGGAAATCCATGTGACTGTCCTTTCCCCTTCCATTTTCCCATTCCTACTTCTGTTGAATGTAAGGCTGCTGTCTCTCCATACCAATATAACGCTTGCCGGGGCTGTAGTGTCAGGATTGTTCCTCAGAGTGGTCACGGCAATGTCCAAGGAAGGTGACCAGGCTTTTCCAGATCAGCATGCTCCTCTCGGCTCTGGCAGAGACTCCGCAAGGCTGACAACGGGACCTGACATGGCAGCACCTGTCCTTATCCTGTACCATGGAGACTTTCTGTCAGTGGAAACAGGTTTGCCATCGAGCCACAGCTAATTTGTCATCTGGGTCCTGCTCTGGCAGGTGAAGGCCTAAGGTGTCTCTTACCCCTGACCTCATGGTGCTTCAGAGGAGGGAGATGCCTCGTTTCCCCTGTGTATTCAGAAGCAAATAGGGAACAGAGACGATGGGGGGTCATCTTCCTGATCATACAGGGGGAGGCTGGAGGCCAGGACCAGAGCCACGGCCCAGTGGTACCAAAAGAACCTACCCAAAAAGGAGCTTTCCATTGCTCTTAGGTCTTTCTAACAAGAGGCTGCCATTTCCCCCTGGAATATGCAGGTTACAATGGACAAAGGAGATGAGATGAAAGAAAGGCAGTGTTCCTGTCCTCCTTTGGCAGATTAAGACCAGAGAAACATAAAATGACCAAAGACTTGTCTGATGCAAGGGTGCATGAAACCAGAAGAAGTGGACAGTGGCATGGAGTGCACCCTCAGCAAGTTTGCAGATGACACCAAGCTGTGTGGTGCCGTCGACACGCTGGAAGGGAGGGATGCCATCCAGAGGGACCTTGACAGGCTGGAGAGGTGGGCCCGTACCAACCTCATGAAGTTTAACCAGGCCAAATGCAAGGTCCTACATCTGGGTCGTGGCAATCCCAGGCATAAATACAGACTGGGTGGTGATTGGATCGAGAGCAGCCCTGAGGAGAAGGACTTGGGAGTACTGGTGGACGAGAAGCTCAATATGAGCCGGCAATGTGCTCTTGCGGCCCAGAAGGCCAACCGCGTCCTGGGCTGCATCAAGAGGAGCGTGGCCAGCAGGTCGAGGGAGGTGATTCTCCCCCTCTACTTTGCCCTCGTGAGACCTCACTTGGAGTACTGCGTCCAGTTCTGGAGTCCCCAACATAAGAAGGACATGGACCAGTTGGAGAGGGTCCAGAGGAGGGCCACGAAGATGATAAGAGGGCTGGAGCACCTTTCCTATGAGGACAGGCTGAAAGAGTTGGGGCTGTTCAGCCTGGAGAAGAGGAGGCTCCGGGGTGACCTTATAGCGGTCTTCCAGTACCTCAAGGGGGCCTACAGGAAAGATGGGGAGAGGCTGTTCAGGACGGCCAGTTATGATAGGACAAGGGGTAATGGTTTTAAAATAGAGGGAGGTAGATTCAGGTTGGATATTAGGAAAAAATTTTTTACTATGAGAGTGGTAGAACACTGGAACAGGTTGCCCAGAGAGGTGGTGGATGCTCCATCCCTGGAGACGTTCAAGGCCAGGTTGGACAAGGCCCTGAGCAACCTGATCTAGTAGGAGATATCCCTGTTCCTTGCAGGGGGGTGGGACTAGATGACCTTTGAAGGTCCCTTCCAGCCCTAACCATTCTATGATTCTATGATTCTAAGTCTTTACGTATCCCCTTTCCATCCTGGATCCCTACATCTGGTGTAGCTGCCACTCACTGGTAAGGCCCGTCGTTAAATAAAGACAACTCAGTGGTTCTTCGGACTTTATACAGGCGGTCTGGTCTTCCAGAACTGTCACAGCCTGCATTTCAGGATTGCTAAGAGGAATGGTGCTGACTGGTGTTTAACAGGTTTTAGATGACTCTTAGATGAAAACAAATCTGTGGTGTCCTGTGACCAAGTGTGACCCCTTTCCGCTCGGCAGGAGTACACAAAAGATGCTCCCCTGCACATCTGCCCTTCTCGTTCCAGCAGTCTGCACGGGCACACGTCTCAGCACGCTCCCCCTGCAGACCTGCCCTCCCCGCTGTGGCGTGGCACGCTTTCTGCATGGCCTGTTTACAAAGGGGAGAGGAGCAACTCAAACCAACGTGGTCACAGTCTCAGTACAAAGTGGTGCCTCCACTTTCACTTCCCACATTCTGACACAAGCCTGAGATAGCCCAGATGGGGTGGCAGATGAATGCTATGCCATACAACCCGGTTTAGCTGTGTGAAATGTCCCTAAAATTCACCAGAAAGTGCCAACATGGAAGTGGGTGGGCCAGAGAAGGATAAGAGGACTACCACATCTGAAGCTGAGTATCTCTTGCTCTTCTTCACACCTGGACGCTGCCTTCTTACTGCACACAACCCATGGCTCACCAAGACCCAGCCTGTCCTTCAGGCAAAGGTTGTGCCACAGCTGCAGAGGGGAGCAACTGGGTCTCACTTCTAGGTTGCCTTCTTGGGGCAACCATGGGAACCATCTCTGGGAGAGTAATTCCATCGAGGCAGAGTCTTGGGAATGGAGGCCCAGGGTTGGATGGCAGAAATTGGCTTTAATCTGAAAAAGGGCAGACTTAGATTGGATCTAAGGAAGAAATTCTTCCCTCTGAGGGTGGTGAGGCACTGGCACAGGTTGCCCAGAGAAGTTGTAGCTTCCCCATCCCTGGAAGTGTTCAAGGCCAGGTTGGATGAGGCTTTGGGCAACCTGGTGTAGTGGAGGGTGTCCCTGCCCATGGCAGGGGAGTTGGAACTAGATGATCTCCGAGGTCCGTTCCAAGCCAAACCATTCCATGATTCTAAACAAGCAAGTAGGGAAAACACGGTGCCTTTAATCTGACCAGGTACAATCATTTTCAGGCTTGCAACGATCTACACTGGAGTATGAAGGTAAAAGTTCACCCACTATCACCTCATGGAGACTGGGGGCCTTTGCCTGGCTCTCTCTTTAACCCTGCTAAGGACTTTTGAGGACAAGTGTTTAAGAATACATAACGCTACAAAATGGGGAAGATAGATAACTTTTTGTAAGCACCACAGCAGCTAATCTGTTGAGTAACTGTCTAAAAGGCTCATCAGAGAGATTTTCTCTGAAAGACTGGTTCATGTGACCGATGGCATCATATGATCTGTGGCAGCTGGTCGGTGTCGTGCCTCCGTGCCTAGTGGCTTGTTGTGCAAGCATGAAAGTTTTCTACAACTCGGATACGCCCGGTTTCTTTTGAACAAGCTCTTCATTCTGTTATCAGTCAAGTGACTTAGCTTGGCTTGGGTTGTTCTTTTGAAAGCGACTACGTGCCTTTTGCTGCTTGAGAAATCTGCCAAATCGCCTGTTCCCATGACCAGAACTCTCCATTTACTGGGATGTGTTGGTCGTCATTGCCTCACTGGGTCTTCCCCAGTGCTGAGATGACCATCACCGTGTCACCCTCACAGCAGCTGACCGAGTACTTTGATTACAAACCAGAGGTGGGGTTTCGGATGATCTGGTAGCACAGAGAAAAACTTGCAGTTGTCACATTCATGCTTCATCAGCTCGTGTTCAGCCAGCCCAAACTGAGGCAAAACCTCCCTGAGAAACTGTTGTTTGTCAACACCACTTTTGGGTGACTTCAAACTAATTTTTACATTTTTCACTTGGGGGTTTTAACTATGCACAGGTGACTTCAAGCCTTTGCAGGCCTTCAGAAAACAGAACACACACAATAAAACCTGTATCCCTCAGCCCAAATACAAAGAACTCTTCTTCTCTGTGACATACCGCTGACACTCATGAAGGTTGCATTTTAAATATGCTGAACACCATTTGCATTTACCAGTCCAAGTCACTGGGGCACTTTCTCTGTCTTCCTGAGATACCTCAGCATCCCCTCGAATGAGAGCCTCAGCTGGTCACAAGGTTGGCACAGCAGCACCTCTGCCATCCTCCCCACCTTCAGGACAAAGAGAGATGAAGAAGATGGGCTTTGCAAGGTGAGAAAAAGACATGCCCGAGGTGGCCTCATTCTTCTCCAGGTCTCCTCAAATCCTGGCTGGTCCCCAGGACCACTACCAGCCAGTTCAGAGACCGCTTTTGCTTCTTGTCTCTGCCATATGAGGCATCTTAGCATGGGGTCTCATGAGAGAGACACACTTGGAGGCATAGTGGAGGATGTCAAGGCCAGGTTGGATGAGGCTTTGGGCAACCTGGTGTAGTGGAGGGTGTCCCTGCCCATGGCAGGGGGATTGGAACTAGATGATCTTTGAGGTCCCTTCCAACTCTAACCATTCTATGATTATATGATTCTATGTCAGCCAAACAAATCTTTCCAGAGTATGAAATTAACAGGACTAAGTGTCTTTTGCAAGTATTTTCTAACCTCGAAGCTGTTGCAGCCAGACCCCAAAGTCCAGGGCCAGGAGGAAGGTCAGAGGGATGTAACTGATTCTCCAGACACCACCTGCCTGTGCACTCTGTGCTGAGAAGGAGCTAAAATCAGTACAGATGGTCCTCCCAGCCTTGGGAAGGTCTTCCAGGGCTATCAGATGATACTGGGTACACAGCCACTGTAACGGACAACCTCCCAGCCACTGCTCTGGGCTGATGGTGATAAAGCAGGATTCTGCTTTTGGAGTGGGTGACCATATTTCACTAAACAAGTTATTTTTATTCCATCTAGCCATTCCAAAGTGATCAAGGAAACTTGAATTTGGGGGAGGCTGGCCTAAAACAGAGCTACCTGTCCCACATGACATCCTTGTCTCTAAACTGGAAAGACATGGTTTTGATGGATGGACCACTCGGTGGATAAGGAATTGGCTGGATGGTCGCACTCAAAGAGTTGTGGTCAATGGTTCAATGTCCACGTGGAGGCCAGTGATGAGTGGTGTTCCTCAGGGGTCAGTACTGGGACCAGTGTTATTTAACATCTTTGTTGGAGACATGGACAGTGGGATCTAGTGCACCCTCAGCAAGTTTGCAGATGACACCAAGCTGTGTGGTGTTGTGGACACGCTGGAGGGAAGGGATGCCATCCAGAGGGACCTTGACAGGCTGGAGAGGTGGGCCTGTGAGAACCTCATGAAGTTCAACAAGGCCAAGTGCAAGGTCCTGCACGTAGGTCGGGGCAATCCCAAGCACAAGCACAGGCTGGGCGGAGAATGGATTGAGAGCAGCCTGAGGAAAAGAACTTGGGAGTGCTGGTGGGTGAGAAGCTCAACATGAGCCGGCACGTGTGCTGGCAGCCCAGAAAGCCAACCGTGTCCTGGGCTGCATCCAGAGCAGCGTGGGCAGCAGGGGAGGGAGGGGATTCTGCCCCTCTGCTCTGCTCTCCTGAGACCTCACCTGGAATACTGTGTTCAGCTCTGGGGTCCCCAGCACAAGAAAGACATGGAGCTGCTGGAGCGGGCCAGAGGAGGCCACGAAGATGATGCGAGGGCTGGAGCACCTCTGCTATGGAGACAGGCTGAGAGAGTTGGGGCTGTTCAGCCTGGAGAAGAGAAGGCTCCGGGGTGATCTTATTGCAGCCTTCCAGTACCTAAAGGGCCTACAGGAAAGCTGGAGAGGGACTTTTTACAAGGGCGTGTAGTGACAGGACAAGGGCAATGGCTTTAAACTGAAGAGGGCAGATTTAGATTGGATATAAGGAAGAAATTCTTCCCTCTGAGGGTGGTGAGGCACTGGAACAGGTTGTCCAGAGAAGTTGTGGCTGCCCCATCCCTGGCAGTGTTCAAGGCCAGGTTAGATGAGGCTTTGGGCAACCTGGTGTAGTGGAGGGTGTCCCTGCCCATGGCAGGGGGGTTGGAACTGGATGATCTTTAAGGTCCCTTCCAACCCAACCATTCTATGATTCTGGGATTCTACCTGAATATTATTATCTTTGTCTCTTTATAAAAAGAAAAGACAACAGGATCCATCCCATTAAATGGAATTACATATGCAGATATCCATCTATGCAGATAGGAAGCGTTTGTGTGTCTACACGATTCTGTCATTTTTACTTGGAAGAAAAATACAGACATCCAGGGCAGATTTTCAGACTGCATTTATAATTCACATCCATAATAATTTTGAGCCATACAGTGCTCATTTAAGGGGATTAAAGGATGACCTTTCTCCATGCTGATAGTGTTGAGGTGTCTACAGAGCAAATCCCCGAGCAACACATTCAAACAATCTGAAGGCTTAGAATCATAGAATCATAGAATCGTTAGGGCTGGAAGGGACCTTCAAAGGTCATCTAGTCCAACCCCCCTGCAAGGAACAGGGATATCTCCAACTAGATCAGGTTGCTCAGGGCCTCACTGCTTCCGCAGTGTGGGCTGGTCCTGAGGGTTTGTGGTTCTTCTGAATAGCCTGTAGTAGTCCTCTTAGATTATATTAAAACATACTCGAGGATGGGGAAGCCCAAAAGTCTGAGTGGCAAGCATTCACAAGAACACATACCTTGTGAATGAGGCCAACATTTGTATTAGCTCTGAAGGTCTTACCAGCTTTTTTCTACTTCCCAATTTTAGAAACAATTTGGGAAGTATTCTTCTTTGTGCTATTCTGGAACTTCTGCTTGTAGTTGCAATTGAAACCAAGATCTGTGAAGACATGTGGTGTGGGAAGCCCCTACAGGTGACCACAGCTAACCTCTGTATCCAAATACTCATCAGCTCACGGAAGCCTTGAACACAGTGAGTTTTCAACTTAAGCCATCTCATTGGGAAAAAGTGTAAGTAAAGCATGGGAACGTAGGAATTAGCAAGTTGGATTAGGCTGCAAGCCACCTAATCCAGGTTTCTATCTCTAATGGCACATGACGCTCCTTGCTTCAGAAATAGCTGCAATTCTCATGCTTTTATAAGATGCTTTTTCTTCCAAGCCCATAGTTTATTAACTGCATTTATTATTGACAAAGAGTATAGGAGAAGGCTGATTTAGGCACTTATTTCACTAGAAACTGTCTACCTAAAACAAGTAGGAATGACAATGCACTGGTAACAATTTCAGTTGTACATCAGCTTCTGTCCCCATAGGCAGAAAAGCACAGTGTTCAAAGGAGAGATTGCTGGTAGGGACCCGGAGGGTGATTCTGGGGCATCTTCTACCCTCAAAATAGAATCAAGTAACAAATGTTTGTCTAATCCATGCAAGCTGTGACACATATGCTGCCCTTTTGCATTAAGTCTTGGCAGCAAGACTCTGAGCTTCCTGCCCTTGAAGGCAGAAGAGCCTTCCTCTCTGCTAAAGCCTATGCTTTTTTCCTTGAAGTTCCTTAAAATTATGCTTTTTTAATGATGTCTGCTGCAAGAAGATAGAAGAAAATGTATCCACTGAAGGGGAGCTTTTTTTCTCCTTTAAGTGTCAGTTGAGTTCCTATTCACCCTCCTCTGTCATCTAAGGAGAGGCCAAGAACAAAGACAAGATTTACAACTGCCAATAACTCTACCAGGAAAAAAAAAAAAAACCAAAACCAAAACCAAAAAAGCACCCAAAAGAATTAGGAGAGATTGTTGCTCTTCCTTGTGCTTCTCAGCAGAAAAAACAACAACCCAAACTCATATCATCTATCGCAAAGTGACATTGCAAATTAATTTTAAGAATTCTGCTTATAGGTATCATCTAGGGGAATTTCTGATGGGAAGTGTATCTAATACGATAACTGAAACTTTTTTAATTACCCCAAACAATGGAAATTAAAACTACATGTGAGAGACGGTGAGAAGAAATTAGATAGGAATACATTTAGATCTTTCGGTTCTTTTTCAGTCAGCTCTCTCTGGTAAGCCACTTCTCAGCAGAAATGAAGAGCACTGATGGGAAACACGAGATGCATTTGTCCATTAGTAAGGCAAATATGGCAACTGAGGCTGAACCAGGAGGTGCAGCCTCCTGTTATTTCCCAGACCTTCAGACTGATGAATGAAGTTGCCTCCTGAGTAATTTAACAAGTGTGGGCTTTATGAGAAGCACCGACTTGTTTGAATGTAGAGGAAAGCGAAAGGCCAACGCAGTGCGGTGGGCTGGCTGACCTGCGCGTCGGCCAAACGTCTTGCCTGTGCGAAGAGGGAAGCTGTCCAGGGGTATCTGCAGTGTAAGACCGTGCCAGAAACTCTTTCAGAAAGCTGGTATTTTTTCTCCCCTCAGGATTTTATCTTTTCTCCTCTCAGGCTGATAATTCTACCTGAGGAGAGTCTTTTTAAGAACAAAAGCAAACCCTTTGGGCCCTGAAGCACAATCAAGAGTCTTTTCCTCTAGTGCTACCAGGAAAAGGAAAATTAGTCTGATCCATGATGCATTTCCAAACACATGGCACAATTACCTGGATAGGGGACAGAAGGAGGATGTGATCATTTTTACTAGATGCATGAGGCGCACAGAGTTTAGATGCATGCATACAGAGCAGCTGCAGCCCCAAACCCAAATGAACAACAATACCAGGCATCATCAGACTTCGTAACCCATTCTGCATCTGCTAGGGTTCAGAAAACCTTTCCTTCTGTTGCTACAAAAGAACCGTCCTGGTTCACTGGGCAAATCCTTCGCTAAAAGTCTCTAGCCAGCTCTACTTGAGTACTATATTGCAAAGTGCCTAGCTGGCACCTCTTTGGAGTGGCAGCATCTTCTGAATAATGACCTACACAGTCTACTTGACTCCTGATGCATTTTGGGGAGGATAAAGGGCTTACGAAGCATAGCTCCTCTCAGAATGCTTAGCCTCCTTCATTTTCCTCTAGCTGCAAAGCTTGTGAAAAAGAAGAGCTGGAACCCTGAAATGAGCACTTTACCCAGCAAAGAGTCCAGAGGAACATTTATGACTTGTGAAGCAGATGAAATCTATGGAAAGGTTGGACCTAACTTTCTCTGTTCTGTGGACTTCCCTGTAGCTGTCCTGGCCGCCCCCTCAGACCAAGACTGTCCAGGGAAAATCCCCTTCTGCCTTTAATATCCTCCTGAATGACTACGTTTCCAAGTCTCTTTAAACAAGCAGAGCTGCTGGCTCTCCCACCCCCGTTTGCTTTGAAGGATCTGCTCATTAGATAGCATCTGAACCAGAGGCTGTATTACCCGGGTCTCCATGGAGAAGCCCAACTAGAAAAGTGGAGCTGGAAGAAGAGAGCTGCCCATGGCTGCACATCCATGTGCAAGAGCGATGGATGCGATGACTTCCTCAAGGTGAGCACAGGCTTTTTGAGTCACTCTCCTGAAGTGGAAGCTTGAGCCTTTCGTATAAAATCAGGAAACATCAGATGGCTGATTTGAAAACCGTGATGAAGGCCTAGATGCTGGATGACAGTCAATTGACTGTTTTGATGAGGGAAGGTTACTGTGTCAGTGTGTTTATAGAGAGGCTGCTTTCGGGGTCCGAGGGTGGGCACGCTCGATTGACTCCGATGTTGCTGATCTAGCCATTAGCGTGATTATTATTAACCTCGTTTATTATAGTGCAGTGCCTGGGCTCAACCAAATCAGGGCACCACGGGTGACAGAGGGACCAGGTTTCTGCCTGAGCAGGTTACAGCCTGGACACAGCAGGTACCTGGGATCCTGCGAGGGGAAGGTTACCAGTTTGAAGGGATCTGGTAATCCCTTTCAAACAAAGAACCTGCTACCGCTTTCCTGGGAAATACTTTTATAACCTAAACATAATAGCCTGGAGAGCTCTGCTATGAGTGTCACAGAATCACGGAATCACGGAATCCCAGATGTCAGGATTGGAAGGGACTCAAAGGATCATCTAGTCCAATCCCTGCCGGAGCAGGACCACCTAGATCAGATCACACAAGAACGCGTCCAGGCGGGTTTGGAAACATCTCCAGAGAAGGAGACTCCACAACCTCTCTGGGCAGCCTGTTCCAGTGTCTGTTCCCCTTACTGGGAAGAAGTTCTTCTCATGTTTAAGAGGAACCTCCTGGTTCCAGCTTAATCCATTTCCCCTTGTCCTGTCATTGGATGCCAGTGAGAAGAGCCTGGCTCCACCCTCATGGCATTGCACCCTT